>NC_080175.1:33629045-34229045 GCF_950295315.1 Erinaceus europaeus
CAAAAATTATCAGGGGATATATGAAATTATAATAGAAAATGGGGAGATACAAATAGTCAAAGAAATATTATAAACATCTCTATGGAAATAGCTAGGACAACCTAGATGCAATGGATGCATTTCTAGAATCATACCACCTGCCAAGCCTAAGCCAAGAGGAAGTAAACAGCTTAAACAAGCCAATCATTAGTTAATAAATTGAATCAGTCACCAAAAATCTACCCAAGAATAAAAGCTCAGGCCCAGACAGCTTTACTAATGAATTATATAAGACTTTCAAAGAAGAACTAAGACCTATACTTCTCAAAATATTTCAGAAAATTGAAGAAGGACAAAGACTACCAAACATGTTCCATGAGGTGAACATTACTTTGATCCCCAAAGCAAGAAGGGATTCTATCAAGAAAGAATACTATAGAGCTATATCCTAGGTGAATATTGATGCTAAGATCCTGAACAAGATCTTGACAAATTGAACCCAATAATATACCAAGAAAATAGCTCTTCAAGACCAAGTGGAATTCATCCCTGGGAAATAAGGATGAATCAACATCTTCTAGTGAATAATTTAAATCATTATATCACCAAAAAGAAAGATAAAAATTACTTGGTCGGGGCCAGGTGGTGGTACACCTGGTTAAGTGCATACACTACAGTGCACGAGGACCTAGATTCAAACTCTTGGTCCTCACCAGCAGGGAGTGGGGTAGTAGTTTCACAAGTGGTGAAGCATAATTGCAGGTGTCTCTCTGTATCTCTCCCTCTCTATCTCCCCCCTCCTCTCAATTTCTCTCTGTCTCTATCCAATAATAAATAAGTATTTTTTTAAACAAGTAATTTTTCAAAAATCACATGGTTATATCAACTGAGGCTGAAAAGGCATTTAATAAGACCCAATAGGCATTTATGATAAAGTCCATCCAGAAGTTAGGAAAGAAGGACCATTCATCAACATAATAAAGACTATTTATGACAAACCAATACTTAATTTCATTCTCAATGGGGAAAAGCTGAAAGCTTTTTAGTAATATAAGTAAAGATTGAAGATAACTACCGGATAGTTTCACTCCTATGTGGAATCTAGATATCTTATTTACATGAACTTTCTAAAAATAAACCAAATGAAACAGAAACAATCAAACTGTAAGACTAGTGAGAAACCTGCTTGTTATCTTTGGGAGATGGAAGGATGGGGATACAGAATTTTGTTGGTGTGTAACTGTATACTGTAATCTTACAATCTTGTATCAAAATATTAATAAATACATATTTTAAATAAAACTATTTAAAATAAAAATATGTCAAGGATTAAATACATATATATATATATATATATATATATATATATATATATATTCTTTTGAATTTTAAGTGTAAACTGAGGAAATACACTTAAAATGGAGAAGACAGGTTATGTGTTATGGTTGAGGTAAACATACTGCTCCTTCATAAAGCACAAGTGGAGAAACAGAAAATTCAGTATCAAATTAAATACAGAAACTGTAAAGGAGTCAGAAAGCATCGAAAAAAAGAATATATCTAATTAAATTATGGATTCAGTAAAAGAGCAAAAGCTGAACAACAAGAAAACTTTCTCTGGAAATACCTATGGAATGAGAATGGGAGAAACTAAATTAGATGGTTCCTATGGAGAGCTCTAGAAAGGCTAGGGAATCGGCATTATTGGATATTTTTTACTGTGGGAATAATGTAAGAATAAGAAGATTTCATGCACTGATGTACTTTCTCAGTCAGGTTGAAGATTGAAAATAGGTTCTCTCAGGACTACATAAAAAAGATACTAGACACAGCAAGCAAAGCCCAGCATCAAAAAGGGAGGATTACATGACATTCAAAGAACAGAATGTGTGAGTCTGACCATTCTTCCTTCACATTTTGTTCACAAGAGTGACAGTCTGATCAATGAACTGCTCAGCCCCAAGAAAGGCACATCAACACAGTGATATAAGAAAAGTTCTGGTGATTCTTCAGATAAACTCCTCAAAATAGCCATATAGATATTTGTAATCAGACGTTTCATATACTCACTGTAAAGCACAATGAATAGGGGGTGAGGAAATAGCTTGCCTGTTAAAGCACCTACTTGCATGCTGGGCATCTCATATGTTCCATTTCAGATACTGCCTGATGCCAGAGGTTGTCAGTGCTCTGACTCATATTCTCCCTCCTTCCTTCTTTTATAATAAATATTTTTTGAAGTATTGAATGATTGAGGTTACCAGTAATGAAAGAAAAACCAAAACAATAAAGTTCACACAGAGAAAGCAGCAGGAAAACTATAGGATCCTGTAGAGACTTGTCTTTATGAATAGATGGTATTTTCAAATGCAGTGCTTATGGTCACTGCACTTATCAAATGTGATAATAACATAAAGTTATATTTTAAAATATCACAGTGTGTGTTGGGAGATGTATCATAATGGTTACGGAAAAGACTTTTATACTTGAGACTCTGAATTCCCAGGTTCAATCCCCAGTACCACCAGAGCTGAGAAGTATTCTGGTTCTTTCTCTGTCTCTGTCTCTATCTCTCTCTCAGTAAATAAAACACACATTACGATGTCAAGCATTTATCTGGTATGCCTTTATCCTCAAAACTTTTTTAAATTCTGAGTGTGTGTGTGTGTGTGTGTGTGTGTGTGTGTGTGTGTTATGTATCTGATGGAAAACAGAAAAAAAAAAAAGAGTCTTCAGGACATGTGGCTCACAGCCCCTGCTCAGATCTGAGACACTTTCAGTGGTCCAACTTCCTAAAGTTAGACTCGGATATCGGAGTGAACTCAAAAAAAGAAGCAGTCTACTTCTTCTAGTGTTTGCCCTTCTTCCATAGCCAGTCAACAGCATCAGGTTGAGCCTGATGTAAAGTTTCGAGACCTCCTTTGAATCTGGAGAGGTGGCAGTCATTGACAATGTGGGTCATAGTCTGTCTGTAGCCGCAGGGGCAGTTCGGGTCATCTCTGGCTGCCCAGCGATGGAACATAGCGGCACACCGGCCATGGCCTCTTCGTTAGCGATTAAGGAGGGCCCAATCACAACATGCTAGGTCAAAGCCGGGTTGACGCTTGCAGGGGTCTGTGATGAGGTGTTTGTTCTTTACCTCAGCTGACTGCCAACTCTGTATCCAAGAGTCTGGAACAGAGAAGTTCAGTGTAGTAGGGGACCAGATTGGATGACAAGACGTCAAGCGTTGGACAGGGTGGGCGAAGATATCCGCGTATATTGGCAGGTCCGGTAGAGCGTAGATGTGGGAAATGAACTTAGATAATGCCGCATCCCGACGAATATCTGGCGGGGCGATGTTGCTAAGAACTGGCAGCCATAGAACCGGGGTGGAACGGATGGTTCCAGAAATTATCCTCATGGAGGAATATAATTTGGAATCGACCAAGTGGACATGGGGGCTACGGAACCATACTGGGACACAGTATTCTGCAGTGGAATAGCATAATGCCAGAGATGATGATCTTAGTGTGGAAGCGCTCACATCCCATGAGGAGCTGGCCAGTCTTGCAATGATGTTATTCCTCGCGCCCACCTTTGCTGCAGTTTTTATGAGATGTTCATGAAATGACAGGGTGTGATCGAGAGTAATGCCAAGATAGACTGGCTGGGCTTCATGCCGGATTCTCATATCGTCAAGCTGCACATTAAGCTCAAGGGAGGCCGAGACATGGTGTAGATGGAAAACAGATGATACCGTTTTTGCAGTGCTAGGGATTAGTCACCATTTTTTACAGTAATCAGATAGCAGAGACATGTCTTTCGTGAGTGCTTCCTCGAGGATGTCGAACTTGGATGCCTGAGTTGCACAGCAGATGTCATCGCATAGATGAACTTCCTTGAAGAAGTTTCTGGGAGGTCACTGATGTAAATATTAAGTAGCGTAGGAGCCAGAACAAAGCCCTGGGGGAGGCCACTTGAGACAAGTCTCCATCTGCTAGACTTGTCACCCAGATGCACCTGGAATCTTCTGTTTTGGAGAAGAAACGATATAGTGTTGGCCACCCATGGAGGCAGGCATCTTGAGATCTTGACTAGGAGACCACAGTGCCAGACCATGTCATAGGCTGCTGTGAGATCAACAAAGACAACACCCATCTTTAAATTCTTCTGGAAACCATTTTCAATGTAAGTTGAGAGGGCCAGGGTTTGTCCACAGGTAGATCTTCCTGGGCGGAAACCAGCTTGGGCGGGTGATAGGAATTTTTCTGTAAGAGGAGAAATACGTGACAGAAGCAGCCTCTCAAGGAGTTTGTAACACACAGAGAGGAGAGAAATTGGTCTATATCTGGCAGCCAGTGTTGGGTCTTTCTTTGGTTTCAAAACTGCTATTATCTTCACACGACGCCAAATTTTGGGCATAGATTCAGATTCCAAGATGTGGGACAGGAATGTAGTGAGCCACTTCTTTGCCGGGGGGCCCCAGTTAAGAATGAGTTCTGGGGTGATGTTATCATAGCCAGAAGCTGTTCCCGGTTTAACCCTCTTCAAAGCGTCTTCCAGTTCAGACAGTGTAAAGGGAGAGAGTTTTGGAGATGGACAAGATAAACGGAAGTGGGATGACCACTCATGGGAATTTTTTCTTTTCCAGACTGGGTCGATCTTAGCACGTCCAACTTGAGTTAGGTGACTGGCCACTGAGTTTGGAGATATGGGAGGATGGGAGACAGGAGAGGGTTGACTACCGGCATCCAGACTATGAAGAAGCTTCCAGGCCTTTCTACTTGAGTGGGTGAAGTTCAGACTTTCCGTGAGTTGTTGCCAGCGGGCTTGGCATGCTGCATCCAGGGAGGCAATGAGATGGTCAGCCACATCTGGGTCACCCAACTTATCATACTGCTTTAGTAGTTGCTCACATTCAGCTTCAAGACAAGGCGTATAGTTAGCACGTCTCCCACGAGGAATAGCTTGGGAAGCTGCTTTGAAGATGGCTTGGCGGAAGCGCCTGTAGGAATCTTCAGAGGGGATAGAGTTAATTGGAATTGCAGGAATAGATTTGTTGGTAAGATCACTGAACAGATGCCAGTTTGCTTTCCGAAAGTTCCATCTTAGTTTCTCTGAGCACAGAATCAGTGGGAGCTGGAGACCAATGTGGATGATAGCTAGGCGGTGATGACTGTGCGGGAAGATCTTGAGAACTTGACTTGTAGCGGAAAAGGCTTGGCTGTTGACTGTGCTAATCCAGCAGGTCGGGTGACGAGTCTTTATTCCATCTAGCACTGTGAAAAGAGCCTGGCTGTTTGGGATCGTATAAAAGGGAGAGGTCATTCTCTGAAGCCCAGTCGGCTAAGATAGAGCTGTCAGCACGAGTGGAGGAATATCCCCAGTCTTGGTGATGACTATTAAAGTCTCCAATGTAAACGGCTGGGTGATTCGGGCTAGGCAGGACCTCATTAACCCATGAGGCACTGGGAGGCTTATATATGTTGACGAGCTAAATAGTTCCAATAGTAATGGAGTCGTACAAGGTCGAAGAGGCCGTATGGTAAACGTCCGCAAGATATGATTTAGCATAGATGTTTCGGCCGTGTTTAGGATGGAGATTATAGCATATTAAATCGAATCCACTGATGGTGAATCGAGCAGCTTCATCGACTGCTATATGTGTTTCTTGTAGGCAAATAACATATGCCTGATGCTGTATCGCCAATTGAACAATAAGAACGCGTTTGGCAAAGAACAGCCCCTCAACATTAAGTTGGAGGACTCGAAAAGTAGGACCAACAGCTTGAAAGCTGTCAGGAGCTGCTTGTTGCTGGCTTTGAAAGTGACTGGGATCCATGTGGATTCAGTAGGCTAGGAAGGATCATCAGTTTCCCCAATGAATGGGTACTCATGGGATGCACCAAGGGATGGTCGATCCAATGCATCCAAAGAAGTAGTAGAAAACAAGAGCAGAAACTATCCCCCAGCCTCATGGTTATGAAGTGATATTAACATAAATTTATCTTTTAAAATATCACAGTGTGTGCTGGGAGATGTATCATAATGGTTACGCAAAAGACTTTTATACTTGAGACTCTGAATTCCCAGGTTCAATCCCCAGTACCACCAGAGCTGAGCAGTATTCTGGTTCTTTCTCTGTCTCTGTTTCTGTCTCTCTCTCAATAAATAAAACACACATTACAATGTCAAGCATTTATCTGGTATGCCTTTATCCTCAAAACTTTTTTAAATTCTGAGTGTGTGTGTGTGTGTGTGTGTGTGTGTGTGTGTGTGTGTGTTATGTATCTGATGGAAAACAGAAAAAAAAAAGAGTCTTCAGGACATGTGGCTCACAGCCCCTGCTCAGATCTGAGACACTTTCAGTGGTCCAACTTCCTCAAGTTAGACTCGGATATAGGAGTGAACTCAAAAAAAAGAAGTAGTAGAAAACAAGAGCAGAAACTATCCCCCAGCCTCATGGTTATGAAGTGACCCTGATGTATCAGTTGAACTTTTGGGGAACTGCATCCACCAAAGGGGTGGGAGCTAACTACTCTGCATTCACCATCATCCTGCACGTGGAGAGTTGGTGATAATGTCAGGGAAAGATGATGGAGTTTGAGGAGACCGGAGACTGGAGACTGGAGACTGGAGCCAAGATAGATGAAGGAGAAAGGATTTTATTCACATGGACCAGGAGTTCAGATCACTTTGAATTAGCACGTTAACATGTACACTCCTAGTAAAGTGTAGTCATATAAATCACTAATTAATTAATATGAGGGGGAAATTGATTGTATGTCTCAAAGTTTTTAAAACACAGATTGAGTCTTTCTAATATATAGGCTGTGTATTTGATATGTGGACTCTCTCAAAAGCCTAGACCAAGTAGATCAGAAGCAACCGGTGGCACAGCTATATACAAGATACTGGGCACTATACAGCAAACCCTAACAAAAAGACTTTTCAAAGTTAACCCAATTACCAAATAATGTGATGATAACAATAACTATCCATTGTTTTTTTGAACCCAAAGACAGCAGGAACATCACATTTCCACTATAGAGCCTATTTTTCCCCCAGTCCTGGAACCTTAGGATAGGGCCCACTTTCCCGTATGCCTCTCCCAACTCTTATCAAATAATATTGCATCTGCCGATTGCAACCTAATCAACACAATGATTGACACCTCAACATGCTTCAGCTCAGACTGTGTCCAGAGACTCCATTAGTGGAATGACAACACTTCAGCTTCATTACTCGGGTGGGACCTTTCCTTTCATAGTATTCTCTAATTCCATCCCAGGTGGTTCACTTTCTAACGAAGTCCCAAAACTTAGATATAGACCAGGTTTTGTGAGAAAGAGCATATGTTCACACATATCCATAAACAAGTGCAAAATATATACCTGAAAGCAGAAGTACACTAGAGTTTGCAGTGAGTACCCCCTAACACTTCCTCTCCACTATTCCAAGCTTTGGGTCCATGATTGCTCAACAATTTGTTTGGCTTTGTATGTTAACTCTCTTTTCAGCCACCAGGTTGCAGATGCCAATAGGATGCCAGCCAGGCTTCCCTGGACTGAAGACCCCACCAATATGTCCTGGACCTCTGCTTCCCCAGAGACCCACCCTACTAGGGAAAGAGAGAGGCAGACTGGGAGTATGGACCGACCAGTCAACGCCCATGTTCAGCGGGGAAGCAATTACAGAAGCCAGACCTTCCACATTCTGCAACCCACAATGATCCTGGGTCCATGCTCTCAGAGGGATAGAGAATGGGAAAGCTATCAGGGGAGGGGATGGGATACGGAGATTGGGTGGTGGGAATTGTGTGGAGTTGTACCCCTCCTATCCTATGGTTTTGTTAATTTATCCTTTCTTAAATAAAAAATAAATAAAAAAACATTATCTTTGTACAAAGATGCAGAAGCATACTAAGTTAGCCTCAGGTTACAGAAGCAATATGAGTAGTCATCATGGTTCAGATACAGGGAGTCTTGTTTTTCAGGACCAGGAATGAGGTAGTGGGTAGGTTTACTGGAATTCCCCTCTAGCCAAAATTTTTTGAACTCTTTCTGATTCCCTTTCATTAAGTGAGGATTGTGTGGGAAAAGTAGTAGGTTCATGAATGAAAAACAAGGTTGTGAATTTCTGTGGTGTGTAGTAGCCAGAGCACACGGGCATGACCAGTGATGTGAGTATGAAAAATAATTTACAGTAAGCAAAGTGTGGAAAGGTGCACAGGGATGTTTATTGGAAATATACTCACCAGAGATGTAGAGAAAAGTCAACTGTAAAGTAAAAGAAAAATATAGAGAATCTTAGATCTGATTTACAGTGAGATTTTCTGTGATTTCATCTATGTTTGCTTATTTCTGATTTTTTTTTCAAGTCATTTATCTCATGATCAGTGATCTATTTTTTTTTTGAAGAAGAAGATGATGTTTGCTTTTTGGTATTCTTGGTTGAACATACAGTGCAAAATCAGGACATGAGAACTAACGGTAGTAAAACAAGTTATATTTGAGAATGTGTAGTATCATGAGAACAATATATGAAGAATTAGGAGGGTAAACTTGTTAAAAGAGTACTCTTGGAGAAAAATAAATTTTTAAATTTCAAATTTAGTGAATGGATAAAAACACACATTCAGGAAGGAATGTCTAGATGATGATTTACATTTTGTTGAATAGGAAAACAAGAAGTTAAATAAGAAGATGAATATTAGAAAACTGACTTAAAGCAATTTGTGAATCTTGAATTACTGTTTCTAAAAGGGGGATAATGATGACTAACTCAAAAGAATACTAACTTGAAGGTTTTTTCTTTTTCCTAAGAAGACCTTAGAGTAAGACTTTTTGTGGATGAGGGCACTGCATAGTGGTTATGCAAAGAGATTTTCTTTTTTCTTTATTTTATTTTATTTTATTTTATTTTTTAACAGAGTGGTGTTCTTTTCTGGCTTTTGGTGGGGGTGGAGGCTAAACCTGGGACTTTGGACCCTCAGGCATGAAAATATTTTTCATAACCATTATGCTATCTCCCCATCACTGTGGTGACTATCTCGGTAACAATATATTTAAAACAAGGCATGAAAATTTAAAGGATAGCTGATGATATATGAGGAAAAATAATAACTGATAGAAATGCTCTTCCATTAAAATACCAGTTTCATTTAAAAAAACATATTTCCTCAAGAATAATTCAACTGGTTCTGCTACACTTTCCAAAAGTTAATTATATGAGTAAATTTGTAATAGGGTAAATTGATCCATTTACTGGGAATTATGGTTCTAAACACTGCAGGAAGAATCAAATGAAATTTTTGGAATAAAAATGTCTGACAAAAAATTACACATCATTAAAACATTAGCATACTTCATGCAAAATTCAGTTGAAACAAGATAATGCAAGATAAAATTGACCATTATCATGGATCTTTAGAAGTCTGTATAGAAAGTAACATGCCTTGATTCTGGGTTCTAGGAGAGAGGTTCATTACCAGTTGCTGATGCCTGCAGATACTACTGGAAATGAAATTTAAAACAGGTGAAAATGCACCTGCCATCCTTGAGATAAGAAATAACCATACTTACAGTTTAGTCAGGTCCTGCTTTTAGTTTCCCTTTCAGATCTTCTTACTCAACTTCTGCTGATGAGTTGTAAGTAGGGCACCAAAGTAAAAACCCTGTGGTGAAGGGTAGACATGCAGCTTCCTGGGCGAGTGGGGAGTGGGAGTGGGTGAGAGGGATGGGTCACAGTCTTTTGATGGTGGCAATGGTGTTTATGTACACTCCTAGTAAAATGTAGTCATATAAATCACTAGTTAATTAATATGAGAGGGGGAAAATTAATTGTATGTCTCAAAGTTTTAAAACACAGACTGAGTCTTTTTAATATATAGGCTGTGTATTTGATATGCGGACTCAAAAGCCTAGACCAAGTAGATCAGAAGCAACCAATAGCACAGCTATATACAAGATACTGGGTACTATACAGCAAACCCTAACAAAAGACTTCAAAGTTAACCCAATTACCAAATAAAGTGATGATAACATTAACTATCTATTGTCTTTTTGAACCATAAGACAGCAGGAACATCACATTTCCACTATAGAGCCTCTACTTCCCCCAGTCCTGGAACCTTTGGATAGGGCCCACTTTCCAGTATTCTTCTCCCAATCCATATCAAAATATCAAATAATATTACATCTGCCTATCGTAACCTAATCAACACAACGATTGCCACCTCAACATGCTTCAGCTCAGACTGTGTCCAGAGACTTCACGTGTGGAATGACAACCCTTCAGCTTCATTACTCGGGTGGGACCTTTCCTTTCATAGTATTCTCTAATTCCATCCCAGGTGGTTCACTTTCTAACAAAGTCCCAAAACCTAGATACAGACCAGGTTCTGTGAGAGCGAGCATATGTTCACACATATCCATAAACTACTGCAAAATATATACCTGAAAGCAGAAGTACACTAGAGTTTGCAGTGAGTACCCCCCTAACACTTCATCTCCACTATTCCAAGCTTTGGGTCCATGATTGCTCAACAATTTGTTTGGCTTTGTATGTTAACTGTCTTTCCAGTCACCAGACTCCAGATGCCATCAGAATGCCGGCCAGGCTTCCCTGGACTGAAGACCCCACCAATGTGTCCCGGAGCTCAGCTTCTCCAGAGACACACCCTACTAGGGAAAGAGAGAGGCAGACTGGGAGTATGGATCAATCAGTCAACGCCCATGTTCAGCGGGGAAGCAATTACAGAAGCCAGACCTTCCACCTTCTGCAACCCGCAATGACCCTGGGTCCATGTTCCCAGAGGGATAGAGAATGGGAAAGCTATCAGGGGAGGGGGTGGGATATGGAGATTGGGTGGTGGGAATTGTGTGGAGTTGTACCCCTCCTATCCTAAGGATTTGTTAATTTATCCTTTCTTAAATAAAAAAAAAAAAGAAAAAATAACCATACTTACAGTGATTTTGTGGGCATAGTAGCTTAGTTAGTTGCCAGGGCCCTGAGATTAGACATAACTCATAGTGGAGAGAGAATAAAATCAGATAGCTGCCATATGGTTGATCTGAAGAGATCAGGTGGGAGATACACAAGACATTTTGAGCTGGGACAGTGTCAAGTGTGTGCCCTTCATTCCAAGTTTCTAGGTGTATTTACTGGTAAAATTATGCATTACATCAAAAAGGAATGAGGAAGATTAAAGATGTTTTTGCGCTATGTGTGCTTAACCTACTGCGCTACTGCCCAACTCCCTAAAGATTTTTTTTTTTGAGTAATACACACATCAGGAATAAATGTTAAGATACAAATGACAGGTGGTTTTACATCACACAAAGATCAGAATACATTTCTAAATGGGAAAGCATCAGAGTATAGGTAAAGGAGCTTAAAACTGCCATTGTCTGAATGTCATTATAATAGGTACATTGTTTTGATGTCATAAAATACTGAGTTTATTCCAGCTACCACATTTACAATTTCCAGACCTTCAGGGCAACAGCTAGATGTCAAGAGTTATGGGTAATCACATGTAGAAATACACCTATTAGTTTGTGGGTTAATAAGATTTCTAAGATATCTAGACTTTGCTCTATCACATGGTTTTGTAACAAGGGGAGCAACCTGAAAAAAATAGGCCTTATGGTATTAGTTGAAGGATGGTACCTGACAGATAAACAGCATATATTTTGCAAACATAAAAGCAAAGGTAACAATCAGTAGTATTTCCAATAGCCAGTTTCAGGAAGCTTAGAATCAAAGACTTCTTCAGGAGTTGGGCGGGCAGTAGCACAGTGGGTTAAGCACTGGTGGCAAAAATTACAAGGACCAGTGAAAGGATCCAGGTTCGAGCCTCCGGCTCCTCAGCAGTGAAGGAGATCTGCAGGTGTCTATCTTTCTCTCTCCCTCTCTCTCTTCCCCTCCTCTCTCCATTTCTCTCTGTCCTATCTAACAATGATGACATCAATAACAACACCAATAATAACTATAACAATAATAAAAACAAGGGCAACAAAAGGGAAAATAAATAAATATTAGAAAAAGGAAATATGTATTGAAAGTTTTCGCATGACAAATAATACTTTTTCTATGCTTACTGTTACAATTGCTCCCTTCCCTGATTGAATTGAAATGAACTTTACAAGCAAGTTCAGACACTAACTTTCCAAAATGAAGGAATGCCATTCAGTTACTTGCAAGAACACCAATTTTAGGATCAAGTAGCAGGATATCTAAGTAACAAGAGTAGTTACAATTCATCCAGACAAGATGGTTTTACAGGTGATTTGTTATGAAACATTAAAAAAAAACAGTAATTAGAATTTATGTAAATTATTTCAGAGAACAGACAATATACTTATCCATTTTATGACTATAAGATATGCCGCTTGTAAATACTTACTGGAGAATATTTATCATGCCTGCAATTCTAGAGGAATTATAAAATTATATTTTTAACAGAGCTGATCATTATGGCCTAAGTAGAAACAACTCAAATATTTATCAATATAAATACTGATATCTATGAATAAATTCCAGACTATGTCAAATTCAGAGAAAGAAGAGTGAAACACTGTTAAAGCCCTTGATTTAATGAAATTAAAAAGCCCAGTGTTAGCAGGGGCTTCAAACTCCAACTACATCAGGACACAGAGAGAAAAGGAAAAAGGAACGGACATTCAGAAGTAGTAGTAGGTATAGCTGTGACTTGGAAAGGAAGAAAATATGGGACCATGTTAAAAAAAAAATATATATATATATATAACAGACAGTTATTGAAATAATAGTCAACCCATATCTGTGAACTTGGGAGACTACTGTAGCTTCCAAGGAGGGGGGAATGGGCACGCATAACTCTAGTGGTAGGAATGGTGCAGAATTATACCCCTATTATTTTATAATTATGTAAATCAATATTAAGTTGCAAATACAAGTAAAATAAATAATAACAACAACAGAAACAAAAATAGTGTTGATAGGAAAAGCAAATCCTGGGAGCTAGCACAGTGGTTTATTTATTTATTTATTTATTTTGCCCCCAGGGGTATCACTGGAACTTGGTACCTACTCTACAAATCCATTGCTCTTGTGATCATTTTTTTATTTTTTATTTTTGGATAAGACAGAGAGATATTGAGAGGGGAGAGGGGACAAAGAGGGAGAGAGAGGGAGAGGGAGAGGGAGAGGGAGAGGGACAGGGAGAGGGAGAGGGAAAGAGAGAGAGAGAGAGAGACCTGGAGACGTTCTAGAGAGAGGGACCTGGAGACATTCTTCACTGCTTGTGAAGTGACCTCCCTGCAGGTGGGGAGCCGGGTGCTTGAACTGGGATCCTTTCTCAGGTGTTTGCGCTTTGTACTATGTGTACTTTAACCTAGCATACCACCACCCATTCCCTTTACACTAGTTTATGCAACAGACTTTCAGGTCCATGGTTTAGTCCAAGTACTACTTCAAGCTAGAGTTGAGCAGTGTTTTGCTTAAAAATGAAAAGACAAATGACAGAAGAATAAGCACAAGTGATTGATTTAATATATAGATAAAATTAGGCAAATTTAACAGTACACTGAAGAATCAATGCCACATAGTTGGTATTAACTTCAAGTGAAAGTCATGTTATTCCGTTAGGGGCAGTTCTGAATTCAGGGGGCCTGGAGCTTCAGATAGCTGAGACATGGTCACTTTGTTTTATGTTATCACAGGATTTCCTATTCTAGCGGGGAAGAAATTAAAAGTAACACTGGCAAATAGCAGGACAGGTTTTAAATGCACGAAGAATCACCTTTTACATGGTGGAAGGTGTGGGAGGTATTTTAGGACTGTAACCAACCTTGGGGAAATAAGCCCAATAGGAAAACCAAGTGATCTCCATTGCCCAATTGTGACTAAGATCAGGAATTTAAGAAAATATATGGTACATGGGTGAACTTTTTGCTTCCTTCTCTTTATGACTTGTTGGTATACATGAGACCCTTTCTGTTTCATTTGGTTTAAATCCCCCCTGCTTAACACTATTCTATTTACATAACCACTTCACTCTATTTACTGTTAACAAGTTCCACCCTCCCTCCAGGGCATTTGTAGTTCAGTGATAGGATTCTTGCCTAATCTGCCCCCTCCTTGTCACACTCTGATTTTTACCAGTCACTTTTCTCTTCACCCTCTCTATGTCACATCCTGTTTCCACCCTACTTGGCAAGTATATATAAAGACAGCATTGTGAGTTTTAGAGTACTTTACCTTGAGTTTAGCTTAGCTCAGCTTAGATTGTGCTGCGTCCTGCATGAATAAAGAGATACTGCCTACAGCTCAACTATGAGTCCCTGGTCGTCTGTTACCCGCCCGTGAAGCCAGCCCGGAGAAAACAACATAACCCGTCGAAAACAACAATGACTCTTGTGGATTTTCTCTCCAGGAATTATATTTGTACTTTAAGATTATTTCTGCACTACTTCTACCTCATGTCTTTATAATAAAATGTTTGTATTATGCACACCTGATCATGAAGTTACTTGTACTTCTTTTCAAGAAGGCACTATAACCAAACTCTCCTGGGAGTAGACTGCTGGTCCTAGGACTTCCCACAGAGTTAACCAGTCTACTTGCAACAGTTCTAACAAGACAGTTTATTTGGAAGCAAGCACCAGTAGATAGGACATATTAAAGTGTATGTTCATTGAGAGGCCCAGGAGCATGCCCCAGATTTACACATGGCTAACAACCTTCTAAGTAGTAATCTGTCTGAAGGATCCCTTCTCATTTCTGAAGGAAATATGCTGAGGCCAGACCCCGACCCTCACAGAAAGAACTTACCTCACTGAAGCAGACTGTAGGGGACATGCTGGGAATGAACAGATGCCTTGTAGGAAAATCTTATCTTGTACAAAAACTTACCTGTACAAAAACTTATCTTGCTCCTGCCCACATTGGGTATACTCAAGGGACTTCCTCTGAGGTTCAGACTTCTCAGGGAACCTGAATACATCAGTGAATCCAAGTCTTCCCACACCACTGAAAACAGTCCTGAACCAAGACCCTATATAAGTAATGTCCATGAGCCTGTCCCAGGAAAGACCCCTATACTCTGCAGCTGAGTTTTTAAGCTTCCTTGGTCAGGGCAACAAAAGCTTTTCTAGCTATTATAGCTGGACTTCTTAAGCTCCCCCTGTAGGGACATTCATGTCCCCTACTTACTATACTTCCTTCAATCACTCTAAGCTTAACTCTGTCAGAAAAAGTATGGACTACAAAAGCTATATAAGGGCAAAAGATTGGCATACCCTAATGATGGCTCTTTTAGTCAATACCAGTTCAACCCACCAATTGGGGTACAGAACTCTGATGGTGAGAATTGTATTGAACTGTAACCCTCTTATCCTACAATATTGTTTATCATCATTAATAAAAATAAATAAATCACTAATAAAAATAAATAAAAATGAAACCTTTCCTTTGCTTACACATCTGCCTTTACTTGACTCATCTGTCTCTCATATTTCTAACAGTTTCTACCAGAGAAGTGAACACCATGACTTCTTGTAGGGATCTCATGCTAGGTCCTATATAGTTTGATGAATTGCATATACATGGACACTTTCTTGCTAGCCTCCCATTTCATTGATACAGGGCTGGAAATATTAATATGACAAATCTTGAAATCCAAGGGACTATTACATAGGAATTGAGAACAAGACATTTATCACTTGGATGGAAAGAGAATTGGTGTGATATGGAGGAACAAAGAGGATATTTTAAACTCTAAACAATTTGATAACATTCAAGAAGCTGAAATATATTATACATGTTTTGATATTGTGATATAATAATATATTTACTCTTTGTCCTCATTTCTAACACAGAGAGCTTTTTTAAAAAAGAAATATCTATTTATTTATTTTGGATAGAGGGAGAGAAATTGAGAGGGAATGAGGAGATAGAGAGAGATGTCTGCAATGCAACAAGTACCACCTCAGCATGCTTTCCTTCAGACTGTGTCCAGAGACGTAAGGCATGGAATGCCAGCTCTTCACCCTCACTGCTCAGATGAGACCTTTCCTTTCATGGTATTCTCTAATTCCATTCCAGGAAGTTCACTTCTTAACAAAGTCCCAAAACCTAGATATAGACCAGGTTCCTTAAGATAGAGTATATGTTCACATGTATCCATAAAGTAGGGCAAAATATATACCTGAAAGCAAAAGTACACTGTACTCTGCAGTGAGTCAGTATGAAGTTCATAATCAAGTAGTGTCTACTTAGATTTAGATACCCTTCTCACCTACTTCCTATTATACTTCCCTCAATCACTCCCAACCTATCCTTATCAAAGCAAGGACTGCAAAAGCTGAATAAGGGCAAGAGACTGGCATACTTTAATGATGAGTCTTTAGTCATTATTAGGCCATTACTTCAGCTGGGGCCCTAATCAGGGAGTCCTGAGATTCCCAAACAGACTTGATGGGCCTAGACCTTGAATAAATCCCTCTCTCCATTGTTACAGGTCATTTCTATCAGGAACAACAACATAGACCCCTTTGTGGGCCCCCATAGGACCTTGTCCTCAACTTGGATCAACAACGGTAGAGAATGTTCCATCCTCTGAAGGGAGGCTGGACAACATACTCTGTGTAACACCTTAGGAAGATGGGTCGATATTGGGTTAGCATGGAATGTTCCTACTCATGACCACAGAATGTGAGCTCAGATCTACAGGGATGCAGAAGTCATATAGGCTCCTAAGCTGAATATGGGCCCCAGATCAGATCAAATCTATGGGATTTACAGTCAGCAATATTTATACCCCTTTCCTATATTAGGGAGCTTCTCTGTTTCTTGATCCAGCTCTCTGGTCCTTTTCCCAGTCATGACATCATCACCCCAGACAATAACTTGGATCCATATGCATATCAGATTCAGGCTCAGGCTCAGTGGAAAAAAGAAAAAAGGAAAAAAAAAAAAACTAGTATAGCCCCAGGCCCTTTGGAATTTAACTAAAATATGCCTACTAGCTATCTACAAAATGGAGGATCCCCCCCAAATCTTCATCAGCACTAGGTCCATGATTGGTCAACAAATTGTTTGGCTTTGTATGTTAACTCTTTTGTCAACCACCTGGTTCCAGATGCTAGCATGATGCCAACCAGACTTCGCTGGACATACAATCTCACCAATGTGTCATGGAGCTCTACTTCCCCAGAGCCCTTCCCCACTAGGGAAAGAGAGAGACAGGCTGGGAGTATGGATCGACCTGTCAACACCCAGGTTCAGCAAGGAAGCAATTACAAAAGCTAGACCTTCAAACTTCTTTAACCAGAAGGTTAAAGAATAGGAAAGCTATCAGGGGGAGAGGATGTGATACAGAGTTCTGGTGGTGGGAATTGTTTGAAGTTGTACCCCTCTTATCCTGTGGTTTTGTCAAAGTTTCCTTTTTATAAAGAGAGAGAGAGAGAGAGAGAGAGAGAGATCTGCACCATTTGTGAAACTTCTAGCAGGTGGGGACTAGAGGACCATTAGCACTTGGTGATATGATCATAACCAGGTGAACCACCCAGCACCCTAACACAGAGCTTCTAAAAACTAAAGGATTGTGTCGGGCTGAGCTTCACTGATGGGAGACAGATGACCAGGGACTCATGGTTGAGCTGTATGCAGTAGCAGTATCTCTTTATTCATGCAGGACGCAGCACAATCTAAGCCGAGCTAGACTAAAACTAACACAACTACCAACTAACTAAAATGAACAATGCTGTCCTTACATACTTTCCAAGTAGGGTGTAAACAAGATGTGACATACAGAGGGTGGAGAGAAAAGTGACTGGTGAAAATCAGGGTGTGACAAGGAGAGGGGGCGGAGCAGGCAAGAATTCTACCACTGAACCACCAATGCCCTGGAGGGAGGGTGGTGCTTTATGTAAATGTAAAAGTGATTTATGTAAATAGACCGCAGCAGTGGTTATGTAAATAGAATACAGTAGTTATGTACATAGAATACAGTGTTAAGCAGGGGGTTTTAAACTAATGAAACAGAAGGGGGTTTTAGAAGCATACCAACAGGATTGTCTCAAATGTTGAGAGCAATAAAGGTGGTTTGTGCTATACTAATAAGACAGGTAGGTATTGGAAAGCCCCTTACGAAGCCTGAGGAGAGTGAAGGGCTAGTTGTCAGGAAGGGAACCCCCCTTACCACCCTTCTGGGAATGGAGAGAAGGTGGAAGTTGAACAGATCACCAATGGCCAATGATTTAAGTCCTCTGTCAGTGTAGTGAAACCTTCATAAATGTCCTCCAAAGAATAGGGTTCAGGGAACTTTTGGGTTGGTGAAACAGTCTGGGGACATGGATAGACCTGTCAATGCCAGTATCCAGTGAAGAAGCAATTACAGAAGCCAGACTTGCCAACTTCTGTGCCCCATAAAGATCTTTAGTCCATATAAGAATAGGGAAGCTATTTTATTTATTATTTATTTATTTATTTATTTATTTATTTATTTATTTGCCTCCAGTGTGATTGCTGGGGTTCAGTGCCAACCCTACAAATCCACTGCTCCTGAAGGCCACTTTTTATAATTTTTAATAAGATAGGACAGAGAGAAATTGAAAGGGGAGGGGAAGACAGAGAAAGGAAGAGAAAGACACTTGCTGACCTGCTCCAGTGCTTGTGAATCAAACCCCTGGCAAGTGGGGAGCCAGAGGCTCAAACCGGGACCCTGATGTGGGGCTTTGCACTTGGTATGTGCACAAAACCCAGTGTGTCACTACCTCACCTCTGACCCCAGAATTTATTTCTCTTACAACTGACATCATATACTTGTTAACCTATAGCTCATCATTTTCCCAGCACAAACTCTGGCAAATACCATCCTATTCTTAGTTTCTGTACTTTGTTTTTGAGATTCTATTTGCACAAACATTTATCTCCCCAACCTCAGAACTGAAATTAGTAGATCATGTGGTAGTTTACTTTTTGATTTGTTGAAGACTCACCATAATATTTTCCAGAATGTGAAAATCTACATTTATCCCAAGAGTTCACAAATGTTCTTTTTGCCACATCTTCATCACCACTTGCTACTGGGTTTTTCATAATCCATCTTTGCAGGCATCAGGTGAAGCTTCCTGATTTTGACTCGCATTTCCCCCATGATTAGGAATGTTGAGCAGCTATTAAAGCACATACTGACCATTTATATGCTTTGGGAAAATATCTTTTCATAATAATTTTATATAATTTAAATGTATTTTATAGAGGCAGCCAGAAATTGAAAAAAAGGCAGATAGAGAGGGACAGAGACAGAGAGACACCTGAAGCATTACTTCACCACTTGTGAAGCTTCCCCCTGTAGGTGGGGACTGGGGGCTCAAATCCAGGTCCAATTTGGGAAAAATCTATATTCATGTGTTTTTAAGTGAGCTATTTGCCCTCAGCTATTAAGTTATGAGAGTTTTGCTCTTGTAGTTTCATTTTATTTATTAATTTTTTTCTACCAGTGATTCACTGGGGCTTCAAGCCTATATAATTCTTCCAATTCCACTGCTCCCTTCTGGAGATCTCCCTTATATATTAGTTGCTTGTATTGTTGCTGTCAGATCCAGACAAGAGTCATTGCTAAACTCAATAATAAAAACAAACAAACAAAAAACAGTATCAACTTGAAGTTTTTAAAAGAGTTATATTTATGGTTATTCAGCAAGGTCGTTACTATGCTACAATGACTTGACAGTCATTCATAGTATGAAAACAAAACACAGTTTTAGTTTTTCTTTTTTTTTTTTTAGTGTAAAGACAAATAGGTTTTGCTTATAGGAGTAGTTTTACAGAGTAGTTTAAATTCAAATTCAGTAGACTGATTTTTGTCCTATCACTAAGGGTAAGTACTTCTTTTCTGTTTCTTCCACATGGCATTCCAAGTACTTAAACTCTTGCTTTCAGAAAGCTCTCTAAGTATGGCAGACAATTTTCAAATATTTCAGTCATATGCACAGATTTAAATAGGCCCAATTGACATACACATTCTTATATGTCTTCTGAGATAATAACCCAATCTTGTTTCCGTCTGTGACACTATGGGGGATCCCACTGGAACTCAGCATTGGAAATGTGATCACTTAACACTGAGCCAAAACAGAGCCTATCCTTGACAGTGATTTTCAGAAACAGTGTTCTCTGAAGCAGAACATTCTAGAATATTATGTCTCTCAAAACATTTGGGTCCCTTAGCTTACTTAAATGTAAGTCTTTTCTCATAAGCCATTGCCAACCTCAAAATTTCAGGGTGAGAAAATATGTTGCTTATAAAGAGCATATTTATAAGTTTAATATCCTCAGCTTGTGAATCTTCTTGTTTTTTTTCTTTCTTCTTCTTCTTCTTTTATTCTTATTGCCCTGAGACAAGTTCTAAGATGATTTTAGAGATAGAGTAGTAAATGAGGTAATCCTGAGAGAGAGTATGAAGTGGAAGTAGTTTAGTTTAAAATGCACCAAGTAATCATTTGTTTTATAAGTCTGCTTCAGTGGAGGTAGGGATGGAACAAGGGAATGAAAGATTGCTCTCTCTCCTATAATTAAAGTTATAGCATCTCAAAGTGCTGTGGAATAGAACCACGTAGCAACTACTCAATTACCAAAAAAATATATAGTATGCTTTTATGTTTACAGATAATTTTTATTAACTCCATGATGTGGGTTTTGACCTTATCTATTTTTTCATGAACTACTTGTAAACACACACACACACACACACACACACACACACACACACACACCACAAAGTGGTTTTTATCATCAGTCTAGATGGAGGTTAAACATAAGTTTTTATATTTTTTAACTTATACATTTAATTTATAGAAATATTTCTTAATTTATCTAGCTTATGAATTGTCAAGTCTGCCCATTATATTAACTTGATTTCACTGCTATTCTGGTCAACATCTTCATTCAGACAGAGGAACACAGAGAAAAATAAAGAGACGGACAGAGCAGGAGAGACCCCACAGCATTGGAGGTGCTCATTTCATGCCGTACAGCCAGTGGTGGAACCTGAACTTGGGCTTAGTACATAACGCATGCATCCTGCCAGGGGAGCAAAGTTTGTCTTCATAGATTCTATTGCATATCAATTTCTAAGTGATCATTACTTTGCTTCCTGATTTCACATTACTAACTGGTTTTAAAAAACTAGTTTACTAAGAAAAAATATTTTCTTAACATATAGGTCTGAAATATATCATTTTCTCTTGATTAAAGCAGTACAAGGAAATCTTATGTGAATAATCCATAGCCTGAGACATTTACCATGGTTTTATCTTCAAATAATTTAATGGGTTACTGTGTCTGCTTCAAAAGCTGCCTTGAGGCTTTGTTTGTTTGTTTGTTCAAATAGCTACCATCAGTCAAAAAGAACAGACATTATCAGGCTCATTATAGTCTTAGTTCTTTTCTAAAGTAACACTGAAGTCGGTTTAATGTTACAAACTTTTGAAATGCTTAGCTAGTAACACTATATTTTCCTTGGCAAGATTTATAAAAAAATCAAAGAAAACTCTTTAGCTGGAAATGGCCATATTCGATGGGAGACATTCTTTGTATTTATTTCTAAATATTATACTGTGCTTCATGGAATTTTTAGTTAAATATTTTTGAAGTGTAAGTAATCATATATAGTTATAGGTAACATTTTATAGTTTGTCTTTCTTTTCTTTCTAACTTGTCTTTATTTGACAGGATAGAGAGAAATTGAGAGAAAAGGGGAGATTAGGAGAGAGAGAGACACCTACAGCCCTGCTTCACTGCTCATGAAGCATTCTCCCTGTAGGTGGGGAGAGGGGACCTGAACTGGGGTCCATTGAACATGGTGATATGTGCTTAACCAGGTGCACCATTGCCCAGCTCCGTGGATGCACTTTATATAGAAAATATGTGCACAGGCATGCAAATACATAATATTATATACAGAGAATATCTTAAATCAAGGGTTTTGAGAAAATATATATGAGTGTAAATACATAGTGTATGTCTTTAATTTCAACTTTTCTTTTTTAATTATCTTTATTTATTGGATAGAGATAGCTAGTGGTCGAGAGGAAAGGGGAAGATAGATAGATAGATAGAGAGAGAGAGAGAAGGAGAGAGAGAGAGAGAGAGAGAGAGAGAGAGAGAGAACTTCAGTACTGCTTTACCATTTGTGAAGCTTTCCCCTTGCAGGTGGGGACCGGGGACTTGAATCTGGGTCCTTGAGCATTATAACATGTGTGCTCAACCAGGTGCCCCACTATCCAGCCCCCTCAACTTTTCATTGAAATTTTTCATATATAATTTTTTCTAAATCCCTGAATTAGATGTAACTTCATCTTTCAATATTGTTTTAAAAGCATATATCAGCTATGAAGGCCCATCTTGGATGGACCTAGAAGGGATTATGTTAAGTGAGCTAAATCAGAAAGACAAAGATGAGTATGGGATAATCCCATCATAAACAGAAGTTGAGAAAGAAGAACAGAAAGGGAAACTCAAAGCAAGATTTGACTGAGTTTAGAGTAGGGCACCAGAGTAAAAATCTCTGGGAAACAAAAAATTTCAACTGTATTAAGACAATCCATCAGCTAATGATAGGATGGGGGTTGGGGTAAATCTCTCAAATTATTCTACCCACTCCCAATTTTAAATTAGTTTTCTTCCTTTTAATATAAACTGGATATTGTTTCCAGTGCAGGATATGCACACTGAAATTCTTTTTTTTTATTTTAAATTTTTTATTTAAGAAAGGATTAATGAACAAAAACATAAGGTAGGAGGGGTACAACTCAACACAATTCCCACCACCCAATCTCCATAACCCACACCCTCCCCTGATAGCTTTCCCATTCTCTAGCCCTCTGGGAGCATGGACCCAGGGTCGTTGAGGGTTGCAGAAGGTAGAAGGTCTGGCTTCTGTAATTGTTTCCCCACTGAACATGGGCGTTGACTGGTCAGTCCATACTCCCAGTCTGCCTCTCTCTTTCCCTAGTAAGGTGTGTCTCTTGGGAAGCTGAGCTCCAGGACACATTGGTGGGGTCTTCAATCCAGGGAAGCCTAGCCAGCATCCTGGTGGCATCTGGAACCTGGTGATTGAAAAGAGAGTTAACATACGAAGCCAAACAAATTGTTGAGCAATCATGGATCCCAAGCTTGGAATAGTGGAGAGGAAGTGTTAGGGAGGTACTCACTGCAAACTCTAGTGTACTACTGCTTTCAGGTATATATTTTGCAGTAGTTTATGGATATGTGTGCACATAAGCTCTCTCTCACAGAAACTGGTGTATATCTAGGTTATGGGACTTTATTAGAAAGTGATCTACCTAAGAAGACATTAGAGTGTACTATAAAAGGAAAGGTCTCACCCGAGTAATGAAGCTGAAGGGTTGTCATTCCACACGTGAAGTCTCTGGACACAGTCTGAAGTGAAGCATGTTGAGGTGGCCATCGTTGCGTTGGTTAGGTTGTAATCGGCGAATGCAATATTATTTGGTTTGGATTGGGAGATGCATACGGGAAAGTGGGCCCTATCCAAGGGTTCCAGGACTGGGGGAAGTAGTGGCTCTATAGTAGAGATGTGAGGTTCCTGCTGTCTTAGGGTTCAAAAAGATAATCGATAGTTAATGCTATCATCACATTATTTGTTAATTGGGTTAACTTTGAAAAGTCCTTTTGTTATGGTTTGCTGTACAGTATCCAGTATCTTGTATATAGCTGTGCTATTGGATGCTTCTAATCTACGAGGTCTAGGCTTTTGAGAGAGTCGGCATATCAAATACACAGCCTATATATTAAAAGGATTCAGTTTGTGTTTTGAGAAACTTTGAGACATACAATTGATTTCCCCCATCTCATATTAATTAACTACTGATTTATATGTCTACATTTTGCTAGGAGTGTACATAAACACCATTCCCACCACCAAAGGACTGTGACCCATCCCTCCCACCCACTCCCACCCCCCACTGGCCCAGGAAGCTGCATGTCTACCCCTTAGCACTGGGTTTTTACTTTGGTGCCCTACTTACATTTGATGAGGTCCTGCTTTGAGTTTCCCTTTCAGATCTTCTTAATCAACTTCTGTTGATGAGTGGGATACTCATCTTTATCTTTCTGACTTAGTTCACTTAACATAATTCCTTGTATCTCTGTCCAAGATGGGTCAGAGAAGGTGGGTTCATTGTTTTTGATAGCTGCATAGTATTCCATTGTGTATATATACCACACCTTCTCAGCCAATCATCTGCTGTTGGGCACCTGGGTTGCTTCCAGGTTTTAGCTATTATGAATTGTGCTGCTATGAACATAGGAGTACACACCTCTTTAT
This sequence comes from Erinaceus europaeus, assembly GCF_950295315.1. Taxonomy (NCBI): domain Eukaryota; kingdom Metazoa; phylum Chordata; class Mammalia; order Eulipotyphla; family Erinaceidae; genus Erinaceus; species Erinaceus europaeus. The sequence goes on from NC_080175.1 coordinate 33,653,347, forward strand.
GGTTGGGTGTTATGGAGTCCTTGGGGTATAACCCCAGGAGAGGATTACTGGATCATATGGAAGGTCCATGTCTAGCCTTCTGAGAGTTTTCCAGACTGCTCTCCACAGAGGCTGTACCAATTTACATTCCCACCAGCAATGTAAAAGGGTTCCTCTGTCCCCACATCCTCTCCAGCATTTGTTGCTGCTGTCCTTTTTGATGTATGCCATTCTTACAGGAGTGAGGTGGTATCTTAGTGATGTCTTAATTTGCATTTCTCTGACAATCAGTGACCTAGAGCAGTTTTTCATATGTTTGTTAGCCTTTTGGATCTCCTCTGAGGTCAATGTTTTGTTCATATCCTCTGCCCATTTTTGGAAGGGGTCATTTGCTTTTTTGGTGCTAAGTTTGCTGAGCTCTTTATATATTTTGGTGATTAGTTTTTTGTCTGATGTCTGGCATGTGAAGATCTTTTCCCATTCTGTGAGGGGTCTCTCTGTTTGTTTAATAGTTTCTTTGGATGTGCAGAAGCTTTTCAATTTGATGTATTGCCATTGGTTTGTTTCTGCTTTGGTCTTCCTTGCAATTGGGTTTGATTCATCAAAGATGTCCTTGAGGTGTAGGTGGGAAAGTGTTTTACAAATGTTTTCCTCTAAGAATTTGATTGTTTCTGGTCTGACATCTAGGTATTTGATCCATTTGGAGTTGATTTTTGTTTCTGGTGAGATAAAGTGGTTCAATTTCATTCTTCTGCATGTTTTAACCCAGTTTTCCCAGCACCATTTATTGAAGAGAGCCTCCTCTTTCCATTTAATCCTTTGGGCCCCCTTATCAAAGATTAGATGCCCATAGGTGTTGGGATTTACTTCTGGGCTTTCAATTCTGTTCCACTGGTCTGTGTGCCTATTTTTGTTCCAGTAACATGCTGTTTTGATGATGATGGCTTTATAATATAGTTTAAGGTCTGGGAGTGTGATGCCTCCATTTCTGTTTCTTTTCCTTAAGATGGTTTTGGCAATTCTAGGTGTTTTCAGGTTCCAGATAAATGATTGTAGTGTTTGTTCTATTCTCTTAAAGAAGCTTGGTGGAACTTTGATGGGTATTGCATTAAATTTGTATATGGCTCTGGGGAGAATATTCATTTTGATGATATTTATTCTTCAATCCATGAGCATGGGATATCTTTCCATTTCTTGGTATCAGTTTCTATTTCCTTGAGGAGCGACTCATAGTTTTCAGCATACAAGTCTTTCACTTCTTTGGTCAACTTTATTCCTAGGTATTTGATTGATTTTTTTTTTATTTTTAATTTTTTTTTATTTAAGAAAGGATTAGTGAACAAAAGCATATGGTAGGAGGGGTACAACTCCACACAATTCCCACCACCCAATCCCCATAACCCACCCCCTCCCATGGTAGCTTTCCCATTCTCTATCCCTCTGGGAGCATGGACCCAATGTCGTTGAGGGTTGCAGAAGATAGAAGGTCTGGCTTCTGTAATTGCTTCCCCGCTGAACATGGGTGTTGACTGGTCGGTCCATACCCCCAGTCTGCCTCTCTCTTTCCCTAGTAGGGTGTGTGTCTGGGGAAGGTGAGCTCCAGGGCAACTTGGTGGGGTCTTCAATCCAGGGAAGCCTAGCCAGCATCCTGGTGGCATCTGGAACCTGGTGATTGAAAAGAGAGTTAACATATAAAGCCAAACAATTTGTTGAGCAATCATGACTCCCAAGCTTGGAATAGTGGAGAGGAAGTGTTAGGGAGGTACTCACTGCAAACTCTAGTGTACTTCTGCTTTCAGGTATATATTTTGCAGTAGTTTATGGATACGTGTGCACATAAGCTCTCTCTCACAGAAACTGGTGTATATCTAGGTTATGGGACTTTGTTAGAAAGTGAACTACCTGAGATGAAATTAGAGTGTACTATAAAAGGAAAGGTCTCACCCGAGTAATGAAGCTGAAGGGTTGTCATTCCACACGTGAAGTCTCTGGATACAGTCTGAGGTGAAGCATGTTGAGATGACAATCGTTGCTTTGGTTAGGTTGTGATCGGCGGATGCAATATTATTTGGTTTGGATTGGGAGATGCATACGGGAAAGTGGGCCCTATCCAAGGGTTCCAGGACTGGGGGAAGTAGGTGCTCTATAGTGAAGATGTGAGGTTCCTGCTGTCCTAGGGTTCAAAAAGACAATCAATAGTTAATGCTATCATCACATTATTTGTTAATTGGGTTAACTTTGAAAAGTCCCTTTGTTATGGTTTGCTGGACAGTACCCAGTATCTTGTATATAGCTGTGCTATTGGAAACTTCTAATCTACTTGGTCTAGGCTTTTGAGAGAGTCCGCATATCAAATACATAGCCTATATATTAAAAAGATTCAGTTTGTCTTTTGAGAAACTTTGAAACATACAATTGATTTCCCCCTCTCATATTAATTAACTACTGATATATATGTCTACATTTTGCTAGGAGTGTACATAAACACCATTCCCACCACAAAAAGACTGTGACCCATCCCTCCCGCCCACTCCCACCCCCCACTGGCCCAGGAAGCTACATGTCTACCCCTCACCACTGGGTTTTTACTTTGGTGCCCTACTTACAATTTGATCAGGTCCTGCTTTTAGTTTCCCTTTCCGATCTTCTAAGTCAGCTTCTGTTGATGAGTGGGATCATCCCATACTCATCTTTATCTTTCTGACTTAGTTCACTTAACATAATTCCTTCTAGCTCTGTCCAAGATGGGTCAGAGAAGGTGAGTTCATTGTTCTTGATAGCTGCATAGTATTCCATTGTGTATATATACCACTGCTTTCTCAGCCACTCATCTGTTGTTGGGCACCTGAGTTGCGTCCAGGTTTTAGCTATTATGAATTGTGCTGCTATGAACATAGGAGTACACACCTCTTTTTGGTTGGGTGTTATGGAGTCTTGGGGTATAACCCCAGGAGAGGAATTATTGGGTCATATAGAAGGTCCATGTCTAGCCTTCAGAGAGTTTTCCAGACTGCTCTCCACAGAGGCTGTACCAATTTACATTCCCACCAGCAATGTAAAAGGGTTCCTCTGTCCCCACATCCTCTCCAGCATTTGTTGCTGCTGTCCTTTTTGATGTATGCCATTCTTACAGGAGTGAGGTGGTATCTTAGTGTTGTCTTAATTTGCATTTCTCTGACGATCAGTGACCTAGAGCAGTTTTTCATATGTTTGTTAGCCTTTTGGATCTCCTCTGTGGTGAATGTTTTGTTCATTTCCTCTGCCCATTTTTGGATGGGGTCATTTGCTTTTTTGTGGCTAAGTTTGCTGAGCTCTTTATATATTTTGGTGATTAGTTTTTTGTCTTATGTCTGGCATGTGAAGATCTTCTCCCATTCTGTGAGGGGTCTCTCTGTTTGTTTAATAGTTTCTTTGGATGTGCAGAAGCTTTTCAATTTGGTGTAGTCCCATTGGTTTGTTTCTGCTTTGGTCTTCCTTGCAATTGGGTTTGATTCATCAAAGATGTCCTTGAGGTGTATGTGGGAAAGTGTTTTATCAATGTTTTCCTCTAAGTATTTGATTGTTTCTGGTCTGACATCTAGGTCTTTGATCCATTTGGAGTTGATTTTTGTTTCTGGTGAGATAAAGTGGTTCAATTAACTTCTTCTGCATGTTTCAACCCAGTTTTCCCAGCACCATTTATTGAAGAGAGCCTCCTTTTTCCATTTAATCCTTTGGGCCCCCTTATCAAAGATTAGATGACCATAGGTGTTGGGATTTACTTCTGGGCTTTCAATTCTGTTCCACTGGTCTGTGTGCCTATTTTTGTTCCAGTAACATGCTGTTTTGATGATGATGGCTTTATAATATAGTTTAAGGTCTGGGAGTGTGATGCCTCCATTTCTGTTTCTTTTCCTCAAGATGGTTTTGGCATTTCTAGGTGTTTTCAGGTTCCAGATAAATTATTGTAGTGTTTGCTCTATTCTCTTAAAGAAGCTTGGTGGAACTTTGATGGGTATTGCATTAAATTTGTATATGGCTCTGGGGAGAATATTCATTTTGATGATATTTATTCTTCCAATCAATGAGCATGGGATATCTTTCCATTTCTTGGTATCAGTTTCTATTTCCTTGAGGAGCGACTCATATTTTACAGCATACAAGTCTTTCACTTCTTTGGTCAACTTTATTCCTAGGTATTTGATTGATTTTGCTGAAACAGTAAATGGGAGTGATTTCTGGATTTCTTCTTCTTCAGATTTAGTGCTTGCATAAAGAAATGCCACTGATTTTTGTACATTGATTTTGTAGCCTGATACCTTGCTATATTGCCTAACAACTGCCAGTAATTTTCTACTGGATTCTTTAGGTCTTTCTATGTATACTATCATATCATCTGCAAATAGTGAGAGCTTGACTTCTTCCCTTCCAATCTGTATCTCTTTGATTTCTTTCTCTTGCCTGATTGCTATGGCAATAACTTCCAATACTATGTTGAAGAGTAACGGTGACAGTGGATAACCCTGTCTAGTCCCCGATCTGAGGGGGGATGCTTTCATCTTCTGTCCGTTGAGTATGATGTTGGCTGTAGGTTTGCTATATATAGACTCCACTATCTTGAGGAATTTCCCATCTATTCCCATTTTTTGTAGAGTTTTGAGCATGAATGGGTGTTGGATTTTGTCAAAGGCTTTCTCTGCATCTATTGAGATAATCATGTGGTTTTTGGCTTTGCTTTTATTGATGTGATGAATGACATTGATTGATTTACGGATGTTGAACCAGCCTTGCATTCCTGGGATGAATCCCACTTGGTCATGATGAACAATCTTTTTGATGTGTTGCTGTATCCGGTTGGCCAAGATCTTGTTTAATATTTTGGCATCTATGTTCATCAGAGATATTGGTCTGTAGTTTTCCTTTTTTGTTCTGTCCCTATCAGCTTTTGGTATCAGGGTGATGTTGGCTTCATAAAAGGTGGAAGGGAGTATTCCTGTTTCTTCAATCTTATGGAATAGCTTAAGAAGTATGGGTATTAACTGTTTCCTGAAAGTTTTGTAGAATTCGTTTGTGAAGCCATCTGTTCCAGGAATTTTGTTGTTGGGCAGATTCTTAATAACGGTTTCAATTTCTTTGTCTGTGACTGGTGCATTTAGATTTTGTAGTTCTTCTTTATTCAGTTTTGGAAGTGCATAGGTTTCTAGGAATTGTTCCATTTCTTCCAGATTCTCTAGCTTGGTGGCATATAGTTCTTTATAGAAGTTTTGCAGGATTCTCTGGATTTCTGTGGTGTCAGTTGTGATATCTCCTGCATCGTTTACAATTCTATTAATTTGAGTCTTCTCTCTTTTTTGTTTCGTGAGTCTGGCTAGGGGTTTGTGAATTTTGCTTAATCTTTCAAAGAACCAACATTTGGCTTCATTGATCTTTTCTATGGTTCTTTTATTTTCGATGTTGTTTATTTCTGCTTGAACTTTAGTGATTTCTGTCCTTCTGGTTGCTTTAGTGTTCCTTTGTTCCTCTTCCTCTAAGTTTTGAGGTGTGCAGTAAGGTCGTTCATTTGGGCTTCTTCTTGGTGTTTGATATGTTATTGTATGGCTATAAGTTTCACTCTCAGTACTGCTTTAGCTGTGTCCCAAATATTTTGATAGGTTGTGTCTTCATATTCATTAGTTTCCATTTTCCTGCTTGAGTGAGTCTCTGACCCAGTGGTTCTTAAGGAGCATGTTGTTTAGTTTCCAAATTCTGTGTCTTTTAATAATTTTCCATTTGTTGTTAAATGTTAGTTTTACGCCACTGTGGTCTGAGAAGTTACTTGGGATGATTTCAATGCTCTTGAATTTATTGATGCTGTCTTTGTGGCCTAACATGTGGTCTATCCTTGAGTATGTGTTATGTGGATTTGAAAAGAAGGTGTATTCCAGTTTTTTGGGGTGGAGGAGTCTGAAAATGTCCAACAGGTCTAGTTTGTCGATCTCTTCATTCAATTCTCTTGTATCTTTATTGGTTCTCTGCTTTGTTGATCTGTCTAAGTGTGAGAGTGGGGTATTGAAGTCTCCCACTATTATTGTATTACTATTGATGTATTTTTGAAATTCTTTCAGTACATGCTTAATGTATTTAGATGGTCCCTCGTTGGGTGCATAGATGTTAATAATTGTTAAGTCTTCTTGGCTGATTGATCCTCTAATCATTATGTAATGTCCTTGCCTATCTTTTATTACTTTATTTAATTTAAAATCTATTGTGTCTGAGATGAGAATGGCTGTTCCTGCCCTTTTTTATGGTCCGTTCGCCTGTATGATAGTTTTCCATCCTTTCACTTTAAGTCTGTGTTTATCTTGTTGTGACAGATGGGATTTTTGCAAGCAGCATATGGTTGGGTTATGTTTTCTGATCCATCCCCCCACCCTGTGCCTTTTGATGGGTGAGTTTAAGCCATTGACATTTATTGATATTATGGATTTAATGTATTATAGTGCCATTGTCCTAAAAAATTTGTTTACTGTGATATATTGCAAGTATTATAGTGATGTTTTTTTTATAAGAGGTCTTTTAGTACCTCTTTCAGGGCCGGCTTGGTGATGGTTGCCTCCTTTAACTGTTGTTTATCTAAGAAGGTTTTGATCCTTCCATCTAGTTTGAATGAAAGTCTAGCAGGATATATTATCCTTGGTTGAAACCCTTTTTCATTCCGGGCTCTATAGATATCTTGCCACTCCCTTCTGGCTTTTAGAGTTTGAGTGGAGAAGTCTGCAGATAATCTTATGGGTTTTCCCTTGTATGTGACTTTTTGTTTCTCTCTTGCAGCCTTTAGGATCCTTTCTTTATCCTTACTTCTTCTCATTGTGACTATGATGTGTCTTGGTGTCTTAAGGTCTGGGTTGATTCTGTTTGGTACTCTTTGGGCCTCTTGAACCTTGATATCCTTTCTGTTATTCAGGTCTGGGAAGTTTTCCTGAATTATTTCCTCTAGAATGTTTGCTTCCCCTTCCTCTCTTTCTTCCTCTGTCAGGCCAATTATATGAATGTTACTTCTTTTGAGATCATCCCATATGTCTCTGTTGTTGTTTTCAGTGTCTCTCAATCTCTTTTTATGCTCTTTCACCTCTTTCTTTGTTTTCTCTAACTCATCCTCTGTTTGACTAATTCTGTTTTCTGCTTCTGTTAGTCTGCTTTCCCTTGCCTCAGCTTCTTTCTTCATTACAGCTATTTCAGCTGTCAGTTCTCTAATTGCCTCAAGATAATCAGTATTTTCCTTGGGGGTCTCAACTGTTGTTTCGCTAATACTGTCATTCCTTTCCTCCAATGTTGTTTTCATTTCTGTGATTAATAAGTTTATTATTGCTTGCATACTTTTCTTATCTATGGTTACTTCTGGCTGATTTGTAGTTTCTTCTGGGCTCTTGTCTTCATTCATTGGAGTAGCAGTTTTATTTGTTTTTGATCTACCCATTTTTTTATTTATGTGTTTCTTTCTTCTTTTTTTTATGCTCTGTTGTTCCTCAGTTGTTGTGTCTTGAGTACAAGTAACACTGTACTAAATACCTTTATGACAATTGCACTCACCAACCTCCTGAATTACAGTAGCAACTGAAGTGAGTTTTGAAGTAGTTTAATCGTTACCAGCTAGCCAAACAATTTCTCCAGTCCGTGAAAAAATAGTAAGCAAATCCCAGTGAAGAAAGAAAAGAAAGAGAGGATAGCAAGAATAGACAGTTATTAAAATCTACTATCCACTGTATATTCTAGGGGTAACAAGAGGGGAAAGGGAACTAGAGCAGAGATACACACATAGAGAGTCCGCTCTGAGTCAGATTTCTTCCCCAAAGTAATTTACAAATTCAGAAAGGCAAAGAAGAAGGAAGAAGTGTATGACAAGATTAAAAAAAAAGAGAGAGAGAGACAAGAGAGAGAAAAGGGAGAAGATAAGAAAAAGAGTTGTAATTAAAGAGCAGTGCAAGGAACTTCCCAAATCTGTATCAGTGAATTAAAAAAAAACACCCTGTTTGGTGGTGTGGGGTATCCTGCTAGGACTTGGTCCCCAGGGACTGCTTATGGCAGGGGGGGGGGAGGAGGTATGCTTGAAAATTAAAAGGAAGAAAAAAGAATTTTTTCCCCTACTCTAATTCTTAACCCAAATTAAGTTATAGTCATCTCCTTGTCACTGCTATGACACCTTATTGACTGGCCTGCTAAAGGCAGAAAATCCTATTGTTTCCAGGGGATGTGTTCGGAGCTCAGTAGTTAGCAGCTTCTCAGTCCGCCATCTTCCGGGAAACCCACCCCTCCAGACTTTTTTAAAGGATTTCTCGAAAATGAAAACTAGCTCCAAGTCCTTTGATCCAATGAGAGCTATACTTAAGAAGTCTTTGGATCTGCCCTCAGGGTCGCGGTGGTCCCTGGAGACTCCCAATAGAAAGCCCCCGAGCTAAAGTGCTCCCTCCGGGTCCTCTGCCGGCCACCCAGCAGCGCTCTGCAACAGGCGGAGGAGCCGCCTTCCCGGGGGAGGACAATGCCCGGCGCACCCGCCTTGCCCGCCGCCGCCTGGGAAGTCTGGAGCAGCCCGCCCGCTAGTCCGTGCCACCTTTACTCTAATTCTTAACCCAAATTAAATTATAGTCACCTCTTTGGTGACTATAATTATTGACTGGCCTGCTAAAGGCAGAAAATCCTACCGTTTCCAGATGTGATCAGAGCACATGCTGCTAGCAGCTTCTCAGTCCACCATCTTCCCCACTGAAATTCTTTTATTGAAGAGTAATATTTAAAGGTCAAATCAGATTTCCAGATTTCCTTTTTTTCCCCACTAATAGATGTAAACTAAAGTTTTTTTCCTAGCAGCAATAGAAAAAAAATTAATAATTTTCCATCCCTTCTTGCTCAGTTACAGTGTTATGTAATGAGTGAAACTATACCTTTGTAATCTTATAATTGTGTAAATAATTATTAAAGAATTAATAAAAATATTTTAAAGTGTTTATCAGTGAATGAAAAAGTCTTATCTACATATGTTAATAGATAATAATTTATAAATAGTAAGTCATCTTTCATGTAGTTGAGGGATATACTAATTATTTTTATTCTTACCTCTTGTTACTAGTATTACTATGGTCAGTTTTTGCTTTTTGTTTACTTTGACTGGTGAATTGGCTGAACGGGAATGTTAGAATCTATGTTTATGTTTCTAGCTAATCTTCGTAGATATGATTGATTTTATATTTTTGAGATTGTTTTATACAGCGTTCTGGAAATTCTGTAGTAACTGAGCATTTTTAAAATATACTCAAAGTTCATAAGTAAAACTTGTATCCCTTTTGTCATCATTCAATGTGTGATATAATTACCATGTTTTTATTCAACTCTTTGATAGGACATTGCAAACAAAATAAATCCTATTTTTCTTCTAGATGTTCCATGTAATTTTTTTGGCACTGAAAATTGATTATTTAAGCACATGTTCTTATTTATTCATTTATTTTTTAGTATTTATTTTATTTATTCCCTTTTGTTGCCCTTGTTGTTTTATTGTTGTAGTTATTATTGTTGTTGTCGTTGTTGGATAGAACAGGGAGAAATGGAGAGAGGAGGGGAAGACAGAGAGGAGGAGAGAAAGATAGACACCTGTAGACCTGCTTCACCGCCTGTGAAGCGACTCCCCTGCAGGTGGAGAGCCTGGGTTCGAACCGGGATCCTTATGCCGGTCCTTGTGCTTTGCGCCACCTGCGCTTAACCCGCTGCGCTACAGCCCGACTCCCCATGTTCTAATTTTTAAGGCATAATAAACATTTATTCTAGAATACTTAGAAATGATGAAAAATATAGCTCAGTATTATTAAAATTCCTTCACTCTGAGAACATTTTTCTATAGAGACTTGAGGTTTTTTTTTTTTTTTTTAAATATCTCTTCACAATATACATGGGTAACATAAAGTTGAAATTATATTACATTATTATGATTTTATTGTACATTGTTACTTCTACATGATAGTATAAATTTTGCCATGATCTTAAATGTAAGGGTTTACCTTTCTTTCTTTTTTTTTCCCTAATGAGAAAGAAAGAGAGAAAGACCAGAGCACTGCTCAGATCTGGCTTATGGTGATGCTGAGGATTAAACCTGGGACCTAGGAGCCTCAGATATGATAATCTTTTGCATAACCATTATATTGTCTCCCCAGTCATAAGGAATTACTTATAAGCACTTTAAAGTACTTATAACAAAATACCTTTAGCATAGAATTTAAGTATTAGTTCTCATACACTTGGATTCTGATTACATTTTAAAATCTTAACTACTTTAGATAATGGTATATTTAACATAAATAATATAATGAAACATGACAGGAAATTAAGTGTATATTTATACCTTTTGATATACTCTCAGATTAAATTGCTGAGTTAAAGTATGTGAATATATTTTTAATATTAATACTAACTGATACATCCAAATATGCATGTGTAATAACACAATTTCTTCAAAAAAATGACCATTTCATTACCCCCTACTAAACTTTAAAAGTCACAAAGCACATGGAATTTAAAATGAGACTTTATTGGGATGGAAATGCATACATAACACATTGATCTTTGAATTACTTAAATATGAGGAGTTGTTTCTAAACTTCTCATCAAAGATTGGCAGAAGAGCCACTTTTTCAGATCGAGTCTGTACTGCCAGTGATCACAATTCCACAGCACTTCTTTTTTTATTAGTGATTTAATAATTATTGACAAGATTGTAAGGTAAGAGTGGTACAGTTCCATACAGTTCCCACCATGAGAATTCCCTATCCCCTCTCCTCTATTGGAAGTTTCCCTATTTTTTATCCCCCTAGGAGTATGGACCAAAGATCTTTATGAGTTGCAGAAGGTGGGATATGAATGTTAGCATGATGATCCATGCCTTCAGCCTGTTTCTATTTTTCCCTGATGGGATAGACCTCTCGGGAGGTGAAGCTATAGGACACATTGGCAAGGCTGTTTAACCAGGAAAGTCAGGTTGATGTCATGGTAGCATCAGCATGTTGGTGGCTGAAAAGCATTAAGATACAAAGCAGAACAAATTATTTAATAACCAGGAACCTAAAGATAAGAATAGAACAGATGGAACTAAGGATCTTTGTATGGGAAGAAGCTAGCAAGTCTATTTTTGGTATATTCCAAGGGGCCTATGACTTTACTAATTTTTGCCTAAACCCAGTAACTAACATGCAGATGAGCTAAAAGTACAGTGTGGGAAGATGGTGTCAGATTGAGATTGGGGCTAGAAATCTGGATCAGGGCAGGGAGAAACTCCCAAATAGGGAAAATACATTTCTCAGCAGCAGAATACAGGCACAATTTGCATTCAACTGACCCAGGGCGTTATTCTTGATATTGCAGACACTGGAGCAGTGCTCTGGACTTCTGTCCTCTCTCTCTCTCTCTCTCTCTCTTCCCGCTTCTTTTAAAAAATATTTATTTATTCCCTTTTGTTGCCCTTGTTGTTTTGTTGTTGTAGTTATTGTTGTTACTGATGTCATTAGATAGGACAGAGAGAAATGGACAGAGGAGAGGAAGACAGAAAGGGGAAGAGAAAGATAGACATTTGCAGACCTGCTTCACCACCTGTGAAGCGGCTTCCCTGCAGGTGGGGAGCAGAGGGCTCAAACCAGGATCCTTTCTCCAGTCCTTGTGCTTTGTGCCACCTGTGCTTAATCTGCTGTGCTACTGCCAGGCTCCTTTCTGCCTCTCTTTTCTCTCTTTCTCCCTCCCCCATTCTCCCTCCCCTCTAAACAGGAAAATTTGTGTTTTAAAAGAAATTACTTAGATGCCAAAAATAGCGAAAGAGGAATAATAATTTTTAGTTATTCATAAATATATAATTTATTGGAAAAGGATGCAAAGGACCTAGTGGGGGTTGTATTGCTATGTGGAAAACTGAGAAATGTTATGCATGTACAAACTATTGTATTTACCATGGAATGTAAAACACTAATCCCCCAATAAAGGGAAAAAATAGAAGGAAAAAAGAGCTGCTGGGAGCAGTGGTGGATTTTTAGTGCTGATACTGAGTCCCATTTATAACTGATAGCAAACATAAATAAATAAATAAGTATAAAATTTATTATACATATCTATTTTAAATTTTAAGTACAAATATCTACATTAGAATGTTCCTGTTGAAGTAATTATGAATATAGGATGTTAGCAATAAATAAAAATAAAAATTCATGTCTATAAATTAATTATGTAGAATTTGTAGATGGGAAAATGAATGGTGCAGAGATAGTTGGTTGGCACAGAATTAAAGGGTCACTGTAAAATTATTTTGGGCTGAGTAACAGTGAAATTGTTGAGTCTGTGTTGAAAAAGTCCAAAGTGCACTGGGACTGGAGCTGATCAGCAATAAAATTTGGGAAGATGTTTTGACTGTGAATATAATGAATAAGTTAACAAAGGAAAATAGTAATGCCTTTGTCTAGCTTAATAAAATCAATAATTGCCTCAAAGAACTGAAAGATAATCAATCTGTAAAGTTGTAAAATTTATAAATAAACAATATAGTTAACTTTCCTTTTAATCCATTTTCTCTTCATTTTATAGTATTTGTTTTTCCTTCATATTTTACTCTTACCCAGTGCTAACAAATGGGATTTTTTATAGAGTCTAGAGACCACAGACCCTCCCAAATAGTAACTGCTAAAAAAAAAAAACAAAAAAGAATGTCAACATCCATTTCCAGCAGAATTACTTCTGCCAGAACTCTCACCTTTTGCACCCCAAAAAAGAATTTTGGTCTATAACCCCAACAGTGGGAGAAATGTTAAGGGAAGATTACTAGAGGTCTCTGAGCTCCAATTCCATTAGGACCCAGAGAGAAGAGGAAAAATGAAGAACAGTTGTATTACTAGGTATAGGTGTGACTCAGAAAGGAACAGAAAGCAGGACTGTAGAAAAAAAATGGCAAATATATATATATGAATATATATATATGTATATATATATATATATATATATGTACAAAAATATAGTCAACCCGTATCTGTGACCTTGGGAAAACTACTGCAGTTTCCAGTGGAGAGAATGGCAACACCAGAACTCTGGTGATGGGGATGGTGTGGCATTACACACGTGTTTTGTCATAATTTTTTAAATAAATATTAAGTCACTAATAAAAATCATATATGCATTGAAAAGACAAAAAGAAAAAAAAGAGAAACTCAGAACAGATACACAAAATGGGCCATGGTGTAAGTGTTGAATCTGGTGGATGAAATAGAATTTTAAATAATGAAACTATTATTTACTTACTAACTTAAAATGCTGACAAATAAATAACTTCAAAAGAAAATGAAGCATTACACATGAAACTGTAACTTTTTTATTCTGTATATACTAACCATAACCATAAAATTAAACCTTAATTATTCAAGTAATTTTCTATGTTCAAAGGGTCATGGGATCATGTTTCCCCCTCCCCTCTTAGTTATTCACTGTGACTTATATTTAAGTATTTTAATTTGGGTATGATTTTAGAAGGCATGTAAACATTCATTTCTCCATTTTAGTTAAAATAGTGGATTTAATTTGTTTTGGTGTTTATTTATTTATTGTTAGAATTAAATACATTGAAAATATCTTGATTTAAAAATATGGTATGCTTGATTTTTGTCACATCATTTTTTGCACACAAGAAATAGACAACTTTAGGTAAATCTACTCAACTTTGGAGAATTGTCTGTAATATCAACTATTATGGTATTATCCTATTGGCTTTTTATTGTCTTTGACTCTATAGAGAGCAGTACTAACTGCATCTCCACACATATGGACAAGTAAATTAAAATGCTACAGGCTTTATAATTCTGCACCCCCCAAAAATTTTGATCCATATTCCCACATGGGGAAAAATGTTAGGAGAAGATGACCAGAGGGCTCTGAACTCCAATTCTATTAGGACCAGGAGAGAGAAGAGGAAAAATAAAGGGTATTTGGAAGTGATGACAGACATAGGTGTGATTTAGAAAGGAAGAGAAAGTAGTGGCATCAAAATGAGTATATATATGTAGAGAGAGAGAGAGAGACAGTAATAAAAATAATAGTCAACTCATATCTGTGACCTTGGGAGAATTACTGCAGTTTCCAATGGAAAGAATGGGGATGGCGACTGGGGAATAGGACTCTGGCAGGGTGAATGGTGTGAAATTATATCCCTGTTACTTCATAATTTTTAAATAGCTAATCAGTAATAAAATTTTTATAACTGCCAAATTGACTGGTAAAAATAGCACATAATTTTAGTTTTATATTTGTATTTTTCATTTTGTTATGTAGTATGTATTAGTGACATATAAGTCATAATAGATAAGAGGGAGCTGCAGTACAGCTCTTACACACTTGGCAGTCTCTTGGTTCCACACTGAGCCAATGACTCAGGGTCTAATACCCTCAGTAAGAAAATTATATGCATATGTGTACATGCATACATGTATATGAGTACTTGTGTATGTAATACTTTGCTTTGTCAGCTTTATTGCAGCATGTTTTTTTTTAATAACCAAGTCTTTTTTTTTGTTTCTTTTTTTTTTTTAATTTTACTTATAAGAAAGAAACACTGACAAAACACTAGCATAAGAGGGGTACACATCCACACAATTCCCATCACCGGAACTCCATATGCCATCCCGTCCCTTAATAGCTTTCCTATTCTTTACCCTCTGGAAGCATGGACCCCAGGTTATTGTGGGATACAGAAGGTGGAAGGTCTGGCTTCTGTAATTGCTTTCCCGCTGAACATGGGCATTGACAGGTTGATCCATACTCCCAGCCTGCCTCTCTCTTTCCCTGCCTCTCTTTGCCTTTCTCTTTTCCTTCTCTCTCTTTTCCTGGGGTGGAGCTCCAGGACACATTGGTGGAGTCATCTATCCAGGGAAATCTGGTTGGCATCATGGTAGCATCTGGAACATGTTGGCTGAAGGAAGAGTTAACATATAAAGCCAAACAAATTGTTGACTAATATGAATCTAAAGGCTGGAATAGTGCAGATGAAGATTTGGAGGTCTCCATTTGGTAAATAGCTAGTAGGCATATTTCAGTTATATTCCAAAGGGCCGGTGGCTATATTAGTTTTTTTTTCTTTACCCTGAGCCTAAACTCTGATATGCAGGTGGATCCAAGCTATTGTCTGGGGAGATAATGTCATGGCTAGAAAAAGGACCAGAAAGCTGGATCAGAATAACCCAATCTTTTCTTTTTTCTTTTTTTTTCATTTTCTTTTTTAAAATTTTATATTTCTATTTATTTAAGAAAGGAGACATTAACAAAACTATAGGATAGGAGGGGGTATAAGTCCACACAATTCCCACCACCTGATCTCCATATCCCCCCCCCCCCATAGCTTTCCCATTCTCTATCCACCTGGAGTATGGACCAAGGGTTGTTGTGGGTGGCAGAAGGTGGAAGGTCTGGCTTCTGTAATTGCTTCCCAGCTGAACATGGGAGTTGACAGGTTGATCCATACTCCCAGTCTGCCTCTCTCTTTCCCTAATAGGGTGGGTCTCTAGGGAAGTGGAGCTCCAGTATA
Organism: Erinaceus europaeus; assembly: GCF_950295315.1. Lineage (NCBI taxonomy): Eukaryota > Metazoa > Chordata > Mammalia > Eulipotyphla > Erinaceidae > Erinaceus > Erinaceus europaeus. The sequence continues at coordinate 33,668,873 of NC_080175.1, forward strand.
CACTGGTGAGGTCTTCAGTCCAGGGAAGTCTGGTCAGCATCATGCTGGCATCAGGAACCTGGTCATCCCACTTCCGTTTATCTTGTCCATCTCCAAAACTCTCTCCCTTTACACTGTCTGAACTGGAAGACGCTTTGAAGAGGGTTAAACCAGGAATGGCTGCTGGCTATGTTAACATCACCCCAGAACTCATTCTTAACTGGGGCCCCATGGCAAAGAAGTGGCTCATTACATTCCTGTCCCACATCTTGGAATCCGAATCTATGCCCAATATTTGGCGTCTTGCAAAGATAATAGCAGTTTTGAAACCAAAGAAAGACCCAACACTGGCCGCCAGCTATAGACCAATTTCTCTCCTCTCCATGTGTTACAAACTCCTTGAGAGGCTTCTTCTGTCACGAATTTCTCCTCTTACAGAGAAATTCCTATCACCCGCCCAAGCTGGTTTCCGCCCAGGAAGATCTACCTGCAAACAAGCCCTGGCCCTCTCAACTTACATTGAAAATGGATTCCAGTTCCTCTAAGTCCTTGAGGTGTGCAGTAAGGTCGTTCATTTGGGCTTCTTCTTGGTGTTTAATATGTGATTGTGTGGCTATAAATTTCCCTCTCAGTACTGCTTTAGCTATGTCCCAAATATTTTGATAGGTTGTGTCTTCATTTTCATTAGTTTCCAGGAACATTTGAATTTCCTGTTTGAGTGAGTCTCTGACCCAGTGGTTCTTAAGGAGCATGTTGTTTAGTTTCCAAATTCTATGTCTTTTAATAATTTTCCGTTTGTTGTTAAATGTTAGTTTTACTCCACTGTGGTCTGAGAAGATACTTGGGATGATTTCAATGCTCTTGAATTTATTGATGCTGTCTTTGTGGCCTAACATGTGGTCTATCCTTGAGTATGTGTTATGTGGATTTGAAAAGAAGGTGTATTCCAGTTTTTTGGGATGGAGGAGTCTGAAAATGTCCAAGAGGTCTAGTCGGGTGAGACCTTTCCTTTTATAGTACACTCTAATTTCATCTCAGGTAGTTCACTTTCTAACAAAGTCCCATAATCTAGATATACACCAGTTTCTGTGAGAGAGAGCTTATGTGCACACATATCCATAAACTACTGTAAAATATATACCTGAAAGCAGAAGTACACTAGAGTTTGCAGTGAGTACCTCCCTAACACTTCGTCTCCACTATTCCAAGCTTGGGATCCATGATTGCTCAACAAATTGTTTGGCTTCATATGTTAACTCTCTTTTCAATCACCAGGTTCCAGATGCCACCAGGATGCTGGCTAGGCTTCCCTGGATTGAAGACCCCACCAATGTGTCCTGGAGCTCAGCTTCCCCAGAGACACACCTTACTAGGGAAAGAGAGAGGCAGACTGGGAGTATGGACCGACCAGTCAACGCCCATGTTCAGCGGGGAAGCAATTACAGAAGCCAGACCTTCTACCTTCTGCAACCCTCAACAACCCTGGGTCCATGCTCCTAGAGGGCTAGAGAATGGGAAAGCTACCATTGGAGGGGGTGGGTTATGGGGATTGGGTGGTGGGAATTGTGTGGAGTTGTACCCCTCCTACCTTATGTTTTTGTTCACTAATCCTTTCTTAAATAAAAAATTTAAAAAAAAAAGAAAATGAATTCCAGAAGAATTTAAAGACGGGTGCTGTCTTTGTTGATCTCACAGCAGCCTATGACACGGTCTGGTACTGTGGTCTCCTAGTCAGGATCTCAAGATGCCTGCCTCCATGGGTGGCCAACACTATATCGTTTCTTCTCCAAAACAGAAGATTCCGGGTGCATCTGGGTGACAAGTCTAGCAGATGGAGACTTGTCTCAAGTGGCCTCCCCCAGGGCTCTGTTCTGGCTCCTACGCTATTTAATATTTACATCAATGACCTCCCAGAAACTTCTTCAAGGAAGTTCATCTACGCCGATGACATTAGCTGTGCAACTCAGGCATCCAAGTTCGACATCCTTGAGGAAACATTCACTAAAGACATGTCTCTGATATCTGATTACTGTAAAAAATGGCGACTAATCCCTAGCACTGCAAAAACGGTATCATCTGTTTTCCATCTACACCATGCCTCGGCTTCGCGTGAGCTTAATGTGCAGCTTGGCGATACGAGAATCCAGCATGAAGCCCAGCCAGTCTATCTTGGTGTTACTCTCGATCGCACTCTGTCATTTCACGAACATCTCATAAAAACTGCAGCAAAGGTGGGCGTGAGGAATAACATCATTGCAAGACTGGCCAGCTCCTCATGGGGCGCGAGCGCTTCCACACTAAGATCATCATCTCTGGCATTATGCTATTCCACTGCAGAATACTGTGTCCCAGTATGGTTCCGTAGCCCCCATGTCCACTTGGTCGATTCCAAATTATACTCCTCCATGAGGATAATTTCTGGAACCATCCGTTCCACCCTGGTTCCATGGCTGACAGTTCTTAGCAACATCACCCCGCCAGATATTCTTCAGGATGCCGCATCATCTAAGTTCATTTCCCACGTCTACGGTCTACCGGACCTGCCGATATACGCGGATATCTTTGCCCACCCTGTCCAACGCTTGACGTCTCATCACCCAATCTGGTCCCCTACGCCTACACTGAACTTCTCTGTTCCAGACTCTTGGAAGCAGAGTTGGCAGTCAGCTGAGGTAAAGAACAAACACCTCATCACAGACCCCTGCAAGCGTCAACCCGGCTTTGACCTAGCATGTTATGATTGGGCCCTCCTCAATCACTATCGAACAGGCCATGGCCGGTGTGCAGCTATGTTCCATTGCTGGGGAGCCTGAGACGACCCAAACTGCCCCTGCGGCTACAGACAGACTATGACCCACATAGTCAATGACAGCCACCTCTCCAGATTCAGAGGTCTTGAAACTTTACATCACGCTCAACCTGATGCTGTTGACTGGCTATGGAAGAAGAGCAAATGCTAGAAGAAGAAGGAACCTGGTGGCTGAAAAGAGAGTTAACATACAAAGCCAAACAAATTGTTGAACAATCATGGACCTAAAGGCTGGAATAGTGCAGATGAAGTGTTGGGGGTGGGTACTCTCTGCAGACTCTTGTGTACTTCTGCTTTCAGGTATATACTTTTTTCTCTGATTTATGGGCAAATGTGAACATATGCTCTATCTCAGGGGCAGCCCTTCAGCTTCATCACTCAGGCGAGACCTTTCCTTTCATAGTATTCTCTAATTCCATTCCAGGTGGTCCACTCCCCAATAAAGTCCCCAAACCCAATCTTTTCTAATTTAATTGTGTTAGGTACACAGATTGTGTTTGAAAATAAAATATAGTGGTTTAAAATCACTTTTGCTTTAATCAGAATCTGGGTGATTCCACCTTTTATTTTAGATTCAAAGATGACTGTTATAATCCTGAATATATTCCATCACTCTTTAATATAGAAAACATATGAAAGAAAATATTTTCATTGGTAAAATAAAGGCTATTTCAAATCTCTTGAAAAAAATCTATTTACCATGCAATATTCATATTTTTTTCAGTGAGGGACAAAAATAATCAGTAAAGTAGGTATATTGTGTTATTTAGTTTCTGAAAACTGAATTTCATGGTGAACAAGGAGTTAAGGAATGAACAGTGAAGGAAGGACAGGATGACTGTTCAAAAATGAGTGCCTGAGAGGACAGAATAATGGTTCTGCAAAATAATCTGATATCTGAGACACTTAGGTCCCAGTCTCAATCTCCATTACCACCATAGGTCAGTGTTGAGCAGTGCTCTGGTCTATCATCAGTCTATCTATCTATCATTTGTCTGTCTGTCTGTCTGCCTATCAACCTGTCTGTCATCTATCACCTATCTATCTTCTATCTACCTATCTATCTATCTATCTATCTGTCTATTAATCATCTATTTCTAGCATATATATTTATGAGTTCCAGGGCTAGGGTCATAATATGGCCAGCTATAATGTTAGGGGAAATTTAGGGCCAGAGGGTCCTGAATCTTTGTTTTTGCCTCCTCACTGAAAGGGAAGAGAATTCAGAGAACACTAGAGGATACCAAGTATCTACTTCCCTTACCTGAGAGGAAAGATAAAAAAGGAAGGACAGGTGGAAATTGTAGTAGGTGTATGTGTTCTTTAGAAAGGAAGAGAAGGGGAGTCGGGCTGTAGCGCAGCAGGTTAAGCGCAGGTGGCGCTAAGCTCAAGGACTGGCGTCAGGATCCCGGTTCCAACCCCCGGCTACCCACCTGCAGGCAGGTCCCTTCACAAGCGGTGAAGCAGGTCTGCAGGTGTCTGTCTTTCTCTCCCCCTCTCTGTCTTCCCCTCCTTTCTCCATTTCTCTCTGTCCTATCCAACAACAACGACATCAATAATAACTACAACAATAAAACAACAAAGGCAACAAAAGGGAATAAATAAATAAATAAAAATTAAAAGTAAATAAATTAAAAAAAAAAAAAAGAAAGGAAGAGAAGGCAGGTTCTTAGAATTACATAACCATTCTTGTCCATACATTTGTCTGTATGTATGCTTTCATTTTTCCTAAATAAAAGTTTAAAATATTGATTTATAAAACCATGGCCTTCTCCACAATTTGGGGGGGGGGCATAAAGAACCAGACACTATGAAGGACACATTTTTCTCTCTCTCTCCACAAAACACTAACACATAGGATTTGTACTTAAGAGGTTTGATGTCTGGTGCCACAAATAGCCAGATATGAATGTTGTGTTCTTCTCAAAAAGAAAAGAAAAAATGACTACCAAAGTCAAGATTTTTATAATTTTAACTATTTTTCAAATTACCATTCAAGGGAGCCCTTTTTATATATGTTAACAATGTTGTTAAGTATCATCTGTACATGTTTTTTTTTTAACAGTCCAGGAGTAGATGCTAATGTTCTCTACACTCCACAAATTCAGAAAGACAGGATCAATAATCTTTTCAAGGTTATTTGGAGGCAAATAGTTTATCTCTGCTTTTCTTTTCTTTCTTTAAAATTTATTATTATAATATCATCTAATTATTATTATCATAATCATTATCTTATAATTTACCATATTGACTGGAAAAAAAACAGTTTGACTTACAGGCACTGAAAAGCAGAGACTGTTGAATTTTTCAGGCGAAAACAATCAGAATTGGCAGCAAGGAGGTTGCACAGTGGTTTGCGCATTGGACTTAAAAGTGTGAGGTCCTGACTTGGATATTCATTACTGTGTATGCCAGAGTGATGCTCTGGTTCCTGCTCTTGTGAAGCAAATAGGTCTAAAAACAAAACAAATAAGAAAAAAAAAACATTGTAATTGTAGTTGTTGAAAATCTAATATAATCTTGGGGAGTTTATATTCCAAACATAGCCCTGAGAGGATATAAGGAGGGGCACTAATAGACATTCAAACTAAAATCTCATCCTCAAAAGTACAGACAATAATATATTCAAACCAGAGTTCCTTAGCAGTATATTTTTAATTCCTTCTTGCTTGGTTTTAGCAATAGAATATTCTTTCTTCCTGGGAAAATTTCTATAACAGTCTATTAGGCTTATTGTTCCTTAATTTTTCTTTACACTGTCCCAATATTCTCTTTAGCAAGCTTACTATTTTCCTTTTTAAATATTTTAATTTTTTAAAATTTATTTATTTATTAATGAGAATGACAGGAGAGAAAGAACCAGGCATCACTCTGGTAGATGTGCTGCCAGGGATTGAACTTGGGACCTCATGGTTGAGAATCCAATGCTTTTTCCACTATGCCACTATTTTCTTCATTCATTGGAATGCAAACAATCCTGTATTTAAACATGTCAATATGAATTATCCAATATTCATCAAAATTCAGCTTCTGGTTAGAAGATGAATCAAGTAAATCAAAATCATTTATTTTTTATAAGACTAAACTGTTATATGCCAGCACAAAAATCTCACCTGGTTAGTGTGCCAACTTTGCTATGTGTGTGCCCCTAGTAGAATCTGACCCTCCATGTGCTCCCTCCAGCACTGAGGGAGCTTTGGTGTGATGGTATCTCTCCCTCTCTCTTTCTCTCTTTCTATCTGAAAAAGTCAGCCTAGAACAATAAAGCTCCAATAATGGAAAAAAAGAAAAAAGAAAGATTGCTCACCTGGTAAGTGTCAATATGTAAAAAAAGTTGGACCATCTAAATTCCATTTTATTTTTTTATTTATTTAAGAAAGGAGACATTAACAAAACCGTAGGACAGGAGGGGTACAACTTCACACAATTCCCACATTTCCTACACAATTCCATTTTCATAGAAATTAGATCATCTTATATTACCAAAAGAAAGATGTGTATGTCTGTCAGGTCTCACACATGCACTATTTTACCCTTTTTGGGCTGACTTTTTCTTTTATTATTAAAAACAAATTTTCAGAAAGAGAGATACCAGGTCTTTACTTGGTAACATGGTCCTTACTTGTGGTATCAGGACTACAACCAGGACACACACAGCAAATCAGGTGAGCTATCTTTCCAGCTACAAGATAAGATACTTTTAAAAAAGTAAATGGAAGGTCTTGGAAGATAGCTTAATGGTTCTTCAAAATGACTTTTTCATGCCTGAGGTTCTGAGCATCCTGGTTCAATGCTCAGCATCACCATCAGCCAGAACTCAGAAGAACTGTTTTTTCTTATTAATATGTATATACATATATATTAAATTTTATTTTAATGAGACATACAGAAAGAGAATTACACAAAGAAATCCCAGAGCACTGCTCAGCTCTGGCTGACGATGGTGTTAGGAATTGAACCTGGGAACTCAGAGCCTCAGACATAAAAGTCTTTTCTGTTGAACCATTATGCTTGTTTCCCCAGTTGCTATGTATGTTTTTTTTTCTATGATCTTTCTATATATTTCTTCCTGTATCTCTTTCATTAAAATAAAATACTTTAAAAATTAAATGAGAAGAAAACACTCCTTATATTTTACATAGAATATCAATTCCAGAATGTGCCTGATAACAAAAATAATATTTTTGAAAGCTAATTTGAAAGCTAATGGGGAAAATTAAACATAGCCACTTTATAAGAACTTTGGATAATGGAGCTCAAAACTAGGAACCCAAACTTAAAGAGAACTGTAATATATTTACATGATTCATAATAACACCCAGACTGCTGTAAGAAAATGCAAAAGAAATTAAAAATGATTCTTCTTCTTCTAGCGTTTGCCCTTCTTCCATAGCCAGTCAACAGCATCAGGTTGAGCCTGATGTAAAGTTTCGAGACCTCCCTTGAATCTGGAGAGGTGGTAGTCGTTGACTATGTGGGTCATAGTCTGTCTGTAGCCGCAGGGGCAGTTCGGGTCGTCTCTGGCTCCCCAGCGATGGAACATAGCGGCGCACCGGCCATGGCCTCTTTGATAGCGATTGAGGAGGGCCCAATCATAACGTGCTAGGTCAAAGCCGGGTTGACGCTTGCAGGGGTCTGTGATGAGGTGTTTGTTCTTTACCTCAGCTGACTGCCAACTCTGCTTCCAAGAGTCTGGAACAGAGAAGTTCAGTGTAGGCGTAGGGGACCAGATTGGGTGACGAGACATCAAGCGTTGGACAGGGTGGGCGAAGATATCCGCATATATTGGCAGGTCCGGTAGAGCGTAGACATGGGAAGTGAACTTAGATGATGCCGTATCCCGACGAATATCTGGCAGGGTGATGTTGCTAAGAACTGTCAGCCATGGAACCGGGGTGGAACGGATGGTTCCAGAAATTATCCTCATGGAGGAGTATAATTTGGAATCGACCAAGTGGACACGGGGGCTACGGAACCATACTGGGGCACAGTATTCTGCAGTGGAATAGCATAATGCCAGAGATGATGATCTTAGTGTGGAAGCCCTCGCGCCCCATGAGGAGCTGACCAGTCTTGCAATGATGTTATTCCTCGCACCCACCTTTGCTGCAGTTTGTATGAGATGTTCGTGAAATGACAGAGTGCAATCGAGAGTAACGCCAAGATAGACTGGTTGGGCTTCATGCCGGATTCTCGTATCGCCAAGCTGCACATTAAGCTCACGCGAGGCCGAGACATGGTGTAGATGGAAAACAGATGATACCGTTTTTGCAGTGCTAGGGATTAGTCGCCATTTTTTACAGTAATCAGATATCAGAGACATGTCTTTCGTGAGTGTTTCCTCAAGGATGTCGAACTTGGATGCCTGAGTTGCACAGCTGATGTCATCGGCGTAGATGAACTTCCTTGAAGATGATGAAAGATGATGAAAAGGTAAGAACCCCAAAGCAGGGAGTCAGACGGTAGGGAAATGGGTTAAGTGCACTTGGCTCAAACAAAATTCAAGGACCAGCTTAAGGATCATGGTTATTTCCCTGGCTCCCCACATGGAGCGGAGCCGCTTCACAGGCAGTGAAGCAGGTCTGCAGGTGTTTTTCTCTCCCCTCTACCCTTCCCTCCTTTCTCCATTTCTTTCTGTCATATCCAACAAGGATGACATCAATAACAACAACAATAACTACAACAAGAAAACAGCAAGGCAACAAAAGGGAATGAAAAATATAAAAAATCCCCAAAGCAATCTTGGAAGAAAATGTAACTCAACTCTTAAAATATTTAGTACTCTGAATATGTATTCAAATTATTAATTTCTGAATATTGAGGGAAATATTTCTAGGAAAAGAATAAAACAAAAAAACACATTCTATGAACTTCTAGGAAGGAAGGAAAAAAAAAGTAAAACAAACACAGAAAATGCAGTCAACCTGGCAGAGAAATACTTGCAATATGGCAGTTTAAAAGAGCTAAGATGTCTCTGGGAAGTGGCCAGTGAGATAGCTTACCTGAGAGGTAGCTTCACAAAGCTAGAAGGTGGTGGTTGGGTAGGGAGGACTCATTGGGAACTACATAAGTTAATTAATTTTTAAAACATATTTATTGTGGGTTCCTGTAAGATGGCGGACTGAGAAGCTGCTATTGGCTTGAGCTCTGACCACATCTTCTGGAAACGGTAGGATTTTCTGACTTTAGTAGGCCAGTCAATAAGGGGTCCTAGTGGTGAGACCAAGGAGGTGACTAAAACTTAATTTGGGTTAAAAAAAAGAGTAAAAAAAAGTGGAAAAAATTTTTCTTTCTTTTAAATTATTAAACACACCTCCTCCTCCTTCGCCTTCCCCCATAACCAGTCCCTGGGGACCAGCTCCTCACAGGCTCCCCTGCTGAGCCTCTTTCTTTACCAAGATTCCTGTTACACCAGGGAGTATCATTCATTCTAAGTCTATACCCTTCTAAAAAACCCAGTTTTCCCAGCACCATTTCTTGAAGAGAGCCTCCTTTTTCCATTTAATCCTTTGGGCCCCCTTATCAAAGATTAGATGACCATAGGTGTGGGGATTTATTTCTGGGCTTTCAATTCTGTTCCACTGGTCTGTGTGCCTATTTTTGTTCCAGTACCATGCCGTTTTGATGATGATGGCTTTATAATATAGTTTAAGGTCTGGGAGTGTGATGCCTCCATTTCTGTTTCTTTTCCTCAAGATGGTTTTGGCAATTCTAGGTGTTTTTAGGTTCCAGATAAATGATTGCAGTGTTTGTTCTATTCTCTTAAAGAAGCTTGGTGGAACTTTAATGGGTATTGCATTAAATATGTATATGGCTCTGGGGAGAATATTCATTTTGATGATATTTATTCTTCCAATCCATGAGCATGGGATATCTTTCCATTTTGGGGTATCAGTTTCTATTTCCTTGAGTAGTGACTCATAGTTTTCAGTATATAAGTCTTTCACTTCTTTGGTCAACTTGATTCCCAGGTATTTGATTGATTTTGCTGAAACAGTAAAGGGGAGTGATTTCTGGATATCTTCTTCTTCAGATTTAGTGTTTGCATAAAGAAATGCCACTGATTTTTATACATTGATTTTGTAGCCTGATACCTTGCTATATTGCCTAATAACTTCCAGTAGTTTTCTGCTGGATTCTTTAGGTTTTTCTATGTACTGTCATATCATCTGCAAATAGTGAGAGTTTGACTTCTTCCCTTCCAATCTGTATTCCTTTGATTTATTTCTCTTGCCTGATTGCTATGGCAAGAACTTCCAATACTATGTTGAAGAGTAACGGTGACAGTGGACAGCCCTGTCTAGTCCCCGATCTGAGGGGGAATGCTTTCAGCTTCTATCCATTGAGTATGATGTTGGCTTTAGGTTTGCTATGTATAGACTCCACTATCTTGAGGAATTTCCCATCTATTCCCAGTTTTTGTAGAGTTTTGAGCATGAATGGGTGTTGGATTTTGTCAAAGGCTTTCTCTGCATCTATTGAGATAATCATGTGGTTTTTGGCTTTGCTTTTATTGATGTGGTGAATGACATTGATTGACTTACGGATGTTGAACCAGCCTTGCATTCCTGGGATGAATCCCACTTGGTCGTGATGAACAATCTTTTTGATATGTTGCTGTATCTGGTTGGCCGAGATCTTGTTTAATATTTTGGCATCTATGTTCATCAGAGATATTGGTCTGTAGTTTTCTTTTTTTGTTCTGTCCCTATCAGCTTTTGGTATCAGGCTGATGTTGGTTTCATAGAAGTTGGAAGGCAGTATTCCTGTTTCTTCAATCTTATGGAAAAGCTTAAGAAGTATGGGTACTAACTTTTTCCTGAACGTTTTGTAGAATTCGTTTGTGAAGCCATCTGGTCCAGGACTTTTGTTGTTGGGAGATTCTTAATAATGGTTTCAATTTCTTTGTCTGTGATTGGTGCATTTAGACTTTGTAGTTCTTTTTTGTTCAATTTTGGAAGGGTGTATGCTTCTAGGAATTGTTCCATTTCTTTCAGATTCTCTAGCTTGGTGGCGTATAGTCCTTTACAGAAGTTTCACAGGATTCTCTGGATTTCTGTGGTGTCAGTTGTGATATCTCCTGCATCATTTACAATTCTATTAATTTGAGTCTTCTCTCTTTTTTATTTGGTGAGTCTGGCTAGGGCTTTGTCAATTTTGTTTAATCTTTCAAAGAACCAACATTTGGCTTCATTTATCTTTTGTATGGTTCTTTTATTTTCAATGTTGTTTATTTCTGCTCGAACTTTAATGATTTCTGTCCTTCTGGTTGCTTTAGGGTTCCTTTGTTCCTCTTCCTCTAAGTCCTTGAGGTGTGCAGTAAGGTCGTTCATTTGAGCTTTTTCTTGGTGCTTAATATGTGATTGTATGGGTATAAGTTTCCCTCTCAGTACTGCTTTAGCTGTGTCCCAAATTTGATAGGTAGTGTCTTCATTTTCACTAGTTTCCAGGAACATTTGAATTTCCTGCTTTAGTGAATCTCTGACCCAGTGGTTCTTAAGGAGTAGGTTGTTTAGTTTCCAAATTCTGTGACTTTTAATAATATTCTGTTTGTTGTTAAATGTTAGTTTTACTCCACTGTGGTCTGAGAAGATACTTGGGATGATTTCGATTCTCTTGAATTTATTGATGCTGTCTTTGTGGTCTAACATGTGGTCTATCCTTGAGTATGTGTTATGTGTATTTGAAAAGAAGGTGTATTCCAGTTTTTTGGGGTGGAGGAGTCTGAAAATGTCCAAGAGGTCTAGTCTGTCAATCTCTTCATTCAATTATCTTGTATCTTTGTTGGTTCTCTTCTTTGTTTATCTTTCTAAGTGTGAGAGTGGGGTATTGAAGTCTCCCACTATTATTGTATTACTATTGATGTATTTTTGAAATTCTTTTCAGTACGTGCTTGATATATTTAGCTGGTTCCTCATTGGTTGCATAGATGTTAATAATTGTTAAGTCTTCTTGGCTGATTGATCCTCTAATCATTATGTAATGACCTTGCCTATCTTTTATTACTTCATTTAATTTAAAATCTATCGTGTCTGAGATGAGAATGGCTGTTCCTGCCCTTTTTTGTGGTACGTTAGCCTGTATGACAGTTTTCCATCCTTTCACTTTAAGTCTGTGTTGATCTTGTTGTGACAGATGGGATTCTTGCAAGCAGCATATGGTTGGGTTATGTTTTCTGATCCATCCCCCCCACTCTGTGCCTTTTGATGGGTGAGTGTAAGCCATTGACATTTATTGATATTATCGATTTAATGTATTGTAGTGCCATTGTTCATAATACATTTTTTGTTTGGTCTGATATATTATCCTTTCTTAAATAAAAAAAATCAAAAAAGAAAAATCAGAAAGAAAAAAAGGGAATAAAACGAAAAAAAATGCAAACCAATCATGTCTACTATGTGCATTTAATAACAAAAGTTGTTATAGTTAACTAAAACATTTCAGATGTTCGTAACAAACTGCTTACTATGAAACAAGTGAAGGAGATATTTCCATACTTTTTTATCTGTAGTCTCTAAATTTTGTTGTTAAAATTGTATAGATCAAAAGCTGCTTGTAAAGTACAGAGGGCATTTATTAAGTGAGAAATAGACATATGGAAATAGACAGATGGAAGAATATATGGCGTTTGTTCCTTTTAATATTCTTTTACACTCTGAAAACCTAAAATTAGCATACCTTAGCAGCTGTTTTCATTTACAAAATGAAGGACATAAGGAAGAAAAAGAGATAAAAAGTGAGTCATGTAAAGCAGGCAGTGATAGCCCAAAGTACTGCTGTGTATGAGGATGTCTTCACATAAATCTTTTTTAAACTGAACATTAGTTTGGTGGAAAGTGAAAGAAACAAGAGAAGTGAGGAAAAGACATTGGATTTGATACACAATCTGAGATCGGATTTGCTTAATTTTTTGTGCTTCAAGTTAATAAGTGTTTAGACTCATATGTAGAGGATATATAGTTAATCAGAAATAAGACTGCAGACAATTTATACACCTGACTTAACTTAGTTCTGCTAAGATTATATATAGTTAGACTCATGAATTATATTAAATTTGATTCATGCCTTAAAGCTGCCATTACAAAATTCTGCTATTTCTTTTTCTATTCGGTATACTCAATAAAATTCTTTCACATCTCAATCTAATTCTACTTAGCTTTTTTTTATATTAAATGAGTTAGATAATCCATTAAACAAATGGAAGGAAATAGCATTAATGATATGTTGCACTTGCATCACAAAGTTAATTGGATTAACTAAATTAGCTCTTTTATATTCAGACTTGCATATACTTTTCTTTTTAAGATCTAAAGTAAGAAATCAATAAATGAACTCAGAATTCTGTGATGTTCTCTCATCAGTATAAAGGTCAGTAATAAACTTGTCCCTCAAACCACTAACTAGGTCATATGTCAATAGGAAGTTTAACATTTAAAGAAAAAAGAGAAACTTAGAAGTTAGAGAAGACAGAAAAGATACAAGGAAATTATTAAAATTTGAACAAACACAAAGAACCAGTCTGTACTCTTTTAGAGACTAGACAGCAAAATTCTGGGTTGTGGTCTTTCACAGTCCCATTACATTCCAGAAAAACAAACAAAATACCTCGGTGGTATCATTGAAAAATACAGGGTTCGGGAATCTTTGTAAAAGGAAATGGATTTGATTGAGAATAGGATTCCATTTTGCTAATCTTTAATACTATATCTCAAAGCTCAACTGAACTTTAAGTCTAAGTTACTTGGATCCTAGCAAATATGAATGTGAAGATGACAGTCCAACTCTACCATTCAGGGCTAATTCCCAGTCAATGCCCATATTCAGTGGGGAAGCAATTACAGAAGCCAGACCTCCACATTCTGCAATCCACAATGACCCTGGGTCCATACTGCCAGAGGGATAGAGAATGGGAAAACTATCAGGGGAGGGAATGGGATATGGAGACCAGGTGGTGGGAACTGTGTGGAGTTGTACCTCTCCTATCCTACAGTTTTGTTAATATCTCCTTTCATAAATAAATAAATAAATAAAATAAATAAATTTGATAATTCTAGATTATGCTGGTGAAAAGGCAAGGGGACAGTCATTTATTTATTTTAGTATCATAGACCTCAATGCACTATGCAATGATACTTTTTAATTTTTTTTTTATTTCTTAGTGTCTGTACTTATTGGATAGAGATAGTCAGAAATTGAGAGGGAAGGGAGTGATAGAGAAGGAGAGAGACAGACACCTGCAACACTGCTTCACCACTTGCAAATCTATCCCCCTACAGATGTGGACCAGAGGCTCAAGCCACAGTCCTTGAGCATTATAACATGTGCACTCAACAAGATGCATCACCACCATATATATATGTATGTATATATATATATATATATATATATATATATATATATATATATATACTAATTTTGCTTTAATTATATGTACATTACTACTTGTGTGAAACAGGTACTACAGCTCCTCCAATTAAAATGTGTATTGTAATATTTTGTGTTTTTGTATTTAGAGGCAAGTATCAATTTTGGATGCTATTCATTACAGCTTTCCAGTAAGTGGGAAACACTCAATATCCTTGAGTATGTGCTTCTTGACTCAAATCAGAGTTAGTTATCTATAAGTCCTGCCAATATTTGTGATAGTTAATAAATTATGATGTTAAGATAAATAATATTTTGTTTTTTACAATGTTATAAGATTTAATCATGTTTTATGACTGTACATCACATAATTATTTGGTTCTTGCAGGGAAATGTAGTATGATTGGAATAAATTATGTATAATACAAATGAAAACATTTGATTATTTAGTTTAAAAATTCATAAATTAAGATGCTAGTCATACAAGCAATCAATAAAACAAAATAGATCAGGAATTAAGTAGAGGACTACGCTATCAATGAAGCATGTTCTATTGTACATAATCACTGGTGTTTTTCCAAACTTTAACTAAAAATAATATATATATATGTACGTATATACATATATACGTACATATGTATATCATATGTACGTATATACATATATACGTACATATGTATATCATATTCCATGGTTACATTTGAATAGATTGCCATTCTGATTTGCATAAAATAAAATGAGTATCTTAAAATGAACATGAACTCAGTCAAATAAAATACACTTTTCAAAAATTACAATTTATAGATATTTCCCCCTTAATTTTACCAATGTTCTTGTACACACTGGAAGAACAAACGCCACTTACATGTAGAAGAAAGAATGTCTTTCCTCAGCAGTGTGTATTTCTATCAACCATCTTCCTTAATTCTTACTAGGATTATCAGTTTTTTACCACATGGTTAGTATATGATTCAAATACTATGTTCTGTTCTGTTCTGTGTTGATAACTACCTTAATGGGAGCTCATTGCAAAATTCTGAAGACCTGTATGCTTTACATCTTGAGGTCTCATTTTGCAGCTTAATATTTTATGTATCAACTGATTTATTATTATAGTTCTGATTTATAGTTTTCTTCTTTGAAATATGCATATTTGACTTATGAGTGCTTATATCTTTATTAAAAATGATCTAGTGACACTCTTTGCTTATTGTTGAACTTTTGTTGGTTTTTTAATTAACAGAACATTTTTAAATTATTATAGTCTAAAGAAGATCCTTTAAACATTTCTTACAAGATCAAATTAATAGTAATGAATTTCTTTAGGTTCTGCATTTCTAATTAGTTCTAATTAGTTCTAATCAGGCATTATTGTCTGATTTTGAATCTCAACCTTGTCACATGTAAAATTCTTTGTTGAAGTATTTTCTTCTCCTTCTGCACTTGGAATAGGTAATGCAAATCACTAAAAATTAGGGAAATCCCCCACACCTATGGACATCTAATCTTTGATAAAGTGGCCAAAAATATTAAATGGGAGAAGGAGGTTCTTTTCAATAAATGGTGTTGGGAAAACTGGGTTGAAACATGCAGAAGAATGAAACTGAAGCACTATATTTCACCAGAAACAAAAATGAACTCCAAGTGGATAAAGGACCTGGATATTAGACCAGAAACTATCAAATACTTAGAGGAAAACATTGGTGGAATGTTTTCATTCCACCATCAAAACAAGGACTGCAAACATCAAAGCAAGGACTGCAAAAGCTGAATAAGGGCAAGAGACTGGCATACTTTAATGAAAACTCTTTAGTCACTATCAGGCCACCCCATCAGCTGGGGCCCTAGTCAGGAAGTCCTGAGATTCCCAAACAGACGTGATAGACTTAGACATGGAATAAATCCCTCTCTCGTTGTTACTGGTCATCTCTATCAGGAACAACAAAATAGACCTCATTTGGGCCCCCATAGGACCTTACCCTCAACTTAGATCAATAATGGTAGAGAATGTTCCATCCTCTAAAGGTATGCTGAACAAAATACTCTATGCTACACCTGAGGAAGATGGGTCCTGATATTGGGACAGCTTGGAACATTCCTACTAATGGCCACAGAATGTGAGCTCGGATATACAGGGTTGCAGAGGTCTCATAGGCTCCTAAACTGAGTATGGGCCCCAGAGCACATCAAATTAATGGAGTTTACATTCAACAATATTTATACCCCCTTCCCATATTAGGGAGCTACTCTCTTCTCTAATCCTGCTTTCTGGTCCTTTTTCCAACCATGACATCATCTCTCCAGACAATAACTTGTATCCACCTGCATATCAGATTTTAGGCTCAGGGAAAAAAAAAAACAAAAAACTAGTATAGCCCCAGGCCCTTTGGAATTTAACTAAAATATGTCTACTAGCTATCTACAGAACAGAGACCCCCCCTTACCCCCAAATCTTCATCTGCACTACTCCAGCCTTTAAATTCATTATCAGTCAACAACTTGTCTGGCTTTATATGTTAACTCTTTTTTCGCCAGCCAGGTTCCAGATGCTAGCATGATGCCAAACAGACTTCCCTGGATAGACAAATTTACCAATGTGTTCTGGAGCTCTTATTCCCCACGACCCTGGCCCACTAAGGAAAGAGAGAGGCAGACTGGGAGTATGGATCCACCAGTCAACACCCATGTTCAGTGGGGAAGCAATTACAGAAGCCACACCTTCCATCTTCTGCATCCCACAATGATCTTTGGTCCATCCTCCTAAAGGGTTAAAGAATAGGAAAGCTATCAGGAGAGGGGTCGGATAAGGAGTTGTGGTGGTAGGAATTGTGTGGAGTTGTACCACTCTTATCCTATGGTTTTGTCAATGTTTCCTTTTTATAAATGAATAAATAAATAAACAATGTAGCATCTATATGGTGAAATGAACATCACTTGTAATCAGCAATTTCTATTTGCCCTAATCACGGGTCATCTTGACCTTGTCAGATCTGTTTACCTTGGTGTTACTCAGACATTAATAAACTGTAGTTTACCAAGAAAAAAAAATAGGGAAAGGCCAGGCAGTGGCCCACCTAGTGGAGTGCACACATTACAATGTGCAAAGACACAGGTTTAAGATTCTGGACCCCCCACCTGCAGGGAGGAAGCTTTATGAGTGGTAAAGCAGGGCTACAGTTGTCTCTCTGTCTCTTTCCCTGTCCTCTCCCCTTCACATCTCAATTACACTCTGTCTCTATCCAATAATGTAATAAATAAAATTTAAAATAAAAAAATAAAAGAATATGGAAACTTCTAGTGGAGCGGATGCAATACTGAACTCTGGTGGAGGGAAATGTACCCCTCTTATCCTACAATCTTGTTAATCATTATTAAATCACTAATAAAAAAAGAACTTTAAAATAAACTACTGCAGAATATATACCTGAAAGCAGAAGTACACTAGAGTTTGCAGTGAGTACCTCCTTAACACTTCCTCTCCACTATTCCAAGCTTTGGGCCCATTATTGCTCAACAATTTGTTTGGCTTTGTATGTTAACTCTCTTTTCAATCACCAGGTTCCAGATGCCATCAGGATGCTAGCCAGGCTTCCCTGGATTGAAGACCCCACCAATGTGTCCTGGAGCTCAGCTTCCCCAGAGACACACCCTACTAGGGAAAGAGAGAGGCAGACTGGGAGTATGGACCAACCAGTCAATACCCATGTTCAGCGGGGAAGCAATTACAGAAGCCAGACCTTCTACCTTCTGCAACCCACAATGACCCTGGGTCTATGCTCCCAGAGGGATAGAGAATGGGAAAGCTATCAGTGGAGGGGGTGGGATATGGAGATTGGGTGGTGGGAATTGTGTGGAGTTGTACCCCTCCTACCCTGTGGTTTTGTTAATTAATCCTTTCTTAAATTAAAAAAAAAAATTCAGTTGAAAACTCTAAGGATGGTCTTGTGCAGTTTGTCTTTAATGTAATAAGATATTTTATTTTTTATTTAAGTTTTATTTATTTATTCATGAGAAATGATAGGAGAAAGAGAGAAGGAACCAGACATCACTCTGGTACATGTGCTAGCCAGGGATTGAACATGCTTGAGAGTCCAAAGCCTTATCCACTGTGCCGCCTCCTGGACCACACAGCAACAAGATGTTTTCTATTGCTGCTTTTAAATCCTCTGTAATCTTGGCCACTTTAATCATCACCTATCTTTACATAGATTTTCTTGGGTTGCTCTTAGTATTTATTCTTTGGGTTTCCTGTTTCTGGCTATCTATTCTTTTTCTAGATTTTGAAGATTTTACCATTATTTCTTCAACTATTTTTTTTCTGGAACTTTTTATTGTCTGGGTACCTCAATAATGGAGATAGTGTACCTCTTTAAGTTTCATGAGAAGACTACTATTATTTTAAATAATTTGATGGTTTGAATTTTCTAGGTCAGTAGCCAAATTATTTATCTTTAAAAACGTTTTTCTCTTTTATATTCACACTTTTTGTATATTTTATTTTTCTATAAATCTATTTTATTCCCTAGTATAGTGAGTGTAAATACTAAAAGTAGTTTTAAGTGCGTTTCACTTGTCAACTTGAATTATTTTTCTTTTTGTTTGTTGTATCTACTATATAAATATGTCTTGGTTTTAGGAGTGGAAAGAAATTCTAAGCATGTGGACTTCACATTCAATTTATATCATATGCATTCAAACAATACTGAAACAAATACAACTTGAATCAAAATATAAGCTTCAAAAATTCAGAGGTCTTTTTAATGTAAAAACATCTGTACATTAGATATAGTCAAGAATATGGCATATACAGAATTACTTAGATTTACACAAATTCAGAGGAGTTAGATAGAGTCAGAAAGTGTTTGAATTCCTAAGGGTTTGGATCACAACTTTGATAATTTGCTGTGTTTTTATTTTTTTAATATTAGTAAAACTAATATAGTTAAGAGTGCTGTATACTTTTCTCAATGGTAAGAAACCAATACAGAAAAAAATGTTTAAAAAAAAGAACAACATCTGTTCAATAAATACTATGTGAAACACACTCACACACACACACACACACACACACACACACACACACACACACATTTTAGGAAGTAAACATGGATGAATCTAAGCAAAATGACAGTTATAAGACAGATATACTGATTTAGGCCTGTGGGAATGAAGAAATCTAGATTGTGAAGATAAATGTGGAAGTACAGTTAAAATATTGGAGACTTTGGCACCTGAGGTATTTCATCATGTGGTAGGGTCTGGATTCAACTTTGGTAACATAATGGGAGCACCATGGATGACACGAGGGAGCTCCATAAATGGAGATGTGGTGTTGTGGAGGGAGGGTTTTTTTTTTTTTTTTTTTTTGTTAATCCCAATTCTCTCTCTCTTAACTATATATATATATATATATATATATATATATATATATATATATATATATGAACTCTTATTGCAACTGATATAAAATGGGTGAGTAGTAAGGAATATAGGGAACATAATTCCACTTCTTTGAAAACATTGAGCTGAATTTACTTTTTCTATTATTAATTGATACTATATAGAGTTTTCCGGATTTACTATTTTGATTGCTTGATTCTCTTTAATTCATCCCCTTTGTTTAAGAAAAGGATGCAGATAAGTAACAAGGGACAGTTTCATAAACATAAATAAATCCATTTTATTCACATCCAGATATATACAAGTAAAAATGCCTCCAGTTGTCTGTGCCAAAAACTAATAATGGGTTAAAGAATAGATCACATCAGTAGGCATTAGTAAAACTTTTATTTTTTTCAATTTTGTGTTAGATCAATATAGTTTAGTAGAACTGAAATCAATTTAACTTTTAATGATAAATATTCATATTTTTAAGTATTTCTATACACCTGAATATGAACACACACATACACACGTGTGTGTTTTGTGAAATAAAGATAATAATAAGTGTTGGTGTGGCTCTGAGGAAAGGGAAGCCCTTTGTATTGTTGGTGAGAAAGTGAATTGGAGGGGCTGGATGGTGGCATGCCTGGTTAAGTGTATTATCATGCACAAGGACCCAAGTTCCCACCTGCAGGGGAACACTTCATAAGCAGTGAAGGACTACAGGTATCTCTCTATCTCCTCTATTTCCTCCTCCCTTTCAATTTCTCTCTATTCTATCAAATAAAATAAATTAAGTTAAAAAATTAAAAAAGGTAAAGAAAAGTAAACTGGAACAGTCATTACAGACAACAGTATAGAATTTCCTCAAAAAAAGTAATACATAGAATTACCCTATAACCTAGCAATTCTGTTTCTATGTGTATAATCAAAGGAAAGAAAATCAATAATTCAAATAGACATCTTCAACTTATTCACTGCTGCACTAGTTATAGTTATATATACAGACTGATTCATGCGTAAAGAAAAGTGGTTTATATGTAGTGTATCTAATGAAATATTCTTAAGCCATGAACCATGGAAACTTTGCCATGGCAAGAACATAAGTATAGTATATTCACAACATTATGTTGAATGAGATATTCAGAAAAAGAAAGCTAAAGTAGTGCAGTGCAGAGTTTTTATGTGAAAGTAAAGCAAAATGTAGACTCACAGAGGCAAAAGATAGGTAGTTAATAACCAGGGGAGCTGGAATGGGAAAACAATAGTGGACACTTGAAATATACAAATTTCTAATCCTAAATTAATGAGATTATACATACATATGATTATGTTGTTTAGCTGTGAAACTATACAGTTGTCATTTGCTTGAGTATGGTGGCATCTGGGTGGAATTACCTATCTCGTATCTGCCAGTAGCAGAGCAAAATCCTTTTATATTCCAGATTGACTTTTGTTCTGTGTGCATGTCTGGTAGACACCCTGAGTTTGCAAATCAACAAAGTAAGATTCCCCAATTTTCTTTTTTTTTTAAACGTTTTTTAATTTTTTAAACTTTATTTATTTATTCATTCATTTTTTTCCCTTTTGTTGTCCTTGTTTATTGCTGTTGTTGATATTATTATTGTTGTTATTGCTGTTGTTGTTATTGGATAGGACAGAAAAATGGAAAGAGGAGGGAAAGAAAGAGTGGGGGAGAGAAAGATACACACCTGCAGAACTGCTTCACCGCCTGTGAAGGGACTCCCCTGCAGGAGGGGAGTGGGGGACTCCATCCGAGACCCTAATGCTGATCCTTGTGCTTCGTGCCATGTGTGCTTAACCCGCTGTGCCACAGCTTGGCTCCCAGATGCCCCAATTTTCATAGTTTAATATTAAAGTAATAAATCCTATGTATAAAATATTACAAATGCAAAATACATTATGGAATTATTGAAAAATTCAGAATTTAAAATCATCAGAAAACTGGTTATATTATTATAAAGGGCATCTTTCATTTTCAAATTCCCAAATGGTTTGAATATGTTTCATTGTTTTTATAATACCAAGTAGACTTTTTTAAAAAAACTTTACTTATTGGATAGAGATAGCCAGAAATCAAGAGTGAAGGGGGTGATAGAGAAGAAGAGAGATAGAGAGAAACCTGCAGCACTGCTTCACCACTTGCAAAGCTTTCCCCCTCAGGTGGGGACCAGGGGCTCCAACCTGGGTCCTTGCACATTGTAATATGTACTCTCAACAGGGTGTGCCACCACCTGGCACCACCAAGTTGACTTTTTATAAGATTTTCTTTTTTTTTGAAATTTTATTTGCTTTTTTCAATTTTATCTGGCTAGAGATGAAATAAATCAAGAGGGGGGTGGGGAGTAGAGAAGCTATTAGAGAGAGAAAGAAAGAGAGAGAAAGAGGGAGAAGGGGGGCTTACAGCCCTGCTTCACCAGTTGTGAAGCTTCCCCTTGAAGGTGGGGACCCAGGAATTGAAGCCAGGCCTTTGTGCACTGTAATGTGTGCACTCAAGCAGGTGTGCCACCACCTGTCCCCTTGATAAGCTCTTTCAATAAAGAGAGTTGTTGGGATCAGTATTGCTACATACATATCTTTTTACTTTGGATATTTAAACCCTTTTCTATGAATTCTCTTTTAGCAGTGATAAAAAGCATTCATTTCTTATTACTCTCTGCAAAGGTATTTAAAATGTCCTGATGTAATGTTGGCAAGAGACCATTAGGGTACTGATAATGATGGAAGAGTGACTTTGATTTTGAAATTCTGTTACTTAAGATTTTGTTGCACTCCCTGAACATACAGAATGCTGAAGCATGTTAGTACAATAATTAGAAACATTTCTTTGCAGGCATTTTATCTGTTCACATTTCAAACAGACAAGGGAATTGGAGTTTGAATGCACTGTGCTAGTTCTTTTGATTATTCAGAGAACTAAATTTTAAAGCAACTTTTATAAGACACAATGAAACATTTCTTTATTTGATTTCAATTGCCTTTTATTTTCATTTGGTAATGAATGTTCATGCTTTTAATGTGAACTTGAAATATAATACTTGAATGCATAGTTTAAATCTTATGTGAACGAATAAGAATTACTATCTGATATAAAGTCACATATAAAAATAAATCAGTGGCTATTTCAATCAAGATAATTACCTTTTTACAATAAAATGAATTTCTATTTTATTAATCAATTTCATAAAATCATTTGAGGTTTTTATTAACATCTGTTATAGACAGAATTATGCTCCCTCCAAATGCATATATGAAGTATTATTAATCCTTACCACCCAAGAATATAACCATATATGGAGAAAGGATTTTAGAAGATGTGATTAAATTAAATTGATGCGGGGGGGGGGGGGGTTCCCGGAAGATGGCGGACTGAGAAGCTGCTAGTGGCTTGAGCTCTGACCACATCTTCTGGAAATGGTAGGATTTTCTGCTTTAGTAGGCCAGTCAATAAGGGGTCCTAGCGGTAACACCAAGGAGGTGACTATAACTTAATTTGGATTAAGAAATAGAGTAGATAAAAAGGGGAAAAATTCTCTCCTTTTAATTATTAAGCACACCTCCTCCCCCTCCACCTCCCCATAACCAGTCCCTGGGGACCAGCTCCTAGCAGGCTCCCCTGCTGAGCTTCTTTCTTTACCAAATTCCAGTCCCACCAGGGAGTATCACTCATTCTAAATCTATACCCTTCTGAAACCTCTGGCCTTTTTTCTTTCTAAGTAGCCAACCCCCCCAACCTCACCCTGCATAGCTAATTAAATAATTAAAAATAAATAAATAAATAAATAAATAAATAACTCATACCTTTCACTGCTCTTTTATGACTGTTTTTTTCTTATCTTTTTCTTTTTTCTCTCACTCTCTCTCTTTTTTTCTTTTTCTCATTCTTGTCATCCTTTCTTTTTTAATCCTACAGCTTCCAAAGCCACAGGCCCCAGCCCCCACACCACCAAACAGTGTGCTTTTTTGAATTCACTGATACACATTTGGGAATTATTTTGGGGATGAATTCTGACTCAATGTGGATTCTTACTGCGAGTATCTCTGCTCAACTTCCCTTCCTCCTTTAGCCACCCCTAGAATATACAGTGGATAGTAGATTTGCATAACTGTCTATTTCAGCTATCCTTGTCTAGTCCTGAGGCATTTTTTTTCTTTTTTTTTCTCATTCTTAACAATCAGCTGACTCTGATCACAACATTTGAGGTTATCTGGGACAGTGATTTTTTTTACCCTGCTCTATTTTATTATTAATATTATATAAAGGCATATATCCCCCCCCCCCCTTTAGGTTGATCAGAATTAACTCTTAGGGTATCTTTCATTGCTAGGGTAGTGGGCATCTTATCTATTGTGGGAGGACCTTGTCTCGTTACTCCTACCTCCTTTACAGACTCTCCCCTCCCTCCTCCTCCTAGCTAATTAAAAAAAAATAGATTAAATTAAATTAAAAATAAAGTAATAAAAAAACCATTTCCTTTCACTGCTCTTTAATTACAGCTCTTTTTCTTATCTTTTACCTTTTCTCTCTCTTGTCTTTTTTTTTTCTTTTGTCATACACTTCTTCCTTCCTTCTTCTTTGCATCTCTGAATTTGTGAATTATTTTGGGGAATAAATCTGACCCAGAGTGGGCTCTCTATGTGTGTATCTCTGCTCTACTTTCCTTTCCCCATCTTGTGACCCCGAGAATATACAGTGGATAGTAGATTAGCATAACTGTCTATTCTTGCTATCCCTTCTTTCTTTTCTCTTTCTTCGTCACTGGGATTTGGTTACTATTTTTTCACGAACTGGAGAAATTGTTTGACTAACTGGTAGTGATTAAACTGCTTCAATACTTGCTTCAGTTGCTACTGTAATTTCTGAGGTTGGTGAGAGCAATTGTCATAAAGGTATTTAGTACAGTGTTGCTTGTACTCAAGGCACAACAACTGGGGAACAACAGAGCATAAAAAGAAACATATAAATAAAAAAAAGGGTAGATCAAAAAAAAAAAAAAACTGCTACTCCAATGAATGAAGACAAGTGCCCAGAAGAAACTACAAATCAGCCAGAAGTAACCATAGATAAGAAAAGTATGCAAGCTTCCAGTAGTTTTCTGCTGGAATCTCTAGGTTTTTCTATGTATACTATCATATCATCTGCAAATAGTGATAGCTTGACTTCTTCCCTTCCAATCTGTATTCCTTTGATTTCTTTCTCTTGCCTGATTGCTATGGCAAGAACTTCCAATACTATGTTGAAGAGTAAAGGTGACAGTGGACAGCCCTGTCTAGTCCTCGATCTGAGGGGTAATGCTTTCAGCTTCTGTCCACTGAGTATGACGTTGGCTGTAGGTTTGCTATATATAGACTCCACTATCTTGAGGAATTTCCCATATATTCCCAGTTTTTGTAGAGTTTTGAGCATGAATGGGTGTTGGATTTTGTCAAAGGCTTTCTCTATTTTGCATCTATTTTGATAATCATGTGGTTTTTGGCTTTGCTTTTATTGATGTGGTGAATGACATTGATTGACTTATGGATGTTGAACCAGCCTTGCATTCCTGGGATGAATCCCACTTGGTCGTGATGAACAATCTTTTTGATATGTGGCTGTATCCGGTTGGCCAAGATCTTGTTTAATATTTTGGCATCTATGTTCATCAGAGATATTGGTCTGTAGTTTTTCTTTTTTTGTTCTGTCCCTATCAGCTTTTGGTATCAGGGTGATGCTGGCTTCATAGAAGGTGGAAGTGAGTATTCCTGTTTATTCAATCTTATGGAAAAGCTTAAGAAGTATGGGTACTAACTGTTTCCTGAAAGGTTTGTAGAATTCGTTTGTGAAGCCATCTGGTCCAGGACTTTTGTTGTTGGGGAGTTTCTTAATAACAGTTTCAATTACTTTGTCTGTGATTGGTGCATTTAGATTTTGTAGTTCTTCTTGGTTCAGTTTTGGAAGGGCATATGCTTCTAGGAATTATTCCATTTCTTCTAGATTCTCTAGCTTGGTGGCGTGGAGTTTTTTATAGAAGTTTCACAGATATTCTCTGGATTTCTGTGGTAAAACACTTTCCCACCTATACCTCAAGGGCATCTTTGATGAAATAAACCCAACCGCAAGAAAGACTAAAGCAGAAACAAACCAATGGCAATACATCAAATAGAAAAGTTTCTGCACATCCAAAGAAACTATTAAACAAAGAGACCCATCATAGAATGGAAGAAGATCTTCACATGCTATACATCAGACAAGAAAATAATCACCAAAATATATAAAGAGCTCCGCAAACTTAGTACCAAAAGAGCAAATTACCCCATCCAAAAATGGGCTGAGGATAAGAACAAAACATTCACCTCAGAGGAGATCCAAAAGGCTAACAAACATATGAAAAACTGCTCTAGGTCACTGATTGTCAGAGAAATGCAAATTAATACAACACTAAGATACCACCTCATTCCTGTAAGAATGACATACATCAAAAAGGACAGCAGCAACAAATGCTGGAGAGGTTGTGGGGACAGAGGAACCCTTTTGCATTGCTGGAGGGAATGTAAATTGGTCCAGCCTCTGTGGAGAGCAGTCTGGAAAACTCTCAGAAGGCTAGACATGGACCTCCCATATTATCTAGTAATTCATTTCCTAGGGTTATACCCCAAGGACTGCATAACACCCAACCAAAAAGAGGTGTGTACTCGTATGTTGATAGCAGGTCAATTCATAATAACTAAAACCTGGAAGCAACCCAAGTGCCCAACAACAGATGAGTGGCTGAGAAAGCTGTGGTATATATATACACAATGGAATACTATGCAGCTACCAAGAACAATGAACCCACCTTCTATGACCCATCTTGGACAGAGCTAGAAGGAATTATGTTAAGTGAGCTATCCAGAAAGATAAAGATGAGTATGGGATGATCTGACTCATCAACAGAAGTTGAGGAAGAAGATCTGAAAGGGAAACTAAAAGAAGGACCTGACCAAATTGTAAGTAGGGCACCAAAGTAAAAGCCCTGTGTTGAGGGGTAGACATGCAGCTTCCTATGCCAGTGGGGAGTGGGAGTGGGTGGGAGGTATGGGTCACAGTATTTTCGTGGTGGGAATGGTGTTTATGTACACTACTAGAAAAATGTAGACATATAAATCACTAGTTAATTAATATGAGAGGGGGAAAATCAATTGTATGTCTCAAATATTTCAAAACACAAACTGAATCTTTTTAATATATAGGCTGTGTATTTGGTATGCGGACTCTCTCAAAAGCCTAGACCAAGTAGATCAGAAGCATCCAGTAGCACAGCTATATACAAGATACTGGGTACTGTACAGCAAACCATATAAAAGGACTTTTCAAAGTTAACCCAATTACCAAATAATGTGATGATAACATTAACTATCGATTGTCTTTTTGAACCCTAAGACAGCAGGAACCACACATCTCCACCATAGAGCACCTATTTCCCCCATCCTTGAACCCTTAGATAGGGCCCACTTTCCAGTATGCCTCTCCCAATTCATATCAAATAATATTGCATCTGCCGATCACAACCTAACCAACACAACAATTGTCACCTCAACATGCTTCACTTCAGACTGTGTCCAGAGAATTCACTTATGGAATGACAACCCTTCAGCTTCATTACTCAGGTGAGACCTTTCCTTTCATAGTATACTCTAATTCCAACTCAGGTGGTTCACTTTCTAACAAAGTCCAAAACCTAGATATACACCAGTTTCTGTGAGAGAGAGCATATGTGCACACGTATGCATAAACTACTGCAAAATATATACCTGAAAGCAGAAGTACACTAGAGTTTGCAGTGAGTATGCCTCTCATACCTCATCTCCACTATTTCAAGTTTTGGATCCGTGATTGCTCAATTTGTTTGGCTTCCTATGTTAACTCTCTTTTCAGTCACCAGGTTCCAGATGCCATCAGGATTCTGGCAAGGCTTTCCTGGATTGAAGACCCCACCAATGAGTCCTGGAGCTCACCTTCCCCAGAGACACACCCTACTAGGAAAAGAGAGAGGAAGCCTGGGGGTATGGACAGACCAGTCAACGCCCATGTTCAGTGGGGAAGCAATTACAGAAGCCAGACCTTCTACCTTCTCCAACCCACAATGACCCTGGGTCCATGCTCCGAGAGGGATAGAGAATGGGAATGCTATCAGGGGAGGGGGTGGGATATGGTGATTGGGTTGTGGGAAATGTGTGGTGTTGTACTCCTCCTATCCTATGGTTTTGTTAATTAATCCTTTCATAAATAAAAAAGAAAAGAAAAGTATGCAAGCGATAATAAACTTATTAATCACAGAAATGAAAACAACATTGGAGGAAAGGAATGGCAGTATTAGCGAAACAACAGTTGAGACCCCCAAGGAAAATACTGATTATCTTGAGGCAATTAGAGAACTGAAAGCTGAAATAGCTGTAATGAAGAAAGAAGCTGAGGCAAGGGAAAACAGACTAACAGAAGCAAAAAACAGAATTAGTCAGAGGATGAGGTAGAGAAAACTAAGAAAGAGGTGAAAGAGCTCAAAAAGAGATTGAGAAACACTGAAACCAACAACAGAGACATATGGAATGATCTCCAAAGAAGTAACATTCGCATACTTCTTAAGCTTTTCCATAAGATTGAAGAAACAGGAATACTGCCTTCCAACTTCTATGAAACCAACATCACCCTGATACCAAAAGCTGATAGGGACAGAACAAAAAAAGAAAACTACAGACCAATATCTCTGATGAACATAGATGCCAAAATATTAAACAAGATCTCGGCCAACCGGATACAGCAACATATCAAAAAGATTGTTCATCACGACCAAGTGGGATTCATCCCAGGAATGCAAGGCTGGTTCAACATCCGTAAGTCAATCAATGTCATTCACCACATCAATAAAAGCAAAGCCAAAAACCACATGATTATCTCAATAGATGCAGAGAAATCCTTTGACAAAATCCAACACCCATTCATGCTCAAAACTCTACAAAAACTGGGAATATATGGGAAATTCCTCAAGGTAGTGGAGTCTATATATAGCAAACCTACAGCCAACATCATACTCAGTGGACAGAAGCTGAAAGCATTACCCCTCAGATCGAGGACTAGACAGGGCTGTCCACTGTCACCTTTACTCTTCAACATAGTATTGGAAGTTCTTGCCATAGCAATCAGGCAAGAGAAAGAAATCAAAGGAATACAGATTGGAAGGGAAGAAGTCAAGCTATCACTATTTGCAGATGATATGATAGTAGACATAGAAAAACCTAAAGAATCTGCAGAAAACTACTGGAAGTTATTAGGCAATATAGCAAGGTATCAGGCTACAAAATCAATGTACAAAAATCAGTGGCACTTCTATGCAAACACTAAATCTGAAGAAGAAGACATCCAGAAATCACTCCCATTACTGTTTCAGCAAAATTAATCAAATACCTAGGAATAAAGTTGACCGAAGAAGTGAAAGACTTGTATACTGAAAACTATGAGTCGCTACTCAAGGAAATAGAAACTGATACCCCAAAATGGAAAGATATCCCATGCTCTTGGATTGGAAGAATAAATGTCATCAAAATGAATATTCTCCTGAGAGCTATATACAAATTTAATGCAATACCCTTCAAAGTTCCACCTAGCTTCTTTCAGAGCATAGAACCAACACTACATTCATTTATCTGGAACCTGAGGATACCTAGACTTGCCAAAACCATCTTAAGGAAAAGAAACAGAAATGGAGGCATCACCCTCCCAGACCTTAAACTATATTATAAAGTCATCATCATCAAAACAGCATGGTACTGGAACAAACATAGGCACACAGATCAGTGGAACAGAAATGAAAGCTCAGAAATAAATCCCCACACCTATGGACATCTAATTTTTGATAAGGGGGCCCAAAGGATTAAATGGAAAAAGGAGGCTCTCTTCAATAAATGGTGCTGGGAAAAAACTGGTTTGTAACATGCAGAAGAATGAAATTGAACCACTTTATCTCACCAGAAACAAAAATCAACTCCAAATGGATCAAAGACCTAGATGTCAGACCAGAAACAATCAAATACTTAGAGGAAAACATTGGTAAAACAGTTTACCACCTACACCTCAAGGACATCTTTGATGAATTAAACCCAATTGCAAGGAAGACTAAAGCAGAAACAAACCAATGGGACTACATCAAATTGAAAATCTTCTGCACATCCAAAGAAACTATTAAACAAACAGAGAGACCCCTCACAGAATGGGAAAAGATCTTCACATGCCAGACATCAGACAAGAAACTAATCACCAAAATATATAAAGAGCTCAGCAAAGTTAGCACCAAAAAAGCAAATGACCCCATCCAAAAATGGGCAGAGGATATGAACAAAACATTCACCTCAGAGGAGATCCAAAAGACTAACAAACATATGAAAAACTGCTCTAGGTCACTGATTGTCAGAGAAATGTAAATTAAGACAACACTAAGATACCACCTCACTCCTGTAAGAATGGCATACATCAAAAAGGACAGCAGCAACAAATGCTGGAGAGGTTGTGGGGACAGAGGAACCCTTTTGAATTGCTGGTGGGAATGTAAATTGGTCCAGCCTCTGTAGAGAGCAGTCTGGAAAACTCTCAGAAGGCTAGACATGGACCTTCCATACGATCCAGTAATTCATCTCCTGGGGTTATACCCCAAGGACTGCATAACACCCAACCAAAAAGAGATGTGTACTCCTATGTTCATAGCAGGTCAATTCATAATAGCTAAAAAATGGAAGCAACCCAGGTGCCCAACAACAGATGAGTGGCTGAGAAAGCTGTGGTATATATACACGATGGAATACTATGCAGCTACCAAGAACAATGAGCCCACCTTCTCTGACCCATCTTGGACAGAGCTAGAAGGAATTATGTTAAGTGAGCTAAGTCAGAAAGATAAAGAAGAGTATGGGATGATCCCACACATCAACAGAAGTTGACTAAGAAGATCTGAAAGGAAAACTAAAAGAAGGACCTGACCAAATTGTAAGTAGGGCACCAAAGTAAAAGCCCTGTGGTGAGTGGTAGACATGCAGCTCCTGTGCCAGTGGGTGTTGGGAGTGGTTGGGAGGTATGGGTCACAGTCTTTTGGTGGTGGGAATGGTGTTTATGTACACTCTTAGTAAAATTTAGTCATATAAATCACTAGTTAATACGAGAGTGGGAAAATTAATTGTATGTCTCGAAGTTTTTCAAAACACAAACTGAATCTTTTGTATATATAGGCTGTTTAATTGATATGCAGACACTCTCAAAAGCCTAGACCAAGTAGATCAGAAGCAACCAATAGCACAACTATATACAAGATACTGGGTACTATACAGCAAACCATAACAAAAGGACTTTTCAAAGTTAACCCAATTACCAAATAATTTGATGATAATATTAACTATCGATTGTCTTTTTGAACCCTAAGACAGCAGGAACCTCACATTTCTACTATAGAGCCTCTACTTCCCCCAGTCCTGGAACCCTTGGATAGGGCCCACTTTCCCGTATGCCTCTCCCAATCCATATCAAATAATATTGCATCTGCCGATCACAACCTAACTAACACAATGATTGCCACCTCAACATGCTTCACCTCAGACTCTGTCCAGAGACTTCACGTGTGGAATGACAACCCTTCAGCTTCATTACTCGGGTGAGACCTTTCCTTTCATAGTATACTCTAATTCCATCTCAGGTGGTTCACTTTCTAACAAAGTCCCAAAACCTAGATATACACCAGTTTCTGTGAGCGAGAGGATATGTTCACATGTATCCATAAACTACTGCAAAATATATACCTGAAAGCAGAAGTACACTAGAGTTTGCAGTGAGTACCCCCCTAACACTTCCTCTCCACTATTCTAAGCTTTGGATCCATGATTGCTCAACAATTTGTTTGTCTTTGTATGTTAATTCTCTTTTCAGTCAGCAGGTTCCAGATGTCATCAGGATGACGGCCAGTCTTCCCTGGACTGAAGACTCCACCAATGTGTCTTGGAGCTCCACTTCCCCAGAGACCCATCCTTCTGGGGAAGGAGAGAGGCAGCCTGGGAGTATCGACTGACCAGTGAATGCCATGTTCAGCGGGGAAGCAATTACACAAGCCAGACCTTCTTCCTTCTGCAACCCACAATGACCCTGGGTCCATGCTCCCAGAGGGATAGAGAATGGGAAAGCTATCAGGGGAGTGGGTGGCATATGGAGATTTGGTTATTGGAATTATGTGGAGTTGTACCCCTCCTACTCTATAGTTTTGTTAATTAATCCTTTCTTAAATAAAAAAAATAAAATTGATGCAATTAAGGTAAGCTCAATTCCAATACGACTGGCATCCTAAAAGGAGATAAGGGCATAGGCACACAATGAAACATGACTATGTGTGAATAAGGAGAAAACGCCATCTCCAAGCTAGGAAATGTCACCTGAAATTACCGCTGATGATCATCTGACCATTTACTTCAAGCATCCAGATTCATGTTAAATAGGCTTTTATTATTACATGACACAGAGTCTGTGATCTTTGCTTTGGTAGAAAGGTACACCATTCACCAGATTACTCCTGACACGACTAAAGTATTAGGAAACTATTTATTTTGTTGCTATATTGGGATGTTACTCATTTTATTGCTGTTTATTTAATTTTTTAATTTATTTATTTACTTGTCACAGGAGTTGTCATGGGGCTTGGTGCCTCCAATACTCATGATGGTCTGGGTGAGTTATTTTATTATTTTTTTTATATAGAAACAGAAAGGGAGAGAAAATGAGAGGGAAAAGGCCAACTGTAGTCTGTCCAACTGTAGATAAAGCTCCCCCTGCAGAGGGGGATCAAGAGATCAACCAGGGTGAGGAAGGGTTAATGGTTTATAGCTTGGTTGTTGGTACATCAGTCTGTTCTCTTTTCTTCTTGTCATTAGTATCTGAAAAATACTTTTATCCCCCAACTTATATCCTTTCCACCATCAGTCTTGCATGAGGACCTAACAACACCTTCTCCACCTCATCTCTTCCCCCTTCTAGGGTGCTTTGCTTTTGTGCAATGCACCCAGTCCAAGTATCTCTTTGTGTTTTCCTTTTCTGTCCTAGTTTCTTATTCTAGGTCTAAAATGAGATCATTCAATATCTGTTCTTCACTTGTTGTTTTACCTCACTTAACATGATTTTTCAAGTTTCATTCAAGATGATGCAAAGGAGATGACTATCATTTTTTAACAGCTTTGTAGTATCTCACTGTGTAAATATACCACCATTTCCTTAGTCACTCATTTGTTGCTGGACATCTGGATTGCTTCTGAATTTTCGTTATTACAAATTATGCTGTCATGAACAAAGATCTCCAAAGGTCTCTTTGGGTGTGTATATTTCTTTGCTTTGCATAAATCTCCTGGAGAGAAAGTGCTGGGTCATAGATTAGGTCCATTTTAAGTGGAGTGGTCTGAGAAGTCTCAGGCCTGTTTTCCACAAAAGTTGGATCAGTTTTTATTCTACCAGCAATAAATAAGTGCCCTCTCAACCCACTTTCTCACCACTGTGTATTGTTTTTGTCCTTTCTAATGCATGGCATTCTCACATGCATAGATGCTATCAATATTGACTTTATTTGAATTTCTCTGGTAATCAGTGACTTTGAGTGCTTTTTTCATACTTTTTAAGCCACTAGATCTCTTCTGTGATGAAAATTCTGTCCATGTCCTGACCCCATATTTAATAGGGTTTTTTGTTTATTGCTAATGAGTTTGGGAGCTCTTTATCTGATATATATGTGTGTGTGTGTGTGTGTGTGTGTGTTGTACAAAGATCTCCCACCATTATGTAGGGTGTCTTTCTGCTTTAGTGGTGGTTCCCTTTGTTGTGTATTTTTCAATTTGATGCATATAATAATTAAAAACATAAAAACTTTGGTGTGGGTTTGGTCAGGATTAATCAAGTGGGTAGTTTACTACATCAAGGTTCAGTATGGTATTGTTTAGTTAGAGCAAAAAGGAAAAAGGGGAAATTATCAGCTAGTCACTGGCTGAAGAGGAACATCTTTTAAGCTAAATTTACCAGAGCTTGGCTACTGTTTGGATACTGGGAGACACAGCATGGCAGTCCAAGAAAAAAGAGAACATACAGGTACACCTAGCTGTAGTTAAGTTCACAGGAACACAGAGAGCATTTCCAGAATACACAAGCTTAAATAAATGATGATACACCCACAGTACTTTGTGAGTTTCCTATAGGTTAACTTCAACTCTATACTAGTTACATTCCTGTCCCAACAGATGTAGTTCCATTCATTTATTTTATTTTTGTGCTCTTTGTTGGTGGACAATAGATTTCTAAGACTTTTCTGAAGCATAGATTGAGAAATGTTTTACAAATATTTTTCTCTATGCTTTTGATGGTTTCTGGTCTATGTTGTTATACTTTAAAAAACATTCCATATTAAGCACTTGATATCATAATTTGCTCCCTCTACCAAATTGCACATTTATTTCCCATACACAAAAAACAGTATGCTTTATACTTTCAGGACTATACATATGTAGTTAGTAGTGGCTTCTAAGAATGATCTCCTTTTTCTTCCATCTACAAGAATACTTCAGAGTCACAATAAAGAATTATCAGTAAATTATTTAAAAATCCTGGAAGAATGGTGGCAGTATTTAATAAAATGATTATGAAAGGAGACTCACAGGCCTGAGGTCCCAAAGGTCTAGGTTCAAACTCCATTCCAGGTCGTTCACTTCCTAACAAAGTCCCAAAACCTGGATATGGACCAGGTCCCATGAGATAGAGCCTATGTTCACATGTATCCATAAGCTAGGACAAAATATATACCTGAAAGCCAAAGTACACAGTAGTCTGCAGTGAATACTCCCCAACCCTTCATCTGCACTATTCCAGCCTTTGGGTCCATGATTATTCAACAGTTTGTTTGGCTTTGTATGTTAACTCTCTTTTCAGCCACCAGATGCTAGGATGATGCCGACCAGACTTCCCTGGACAGAAAACCTCACCAATGTGTCCTAGAGCTCCACTAGCCCAGAGCCTCATCCTACGAGGGAAAGAGAGAGGCAGGCTGGGAGTATGGATTGACCAGTCAGCACCCATGTTCAGCAGGGAAGCAATTACAGAAGCCAGACCTTCCACCTTCTGCATTACACAATGACCTTCGGTCTCACCCGAGTAATGAAGCTGAAAGGTTGTCATTCCACACGTGAAGTCTCTGGACACAGTCTGAGGTGAAGCATGTTGAGGTGGCAATCGTTGCGTTGGTTAAGTTGTGATGGGCAGATGCAATATTATTTGGTATGGATTGGGAGAGGCATACAGGAAAGTGGGTCCTATCCAAGGGTTCCAGGACTGGGGGAAGTAGGGGCTCTATAGTGGAGATGTGAGGTTCCTGCTGTCTTAGGGTTCAAAAAGACAATCGATAATGTTATTATCACATTATTTGGTAATTGGGTTAACTTTGAAAAGTCCTTTTGTTATGGTTTGCTGTACAGTATCCAGTATCTTATATATAGCTGTGCTATTGGATGCTTCTAATCTACTTGGGCTAGGCTTTTGAGAGAGTCCGCATATCAAATACACAGCCTATATATTAAAAAGATTCAGTTTGTGTTTTGAAAAACTTTGAGACATACAATTGATTTTCCCCCTCTCATATTGATTAACTACT
This sequence comes from Erinaceus europaeus, assembly GCF_950295315.1. Taxonomy (NCBI): domain Eukaryota; kingdom Metazoa; phylum Chordata; class Mammalia; order Eulipotyphla; family Erinaceidae; genus Erinaceus; species Erinaceus europaeus. The sequence continues at coordinate 33,704,093 of NC_080175.1, forward strand.
GATTTATATGTCTACATTTTTCTAGGAGTGTACATAAACACCATTCCCACCACTAAAAGACTGTTACCCATCCCTCCCACCCATTCCCACCCCCACTGTCCCAGGAAGCTGCATGTCTACCCCTCACCACAGGGTTTTTACTTTGGTGCCCTACTTTGGTCCATTTTTAAATAATTATTTAAAAATAATTGCAATTTGGTAGAGGGAGCAAATTATGATATCAAGTGCTTAATATGGAATGTTTTTTAAAGTATAACAACATAGTACAGTGTAATTTCATCTCAGGTGGTTCACTTTCTAACAAAGTCCCATAACCTAGATATACACCAGTTTCTGTGAGAGAGAGCTTATGTTCACACATATCCATAAACTAGTGCAAAATATATACCTGAAAGCAGAAGTACACTAGAGTTTGCAGTGAGTACCTCCTTAACACTTTCTCTCCACTATTCCAAGCTTTGGGCCCATTATTGCTCAACAATTTGTTTTGCCTCGTATGTTATCTCTCTTTTCAATCACCAGGTTCCAGATGCCACCAGGATGCTGGCCAGGCTTCCCTGGATTGAAGATCCCACCAATGTGTCCTAGAGCTCAGCTTCCCCAGAGAAACACCCTACTAGGGAAAGAGAGAGGCAGACTGGGAGTATGGACCGACCAGTCAACGCCCATATTCAACGGGGAAACAATTACAGAAGCCAGACCTTCTACCTTCTGCAACCCTCAATGACCCTGGGTCCATGCTCCCAAAGGGATAGAGAATGGGAAAGCTATCAGGGGAGGGGGTGGGTTATGGAGATTGGGTGGTGGGAATTATGTGGAGTTATACCCCTCCTATCTTATGGTTTTGTTAATTATTCCTTTCTTAAATTAAATAAATAAATAAATAAATATATATATATATTTATAAAATAGTATTAAAAAATTAAAAATATATATTCATATAAATTGTGGCTAGTATTAGACCTCTGAGCAGCTAGACAGAAGTGCTTTTTCTTTTCTTTTTTTTAAATTATTTTTTAATTTATTTTTCTTTTTGCTGCCCTTGCTGTTTTTTATTGTTGTAGTTATTATTGTTGTCGTTACTGATGTCGTCATTGTTAGATAGTACAGAGAGAAATGGAGAGAGGAGGGGAGACAGAGAGGAGGAGAGAAAGATAGACACCTGCAGACCTGCTTCACCGCTTGTGAGGCGACCTCCCTGCAGGTGGGGAATCAGGGCATGACCTGGATCCTTATGCTGGTCCTTGTGCTTTGTGCCACATGAACTTAACCCGCTGCGCTACCGCCCGATTCCCTGTTTTTTATTTTCTTATATAATTTACAGTCTCTTTAAAAATAATTATTTTTAAAATGAAAGAGTTTCTTAAAGATGTGGGGGGAATTAAATGGTATTTAAAGGGTTTAAAATACATTCTCTACCTAATCTAGAGAAAACATTTAGTGCGTTTGTGTATAATCTTTCACAGCTGCATGCTCTACATGCTGTGTATAGACTATGTCTTTACTGAATATGTAATCTCCCTGTTAATGAAAATATCCAACATTATAACTTCTAATGTGGAAATTACTTCTATAGTTTATTGGTCAATATGCATAGCTTCTCACTTAAACTTATTGTTCTAAACTTAAAAATTATGGTTCTAAACTTAAAATTATGGTTCTAAACAATAAGTTGTTAGGAATTACTTTCACTGGATTAAAAATGAGAAATTCAAACAAGAGAGATTACATGAAAGATACAGAAATGTATCGTTGCCACTTGGTGGAACTCATACCACTTAGGTCTCGATCTTAGGTTCTTTCTCTCTTAATCCCCAAAAACTGTTGTGAAATTGTAACCACACCAGTGCAAGCTGCCAAAATCCCTTAGTAAACAAAATATTTCCATGGAAAACAGAGAACAGTCTCTCAGTCTAAGTAAAATGTTTAACTTCTGACACTCTGTTTAACAAATGTAAAACACTATAGCTTGTAATATGCAAGGGAACTGGGCTTTACAAGGAAGCTCTGCTCACAGGGCTTGTCTTCCACTCTGGTTATAACTCTGTAGTTCTTTCGGTTCATTCACCTACCAGGAACAGTATTCCTAAAAGCTCAGAGTCAATGCAAGCTCCTCCACTGTCTGGGCATTAATGTATAATGTACTAGACAAATGTATTAGGTTAAAATGTCAATGGGCACATGAGAAGTTCTTCTAGCCACTATGTTCTTTGCTATGTAGGAAAGGAAAATTTTAACCTATTAGTCATGGAAGGAAGGGTAATGCAGGGGCCTGTGCTAGAGTTCTCCACCTGGGACTTTAGTAAAGTCACCCATCTTCACATATGCTATTTCAGAATATGCTGAACTTTTGTAAAAAGTGTTATTCATAATTTTTTCTTTTTTTTTGCTTTGTGATATGACTTAGGACTGGAGAGATAACTCACCCTGTAAGGTGCCAAATACATGACCCAGAATCAAGCCTCACCTGAACCATGGATAGAGTATGGTAATAGGAGGAGGCTTCAGTTCTATGATGTCTCTCATCTCTTTCTGCCTCTCTATTTGAATGAAAAGTGACCTGGAGTGATGAAAAAGATAACAAGATTTATGACTGGGGAAATAGCATAGTTGAAAGAACTTAAGACTTCTATACCCGAGAGTTGATTCTATCTGAAGTATTGAATGTATTGGAGTGATGATCTGTCTCTTCTTTGTTTCTTTTTATCACTTTCCCTCTCCAAGATGATATAAATTAAATAAATATTAAAAAAATAGATAAAAAATTAGAAATATTCACTAAGGTACAAATGAAGAATAAGAGTCCTATTAAAACCCTAACCCCAGAATCATCTTTCATTATAATATAGTAGGAGTATATTGAATAAAATGTACTCATCATATGGGAGCTTAATGAGGATTACATGTTAATAAAATCCCATAATGTACCCAATGCATATTAAGTGAAAAGTAAACATGTATTCTCTTCAAGTTCTGATTTAGTTCATAACTCTTATTAGTGAAAACTATTGCTCTTATTGGGGGCCAGAAGGTAGCACAGCCTTCTTGGGGGCCAGAAGGTAGCACACCAGGTTAAGATCACATAGAATAGAATGTAAGGACCCGCACAAGGATCCCAGTTCCAGCCCCTGACTCCCCACCTGCAAGAGGGTCGCTTCACAAGTGGTGAAACAGGTATGCAGGTATCTATCTTTCTCTCCCCCCTCCATCTTAGCTCTCTCAATTTCTCTCTGTTCTATCCAATAAAAAATTGGAAAAAACGGCCTTCCAGAAATAACTTTGGAGGCAAAAAAAAAAACTTCTTGAGTAATTTTCACCAAATTATTCCTATGCTGTTTCATGTCTTTTTGCCCTGCATGGTTTCTGCTTTATTTTCTGCTTGCTTCTTTCACTCTTTTCTAAGGAAGCCATATTTGTATTAGATACTTCATTAAATCTTTTGTAAAACCCATTATATATTCTTTATGTGTAATAAAATATTACATCTATAATATGAACATTGCATGGTACAATATTGTGTGTTATCTTGCATGATACTTATATTGCATGTGTGATATTCGTACACAGAAACTATAGTTAGAGGTATTGTTTAATATCTGTCATGTATATTATTTACCTCTATCTATGTTTTACTTTTTGTGTGTCTTACGAAATGAGTTTCAAACAAAATTAAACCATAGAGATAATTGTATCACATAGCATGCTGTTGTTTTTCAAGCAACTTAGAAGCTGATAGCCCGATTGAGCAATGAAGCCTAATAGATTGCAAGTGGTATGTGTGTCTCTGTGAGTGTATGTGAATGCATGTGTGTGATTTTACTAAAACACATTGCAACTATTAGAATTTGCATAGGAATGGAAAAGGATATGTAATAATTAGTATATTTTAATAGGCAAAGTTAAAAGGGATGGCAGAAGAGATTACTCCCAATTGTCTTATTGAGTTTAGAATTAAAATATGACCACATCTGTTCCTTAATTTCATTGATCTACTAAAGAATGAACATTCTAAAATTCTAATGCAATAGGCAGAGAACAGTAAAGGAATCAGTTATTGGAAGTAACCCATGATCCCTAGAATTTAGAGAATACAAAGTGCAGTAAGTTTAGTTGAAGGCCTAATCATGGGGAACACACTGGAGAACAATGTATGCTATTACAAGGAGATCTGGCCTTCATTTTTTTGTTAGAGCATGATTTTTAAAGGAGAGGAAATTATATGTTTTATATTAGGAGTAAAAATTGTTTCCTCTCTTGCAATTGAGGATGGGTTTCAGAAGAGGTAAATGGTGATAACATATGAATCATCACAAAGTGAGAAAAAATATAAACCACTATCAAAACCATATGTGAAGATACAGAAGAGTCAGATGTAAGACATAGATATTGAAATATAAGGGCCTGGGGGCTGGGTGATAGCATAGCGGGTTAAGCGCAAGTGGTACAAAGGACAAACACCTTAGTAAGGATCCCAGTTAGAGCCCAGGGTTCCCCACCTGCAGGGGGGGTCGCTTCAGTGGTGTTGAAGCAGGTCTGCAGGTATCTATCTTTCTCTCCCACTCTCTGTCTTCCCCTCCTCTTTTGATTTCTCTCTGTTCTATCCAACAACAACAATAGCAACAACAATAACAACAGCAACAAGGGCAACAAAAGGGGAGAAATAGCCTCTGGGAGCAGTAGATTTATAGTGCAGACAATGAGATAAATAAAAAAAAAAATAAGGATCAATAGTGATTCAAGACAGTATGGGAGAAGATGAAACAAAGAACAAACTTATATTTTCTAAAGTAAAACTAGTTTTGCTTAACTATTTGAATGCATTAGCAGGAAGTTAAATAAGGTATGCTATAATAAGGGAAATATAATGAATTTAGATAAACCAAGATTGAGATATGTCTTGATAATTCAAATTCAAACCATATGAAATTGATAATATTAAATTATTTTTATAACTGCAAATTTTACGTAGAAAGATCTCATATTATATGTTCTCTGTTATTAAAGATCCCTGGGATTATTTTCATCTCTGGTGAGTCTCTCACTGTGTTTTGAGGAAAAGAATCTTACTGTGATATCTATGCACAACTGGGAAAAACTTGTATAGTTGTACTTGTAATTTGAAAAAAATCTTTAAATTACTCATTTGAAAATTACCTGAAAATATTCCAGAATATGAAGATACCTAAAGAGAAGTCAACTACTGTAACTTAAAAAAGTATTTATTAGACAGAAATAACCAGAAATTGAGAGGGAATGGGAGAGATATAGGAGAAAGACAAAGTGATTTAATCTTCACTACTCTCAGAGCTATCCCCCTTCTCGTGAGGACCTGGGGCTCGAACCCCAGTCCTTGTGGATTGTAAAATGTGTGCTCAACCAAATGTGCCACCCCCCCCAACTATGGAAAGTGACTTCAGGATAAACAAAATCTGAGTGAACCCATAACAAACAGGTTGAGTTATTAATTTAAATTTTCCCCACAAACAAAAGCCTAGACTCAGATAATGCAAAGGTAAATGCTACCAAACAGCTGGAGAATTAATAATGATTGTGAACAATGGCGACCAAAAGAAGACAGAAGAGTAGAAATTCTCAACTCATTATATGAAGTTATCATTATACCATAATTAACATAAAACCATCACAAGCAAGAAATGAAGTGATAGGGGCTGGGTAGTGGCTCACCTGGTTGAGTGCACATGTTACAGTGTTCAAGGACCCGGTTCAAGCTGCTGGTCCCCACCTGCAGGGGGAAAGCTTTGCAGTGCTGCAGGTGTCTCTCTTTGTCTTTATCTCTCCTACCCTCTTGATTTCTGGCTATCTCTATTCAATAAATAAAGATAATAAAAAATTTAAAAAGTTAAAAAATGACTACATTTTACTAGGAGTGTACATAAACACCATTCCAACCACCAAAAGACTGTGACCCATCCCTCCCACCCAAGCAATTACAGAAGCCAGACCTTCCACCTTCTGCATCCCACAACGACCCTGGGTCCATGCTCCCAGAGGGATAGAGAGTGGGGAAGCTATCAGGGGAGGGGGTGGGATATGGAGATTGGGTGGTGGTAATTGTGTGGAGTTGTACCCCTCCTACCCTATGGTTTTGTTAATTTATCCTTTCTTAAATAAATAAAAAAAGAAAAAAAAGTTAAAAAATGAAGTGATAGACCAGTGTCATATATATGGAAATGAAAATAGTTAACACAATAGTTAATAAAATATATAACTCAGCCTCATATAATGGATCATACATCATGATCAAGTGGAATTTATCCAAGGATTATGACAAAAATTTAGATGGCAATAATTGATCAAGAATCAATTAATATGGTGCACAATTATAGTTAATGCAAAGAGCTTTAAGCATCTATTTAAATTCTACTGCTTTCTGATGCATTGAAACCTGAGTTAGCCAATTCTGGTGATAGCAAACTAGTTGCCTAGAAATATGCCTTTAATGTGTAAATCAGTTCTCTCTAACACCACTTCTATCTGGCTCAGAGCTGTTTTCTGCCTTTATGAACTTCAGTTTCAGATATTAAACAATAGAGACAGTCTCATACCCTAAATCCCACTTAAAATTATTTAAATTATCCAAGTTTAAGTTATCCCTTTCTTTGTCTTGTCTTTTCTGTGGAAACCACAATAGGGGATCAGACTCCCCTTTCCACCTACCTCTCTGTCCATGGATGGAAGCGGGAGTTTTCCTCTCCAATGAAACACAGAAGACGGTGAGTGAACTTCTTTTTTCATGCTTCCACACTTGATCAACACAAACCCTGGATACCTTTAAGCCAAGGCAAAACACATGATGTAGAAAACATATCTGACACAATCCAACTCAGCAAAGCAATTCTACTCAACACATTAAGAATATTTACAAGAAAATCACAATAACTATCACAGTTAATGTTGAGATACTGGATTACAAAGGTTAGGAACAAGTTAAAGATGGAAAATTTTGGGAAAGTAAAAGAGCCCACTTAGTGTGCTTGCTTTTGTCAATCTTAGGATCAAGGTTCAAGCCCAGCCCCATTGCAATAGAAGAAGCTCTTCTGTTCTGTGATGAGCTTTCCCTCTATCTCTGACAAGATACTCTGTCATTGTCACTGAACCCATTGCCTTAATCAGGCATGCCATTCTGGTGACTACTGTGAACACCCCAGCTTTCCAGCACAGCCTGAAATGTAAGGACACCCTCTCCTTGGGCTCTGAACAGCAGGATATGGGGGGGGGGAGCTGTGGGGCGGATATCTAGCTTAAGTCTAGCACTATTTCCACTACCCTGCCCATCTAAAGTAGCTCTAGAGATTTCTAATCAAATGATTCATCAAGTAAAAGAAGTAAAAGTTATCCATATAAAAAAGGAAGAAGCAGAACTGTGTCTATTGAGTGTGAGAGAAAGATTGCTGTGTAAGAGATAGTTTGGGTTTTAAACCCTAGTTTTACTCTAACACATCATCACTAAGCTGTGTTTTAAAAAATAAGTTCTGTAGTCTAGAAACTGGTCCTAGATCTCTGTGATCTAACTTTCAGGTATTAGCAGGACTATAGACCTTTCTGCAGACTCTGGATGAGATCTCATTCATATCCTTTAAAACTATCTTCTGATGTGGCCAGGAGGTGATTCGAGATTTGTTTATATGATCCATGCCTTGCACACAGAAGCCTCAGAGATTAATCCCTGCAATCTCATATGATGGAGTGGTGATCTGGTCTCCCCCATGCCCTCGTCTCTCTCTTTTACACACACACACACACACACACAAACACACACACACACACACACACACACACACACACACACAGAGAAATCACCCATGCAGCCATGTTGCCTGTTATAAGACATTCCTTGCACCACTCCAATGTCTGCTTCATCATCCCTCCTTCCTCTGAGGGGTTGAGGGGAAGGCAGGCAGGGAACAATGTCTAAAGGTCACAAAGTGTCTTTTGGCATTGATGAAAATGTTCTCAAATTGGTTCTGGTAATGACTGTGCAACTTTGTGAACACACTCAAATACACTGAACTGTACAATTCCATGATTAGTGATTATTCTCTAAAGCTGTTAAAAAAAAAGGTGGAACCAAAAATACTGTCAGTAATGTGATGAATATCTCCTGACAGGGAAGACAAACATATCAAGTTCTATAATGTAACATTTTTATAAAGGCAGCCAAAATTACAATGTTATTTATTTATGAAAACTTAAATTCACAGTTAAAGTTATAGGAGAAGGATAAGGAGAAGGAAGACTTTGAAATAACTGAGAAAATATACTACTAAAGGATAGTTATCATGCACATATTAGAAAATTATGTTTACTCTTCTATCAAGGCAAGATAATGTTTATAATGAAGCCAAGACAGAAGGGGTTTACATAAATTGTATAGAGGCAACCTTTTAAATTAAATTTAAATCTGTTTACTTTGTTTTAAGTATAACTTCCTTCTGAATGAAGCATTATTTGAATTATCTTGAGTAAAACAAAATGTGCAGAAGATGGTACAAAGAGCCCTTTAAATCACAATAACCAAAACACTTATGAAACACAGTTCAATCTTACAAGGTGACGAGATATTTTAATTGTGGTTTTAAAAATTGTCATTTAAACCTGGTAAGGTCTAGGGTAGCCCTTCAGTCACTGGATAGAGCTTGAATGTTATGCTAGTTTTAAAATGAGTTATATGCACAGGATGAATGATTGTGATTTTCCAAATGCTTAAGCATGAATTTTGTCATGGAGACACTAATGGAAATTAAGAGAGCAGTAAATTAAAAGAAAAGTAGAATAGACACTGAAAACAACAACAGAGACATATGGGATGATCTCAAAAGAAGTAACATTCGTATAATTGGCCTGCCAGAGGAAGAAAGAGAGGAAGGGGAAGCAAACATCCTAGAGGAAATAATACAAGAAAATTTCCCAGACCTGAATAACAGAAAGGATATCAAGGTGCAAGAGGCCCAGAGAGTACCAAACAGAATCAACCCAGACCTGAAAACACCAAGACACATCATAGTCACAATGAGAAGAAGTAAGGATAAAGAAAGGATCCTAAAGGCTGCAAGAGAGAAACAAAAAGTCACATACAGGGGAAAACCCATAAGACTTTCTGCAGATTTTTCAACTCAAACTCTAAAAGCCAGAAGGGAGTGGCAAGATATCTATCGAGCCCTGAATGAAAAAGGGTTTCAACCAAGGATTATATATCCTGCTAGACTTTCATTCAAGCTAGATGGAGGGATCAAAACCTTCTTAGACAAACAACAGTTAAAGGAGGCAACTATCACCAAGCCGGCCCTGAAAGAGGTACTAAAAGACCTCTTATAAACAAGAACATCACTATAATACTTGTAATATATCAGAGTAAACAAATTGTTTTTTAGAACAATGGCACTACAATACATTAAATCCATAATATCAGTAAATGTCAATGGCTTAAACTCACCCATCAAAAGGCACAGGGTGGGGGGATGGATCAGAAAACATAACCCAACCATATGCTGCTTGCAAGAATCCCATCTGTCACAACAAGATAAACACAGACTTAAAGTGAAAGGATGGAAAACTATCATACAGGCTAACGGTCCACAAAAAAGGGCAGGAACAGCCATTCTCATCTCAGACACGATAGATTTTAAATTAAATAAAGTAATAAAAGATAGGCAAGGACATTACATAATGATTAGAGGATCAATCAGCCAAGAAGACTTAACAATTATTAACATCTATGCACCCAATGAGGGACCATCTAAATACATTAAACACCTATTGAAAGAATTTCAAAAATACATCAATAGTAATACAATAATAGTGGGAGAATTCAATACCCCACTCTCACACTTAGACAGATCAACAAAGCAGAGAACCAATAAAGATACAAGAGAATTGAATGAAGAGATTGACAGACTAGACCTCTTGGACATTTTCAGACTCCTCCACCCCAAAAAACTGGAATACACCTTCTTTTCAAATCCACACAACACATACTCAAGGATAGACCACATGTGAGGCCACAAAGACAGCATCAATAAATTCAAGAGCATTGAAATCATCCCAAGTATCTTCTCAGACCACAGTGGAGTAAAACTAACTTTTAACAACAAACGGAAAATTATTAAAAGACATAGAATTTGGAAACTAAACAACATGCTCCTTAAGAACCACTGGGTCAGACACTCACTCAAACAGGAAATTCAAATGTTCCTGGAAACTAATGAAAATGGAGACACAACCTATCAAAATATTTGGGACACAGCTAAAGCAGTACTGAGAGGGAAACTTATAGCTATACAATCACATATTAAACACCAAGAAGAAGCCCAAATGAACGAACTTACTACACACCTCAAGGACTTAGAGGAAGAGGAACAAAGGAACCCTAAAGCAACCAGAAGGACAGAAATCACTAAAGTTAGAGCAGAAATAAACAACATCGAAAATAAAAGAACCATACAAAAGATCAATGAAGCCAAATGTTGGTTCTTTGAAAGAAAAGTAGAATAGATATTTTCATATATCCCATATAATGACGTTATAGAAATCATGATGTTTTAAAGATACCTCGATGAGTCTCAGTAATTTTTGAATGATAATAAGGTTTTATAGTTACTAGTACACAGACAAAGGGACTGGCATACATTGTAATAAGTAAGCTGTGCTAAAATTAGAAAAGTAGCCAACATGTTGGGGGAATGATATGGAATCAGAGATTAATATGAATATTCAGCTCTACAGAGTGTCAAGATTATTCACATGCTTTGCACCTCTGTTCTGTGGAAAATATTTTAATCTAACTTGTGTGTGTGTGTGTGTGTGTGTATACTCTCACGCCATTCTTTGATACATAAGGAAGCTGAATAGCCTCCAGTAAGTCACACAAAAAAAGGATTTACTGACTCTGTTTAGTTTATTCACTCTTATCTTCTCTCTTTAGCAGAGAGTTACAAATCAGAGACAAATTCTTTTCTGCTAAGCCATCTTGCTAAACCAGATGCTTATGTCAATGCTTTTTAATGAAATTTTATTTCACTTGCTTAATTTAAAAAAATATTTATTTATTTTCCCTTTTGTTGCCCTTGCTGTTTTTTATTGTTTTTGTAGTTATTATTGATGTTGTTATTGATGTCTTCATTGTTAGATAGGACAGAGAGAAATGGAAAGAGGACGGAAGACAGAGAAGGGGAGAGAAAGATAGACACCTGCAGACCTGCTTCACTGACTGTGAAATGACTCACCTGCAGGTGGGGAGCTGGGGGCTCGAACTGGGATCCTTTTGCACTTTGTGTCACTTGCTCTTAATCTACTGCACTACCGCCCAACTCCCTCACTTGCTTATTTTTTATTAGACAAATCCTCATGTGTCTTCTCAGCGGTGCTGAACTTAACTTAGTCCCACTCTCCAACCATCCCCAGTACCACCTGCACATTAAGTGGGATTCCTGACCCTTCTCTAATGGAGGACCTGACCCAAATCCCACCTGCTCACAAGCCCGTAGAGATAAGTGCATTACTGGTGCAAATTCAGAGTACCTTGGTCTAAAATAAATAAATAAGTAAAAATAAATAAATAAAGCATGTGGTTTTCATTCTATCTTAAGACAATGCATTATTGCAGGAAGGTTTATGTTTGATAAATTCCTGGAAGGAGTGTGGTTTGATGAGTTTTCCTGAATAATTCACTTGATTATATCTTGTACACTCAACTAGTTGTTGAAGGAGAAATACTCTCAAATTGTTCTTTAAGTAGGCTACAGATATTTTAAAGATACAGACAGAGAAGGCAAACAGTAAAGAGAGAGAAAGATAGATGGTAGATAGATAGATGATAGATAGATAGATAGATAGATAGATAGATAGATAGATAGATAGATAATAGATAGACAGACAGACAGGGAGAAAGGGACCATGGCACCAAAGTTTCCCTCATTGCAGTGGGGACTGGACTCAAACTCTGGCCTTACACAAGACAAAGAATCACACTATCCAAGAGATATTTGTGAGATATTTCATTCACCTCAGAGATTATATTATTGAGCTATGTTTATAAATCACGAATCTAATATATATATATATATATCTTAATATGATATGATATATTAAGTTAATTCCCACAATGCCCCCATTGCATCAAGTTGTGGGAAGCATGAAACGTATTCACCTTGATATTACTGTAATTTACAAAAAAAATCCACTTTTGTTTTGTCTGTGATGTAATTATTAAAGAAAGAAAAAAGTTCTCTCAAACTGGAAACATCTCACCTCTGCCCATTGTTCTCCTTAAGATCTGGCTGTCCCTTTGTCACTGAAGATGGCAGGAGTTTCCACTGATTGTGCTGTCACTGGGGAGAGGGTGACTCCCATGAAAAACCCAGGTTTTTATAAATAGGCCTTTCTGACATTTGTGAAAATAAAGACCTGTTTTACATAACCACCTTCACAGACACCTGAATCTCCCCTGTGTATTGCACATGTTCCCACAGGATAAGAATCTCTATTTTCAGATTACAAAATAGCTCACGTCTTCAGTTGGCCTGCTTTGCTTCTGTACAAATCAGGTTCAAGCCAAGCCCTAATACCAAATGAAAGAAGCTTCAGTTCTGTGGCATTTACACCCCATCTATCTCTCTATTTTTGTCTGATAAAGTCAAGCTGGACCCTGATGGGTGAAACCTGGTGGTGACATTATCAACAACAAAACAATTCTTATCTCTTCAAGTGGCCTGGCAGCCTGGCCAGGACGAATCTGAGACTGAACTGATGGAAGGTAGAAGGGGAATCTGGTCAACCTTACTTTCAAATGAGATTCCGTGGAGAGTCTCCCCAAAAGAAGAGCTTGCATTATGACTGTTCCTCTAGGCTCAAATGTACCTGCAAAAGGCAGATCCAGGAGGGTAGCCTGAGCACCTGCGTCCTGTCCTCAGCATCACTTTCCCCTTATTGGTTCTTTTAGTCCCTCGGTGGCTCTACTACTGGTTTCTGTTTCTTTCCCGGGCGTGTGTTAATTCTTCTCTGTGTCTTCTTCTTTTCTTTGCACACTTGTGACTCTCTCCCTTTCTCCTTTTCTTTGCAGCACTGGTCTTGTCCCAGGGTCTCTCTGTTTTTAACATTCTCTCAGGACACATTTCAGAGGTTTTCCTCTTTATAGGGACATAAACACAGGAAGTTTATAAGTGCACTGTTGGGGCGATGGTTTTTATTGTTATATGGTTCTTCTTCCCTCTTGAATAATCTGGCAAGCAGAAAACCCTGGGAGGAAATTTTCTGTGCTCTTTGTAATGTAGAGAAGAAGACAGACCTGAAATGTAGAACTCAAAGATTTGGGATAAAGTATATATGTTATCTAGTTTAGAATTGAACTAAAGAAGAATATATCAAAGCACATGAAGGATATAAGTTGGAATGAATTCAAAATAGAACCTCATCTAACATAAGCCAGACCCTCTTCATTTAAATTAATTCTTTAAGAATTTGGGTTAGTATTGATCTCTGTTCACTTACATCAGCGTACTGTTGTGCATTAAAAGGCACTTTCTTATCTTCTTGTGCACTCAGTTCATAATTTAATTGGAAGATATGTGCTGAACGAATCATAGCACAAGCAATGATCACAGTGATGCAGCTTCTAGATAATGCCAGGTTTATATTATAAGGCATGCAGTGGCATTGCTGAGTAAGGATAAAGATATAACTTCTTATACAGTCTATAAAACTCTGATCTAGAAATCTGTTATCAATTATGCAAATCTCAGTGGCCAAATTCTGCTTTGTTATATGTTTTTAAATCTAATGTTTCACTAATTTGTTATGCAGACTTAATTTAATAGGTTCTATATAATACTTCAGGGAGGTCTTTGGTTCTCTTTTTTATCATTTTATTTGGGGGTTAATGGTTTACAGTATAGTTGTTGACATAGGCTTTAAGTTTTCCTCTTCCACTGATAGGTGTCTGAAAAACACACTCACCCCCAACTATTCTTTTATCATTAGACACCTGGGTTCCTTCTAAGTATGGACTATCATAAACAGTGCTAATAAGAGAATGCATATAGATCACAGTCCACTGTTTTATTTATAAATATTATATATGAATCTTTTGGATAAATTCAAAATTTCAAGCATTTTATTTCTTTTTTAACTTTTTAATCTTTATTTACTGGCTAGAAACAGACAGAAATTATGAGATTGAAAAAAAAAGAGATTGAGATAGAAAGAGAGAGACAGAGAGAGAGAGGGAGCTGCAGCACTGCTTCACCACTTGTGAAGCTTCTACCATACAAGTGGGGACTATGGGCTTAAACCTGTATCCTTGTTCATTGTAACATGTGCACTCAACCAAGTATGCCACCACCCACCTCTAAATTTTCTCATGTAAAGACAAATACCCATATAAATAAAACATTTTGGACTTTTATTTGTAGATAAGCACTTACTAAAAATCTCTTGTCTCAAAATGTGTTATCATAGATATTAATAATAAAGAATGTTCATCATCCTCATTAAGTCATGAAAAATAACGGCACTAAGATATTAGCTAAGTAGGTCATATCATAGGGTCTTTCATTCAAGAAAAAAGTAATGATACATCTTTTAATATGTATTATTAATAAAATATCTTCAAACATGTCACTGATTCTTAGATTTTCATTTCTGGGAAAATGATATTGATATTTTCCTTACTTTTTCTTGCTACTTAATCATAAAAGTTGTAGATTATATGAAATCTAACCTGAAAATATTCTGAAAGATTTTGAATCATCAGAGATCTCAGGATTTAAGGAATTACACAAGGCAGAATCCTTAGAAGTTCCTTTTTTGTCTACAGATGCTGACAAACTGGCAACAGGCAAAGACAAAAGCCTTCATCCCAACCGAGGCCTCCAGCTGGAGTTAAAGAGAACTAAAGGAATAGTAAAGACAGAGAGTTGTGATAATGACAGCTATCCTCTAGTGAAACACACAAAAAATCTGAGGCTCCATCTTCACCCAGGCCAACAGAGGTATAATAAGGAAGAACAGACTTTCATGTTTTCAAGGCTAAGTAGGTTATCCTAAATATTCTCACTGCACTGGTGCCGGGGGTGGGGGTAGTGAAGTTTAAGGTGAAGTTCTAGACAGAGTGACAGGCAAGAAAGAAAGGCTCTTGGTGCATGATGATGAGAAAGGACCTTAAGTGGGGCTAAGAGTGTTCTGCAGATGTTTTCACAGGGAGATAAGAAACTGTACTCTTGTTAACCGTACTATAAACCACTATAAAATGATAAAAAAACAGAAAAATATAAAGTAACTACTTGAAACAAAAAGGAGGAGAGAAAGAAAAAAGAAAGAAAAGTAGGTGTTGAAATGAAAGAAGTAAAATTGTCCCTCGTTATTTGTGATAAGATTGTCTACATAGTAAATACTAAGCAATCCACATGAAACAACTCATAGAACTAGTAACTGATTTTAGTTTTTTACAACATACAAGATGAACATCTTTCTGTATAGAACAGAAGTGAATATGAAGATTCTGAGGTTATCACGTTATGCTGTTCACAGTAGCATAACACATGCAGTCACTTCTTACCTAGCAAAACCTGTATAATTATATGCTAGAAACTACATAACATGGGGCTGGCAGTGCACACCAGGTTAAGTGCACATAGTACCAAGCACAAGAATCCCCATTTGAGCCCCACCTTCAGGGAGAATGTTTCACAAGCGGTGAAACATGTATGCAGCTGTCTATTTTCCTCTCTCCCTCTACATTTCCCCCCCCCTCTTAATTACTCTCTTTCCTACCCAATAAAATGAAAAAAAAAAAAAAGAACAATAGACACCAGGAGCAGTGGATTCGTAATACCAGCACTGAGAACAGGCAATAACCTTGGAGGAAAAAAAAAAGAAGGAAGAAAGAAAGAAACTAAATAACAAAAATAAAAATAATCAAAGAATATTTAAATAGGTGATGAGATATTCCATAATCGAGGATAGAAAAAATATGCAAATGCCAAGGAATTAGAACAGTGGCGGCATAATGGAATTACAGGCAAAGTGTCCCAGGCTTGATCTCTGACATCACCAGTAACCAGAGATTTAACATTTAGAAGTGCTCTGGTAAAAAATAAACAAATAAATTCAATAAAAGATTATACTGCAAAGAATTCTTTTTAAAAGTATTTTTATTTATTCCCTTTTGTTGTCATTGTTGTTTTATTGTTGTAGTTATTATTGATGCAGTCATTGTTGGATAGGACAGAGAGAAATGGAGAGAGGAGGGGGAGACAGAGAGGGGGAGAGAAAGATAGACACCTGCAGACCTGCTTCACCGCTTGTGAAACGACTCCCCTGCAGGTAGGGAGTCCGGGGCTCGAACCAGGATCCTCAAGCCGGTCCTTGTGCTTTGCGCCACCTGCGCTTTACCCACTGTGCTACCGCCTGACTCCCAAGAATTCTTATTCATAGAAAAGTGATGTATTTTCTGAAGGGAAAGGAGATTATGACATTTATATGGAAAGATATAGATAGTAACTACAAATGCTAAAACAATGGCTTTTAACAAAATATTTTAGAAACATAATAGAATAAAGGGTGGGATGAATTTACTTAAAGTTATGATAAATTTTATAGATACAACAATCAAGACTTTATGATATTGGTGAAGGATGCAATATTTAGATGGATAAAATATAATAAGGAAACTAGGAATAAACCCAAGAAACGGAGTCTGACAATAGGCACAAAAACTTTTCAATAGAAGGAAATTGGCTTTCTTTTTAAAATTTGGATTAGTGATTTAATAATGATTAAGAAGAATGTAAGATAAAAATGGTATAATTCCATACAGTTCCTACCACCAGAGATCTGTGTCCCATCCCCTCTATTGGAACTTACCTATTTTTTTTTTATCCCTCTGAAAGTATAGGCCAATTTCTTTATGTGGTGCAGAAGGTGGAAGTTCTGGCTTTTGTAACTGCTTCTCTGCTGGACATGGTCATTGATAGGTATATCCATACCTCAGCCTATTTGTATCTTTCCCTTTTGGGGTAGGGATCTGGAGATGTGAGACTTTCGGATACATTGGTGAGCTTGTCTGCCCACGGAAGTTAGAATGAAATAATAATAATCACTTGGCGACTGAAAGGCAGTAATATATAAAGCAGGATGTTTTGGGAAGTGGTCAGTGGATAAAGCGTTGGACTCTCAAGCATGAGGTCCTGAGTTTGACCCTCGGCATCATATGTACCAGAGCCATGCTTAGTTCTTTCTCTCTCTCCTCCTTTCTAATAAATAATTTTTTAAAAAGATACAAAGTAGGGCAAACTAATAAAAGGGTACCTGAAAGTAGGAATAAAACAGAAGAAATTAGGAGTCTAAATATTTGGCCCACCTGCATGTTATCTGTCAGGCTCAAGCAAAGGTTTATAAAGTCATGGGTCATTTGGAATATACCTATTTTTTTTTCCAAAATGGAGACCTCAGGGTTCATCTTCTATATTCTAGCCTTTAGGTTCTTGATTATTGAATAATTTGTTCTGCTTTATATCTTACTGCTTTTCAGCCACCAAATTACAGATGCTACCACGATGTCAACCTGACCTCCTTTGGCAGGTGACCTCACCAATGTGTCTTGGAGCCCCACTTCTCCAGAGCCCTGCCCCACTAGGTAAAGATAGATATAGACTGGAAGTATGGCTCAACCTGCCATTGCCCATGTTCAGTGGAGAAGCAACTACAGAAGCCAGACCTTTCACCTTCTGCAACCCATAATGATCCTTGGTCCATGCTCCCAGAGGGATATAGAGTAGGAAAGATTTCAAGGGAGGAAATGGGATACAGAACTCTGGTGGTGGGAACTGTGTGTAATTGTACCTCTCTTATCCTATGGCCTTTATAAAGTTAATTTATAAATAAATTTAAAAATATTGGCATTTATATGACAATAAATACAGAAATAAACCTTCAGATGCCAAAGCCTTATACTAGATTTAATACCAAAGCACATAGTAACATTGATCATTTGGGTTTAATCAAAATGTAAATGTTTACTCTGTTGGAAATCTTTTGAATATGAATAAAAAACAATGTAGAACATAAGGATGTATTTGTAGGGTCATAAACCCACAAAGGACTAATATTTGAATTATTTATATATATCCTCTAAACTCAGTAGTAAAATAATTAAAGCCATACAATTAGAGAATAGGCAAAATAGATGAGGGAACACTGGAGTGATAAAGATATAGAGAGGACAAATAAACTTTTGAAATAATTAGTCAGAAGGAAAATGCAGATTAGAACCACATTGAGTTATTCCTATATGCTCTCAACTTTGTTAAAATAAAAGATAGTGGCAACTGCAAATGCTGATGAAAATTAGCAGAAAGTGGGTTATTCTCTTATTTCCTGTGGGAATATAAAATGGTGTAGCTACTCTGAAAAATAGTTTGGCAGTATCTGAAATAGTAAACATGCATCTACCATATGACTCATTAATCAGAGAAATGAAACTTGTGTTGACAAAAACAAAGTGTACACTAATTCATCTAACCATTTTATTTATTATAGCCAGAAAGCTGAAACTGATCCAAATGTCCTTCCAAGCACATTGTGGTGATCCATAACATTAAAAAATGCTAACCAATAAATAGGATCAGAGTGTTGATGCTCATAGCAAACTAGATGGCTCTCCAGAGAGTTATGTTGAGTGGAAATAGTCAGTTCTTAAGGTTATATTCCATTTGGATAATGGTTAAAAATCAATTTTAAAACTTTTATCAAAAGGGATAAGACACTGGTGGTTGCCAGGTTGGTAGCAAAGAATAAGATGAAGGATATATGGGGTGAAGGGTATATTTGAATCCTTTATTAAACTCAGTGGCTGATCTGAAGCATAACACACTGTGACTTTGAAGGATGTTAGCACTGGAAGAACTATGTAGAAAGAAAATAGGAAAGAAGTAGAGAAAAAAAGAGGAGAGGGGAGGAGAGGAGAGGAGATAAGGGAAAGAAAGAAGAGAAGAGAACAGAACAGAACAGAAGAGAAGAGAAGAGAAGAGAAGGGAAGAGAAGAGAAGAGGGGAGGGGAGGGGAGGGGAGGGGAGAGGAGAAGGGAGGGGAAGAGAGGAGAAAAGAGATGAGGAGAGAAGAGAAGATGGAGAGGAGAGGAGTGGTGAGAGGATGAGAGAGGAAAGGAGGGGTGAGGAGAGGAGAGGTGAGGTGAGGAGAGGTGAGGTGAGGTGAGGAGAGAATGGAGGGGAGGGGAGAGGAGAGAAGGGAGGGGAGGGGAAAGGAGAGAAGAGGAGGGGAGAGGAGAGAAGGGAAGGGAGGGGAGAGGAGAGAAGAGCAGGGGAAAGGAGAGAAGAGGAGGGGAGAGGAGAGAAGGGAGGGGAGGGGAAAGGAGAGAAGTGGAGGGGAGAAGAGAGAAGGGAGGGGAGGGGAGAGGAGAGAAGAGCAGGGGAGAGGAGAGAAGAGGAGGGGAGAGGAGAGAAGAGGAGGGGAGAGGAGAGAAGAGGAGGGGAGAGGAGAGAAGAGGAGAGGAGAGGAGAGGAGAGGAGAGGAGAGGAGAGGAGAGGATAAGAAAGAAGAGGAGAGGAGAGGGGAGGGGAGGGGAGAAGAGGAGAAGAAAGAGGAGAGGAGAGGGGAGGGGAGGGGAGGAAAGTATGGGTACTTATAATTATCTAAAATTGTAAATTTTTATTTTTTTATATTTTATTTTATTTATAAAAAGGAAAATTGACAAACCCATAGGATAAGAGGGGTACAACTCCACACAATTCCCACCACCAGAACTCTGTATCCCATCCTCTCCCTGATAGCTTTCCTATTCTTTAACCCGCTGGGAGTATGGACCCAAGGTCATTGTGGGATGCAGAAGGTGGAAGGTCTGACTTCTTTAATCTATGTCTTTCTGAGGCTGAATTTTATTCATATTTCAACCAAAGCATCAAATGGCAAGTGTTGAGACTAAGACAGAAGCTCATATATGAAACTGACTTACTTTAAGCCAGATCTTAAAATGTTTGCAAAACACCAATTAAAACAGTACTGGTTTTCCCACTATTATATATGCTTTTGATTAAAAAAATATATACTTATTCTTATTTGGCAATAGTGGTAAGTCCATCATTTTTCAATGTTATACTTAACTTTTTTGAAATATTTGCTTCTAATGAAGTTAGCAGTGTTAGATAAAACACATTAACAAAATCTTTGTAGAATCTTATTGATTTCTAACAGTGCAATCAGATGATTATAAACTTTCAGATACTTAACTTGTAGTTCATTTTACCTGTATTAAAGACAGTCTGCTGTCCTCATTGTAACATGGTACAAAATAATCAATGCTTTAAAATGACTTCAAAACAATTCCCAAAGATTTCTAAGGAGAAACCATGAAATAAATTATTTCAAAATGTCATTTTGATTTTTTTTTAATTTTTTGACTAGAAAATGAATCATCTTCCATTTATTTAATGCACCTCATTATTTAATAGACAATGCAGGGGATAGTCCCGTGGACAGTTCAGAAATTCATATTCCAAATGACAGAGCTTTCTGGTGAGAAAGTCTATTAAAATCTATTTATTGTACAAAGAGTTGGCATTTTATCCCCTCATCTAAATTGATAAGAATTTGCAATTATTTCACACTGAGCACTAGTTTTTCTCTTTGCATGTTGCTATGAGTATTAATCAATACCCTCATCTGCAATTTTTCTACTCAATTTTTATCTTCTTGCCACAGGTAAATTAATTTACAAACATAGTAGAATCAATTGCCAACACTTTGTAAATTAGCATTTAATATAAACATTATTTCCCCTATAGTTTAGCATTAAGAGAAATGCTTATCTTTGAAACTACCTTCATGAATTTTTTTCTCAATTTCAAGAAAATGTGATGTGATGATCTGAGTATACCTATCTTCATAGTAGCATAATTTGTAATAACCAAAACCTGGAAGCAACTTAGGTGTCCAACAACATATGAGTGGCTGAAAAAGTTGTGGTCTGTATACACAACGCAACACTACTCAGTTATAAAAAACAAACAGACAACAAGAACAGCAAAAATAATAAACTTGATGCCACATTCTTCACCTCATCTTGGAGTTTGGAGGACTCTTATTAAGTGAGGGAAGCCAGAAAGTGAATGAGGAATATGAGATGATCTCATTCATAAACAAAATCTGAGAAGTAAGAATAGAAAAGGGAAACATGGGGGGAAGGGGGAGGGAAAAAAAGAAAAGGGAAACATAAAGTAGAACTTGGACTGTATTTGGCATATTACACTGTCAGTCCCAGTTCAGGGCGCCAGTATGCCAGGCTAGCTTCGCGGGCGGGAGACAGATGACCAGAGGCTCATGGATGAGCGGAGAAGCAGTATTTCTTTATTCACAAGCAAACGGTTAAAAAACTAATCTAATCTAATCTAATCAAAACCCAATTCTGTCCTGCCTCTCTCTCCTCCGGTGGAAGAGTCAGGAACCAAGGAAGTACGTAGGATAGGGGGCTGGGAGAAGAAAGAAACACGAACTAGCAAGGACTAAACCAAAATCTCCCGGAGGTAGGTGGAGTGAGACCAAACCAATGTAACAGAATGACCATGTAAATAGACCACAAGGTCAAGCAATGTAACAGAAGGGATCCCAGAAGCAGAACTAGAAGCATACCAATATTACACCAAAGCAAAAGACTCTGGGGAAGGAGGGCAGGAAGAGAAATGGGGGTGGGGGATATTTCAAGTACATAGTGATGGAAAATAACCTAAACTACAGGAAAGAGTGTTTTATAGATCCCTATCATGGTGGGTTGGAAAAATTGTAGCTATATGGTAACAATGATACTATAATTATTAACCTCCCAATTGAAAAAGAAAAGAAAATCTGAGAAAATGATGTTTTCTGATTTTGAAACTTACTACAAAGTTTCTGTAAACAGTGTTCACTGATATGAAGAAATATAAGATTATGCATTAGAATTAAGAAATAAGTCAAACTATGGTCAATTGGTTTTCAGTAAGGGTGTCAAGACTGAACAATGGAATAAATTATGTGAAAGTACTAGCCTAAATCATTAAACACTTCATTTACAAAGATAAACTTAAAATAGATCAGCAACACATTGTAAGAGATGATATTATAAAACTTATAGAGCATAGAAGTAAATCTCCCACCTTCAAATTTAACAATATATTCTTAAATTTAACACCATAATTAATAAATAAATAGATAAAATGAATGAACTTCATAAAATTGGGGGTTGTTGAACACCAGAGGCTAAAATTAAGAAAGTGAAAAAGGAAAGCTAGATAATGCAAGGATATATTTGCCAATCACATGCCTTACTTGTATTTAATATTTGGAATACTGGAAGAATTTATATAACTCAACAGCAAAAAGACAAACAATTAAATTTTTTTGCCACAAGAGCTTCATTCGTTTAGTTATTTTTTTTCTAAAGAGAAAGAGAATCTGGAAGATAGAGGGAAAGAAACTGCAGCAGAGGTTGTACTTGAACCTGGACCACAACCATTGAAAAGCAGGTATTCTTCTAGGTAAACTATCTTTCTGGCCATTAGCAACTCAATTTTAAAAATACAGAAGATTTTTATAACCATTTATCCAAAGAAGATATTCAAATGGATAACAAGCCCATGAAAAGATCTTGAACACCAATGGCAATTAAGAAAATGCAGTTAGAAAACAGCAAGATATCATTTCACATGCATGAAGATGTTTACAAGCCAACGATGTAAAAATCACAAGTATTAGCATAGAAATCCATATGTCTTGCTGTTTTGAGCATAAAGGGGTTCAGTCACTGTAGTAAATTTCCCATAAAGTCCAACAATATATTTTACATTTAACTCCAACTATTTCACTCCATGTTAGCTATCAAACTCAAGAAAAAACTACAATAGGCATGGGTTCCTACAATCATACTTAAAATGGACTTCCTGACTCCTTTTTACCCTTAGATTCCTATTGTCATCTGCTCTGCTACTTTTTTGTTTCCTGTTCATTAATCATTTTGTCCTGCTTTATAGGTTTCTGTCACCACATTGGAGATGCTATCAATGATTCTATCCAGACTTCCTTGGGAAAATGACCTTACCGATGTGTCCTGTAATCTCACCTCTCCAGAGCCCTACCCCACCAGGGAAAGATAGAAAAAGTCTGGGGGTATGAATCAATTTGCCAAAGCCCATGTCCAGTGGAGAAGCAGTTATAGAAGTTAGAGTTTCTACCTTCTGCACCCCCAAAATAATTTTGATCCATGCTTCTAGTGGAGGAGAACTGATAGAAGGAAGATGACCAGAGGGCTCTGAACTCCATCAGGAAGTGGCGAGAGAAAAGGAAAAAGGGAGGAATATAGTAATAGGTTCTTGTGTGATTCGAAAAGGAAGATGGGGCCAGAGGAGGAAAAAATAGAGTAAATATAGACAGTTGTCTAAATAATAATTAGCCTATATCTGCAACTTTAAGAGAGATGCTGTAAGCTTACAATGGAGATATGGAGGACTCAGGATTCTGGTGATAAGAACAGTGCCAGGTTGTACCCATTATCTTGTAAATTTTTAAGAGATAGTTTTGCTCAGTAATTTGCAATCATTATTTTAAATTGTATAAAATTATTCAATTGTATTATTCTAAAATTCATCACAATGTGGGAAGGTATGTAAGACACAGAGAGGTGAAAAGTAACTATATAATATGTATTGATATTTTTAAGAATATTAGAAAATTCAACCCTATCGAACTGACTACATTTATTTCAAATACATATTGTCTCACAGAATATTCCTTTTGACAGAGTTCTACTTACTATTTGTTTTGTAATCCAGGGATTCCCCAGATACCTGATCAAAGAGAAGAAAGAAACATATCATAGGGATTGTTATCTACTATAAGTCACTCTAGATTCTGTAGCCTTGAGGAGTTCTGAAGAGAAGCTCTGGTGGGTAAGTTCCTTTGTAGACTCAATTCTGACTGTCACTGTATTTAGGGTTTCTATTTTATTTTATTATTTCATTTTATTTGCCTCCAAGGTTATTGCTGGGGCTTGATGCCTACACTATGAATTCACTGCTCCCGGTGGCCATTTTTCATTGGATAGGACAGAGAAATTGAGAGGGGAGCAGGTGATAGCTAGACAGAGAGACACCTGTATACCTGCTTCCTGGCTTTGAAGTAACCCCCTAGAGATGGGGAACAGGGCTCCAACTGATATCCTTGCACAGGTCCTTGGGATTTGTACTATGTACACTTATCCCAGTGCACCACCATTTGGCTCCTCTGTACATATTTGACCTCAGATACAAATAAAGCAAATGCATCCAGCAAATACAGAGATAAAGTTTCAGGCTGATATCACTAAGTGTCTTTAGTTCTTAAAAATATGCTCAAGAATAAATAATCATACTTCTGTTTACAGCTGTCTTTTGAAACATGTTTACATGCATGTGTGTGTTCTGAAAAGAAAAATAAAGTATGTTAAGACTCCAGATACCTTAGTGGATTTTTTTTAGTTATAAGGGAATGCATTTTATAGTTATATTTTCAACATGTATATGTGTGAGACTCCACTATTAAGTCTGTTGAAGGTGATTTGACTCTAAAGTTATATAAACCATGGGAAATAATTTAATAAACAGATATGTGGAAAGCTGAAAATGAACTTCTTTCTTTAATTTATGAATCATTTCCTTTTTATTCTTAAATTTCATTCTGTGCTGTTTGCACAGTTGAAAATCAACTGTAGTGCAAACATTGACTAGTTTTCACTGAATAGCCAAAGTGGACATTAGGGTATGTCCCTGAATACATCTTCACTACAATTTATAAGCCTTTGAAGATAGCATTGATTTTAACTCTACAAACAAAGTTGTTGTATCTTTTGGAAATGATATATAAAAATTCATATAAACTGCTTATACAAATATTCTAAGACAATGACATATGGTACAAGCATTTTTACATAATCAGTCCCAAGACAGGATTAGCTAGTCATGTGTAACCAACAGATGTGTGCTAACAACAAACATACTTTGGAAACTACTGCCTTTCTGTTAGGTGCAGTCTTATTAAATATTTCTACATGTTTGGTTTGAATTTATAATGTCACTCAAGAATATAATCATGATAGATGGACTATTTTTAAGGAACTTAATTTCTGCTAAATGTCAAACTTGTTTTTTTTGTGTGTTTGTTCTCAGATATATTCCCAGTTAGTACAATAAAGAATTAAGTAAGAACTAAGATCGAAACATAAAATAGTTTGTCAAGATCATCCCCTCTGCTTATTGGGAAGTATTATCAATGTCTTCTCAGTTGTCAACTTTGACCTTAATATAGCAGCTATGGCAAATCTGACAGATATTTGAAACTAGCAATTGCTTGACATGTTATAAAAACATTTTGATGTGGCAGAAAGGAATAAAAAAACATTTTCTTTAATAATGTGAACTGTCAGAGAACACAGAGCTACACTAACCCTTGAGAATTCATTGCTCATTTGAGAGGGTTTAAGGTATTCTTAAGCTATGGAAGGAGTTATCTTTTCATAAATCAACTACTTGGATTTAAATAGTGACTATATTGGCTAGGAAAAAAAATTAAAAGCTAGCATTGCAGTAAGCTGCACTTATGTCATATACATACAAGTGAGCCAAAACAAAGTAATAAAGGGCTTCATTTTGTCTAAAACAAACAGAAGGAGACTATTCTTGCAACATCCTCATTTCCACATGGTATATAGCTAATCCCATAGATAAAATAGAGCTTCCAGCTATGAAAATAGCCTGCTATTGTAAATGATGGTCCTGATACAAGAGATTTATATATTTGGGTTGCATCATGAGGAACTAGACAAAAAAAATTAGACTGAACAAAATTCTAGCCAGTGTGACAGAGAAATATCATTAGCTCTTTAATGAGAAGGGACTGAAGGCACATTCAGTACAGTCTAAGTCTTGACAGTTCATTGTTAAGAGTATTTATAACAAAGCATATGAAGTTTTCACCATAATGCATGCTCGATATCTACTTGTTTATATAAAATTCTGTGTTAAAAAACACATCACATCTCAGTAAATACAGAAGGCTCTTTGACAAGACATGACCTGTTGTTAAGAAGAATCAAGGTTCTAGTTCTCAAGCTGGGAAATAAGTTGGGAAATACATTTTAATTATTTATTATTATGGTGGTTCCTGAGATCAATAGAGAATGACATTTACAATGTATGTGGAAATGCTAAATGACCATATTTCCATTTATTTAAAGCTCTGAGTAAGTGAGGAAAATATAAATGAATATTTCATTATGTCTTAAAGTATCCCTGTAATAGATAAAATATTAAAATGCATATTATTAACAATATTATATAGGTACTTATGAAAAGAGAAGACAAAGTATTCAAATAGCAATTATATTTTAAATTGTAACTGGGAAAAATAACAATTATTGGTTGTGTCATCTAAATTAAAAAAACAGTAAAAGATGGGGGCAGGCATTTGACTGAGCAAACTTACTCCCATGTACAAGGAAGCAGATTCAAGCTTCTGGTCACAACCTGTAGGGGAGAAGCTTCACAAGTAGTGGTGCAGTCCTAAAGAGGTCTTTCTCTCTCTTTCTTTGTCCCTCTCTATCTCCTCTTCCCTCTAAAGTTCTCTCTGTCCTATTAAATGAAAGAATAAAATAATAAAAATAATGAATCCAGCAAGAAAAATATCATAAGATATTGATACTTTTAAAATTTTGGAAAAATGTCCATATATACTATGTCAAATACTGACATTAGTATACTATAAAATCATGTGACAAACTCAAAAGAGAATGTAGCACATATGCCAAAATTGTATCCTTAATGCCAGTGTTCTTACATAGTATCTAGTGATAGCAAACATCCTGATTAAAAATACTAGGCAAGCTTGAAGGAATAGTGTTAACTGAAATAATCCAGAGAAAGGAAGAATATAGGATTCTCTCAGACATGGACAGAAATTGAGAAATAAAATCAGAAGGGGAAAAGGAGCAGAACTTGGATGGGTTTGGTGTATTGCACCAAAGTAAAGGAATGAAAAGAGGGCTTTGGCATTTTGCTTGATGGTGGAAAAAGGACTTAGACTGGGGTGAGAGTGTTTCGCAGATAGCTATCATAGTGAGATGAGAAATTTTACCCATATGTTAACAACTACTACCCCTGCCAATAAAGGGCAAAATATGGGAAAAATTATGAACAAGTAAAGAAGCAGATTGACTGGTAAGATTTTTTTTTTTTGGTATATTCCATTTCCCTTATAATTGAAAGAAAGTAACTTAAAACAAAAATGAAATTGTACCTGACTAGTTTTTGCCTGAGCATGACATCTAATATGCAGGTGACCTAAGTTATTGTCTGGGAAGACGGTGTCAGAGTTGGAAATGAGATCAGAAAGCCGGATCAGGGAAGAGAGTAGCTACCAGATATGGGGAAAGTATATATAAATATTGTTAACTGTAAACCTCATAGATTTGATCTGGGGCCCATATTAAGCACAGGAGCCTATGTAACCAACCCTGTAGGTTTGAGCTCACATTCTGTTGTGATGGCTAGGAACATTCAAGGCTAATTAGATGTCAAGCACAGGCAAAAAATAATACAGTCATGGGCCCTTTGGAATGTACCTAAAATAGACCAACCAGCTTTTTCCAAAACAGAGGCCCCAAATATTCATCTGCAATATTCCAGCCTTTAGGTTCATGATTCGTCAACAATTTGTTCTGCTTTATTTCTTAAATCGTTTTCACCCACCAGGTTCCAGATGATACCATGATGCCAACACAATTTACTACTTAAAATTATAAACTTAAGAAAATCTGCATTTAAAAATAATAAGGTAGAATAAAAAGTTCATACAAATAATCTGTCTTTTTTCCTTAACACACTGCATTTATTTGTAACCACATTAATTCAAAGTGATATATATTTAAAAAAATGTTGTGTGGACAAAGGAATAGCATAACGGTTATGCAAAAAGACTTTTTTATTATTTATTTTATTCCCTTTTGTTGCCCTTATTGTTTTATTGTAGTTATTACTGTTGTCACTGTTGTTGGTTAGGAGAGAGAGAAATGGAGAGAGGAGGGGAAGACAGAGGGGGAAAGAAAGACACCTGCAGACCTGCTTCACCGCCTGTGAAGCGACTTCCCTACAGGTGGGGAGCCCGGGCTCAAAGCGGGATTCCTTGAGCTTTGCGCCATGTGCACTTAACCCGCTGTGCTAATGCCAGACTCCCGCAAAAAAGACTTTCATTACTAAGTCTCTTAAGTTCCAGGCTTAGGCTTCTGCTTCACCACAAACCAGAGCTAGTGGTGCTCTAGAAAAAAAAGAAGAGGAGGAAGAGGAGAAAAAGAATAGACGAGAGGAGGGGAAGAGAAGGAGAAAAGAAAAAGAAAGAAAAAGTTGTGAAGTTATGAAAACAACCAGATTTCAAGAATAACATATGAGACATCTTACTGAGATTATTTCAATCCCTGACATGTGGAAATACCAACTTGTATTAGATTGCTTATTATATATTTACACTATTCCAGGAATGCTGAAAATATAAATCAGCAGAAATCAAACAGCATATTATATACAGCAAGTTTGTCTAATCATTGACATGGAAATAATGCTCAGGAAATTTCTAAAAAGAAAAGAAAGAAAGAGAGAAAGAGAAAGAAAGGTCTTTTTTTCCCTAAAAACACCTGGTCTGTGATGCATATTATGTTAATGGACTAAAACAGTTCTCAACTTGATTACAAGGTCTTTGTGGATAACAGCTTTCTTGTATCACTAGACAAATTAAATTGGCCTATTTAAAGCAGTTATAGTATTCATTAGATATCCAGGCATTATTTGTCTTTGGGCATTATTGTATATAGCTTCATTTAGGATAATGATGATCAGATTTTTTTCCCCCTGATATTCTTAGAGAAACAATAAGATGATAGTTTAAAAAAAAGTATACTTTATTTCCTTTAAGTCTTTCTTTAACTACAGTGATTTTATTCTTCTGCATTTTTTTTGTATCCCAAATTGATGTATATCAGTTTCTAAGAGTGTTGAGGCACAAAAAATATCACCTGGTGCCCTTTTGTGCTCCTTAAAGTTTGGACAAATAACCAAATAAGCATGAGACAGACTGATAGAGGATAATTAAATATAATTTTTTTAAAAATATGCATACTTCAGGGAGGCAGAGATGGCATAATAGTCATGAAAATAAATCTTTTATGCCTGAAGCACTGAGGTACTAGCTTCAACCTCCCCACAACACCAAAAGCCAGAATTCAAAGTACACTGGTAAAATAATAATGTAAACTAAGCTAAATAGATAAATATACATACTTTGAGGGGATAGCCCAGCAAAACTTAATAATTCATGCACTTGGTCTTTGACACTTCCTTTAGATAACTTAACTAATGTAGGGGACTTTGAAGAAGAAAAAGAGAAGGTCGGGAAGGTTAAAGAAAGAAAGAAGGAAAGAAAGGAAGGGAGAGAAAAAGAGAGAGAGAAAGGGAGAAAAAAGAAAAGAAAAGAAAAGAAAGGAAGGAAGGAAGGAAGGAAGGAAGGAAGGAAGGAAGGAAGAAAGGAAGGAAGGAAGGGGAGTTGGGTGGTGACACATATGGTTGAGTGCACACATTACAGAGCCCAAGGACCCTCGTTCCTACCTGCAGCTAGGAGCCTTCACAAGTAGTGAAACAGGCTTGCAGATATCTCTCTCTCCCTCTTCATGTTCTCAATTTTTCTCAGTCTCTATCTAAAGCAAATACATTTTTAGAAATATTTTTACAATTAAGACAGTAGGAAACTAAAGGATGTAGACACAAATTTTGCCTAGCCCATTAATTAGAAATCCCCAGGGGGTATTGAAGGGAGATGCTTACTAATTACTACCTTTCAAAAGTAATCTAAATTTTGCCTTTGGGATCTCTCCTCTAAAATTAAACTTTTGCCAACAACATATTCCCTGTTGGCAGCTTTTTGATTTCCTATAGGAGCACATAGAGCTTTAAAACAGGTTAAAATATATCATAATCCTGCTTGATTTCATTTTACTTACGAGTAAGTAAATCATTTCTTTGTGTTAATTTTTAGATTTTGATGACATGCTTTTTAAAACCATTCCAAGTGGATAATATAATTTACATAAACTATCAAAAGAGAAAAAAAACAAAAATAAGATATTTGAATTTGGAATTAGACACACTATATGTAATTGTTTTAGTCTTCATTAAGAACAAACAAATAACAGCTTAAATTGTGTCTCTGATGTAAATCTGATTTCATGAAAGGGACTGTGAAATCTCAGTGGAGTTTTCCTTTGGGGAAAACATTGGGAGGGTTAATTATATGCACAAAGGAAGAGTTCTTCCTCCTCAAGTGAGGTTCCATCACTGTACATGGAAAAACCAAGTCCCCTTATTCCTCCTTGATTAAGAAAAGGGAACTTAAACATTCAGACATTTGCTTTACTTTGCTAACCATAAAAATTCCTCTTTCTCTCCATCAGAGAATTTTTATCTCAGCTAATTGTTTTTAAACTATGTTGGAAAGCGTTGTGGATAAGTGTCTGAGTTAGCTTGGGTTTCTCCCGTGGGTGCAGAATGCATATGAGTTATTCATGCATCTTTTTACTTATTTTCTTATCATTTTTATTTTGTGCTTGTTTGATTCTGCTCAGTTTCTGAAAAGTACAGAACATATAGGAGGATTTCTTATGCACCTCCAAATTCTTAAAATTAGATGTGCTTAGAGCAAACTATTAGAGGCTGGGTGGTGGTGCACCTGGTTGAGTGCACACATTACCATGCACAAGGACTTGGATTCAAGCTCCTTATTCTCCTCTGCAGGGGAATAACTGCAAGAGCAATGAAGCACGGCCAAGGGTGTCTCTCTTTCTCTCTCTCCCTCTCTCCCCTTCTTCCCTCTTCATTTTTGTCTCTATTCAATAACTAGTAAAGAAGTAAATTATTTAAAAATATTTAAAAAGCAAACTATTAGTAAATCTTCTAGTCATTGTTTTTGGTCTCTGCATTCATGGTTCATAAGGGCGAAGTACTGATAGTTAAAAAATTAAGAATAAGAATGTGGTTATCTATGGACTGTTTTAAGCAGGGAGTTGTGCATAAAGCAGGGGTTCCCCAGCAAGGGGAGGGCCGTGTTGAAAAGGCTAGAGTCTGATACTTGTCAACCCCACTGAAAGAATGAGTGGCTGCCCTGACATTTTTAGAGAGATTAATACTTGTGTACCAGCAGATTGTCCTCAGAAGGCATCTGGTCTACCTAATCTGCCATGGTTACATGACCCAGTAGATTCAGTTCTAGTGCCCTGGAAGAAGCTTTCCAACTATGGTATTCCTCTTTTCTACCTGTCCACCCCCTCATCTGTCACCCCCACCTCCCAACCCCCAGAACCCAGTGCCAGCCATAGGGAAGAGATTTGCTATAATTTAAAACAGCCACAGTTTCTACTCTGAGAGTAAATAAGAGATTCTCAGATAGAATGAATTTGTTTACAGATAAACCTGCTTGGGTGTCACCTTCTGAACCACATACATTTTTCTGAGTCATAAAAGAAGTAGTGAGCACTTCTGATTGGAGGAAGAATAAAAGTACTGAGATAGGGGCAAAAGTTTTCCTAAATCTCCAGTCCCTTCAATTCAAAATAACCTTCCCCCTCAGGGCAGGGCATCTACAGGAGACCAATTCTGAGGATCTTGTGGGGGATGATCTGGTTCATGCACCTTGAGCAACTGAAGATGATTTAGTGAATAATGTGTATTTTCAATTTCAAAACAACAGTTCTGAAGAGACAGGTGTGTCTGACATAGCCCAGGGGGAGGGGATAATCTGAAATGGATAGTTTGGCAGACTCTTGGAAGCTATTTCACAGAGTAGTGAATGTGCTGAATTTAAAACCAAAAACAAATAGAGGAAGCTTACCCCCCCCCCCCCCAATTCCTGCTAGCCTTACTCCTTCAAACTAATGAGAAGTTAAGAATAATTGCAAGTTTTATCTTAAGGGCAAATGAGGAAAGCCCAGCTCCATTCAGGATGCTTGTGGTCCTAGTGGTATTGAGATCTGATGACCTCAGACCTCACACAGTTTGTCCAGAATTCACCTCCTGATTTTCCAGATCACTTCTACCTATATAAATGTCACCGAGACAATAAGCAGGAAAGTTGGTTTGAGAATCTCTCCTGCCTCCATTTTCATAGGGAAATGGCCATAAACATGTTTTTTTTTCTTTCTTGCTGATGTGGTTGTGTTTGAGTTTCTTTTGCATGATCAATTGCAAAATTATTTTGCAGTGATAATTGGTTTCACACATGGGGGAACTATTTCAATTATAATTTTAAAAAATAAGCTTCAAGTGAAATTTATCTACTTTCAAAGTACTTTTATGATGTAAAGGGGAGTAGTTCATCTTTGAATGATCATTGTGCAATTTGCCAGCTTAAAAGCTCACCATTGTGTTCTCTGAATTATGAGACAGAAAATAAATGAGCTGCCAATGAGTGGAGTCTGATAGAAGTACATGATATTAAGCAACTAGACAAATTGTGTCTTAATTTAAACATGATTCTATGCAGCAGACTTAGGTTTGTTAAAAATAGGATTAGAAATTTGTGGCACAGTAATGAAAAAATAATCCAAGGCAATGGACTATTTCAAGGAGGCAATGTTTTTGTGGCATATTTTCTAAGCATGATCACAAATGTTAAGAAAGAGGCAAATAAAGTAATTTGACTAAATTGAACAAACTAACTAGTAAAATCCACTTTAAACTTTTGAATAGAAAATGTTATAACCCGCGTTCAAAATTGAATTCTACAGGAGTCTGGCTGTAGTACAGGGGGTTAAGCGCACATGGCACAAAGCACAAGGACTGGCTTAAGGATCCCGGTTTGAGCCCCGGGCTCCCCACTTGCAGGGGAGTCACTTCACATGTGGTGAAGCAGGTCTGTAGGTGGCTGTCTTTCTCTCCCCATCTCTGTCTTCCCCTCCTCTCTCCATTTCTCTCTGTCCTATCCAACAACGACTACAACAATAAAACAACAAGGGCAACAAAAGGGAATAAATAAATAAATAGAACTCTAGCAAAAAAAGAATCACTAGTTTTCAAATATGCAAAATTCTCTCTACTGCCATTATTCATGCACTTTAGGTGAGGATTCGTGTGTTTTGAGAACATACATATAGATTGATGGTTTTATATGCATAGTTTTATTCCTAACATTCATTTATATCTAATTTTATGTTATGTTTATTAATGGATAGCTAACTATGAAGAATAATTGATAGGTAGCTGTCATCAATGTGGAAAGTAGTTTAAGAATGCTTTCTCAGTTCCTCAGAATGTCTTGTTATCTGAGGAAAAGGAAATTACAGACACAAAAAGATAGCAATCACCCCACACCATGAACAGGATTCTAAAACTTCTTACATGACTACAGTTTATTAAAAAACGTACCACATGGGACTTACATGTTCTGTTTCCTAAGAGATTATTTTTTCCTTACAAAGAAACAATACCCCCCTCCTTTTTTTTTTTTTTTTTTTTGGTTTTGTTTTGTTCCTTGGGCATTCAATGCTTTATGTTTTCTATATTTAACTAAAGAATTTCCTTTCTTTCTTACTCCTCCTTGTTTTTAAATGATTCCATATTGGTCGTTTGAAAGGTAAAGCTCTAGTCTCTAAGTATTTTCTACATAATTTAAATGTTATTTGATAGCAGCCAGTACATTATGAGGTGTTTTTTTTTTAATCTCTTCTGTGTATATGAGTAGACTTTGAATTAACCAAAAAATTTTAAGAATAGTCTTTTTCTCTTCATTAGTTATATTTGCTTTAAAGAGATGGTAGGAGTTATGTTTATTTATTTAAGAATCATTGTTTAAATTTTATTATTATACTTATTGTTAGCCTTTTATCTTTTGTACTTTAAAAAGTAATATCACAGAGAAACTGATTAATTAGTTAATGGCCATGATCTTCTATTGTCAAAATTTAAGTGGTTCTTGATCCTTTGGACATATGTATTATAATCTTTTAATTTTATAATTTAAATTTATTAAATCCCATAAGATACTAAACTGTTTGGCATTGTCTTATCCTTCTAAAAGAGTTTGTCTGATAAATTGTTAATTGTGAGATTTGATGAAAAAAGAGTCTTTGAAGATACATAAGCAAATTTCCTTCATTTTATGTAACATGCAAAGACTATAAAGGTAAATTTTTTTTAGCTATAATAATGCTCAGTCTTTTACAAAATGTTTTACATAAAACTCCTTCTTGTGAGATTTTTGAAAACTCTATGGCTGTAACATTGTCATTACCCACCTTTTAAGACTGGACCTTGACTCCAGCTTTCTATGTTCTGCTTATGCTGCTAACTATTGAGCTATGGCCCTAACAACTGAAAACTCAATGAGACTGACTCCTAATTCTAACTTTATTTCTTCATTTCCTTACCTCATTATGAAAAGACTTAATGCCCTTACCCCAGGCCACTGTTTACACTCCTCTAATTGTGTTAATAGATTAATCTAAAGGAGCTTTAATTGGCAGAACAGTGTTTCCCCACAAAAATACAGTTAACTGAAAATAATCTGTTTATTCTTTCAAATCACTTCAAGGAAGTGATTTGAAACTAAGATGGAACAATCGGATAGCAAACTGGCGTCTGTTCAGTGATCTTACCAACAAATCTATTCCTGCAATTCCAATTAACTCTATCCCCTCTGAAGATTCCTACAGGCGCTTCCGCCAAG
Source organism: Erinaceus europaeus (assembly GCF_950295315.1). NCBI lineage: Eukaryota > Metazoa > Chordata > Mammalia > Eulipotyphla > Erinaceidae > Erinaceus > Erinaceus europaeus. The sequence continues at coordinate 33,738,884 of NC_080175.1, forward strand.
TCATCTTCAAAGCAGCTTACCAATCCATTCCTCATGGGAGACCTGCTAACTATACGCCTTGTCTTGATGCTGAATGTGAGCAACTACTAAAGCAGTATGATTAGTCGGGCGACCCAATGTGGCTGACCATCTCATTGCATCCCTGGATGCAGCACGCCAAGCCCGCTGGCAACAACTCACGGAAAGTCTGAACTTCACCCACTCAAGTAGGAAGGCCTGGAAGCTTCTTCACAGACTGGGTGCCGGTAGCCAACCCCCTCCCGTCTCCCATCCTCCCGTATCTCCAAACTCAGTGGCCAGCCAACTAACTCAAGTTGGACGTGCTAAGATCGACCCAGTCTGGAAAAGAGAAATTTCCCATGAGTGGTCATCCCACTTCCAGTTATCTTGTCCATCTCCAAAACTCTCTCCCTTTACACTGTCTGAACTGAAAGACGCTTTGAAGAGGGTTAAACCGGGAATGGCTGCTGGCTATAACATCACCCCAGAACTCATTCTTTTTTTTTTTTTTAAATTTTTATTTAAGAAAGGATTAGTGAACAAAAGCATAAGGTAGGAGGGGTACAACTCCACACAATTCCCAACACCCAATCCCCATAACCCACCCCCTCCCATGGTAGCTTTCCCATTCTCTATCCCTCTGGGAGCATGGACCCAGGGTCGTTGAAGGTTGCAGAAGGTAGAAGGTCTGGCTTCTGTAATTGCTTCCCCGCTGAACATGGGCGTTGACTGGTCGGTCCATACCCCCAGTCTGCCTCTCTCTTTTCCTAGTAGGGTGTGTCTCTGGGGAAGCTGAGTTCCAGGACACATTGGTGGGGTCTTCAATCCAGGGAAGCCTAGCCAGCATCCTGGTGGCATCTGGAACCTGGTGATTGAAAAGAGAGTTAACATATGAAGCCAAACAATTTGTTGAGCAATCATGGATCCCAAGCTTGGAATAGTGGAGAGGAAGTGTTAGGGAGGTACTCACTGCAAACTCTAGTGTAGTCCTGCTTTCAGGTATATATTTTGCAGTAGTTTATGGATACGTGTGCACATAAGCTCTCTCTCACAGAAACTGGTGTATATCTAGGTTATGAGACTTTGTTGGAAAGTGAACTACCTGAGATGAAATTAGAGTGTACTATTAAAGGAAAGGTCTCACCCGAGTAATGAAGCTGAAGGGTTGTCATTCCACACGTGAAGTCTCTGGATACATTCTGAGGTGAAGCATGTTAAGGTAGCAATCGTTGCTTTGGTTAGGTTGTGATCGGCAGATGCAATGTTATTTGGTTTGGATTGGGAGATGCATACGGGAAAGTGGGCCCTATCCAAGGGTTCCAGGACTGGGGGAAGTAGGGGCTCTATAGTGAAGATGTGAGGTTCCTGCTGTCTTAGGGTTCAAAAAGACAATCAATAGTTAATATTATCATCACATTATTTGTTAATTGGGTTAACTTTGAAAAGTCCCTTTGTTATGGTTTGCTGGACAGTACCCAGTATCTTGTATATAGCTGTGCTATTGGAAGCTTCTAATCTACTTGGTCTAGGCTTTTGAGAGAGTGCGCATATCAAATACATAGCCTATATATTAAAAAGATTCAGTTTGTCTTTTGAGAAACTTTGAGACATACAATTGATTTCCCCCTCTCATATTAATTAGCTACTGATTTATATGTCTACATTTTGCTAGGAGTGTACATAAACACCATTCCCACCACCAAAGGACTGTGACCCATCCCTCCCGCCCACTCCCACCCCCCACTGGCCCAGGAAGCTACATGCCTACCCCTCACCACTGGGTTTTTACTTTGGTGCCCTACTTACAATTTGATCAGGTCCTGCTTTGAGTTTCCCTTTCCAATCTTCTAAGTCAGCTTCTGTTGATGAGTGGGATCATCCCATACTCATCTTTTTCTTTCTGACTTAGTTCACTTAACATAATTCCTTCTAGCTCTGTCCAAGATGGGTCAGAGAAGGTGGGCTCATTGTTCTTGATAACTGCATAGTATTCCATTGTGTATATATACCACAGCTTTCTCAGCCACTCATCTGGTGTTGGGCACCTGGGTTGCTTCCAGGTTTTAGCTATTATGAATTGTGCTGCTATGAACATAGGAGTACACACCTCTTTTTGGTTGGGTGTTATGGAGTCCTTGGGGTATAACCCCAGGAGAGGAATTATTGGGTCATATGGAAGGTCCATGTCTAGCCTTCTGAGAGTTTTCCAGACTGCTCTCCACAGAGGCTGTACCAATTTACATTCCCACCAGCAATGTAAAAGGGTTCCTCTGTCCCCACATCCTCTCCAGCATTTGTTGCTGCTGTCCTTTTTGACGTATGCCATTCTTACAGGAGTGAGGTGGTATCTTAGTGTTGTCTTGATTTGCATTTCTCTGATAATCAGTGACCTAGAGCAGTTTTTCATATGTTTGTTAGCCTTTTGGATCTCCTCTGTGGTGAATGTTTTGTTCATTTCCTCTGCCCATTTTTGGATGGGGTCATTTGCTTTTTTGGTGCTAAGTTTGTTGAGCTCTTTATATATTTTGGTGATTAGTTTCTTGTCTGATGTCTGGCATGTGAAGATCTTCTCCCATTCTGTGAGGGGTCTCTCTGTTTGTTTAATAGTTTCTTTGGATGTGCAGAAGCTTTTCAATTTGATGTAGTCCCATTGGTTTGTTTCTGCTTTGGTCTTCCTTGCAATTGGGTTTGATTCATCAAAGATGTCCTTGAGGTGTATGTGGGAAAGTATTTTACCAATGTTTTCCTCTAAGTATTTGATTGTTTCTGGTCTGACATCTAGGTCTTTGATCCATTTGGAGTTGATTTTTGTTTCTGGTGAGATAAAGTGGTTCAATTTCATTCTTCTGCATGTTTCAACCCAGTTTTCCCAGCACCATTTATTGAAGAGAGCCTCCTTTTTCCATTTAATCCTTTGGGCCCCATTATCAAAGATTAGATGACCATAGGTGTTGGGATTTACTTGTGGGCTTTCAATTCTGTTCCACTGGTCTGTATGCCTATTTTTGTTCCAGTACCATGCTGTTTTGATGATGATGGCTTTATAATATAGTTTAAGGTCTGGGAGTGTGATGCCTCCATTTCTGTTTCTTTTCCTTAAGATGGTTTTGGCAATTCTAGGTGTTTTCAGGTTCCAGATAAATGATTGTAGTGTTTGTTCTATTCTCTTAAAGAAGCCTGGTGGAACTTTGATGGGTATTGCATTAAATTTGTATATGGCTCTGGGGAGAATATTCATTTTGATGATATTTATTCTTCCAATCCATGAGCATGGGATATCTTTCCATTTCTTGGTATCAGTTTCTATCTCCTTGAGTAGCAACTCATAGTTTTCAGTATACAAGTCTTTCACTTCTTTGGTCAACTTTATTCCTAGGTATTTGATTGATTTTGCTGAAACAGTAAATGGGAGTGATTTCTGGATGTCTTCTTCTTCAGATTTAGTGTTTGCATAAAGAAATGCCACTGATTTTTGTACATTGATTTTGTAGCCAGATACCTTGCTATATTGCCTAACAACTTCCAGTAATTTTCTACTGGATTATTTAGGTCTTTCTATGTATACTATCATATCATCTGCAAATAGTGAGAGCTTGACTTCTTCCCTTCCAATCTGTATCCCTTTGATTTCTTTCTCTTGCCTGATTGCTATGGCAAGAACTTCCAATACTATGTTGAAGAGTAACGGTGACAGTGGACAGCCCTGTCTAATCCCCGATCTGAGGGGGAATGCTTTCAGCTTCTGTCCATTGAGTATGATGTTGGCTGTAGGTTTGCTATATATAGACTCCACTATCTTGAGGAATTTCCCATCTATTCCCATTTTCTGTAGAGTTTTGAGCATGAATGGGTGTTGGATTTTGTCAAAGGCTTTCTCTGCATCTATTGAGATAATCATGTGGTTTTTGGCTTTGCTTTTATTGATGTGATGAATGACATTGATTGATTTATGGATGTTGAACCAGCCTTGCATTCCTGGGATGAATCCCACTTAGTCATGATGAACAATCTTTTTGATGTGTTGCTGTATCCGGTTGGCCAAGATCTTGTTTAATATTTTGGCATCTATGTTCATCAGAGATATTGGTCTGTAGTTTTCCTTTTTTGTTCTGTCCCTATCAGCTTTTGGTATCAGGGTGATGTTGGCTTCATAAAAGGTGGAAGGGAGTATTCCTGTTTCTTCAATCTTATGGAATAGCTTAAAAAGTATGGGTATTAACTGTTTCCTGAAAGTTTTGTAGAATTCATTTGTGAAGCCATCTGGTCCAGGACTTTTGTTGTTGGGGAGATTCTTAATAACGGTTTCAATTTCTTTGTCTGTGATTGGTGCATTTAGATTTTGTAGTTCGTCTTGGTTCAGTTTTGGAAGTGCATGGGTTTCTAGGAATTGTTCCATTTCCTCCAGATTCTCTAGCTTGGTGACATATAGTTCTTTATAGAAGTTTCGCAGAATTCTCTGGATTTCTGTGGTGTCAGTTGTGATATCTCCTGCATCGTTTACAATTCTATTAATTTGAGTCTTCTCTCTTTTTTGTTTGGTGAGTCTGGCTAGGGGTTTGTCAATTTTGTTTAATCTTTCAAAGAACCAACATTTGGCTTCATTGATCTTTTGTATGGTTCTTTTATTTTTGATGTTGTTTATTTCTGCTCTAACTTTAGTGATTTCTGTCCTTCTGGTTGCTTTAGGGTTCCTTTGTTCCTCTTCCTCTAAGTCCTTGAGGTGTGTAGTAAGGTCGTTCATTTGGGCTTCTTCTTGGTGTTTAATATGTGATTGTATAGCTATAAGTTTCCCTCTCAGTACTGCTTTCGCTGTGTCCCAAATATTTTGATAGGTTGTGTCTTCATTTTCATTAGTTTCCAGGAACATTTGAATTTCCTGTTTGAGTGAGTCTCTGACCCAGTGGTTCTTAAGGAGTATGTTGTTTAGTTTCCAAATTCTATGTCTTTTAATAATTTTCCGTTTGTTGTTAAAAGTTAGTTTTACTCCACTGTGGTCTGAGAAGATACTTGGGGTGATTTCAATGATCTTGAATTTATTGACGCTGTCTTTGTGGCCTAACATGTGGTCTATCCTTGAGTATGTGTTGTGTGGATTTGAAAAGAAGGTGTATTCCAGTTTTTTGGGGTGGAGGAGTCTGAAAATGTCCAAGAGGTCTAGTCTGTCAATCTCTTTATTCAATTCTCTTGTATCTTTATTGGTTCTCTGCTTTGTTGATCTGTCTAAGTGTGAGAGTGGGGTATTGAAGTCTCCCACTATTATTGTATTACTATTGATGTATTTTTGAAATTCTTTCAATAGGTGTTTAATGTATTTAGATGGTCCCTCGTTGGGTGCATAGATATTAATAATTGTTAAATCTTCTTAGCTGATTGATCCTCTAATCATTATGTAATGTCCTTGCCTATCTTGTATTACTTTATTTAATTTAAAATCTATCGTTTCTGAGATGAGAATGGCTGTTCCTGCCCTTTTTTGTGGACCGTTAGCCTGTATGATAGTTTTCCATCCTTTCACTTTAAGTCTGTGTTTATCTTGTTGTGACAGATGGGATTCTTGCAAGCAGCATATGGTTGGGTTATGTTTTCTGATCCATCCCCCCACCCTGTGCCTTTTGATGGGTGAGTTTAAGCCATTGACATTTATTGATATTATGGATTTAATGTATTGTAGTGCCATTGTTCTAAAAAATGATTTGTTTACTCTGATATATTACAAGTATTATAGTGATGTTCTTGTTTATAAGAGGTCTTTTAGTACCTCTTTCAGGGCCGGTTTGGTGATAGTTGCCTCCTTTAACTGTTGTTTGTCTAAGAAGGTTTTGATCCCTCCATCTAGCTTGAATGAAAGTCTAGCAGGATATATTATCCTTGGTTGAAACCCTTTTTCATTCAGGGCTCGATAGATATCTTGCCACTCCCTTCTGGCTTTTAGAGTTTGAGTTGAGAAATCTGCAGAAAGTCTTATGGGTTTTCCCCTGTATGTGACTTTTTGTTTCTCTCTTGCAGCCTTTAGGATCCTTTCTTTATCCTTACTTCTTCTCATTGTGACTATGATGTGTCTTGGTGTTTTCAGGTCTGGGTTGATTCTGTTTGGTACACTCTGGGCCTCTTGCACCTTGATATCCTTTTTGTTATGCAGGTCTGGGAAATTTTCTTGTATTATTTCCTCTAGAATGTTTGCTTCCCCTTCCTCTCTTTCTTCCTCTGGCAGGCCAATTATACGAACGTTACTTCTTTTGAGATCATCCCATATGTCTCTGTTGTTGTTTTCAGTGTCTCTCAATCTCTTTTTAAGCTCTTTCAACTCTTTCTTAGTTTTCTCTAACTCATCCTCTGTCTGACTCATTCTGTTTTCTGCTTCTGTTAGTCTGCTTTCCCTTGCCTCAGCTTCTTTCTTCATTACAACTATTTCAGCTTTCAGTTCTCTAATTGTCTCAAGATAATCAGTATTTTCCTTGGGGGTCTCAACTGTTGTTTCCCTAATACTGCCATTCCTTTCCTCCAATGTTGTTTTCATTTCTGTGATTAATAAGTTTATTATTGCTTGCATACTTTTCTTATCTATGGTTACTTCTGACTGATTTGTGGTTTCTTCTGGGCTCTTGTCTTCATTCATTGGGGTAGCAGTTTTATTTGTTTTTAATCTACCCATTTTTTTTATTTATGTTTCTCTCTCTCTTTTTTTTTAATGCTCTGTTGTTCCTCAGTTGTTGTGATTTGAGCACAAGTAACACTGTACTAAATACCTTTATGACAACTGCATCACCAACCTCCAGAATTACAGTAGCAACTGAAGTAAGTATTGAAGAAGTTTAATTGTTACCAGTTAGCCAAAAACTTTCTCCAGTCCGTGAAAAAATAGTAACCAAATCCCAGTGAAGAAAGAGAAAAGAAAGAGAGGATAGCAAGAATAGACAGTTATGCAAATCTACTATCCAGTGTATATTCTAGGGGTAACAAGAGTGTAAAGGGAACTAGAGCAGAGATACACACATAGAGAGTCCACTCTGGGTCAGATTTCTTCCCCATAGTAATTCACAAATTCAGAAAGGCAAAGAAGAAAGAAGTGTATGACAAGATAAAAAATAATAATAATAATAAAAGAGATAGAGAGAGATAAGAGAGAGAAAAGGGAGAAGATAAGAAGAAGGGTTGTAATTAAAGAGCAGTGCGAGGAACTTCCCAAATGTGTATCAGTGAGTTCAAAAAAAAAAAAAAAAAACCTGTTTGGTGGTATGGGGTATCCTGCTAGAAGCTGGTCCCAGGCACTGCTTATGGGGCGGGGGGGCGGCGGGAAGGATGTATGCTTGAAAATTAAAAGGAAGAAAAAAGAATTTTTTCCCCTATTCTAATTCTTAACCCAATTTAAGTTATAGACACATCCTTGGTATGACTGCTATGGCCCCTTATTGGCTGGCCTGCTAAAGGCAGAAACTCCTATTGTTTACACGAGATGTGTCAGGAGCTCCAAGGCTAGCTGCTTCTCAGTCTGCCATCTTCCGGGAAACCCCTCCCTCCAGACTTTTTTAAAGGATTTCTCAAAAATGAAAACTAGCTCCAAATCCTTTGATCCAATGAGAGCTATACTCAAGAAGTCTTTGGATCTGCTCTCAGGGTCGTGGTGGACCCTGCAGACTCCCAAGAGAAAGCCCCCGAGCTAAAGTGCTCTCTCCGGTTCCTCTGCCCGCCGCGCTCTGCAACTGGTGGAGGAGCCGCCTTCCTGGGCGGGCGGAGGACAATGCCCGGCGCACTCACCTTGCCCGGCGCCCTGGGAATTCTGGAGCCCCGCTAGTCCGTGTCACCTTTACTCTAATTCTTAACCCAAATTAAATTGTACTCACTTTTTGGTGTCACCCCTTATTAACTAGCCTGCTAAAGGCAGAAAATCCTACCGTTGCCGACGATGCGGTCAGAGCGCTCGCTGTCAGCGACTTCTCAGTCCGCCATCTTCCTCTCCCCCCCAGAACTCATTCTTAACTGGGTCCCGCGGCAAAGAAGTGGCTCGCTTCATTCCTGTCCCACATCTTGGAATCTGAGTCTATGCCCAAAGTTTGGCGACGTGCGAAGATTATAGCGGTTTTGAAACCAAAGAAAGACCCAACACTGGCTGCCAGCTATAGACCAATTTCTCTCCTCTCCGTGTGTTACAAACTCCTTGAGAGGCTGCTTCTGTCACATATTTCTCATCATACAGAGAAATTCCTATCACCTGCCCAAGCTGGTTTCCGCCCAGGAAGATCTACCTGCGAACAAGCCCTGGCCCTCTCAACTTACATTGAAAATGGATTCCAGAAGAATTTAAAGATGGGTGCTGTCTTTGTTGATCTCACAGCAGCCTATGACATGGTCTGGCACCGTGGTCTCCTAGTCAAGATCTCAAGATGCCTGCCTCCATGGGTGGCCAACACTATATCGTTTCTTCTCCAAAACAGAAGATTCCAGGTGCATCTGGGTGACAAGTCTAGCAGATGGAGACTTGTCTCAAGTGGCCTCCCCCAGGGCTCTGTTCTGGCTCCTACGCTATTTAATATTTACATCAATGACCTCCCAGAAACTTCTTCAAGGAAGTTCATATATGCCAATGACATCTGCTGTGCAACTCAGGCATCCAAGTTCGACATCCTCGAGGAAACACTCATGAAAGACATGTCTCTGATATCTGATTACTGTAAAAAATGGCGACTAATCCCCAGCACTGCAAAAATGGTATCATCTGTTTTCCATCCACACCATGCCTCGGCCTTGAGTGAGCTTAATGTGCAGCTTGGTGATACGAGAATCCTGCACGAAGCCCAGCCAGTCTATCTTGGCGTTACTCTCGATCGCACTCTTTCATTTCAGGAACATCTCATAAAAACTGCAGCAAAGGTGGGCGCGAGGAATAACATCATTGGTCTTCTTCTTTTAGCGTTTGCCCTTCTTCCGTAGCCAGTCAACAGCATCAGGTTGAGCCTGATGTAAAGTTTCGAGACCTCCTTTGAATCTGGAGAGGTGGCAGTCATTTACTATGTGGGTCATAGTCTGTCTATAGCCGCAGGGGCAGTTTGGGTCGTCTCTGTCTCCCCAGTGATGGAACATAGCTGCGCACTGGCTATGGCCTGTTCGATAGCGATTGAGGAGGGCCCAATCATAACGTGCTAGGTCAAAGCCGGGTTGACGCTTGCAGGGGTCTGTGATGAGGTGTTTGTTCTTTACTTCAGCTGACTGCCAACTCTGTTTCCAAGAGACTGGAACAGAGAAGTTCAGTGTAGGCGTAGGGGACCAGATTGGGTGACGAGACGTCAAGCGTTGAACAGGGTGAGTGAAGATATCCGCGTATATTGGCAGGACCGGTCTAGTGTAGACATGGGAAATGACCTTAGATGATGCCACATCCCGATGAATATCTGGCGGGGCGATGCTGCTAAGAACTGGCAGCCATGGAACTGGGGTGGAACGGATGGTTCCAGAAATTATCCTCATGGAGGAATATAATTTGGAATCATTACAAACATCATTGTAAGACTGGCTAGCTCCTCATGGGTCGCGGGCGCTTCCACACTACGATCATCATCTCTGGCATTATGCTATTCCACTGCAGAATACTGTGCCCCAGTATGGTTCCGTAGCCCCCATGTCCACTTGGTCGATTCCAAATTATATTCCTCCAGCTGAACATTGACAGGTTGATCCATACCCCTAGCCTGTCTCTCTTTCCTTAGTGAGGTAGAGCTCTGGGGAAGCAGGTTCCAGGCCACACTGGTGGGATTGTCTGCTCAAGGAAGTCCCATAACCTAGATATACACCAGTTTCTGTGAGAGAGAGCTTATGTTCACACACATCCATAAACTGCTGCAAAATATATACCTGAAAGCAGTAGCACACTAGAGTCTGCAGTGAGTACCTCCCTAACACTTCCTCTCCACTATTCCTAGCTTTGGATCCATGATTGCTCAACAATTTGTTTGGCTTCATATATTAACTCTCTTTTCAATCACCAGGTTCCAGATGCCACCAGGATGCTGGCCAGGCTTCCCTGGATTGAAGACCCCACCAATGTGTCCTGGAGCTTTGCTTCCCCAGAGACCCATCCTACTAGGGAAAGAGAGGCAGACTGGGAGTATGGACAGACCAGTCAATGCCCATGTTCACCGGGGAAGCAATTACAGAAGCCAGACCTTCCACCTTCTGCATCCCACAAGGACCCTGGGTCCATTCTCCCAGAGGGATAGAGAATGAGAAAGCTATCAGGGGAGGGGATGGGATATGGAGATTGGGTGGTGGGAATTGTGTGGATTTGTACCCCTCCTACCCTATGGTTTTGTTAATTTACCCTTTCTTAAATAAAAAATAAATTAAAAAAAGAACCTTAAAAAATAATAAACAGCAGTAACATAACATTTTAGATTACCTGTGAAAATTATCTCCTCACATAATTATACACTTTCAGTTTTGCAACAGCCATTATAATTTATTTTGGGCATCTTTCTTTTTGAGTGTCATTTAATGATCTAAATAAAAATGGCAATACCAACAAATATGCTTTTGCATATATTTGGCATATGAATGCAAATATTTCAAAATTTACTATTCTCTCTGACAAACCCATCTTCATTACAAACTAGTATATATACACCTCTTCATATTTTATTGTTGCTTGGTTGTTTTGTTTTACTGCCACCAGGGTTGGTATCAACACAATGAATCCACCACTCCCAGAGTCCATCTTTTTCTTTCTTTCCTTCTTTCTTTCCTTCTTTCTTTCTTTCTTTCTTTTCTTTTCTTTTCTTTTCTTTTCTTTTCTTTTCTATTTTCTTTTCTTTTCTATTTTCTTTTCTTTTCTTTTGTTTTCTTTTCCTTCTCTTCTCTTTTCTTCTCTTCTCTTCTCTTCTCTTCTCTTCTCTTCTCTTCTCTTCTCTTCTCTTCTCTTCTTTTTTCTTTCCTTTTTGATAGTGACAAGGAGGAATTGAGAATGGGAAGACTGAGAGGGAGAAAGAGAGTTAGGTATAGTATTGCTTCACCACTAATGAAGCTCCCTCCCTGCAGGTGGGAACAGACAGCTTGAACCCAGGTTCTTGCATATGGTAAAATATACACCCTACTCAGTGTGCCACCATCTGGCCTCTCTTCTCCGTGTATTTTTTTTTTAAATTTTTTATTTAACAAAGGATTAGTGAACAAAAGCATAAGGTAGGAGGGGTACAACTCCACACAATTCCCAACACCCAATCCCCATAACCCACCCCCTCCCCTGATAGCTTTCCCATTCTCTATCCCTCTGGGAGCATGGACCCAGGGTCGTTGAGGGATGCAGAAGGTAGAAGGTCCGGCTTCTGTAATTGCTTCCCCGCTGAACATGGGCGTTGACTGGTCGGTCCATACCCCCAGTCTGCCTCTCTCTTTCCCTAGTAGGGTGTGACTCTGGGGAAGCTGAGCTCCAGGACACATTGGTGGGGTCTTCAATCCAGGGAAGCCTAGCCAGCATCCTGGTGGCATCTGGAACCTGGTGATTGAAAACAGAGTTAACATATGAAGCCAAACAATTTGTTGAGCAATCATGGATCCCAAGCTTGGAATAGTGGGTAAACTACTGCAAAATATATACCTGAAAGCAGGACTACACTAGAGTTTGCAGTGAGTACCTCCCTAACACTTCTTCTCCGTGTATTTTAACAATATATTTCGATACACAGAGGACATGTGATTCTTCTTTGTGAGCTGCTGATATCCGTGCTATGTTTTACCACTCTACGTGGACAGATGGAAGTCCTATTCCACAAATTAGTTTGTGCTACGGAAAAATAAAATTAGGACCTTTGTTCCACAATTGTGATTATTTTCTGAGCACATGAAGTGCAAATTCATTTTGATCAAGAGAGTTTTCACTTAAAATCAGAAAAATAGAGCCTAGTTTGAGCATGCACAGTCACAGATACATATAAGTACTTGCTTCCTGAATGATTTAACTCCTATTGGAAAACAAAGTGATGCTGCAGGTGACTGAGATAGCCTCCCTGCCCAGGTTAATCTTCAGGGCAGGAGAGAACACAAGCTGAGGAAACTGGATGACCCAGCCCCTCACCTCAGTGACCGGAAGACCTAGCAGTTATTGCTGCACAGACTCCACCACCCTCTATTAAGTTTGATTCACCGGATATTTTTTCTGGAAATATTGGTTTCCACTTAATTTTCAGCACAGAAAATAAACAAACCATCTGGAGTATAACCAATGGGACAGAGCCTTTCTATCCAGTTGAATTGCTGATGGTAATTTATAGGTATACCGAGGGAATCTTTTTTGTGTATAAATGCAATTTTTGATCTATTAGAAATGCTGATAGAAAATTCTGATAGAAAAAAAATCATAGAAATGTCAGGTTGCTTCTCAAAATGTTAAGTATTTCTCTTCCTTTTCCTCCAAGATATCTAGTTAAATATCATTTGTTTTTCTAGGCTGTAGTCTACATTTTTAAGATGTTTTGGGGACCTTATTAGGTTGGGTGCATGTCCAGTTTCAAGTCTCTGAACAAAGGGTGAGAGGTTAAAGAAGGCATGATATAGATACACAATGAAATACTATGCAGTTGTAGGAAATAGCATGCTTTCCTTTGATATAACATGGATGGAACTGGGGGGAATCATGCTGAGCAAAATAAACTAGAAGGAGAAGGATGAGTGCCAAATGATGTCACAGATGAGATGAGATCAAAGAAGTGATGTAAAGCACAGAACAGGGTGAAACTTCAGTGGTCTGTTGTTTATTGCTTCAGATATGGACACTTAGAATGAGGGAGGAAGGATTACTAAAGGAACATGAGGGACCAAAGTCCATATGGTGGAAGAGGATAGTAGTTTGGTAGACTGATAGGCACTGAGACCTACTTTGGAAAAACATGGAAATGTACTCTTGTGATGAGAAAGAGATTGCATATCAACATTCATTCCTTCAATAAAGTTATAGTGGAGTTGGAATTAAAAATGACACAACTCTAAATCTCTCTATGATTTCTACCTCATGGCTGTAAATACATTTCTACAGCAACACACACACAAATGTATGTTTTACTTTTAACATACAGAGGAAAATCACAGAATGTTATCTTTGGAATATTTAAGTTTTTATTCAGTAGAACAAAATCATCAATTTAAAATCAAAAGTAATATCTCCAGTAAGTCATGAGACATTGGAGGAACATTAATCTTACTAAGTATAAAAAAGATTATTAATACAATGATAACAAATCCAAAGGAAGTACTATCTTCTGTCGAATTGAGCAATGATGCTGTTTTAAGGAGAATCAATGAGATGTCAAACTGTTTCAAAAATAACTGTGTAACAAACTATATTCCAATTTTTTTTTCATACAAGCCAATGAAATCATCCCCTGTGACAAATGAAGTTTTACTGATAGGAAATACTAATTATTGAAAGATGAAACAGCTATAGTGGAAATGGTACTTCAACATAATAACTTATGATAAATACAAAGGAGTTACCAGTTTATGCAGTTTTAAGAAATTATTAGAACTGAGAAAATAATTTTAATAATGTCATTAGTTCTGTAGCAGTTGTACAGGTATAACTGGCCTGTAGAAACTCCATCATTGTATTAACTATTTCTTTCATTGTCATTGACAGTATTTTTTAAATTTTATTTTTAAAAAAGAAACACAAACAAAACCTTATGGTAAGAGGGGTATAACTCCACACAATTCCTACCACTAGAACTTAGTATCCTATCTTCTCCCTTGATAGCTTTCCTATTCTTTAACTCTCTGGGAGTATGGAGCCAAGGTCATTGTGGGATGCAGAAGGTGGAAGGTCTGGCTTCTGCAGTTGCTTCCTGGCTGAACATGGGTGTGGACAGGTCTATCCATACTCCCAGCCTGCCTCTTTCTTTTCCTAGTGGGGCGGGGTTCTGGGGAATGGGATCTCCAGGACATTGACAGTATTTTTATTAAAATTATAGTAAAAAACCCGGAAAAGCCATGATATGGTATATAAAAATGCTACCAGGTAATTTGACTGTGATAATAACTTAATTTTATAGACAGTGACAATGATAAAAGTTTAGCATGATTTCTATACACATGATACATCTCTAAAGAAATTTTTTTAGTATTTGTTTATTTTCTTTTGCTGCCATTGTTGTTTTATTGTTGTAGTTATTATTGTTTTTGTTATTGATGTAATTGTTGTTGGAAAGAGAAATGGAGAGAGGAGAGGGAGGCAGAGAGGGGCAGAGAAAGATAAGACACCTGCAGACCTGCTTCACCACTTGTGAAGCGACCCTTCTGCAGGTGGGGAGCCAGGGGCTCAAACCGGGATCCTAATGCCTGTCCTTGTGCTTTGTGCCACCTGTGCTTAACACTCTGCACTACCACCCTACTCCCTAGAAAACTGTTTTAAGGTACAATGTTTATTATATATTACAATGTTGATGGGTTTTTAATTACTTTGAAAATTATGGGTATAATACCTCTGTTATGTTAACTATCACTTATCAACAACTTTATTACTGTTTTTGGAATTGGGACTACATATATATATATATACCATGCTAACAATCTAGGATGACTTTTTTATTCAGACAGAAAGACAAAGATAGAGAATGAGAGACACCATAGTTCTCGAGCTTCCTCCAGTGCTGTGATACTTTCTAGTGGTGCTAGTGTTTCAACCTGGGGAGAGATATGTGTCCTATACAGTGAATTATTTCTCTGGTCCCTGTCAAAACAAAACAAAAAATAAAACCAACAAAACAAAATTTTAATGGTTAAAATAGTTCATGTTTGCCTATGAGGCTATGAACGAATAATGGGTACAGGAAAGATTTAGTTAAGTTTTGGTGAGTCCAAATCTTTCTAACTTTAACAGTGAAGTACTGTACAACTAAATATTGAGCTAGCAAAGAATGGACTTTTGACATACACTACAGATTAGAGGTTATATAGGACCCACCCTAAACATACTGGGCTCTAGGTAACAGTATAAGCTGAAGGACTGAATATCCTAAAAGCCCCACACAAGACAACAAGCAGCCTAATCACAATTCCCTAGTACCCTCTCATCAGACTCCAGTCAAAAACCAGTGAATATAGGTAGTAAATCCAAGAGATTATAAAGTGTCTCACACTTTCAATTTGCTTGTATTCAGAGGTCCTGAAAGAGTTAATTCTAAAATTTACATGTTATATGCAGTGAAAAAATTCCTTCTCACCTCAGACTATACAATTTAAACTTTACTCTTTTGGTGGTAGTTAGAATTCAGAGATTTAGTTTTCTTGAACTCACTGTAATTAGAAGTATCATAACAATCAAGCTTGAAGGAATCAAAACGAATTGTTACCATAATTAAAAATTATAGGAGATAGTTTGTGTTTTCTAGTAATGTCACAAATTTTTAAATGTGTACCCTGTTCTGCAACACTATATTTTAATATATCTGAAAAATGCAGTGCAAAATTAAAGTATACAAGTAAAAGCAACTTTAAATCGAGAGGAAAATAGTCAATAGAAGCCAACTTATTTAATTAAGATGAACAAATATTTTATTTAAAAAATAAATATTTGATCTTTTGAGATTTGGTAGAAGTTTTCTTTGAAAAATCTGCAAAGTACCTTAGTAAATTTTTCTACGTCCATTGAAATTAGTTGTTTAGATTTTATATCTCTAGAAGGTTAATTATCTTGGTTTATATTTCATTAGGAAATTGATCATTATATTGTTTAATGGTTTATGTACATAGTGGTATTCAAATTAGTTTAACGTTTTTAAAATTATTTATCTATGTGTACTTCCCTGTGTTTATATCTTATTATATATTTGGGCTTTATTATTTCTTAAAAGATGAGCAATTTGACACCCAGTAAAGTGCACATTACTATACATAGTGACCTGGGTTCAAGTCCCTGACCCCCACCTGGATGACGGACACTTCACAAATAGTGAAGTAGGGCTATAGGTGTCTCTCTTTTTATCTCCCTCTCTATCTCCTCCTTCCATCTCAATCTCTCTCTGTTTCTATCAAAAAAGAGAGAGAAGAAGAGAGAAATGAAAGAAGGGAAGGAAGAAGGAAAAAGAAAAGTTGAGCAATTTGCATAGTATCATATATTTTTCAAAACATGTTTCATAATCCAGGATTTTGTTTTATTTGTAAAGTATACTTCATCTGTCACTTTATTATTTTACTATTTACCTTTTTCTACCTTTTTTTTTCTTTTGGCTTGCTTTGTTGTTACTTTTCTAGACTTTAAGTCTAGGGACTTAATTTATATTTACACCTTAATTTTTTTTCTGATAAAGTGTATAGTTTCATTCTTTTTGTTCAGTGTTCTTAATATATTCTATACATTTAGAGGGTTGAGTTTTCATTATTTTGCTAGAGAATTAATTGTTTCAAATTTTGCATTTGCTTTCTTAATATAATATGGCAATTGACGTTTTTAAGCAAAAGTATAAACATGCATTACATGGTTATAAAGTATTCAGAAGCAAACCATTTAAAATGGTAGCATAAAGAATTCAGGCAGTATGAACAGAATTATTATACTTCAAGGCTGTGCATTATACAGGATATGGAATAATATTTATTTAATGCAAAATGTAATAATTTAAGGGTGGATAATACAACCTCCACAACACTTAAGGAGCAAGTGAAATTTCCAAAGAGGTACAGGTAAAGACTTGTAAAAAAATAAAAATATAATTATAAAAGTACTTGGCCAACCAAAGCAAGGTCGGAATACAAGAGAAAGTAATTAAAACAGAAAAAATAGAGAGCAAACTGCAAGGGATAAACTCAAACCAAAACAAAAACTGTATTAAATTCACTGGATGAAACAGTTCAATTAAAAGGGTATATTCAATCTAGATTATGGTAATAATAATCATCAAAATTTAGTAGTTCTATCTAAAGGAGTTACTTGAAGTACAGGGGCATTTCAGAAAGATAAAAAGGTTGGCACATCACAAAAACATGCTAATTATAGAAGAGTTTATGCCTAGGAGAAGGACTCTGAATCAGGTGAAAACAGATTACATTATTTTAAAATTATCACAAAGGAATTTAATAACTTACTGTGGCATTTTTGTTCAGTTTTAAGATATTTCAAAAGTGGTTTTGCAATTAATAAAGAAACAAGTAAATCAGTGTGAAATCACTTATAGGATATTTAAACCTAATATTATAAAGTTAGCATCAGTAGGGGAGATAATATAATGGTTATGTAAACAGACTCTCATGCCTAACGCTCTAAAGTACCAGGTTCAATCCCCTGCTTCCCCATTAGCCAGAGCTGAGCAGTGCTCTGGTGTTTCTCTCTGTGTCCCTTTCTCTTTCAAAAATAAAATAAATGAAACATTAAAAAATGAAGTTAGCATCAATAAATACAGTGACCACATTAATTTTAATAAATTACATAAAAATAAGTCATTTTCAGAAAATAGATTTGTAGTTATTGAAGCTAAAAATGTTTTTTAATTTGAATAATAATGTTATTATTTTAGATATTATATCTTTAAAATATTCTTTTAAAATTATTCTTGTAAATATATCTTAGGGTTTCTGTTGTTCTTTAGTCCTACTCTTACATGATTTACTAAGGTTTAATATCACATTATTTATTTTCTCATCTTTTTTCCTACCATATATTTATTATATCTCCTCCAAAGTTAAATATACCTGTCTATATATCATAGATGACAAATTACAAAATGCATTTCCTGTGACAGTTTGAACTAACATCATCCTTAAACTATGATATAGGAATTTGTTTTGGTAGGACATGTCAAAGGAGGCCCAGGTCATTTGCAGGAACATCTCATTTCCTGCTCTTTAAAAGTAATGTGTCCTGGCTTGCTTTCCCAACTTAAATTAAGGCTATTAACTCTCACCACATACAAAAAAGTGTTTGGCTTATCTGCCCTTATAGTCAACTGATTTTTAAAATAATGTATAATTTAAAATCTTTATCTGCATTTTCATTCATCTTAATTTTTTGTACAAAATTGCTTTTTACTTCAGTTCAGATAGTCATTATAGGTATAAGCATCTGACCATTCTATTTTCTCATGTAAAATATAATTTTACCATAAAGCCCTTCTTGTAAGATCTTTGTATTGTAATAAGAACACCATAAATTATCATAGAAAAGATATGTATTCTGTTCATGCTCAATAAGTTCTATTTAAGTCTCAGTGTCAAAAGAAGTACTACAAATTAATGGCTGAAATTGGAAGATGTATTGGGTCAGAAAAAGTTATCATCCAGTTGTCCAGTTGATATGGTCTAAAATTAATGTTCAGATTGTTATTGTCCCAAGTCCTGTTTCCATAACTTTAAAAAAAAACTTGTATTTCTATAATTCTGTACTATTGTACATTTCAATCTACTTGCTATTCTCAATTTTTAATTCTCTTGAATTATGCTACTTAGTCTCTGTCTTTGTATATATGTCTACTTGAGTGATATCAAGTTGGGTTTTTTTTTCTTTCTTTTTCCATTTATTCCCAGGAATGTAAGCATACATGATTTTACTACTCCATCAGGACAAGTGATTTGAGATAGAGAAAATCAAATACAGAAACACATGGAGAAACATCAGAGCACAAGCCTTTCCTGGGGCTGTGAACTGCAATGCTATATTCCTACTTTCAAACCAAAGCCTCATGCTCCAAGGGGAGGCAAGGGAAGTGGCCAATAATTCTGTGTTGATCTTTCTCCTTTTCTGCTTTCTCAATTTTAAGTTATAAAATTAAAAGTATGTTCCTTTTTTTCATCCACTCATCAGATTTTTTTTTGCCTCCAGGGTTATTGCTGGGGCTCAGTGCCTGAACTACAAATCCATTGCTCCTGGAGGCTTTTTTCCCTTTTGTTGCCCCTGCTGTTTATTGTTGCTGTTGTATTATTATTGTTCTTGTCATTGCTGTCGTGGTTGTTGGATAGGACAGAGAGAAATGGAGACAGAGAGGGGGAGAGAAAGGTAGACACCTGCAGACCTGCTTCACCTCTTGTGAAGAGACTCCCCTGCAGGTGGGGAGCCAGGGGCTTGAACCGGGATCCTACCTCAAGTCCTTGCTCTTTGTGCCATTTGCGCTTACCCACTGCACTACGGCCCGACCACTCAGAATTTTAATTTAAGTTAATACACATATGCATCTCAGCAGACACTTGGGGTTGTGTGGGTGAAAGCTTTAGCTACTTGAATGCACACAGTCATTACAGGTGCCTACAAGCAAAGATGAGAAGATGTGTTTGTACATTGTGAATGGCAAAGATCGAAAAATAACTATGGTCCAGATGCAGGTTCTGATTTAAAGTTATGACTCAAGAGTCCCAGGATTAAGATGTCATTTTGAAGAAAATGACAAGTGAAGAAAAGCAAGCTATGAGACATATGGGATTTTGGAATGAAAATAGAATAACTCCCAAAGTATGTACAAATTGGTACTCCAATTAGAAATTAAGTAAGGTGGATTTATTTGTTTTTGTTTCTGTTGTCTTTTTATTTATGTTTATTTATTTATTTATTTTATTGCCACCTGCATTATCACTGGGGCTTGGTGCCTGAGCTATATGAATCCACTGCTCCTAGAAGTCACTTTTTTTTTTTTTCATTTTACCTTTCCTCTTTCTCTTCCTCCTCCTTCCCCAGCCCCTCCTCCTTTTAATTTAACAGGACATAACTTGCAGCACTGCTTTACCATTTGTGAATCTTCCCTCTACAGGTGGGGACCTGGGGCTTGAATTTGAGTCCTTGATTATGATATTATGAATGGTCATTGGAGTGTGTCACCACTCAAGACCTAATAAAATTTCACTGTCTTTAATGACCACCTGAAGATCTTGTTAAATGAACTCAGGGTTTCACTCCTGAGACAGTCTATTTGGCGTACAAGATAATGCCAGAACTGTTGGTCTATGTATCATATGTTGAGAAGTATTAATTCAATTTATTGATTATATTTCATTCCTAAGTCTTCATATGTGACTTATAGGTCATCAGCTTGATTGACTTTTGCTGATTGTCTTTGTAACCTTAAGAACTTACATCATGGGCTATTTCTTACTTCATTTTTTTCCCTCTTTTTAGCTCTTTCTCCTAACACTAGAAACTCCTAAATAAGATGGACAATAGCAATATTCCTTTCCCCCATTTCACCTTTCTTTCTTGCAACTGTTCTATGACTCCTATTCACACTCTTGTCAGACATTTTGTCAGCCTGGTCTACTCTTATACCTCACCTTCTTCTCACTGAGGAGAAAATCAAATAAATGCTTCTAATCTGTTATAAGTAATACTGCACTGCAATGACTGATACAACTGTCTCATATTTAATATTCTGTCAAATAAAATGGACTTCTGCAGTTTGTACTTTACAGTTTGATCAAGCTTTTATTTATATTATTGATCACTCATTTAAATTGTAATCTCTTAACTCTTACTATCAGCCTCTCCAGAGTTTAAAAGAGGAAGCCTTTATTGAAGTACAGAAAAGGGAAGACTGAAAGGGTTACATCCTCATATTTATTCTGTTTTAAGACCATCTTCTTTTGATGAGGATAACACTCCAAGTTCTCCAATATTCTGCCATTATATTAAGATCTAATTTTGCACCTTGACTTCTACTTATGCTCTGACATCTTTTTTTTAATGTGTACTATGCATTTATTTTTTAGCTTTAAAAATATTTCCACCTAATTATATGTGTGTCCACATAATTTTTTTCCTTTTTTATTTAAGAAAGGATTAATAAACAAAATCATAGGGTAGGAGAGGTACAATTCCACACAATTCCCACCACCCAATCTCCATATTCCACCCCCTCCCCTGATAGCTTTCTCATTCTCTATCCCTCTGGGAGCATGAACCCAGGGTCATTGTAGGTTGCAGAAGGTAGAAGGTCTGGCTACTGTAATTGCTTCCCCGCTGAACATGGGCGTTGACTGGTTATTCCATACTCCCAGTCTGCTTCTCTCTTTCCTTAGTAGGGTGGGTGTGGGGGAAGCGGATCTCCAGGACACACTGGTGGGGTCTTCAGTCTAGGGAAACCTGGCTGGCATCCTGATGACATCTGGAACCTGGTGACTGAAAAGAGAGTGAACATAGGAAGCCAAACAAATTGTTGAGCAATCATGGACCCAAAGTTGGAATAGCAGAGAGGAAGTGTTAGGGGGGTACTCACTGCAACTATAGTTTACTTCTACTTTCAGGTATATATTTTGCAGTAGTTTATGGATATGTGTGAACATATGCTCTCTCTCACAGAAACTGGTGTATATCTAGGTTTTGGGACTTTGTTAGAAAGTGAATCACCTGAGATGGAATTAAAGTATACTATGAAAGGAAAGGTCTCACCAGAGTAATGAAGCAGAAGGGTTGTCATTCCACACCTGAAGTCTCTGGGCACAGTCTGAAGTGAAGCATGTTGAGGTGGCAATCGTTGTGTTGGTTAGGTTGTGATCGGCAGATGCAATATTATTTGATATGGATTGGGAGAGGCATACGGGAAAGTGGGCCCTATCCAAGGGTTCCAGGACTGGGGGAAGTAGAGGCTCTATAGTGGATATGTGAGGTTCCTGCTGTCTTAGGGTTCAAAAAGACAATCGATAGTGTTATCATCACATTATTTGGTAATTGGGGTAACTTTGAAAAGTCCTTTTGTTAGGGTTTGCTGTATAGTACCAGTATCTTCATAGGTTGTGTCTTCATTTTCATTAGTTTCCAGGAATATTTGAATTTCCTGCTTGAGTGAATCTCTGACCCAGTGGTTCTTAAGGAGTATGCTGTTTAGTTTCCAAATTCTGTGACTTTTAATAATTATTTCTTTGTTATTAAATGTTAGTTTTACTCCACTGTGGTCTGAGAAAATACTTGGGATGATTTCAATGTTTTTTAATTTATTGATGCTGTCTTTGTGGCCTAACATGTGGTCTATCCTTGAGTATGTGTTATGTGGAATTGAAAAGAAAGTGTATTCCATTTTTGGGGGGTGAAGGACTCTGCAAATGTCCAAGAGTCTAGTCTGTCAATCTCTTCATTCAATTCTCATGTATCTTTGTTGGTTCTCTGCTTTGTTGATCTGTCTAAGTGTGAGAGTGGGGTATTGATGTTATTGTATTACTATTGATGTATTTTTGAAATTCTTTCAGTAAGTGCTTGACATGTTTAGATGGTACCTCATTGGGTGCATAGATGTTAATTATTGTTAAGTCTTCTTGGCTGATTGATCCTCTAATCATTATGTAATGTCCTTGCCTATCTTTTATTACTTTATTTAATTTAAAATCTGTCATGTCTGAGATGAGAATGGCTGTTCCTGCCCTTTTTCTGTGGTCTGTTAGCCTGTATGATAGTTTTCCATCCTTTCATTTTAAGTCTGTGTTTATCTTTTTGTGACAGATGGGATTCTTGCAAGCAGCATATGGTTGGATTATGTTTTCTGATCCATCCCTCAACTGTGTGCCTTTTTTTGGGTGAGTTTAAGCCATTGACATTTATTGATATTATGGACTGAATATATTGTAGTGCCATTGTTCAAAAAAAATTTTTTTTTGTTTGCTCTGATATATTGCCAGTATTGTAGTGATGTTCTTGTTTATAAGAGGTCTTTTAGAACCTCTTTCAGGGCCGGTGATGGTTGCCTCCTTTAACTGTTGTTTGTCTAAGATGTTTTTGACCCCTCCATCTAGTTTGAATGAAAGTCTAGCAGGATATATTATCCTTGGTTGAAACCCTTTTTCATTCAGGGCTAGATAGATATCTTGCCATTCCCTTCTGGCTTTTAGAGTTTGAGTGGAGAAGTCTGCATATAATCTTATCGGTTTTCCCTTGTATGAGACTTTTTGTTTCTCTCTTGCAGCCTTTAGGATCCTTTCTTTATTCTTACGTCTTCTCATTGTGACTATAATGTGTCTTGGTGTCTTCAGGTCTGGGTTGATTCTGTTTGGTACTCTCTGGGCCTCTTGAACATTGATATCCTTTGTGTTATTCAGGTCTGGGAAGTTTTCTTGTATTATTTCCTCTAGAATGTTTGCTTCCCCTTCTTCTCTTTCTTCCTCTGGCAGGCCAATTATGAGAATGTTACTTCTTTTGAGATCATCCCATATGTCTCTGTTGTTGTTTTCAGTGTCTCTCAATCTCTTTTTAAGCTCTTTCACCTCTTTCTTAGTTTTCTCTAACTCATCCTCTGTCTGACTAATTCTGTTTTTTGCTTCTGTTAGTCTGCTTTCCCTTGCCTCAGCTTCTTTCTTCATTACAGCTATTTCAGCTTTCAGTTCTCTAATTGCCTCAAGACAATCAGTATTTTCCTTGGGGGTCTCAACTGTTGTTTCTCTAGTACTACCATTCCTTTCCTCCAATGTTGTTTTCATTTCTGTAATTAATAAGTTTACTATTGCTTGCATACTTTTCTTATCTATGGTTACTTCTGGCTGATTTGTAGTTTCTTCTGGGCTTTTGTCTTCATTCATTGGAGTAGAAGTTTTATTTGTTTTTGATCTACCCATTTTTTTATTTATGTGTTTCTTTTTTTATGTGTTTCTTTTTTATGTTCTGTTGTTCCTCAGTTGTTGTGTCTTGAGCACAAGCAACACTGTACTAAATACCTTTATGATAATTGCACTCACCAACCTCAGGAATTAAAGTAGCAACTGAAGCAAGTATTGAAGCAGTTTAATCACTACCAGTTAGGCAAACAATTTCTCCAATCTGTGAAAAAAATAGTAACCAAAGCCCAGTGCAAAAGAAAGAGAAAAGAAAGAAGGGATAGCAAGAATAGACAGTTATGCAAATCTACTATCCACTGAATATTGTAGGGGTAACAAGAGGGGAAAGGGAAGTAGAGCAGAGATACACACATAGAGAGTCCACTCTGAGTCTGATTTCTTCCGCAAAATAATTCACAAATTCAGAAAGGCAAAGAAGAAGGAAGAAGTGTATGACAAGACAAAAAAAAAGAAAAAATAGACAAGAGAGAGAAAAGAGAAAATATAAGAAAAAGAGCTGTAATTAAAGAGCAGTGAAAAGAAAGGTTTTTTTGATTACTTAATTTTTAATTTAATTTAATTTGATTTAATTTTTTAATTAATTAGCTACGAGGAGGAGAGAGGGGAGAGTCTGTAGAGGAGGTAGGAGTAACGAGAGAAGTTCTTTCCACAATAGATAATATGCCCACTACCCTAGCAATGAAAGATACCCTAAGAGTTAATTCTGATCAACCTAAAGGGGGGGATATATGCCTTTATATAATATTAATAATAAAATAGAGCAGGGTAAAAAAAAACCTGTCCCAGATTACCTCAAACCTCATGATCAGAGGCAGCTGATTGTTAAAAATGAGAAAAAAAAAAGAAAAAAAAAGCCTCAGGACTAGACAAGGATAGCTGAAATAGACAGTTATGCAAATCTACTACCCACTATATATTCTAGGGGTAGCTAAAGGAGGAAGGGAAGTTTAGCAGAGATACTCGCAGTGAGAGTCCAACTCTGAGTCAGAATTCTTCCTGAAAATAATCCCCAAATGTGTATCTGTGAATTCAAAAAAGCATACTGTTTGGTGGTGTGGGGGATGGTGCCTGGGGCTTTGGAAGCTGTAGGATTAAGGAAGAAAGGATGACAAGAATGAGAAAAAGGAAAAAAAAAAGAAAGAGAGAAAAAAGAAAAAGATAAGAATAGAACAGTCATAAAACAGCGGTGAAAGAGTTTTTTTTAATTTATTGTAATTATTTAATTACCTGTGTGGGGTGAGGTGGGGGGGTGGCTACTTAGAAAGAAAAAAGGTCAGAGGTTTCAGAAGTGTATAGACTTAGAATGAATGATACTCCCTGGTGGGACAGGAATCTTGGTAAAGAAAGAGGCTCAGCAGGGGAGCCTGCTAGGAGCTGGTCCCCAGGGACTGGTTATGGGGGCGGGGGGAGGAGGTGTGCTTAATAATTTAAAAGAAAGAAATAAATTTCCCCTTTTTTCTACTCTTTTTTAACCCAAATTAAGTTATAGTCACCTCCTTGGTGTCACTGCTAGGACCCCTTATTGACTGGCCTGCTAAAGGCAGAAAATCCTACCGTTTCCAGAAGATGTGGTCAGAGCTCAAGCCACTAGCAACTTCTTAGTCCACCATCTTCTGGGAACACCGCTCTGACATCTTTTATGAGTTTGGATCTAGTGACAGAAGTGCCACAGTGAACTTCACACAACCATGCTCACCATATTTAATAGCTTCTGCTCCAAGTTCAGTGTTTCCATATATAAAATTATTCTACTCTATTTCTAATTGTGAAATAAATTAGAAATGGATTCGATTTAATGTCACACCCTCACCAAATGTAGCCATCTATCTAAAGGGTAGTAATTAGTTCTTCATAGGCATGGTTTAGGTATTAAAAATGGCAATATTTGTATTTATATTTTATTTTCTTTTAAAAAACATTTATTTATTATTGGATAGACAAAGAGAAATAGAGTGAAGTGGGAGATATAAAGGGAGAAAGGCAGAGAGATGCTTGCAGACCTGCTCTACTACCTATTCTCCAGAGTAACTGTTAACCCTTTCTTGTCTAATTCTTGAGAGCTTGTTTAGAGGTTCTAGCAGGGGAGCTCAGTTACTCTTATACCCTCGACCAAACCCATCTGTCTCTATTTGAGGAAGGCTGTCCTCTTTGACAGAGTGCCACAGCTTCAGGAGAGATGCACAGGGAGCAACACACATGGAGCGGTGAGGGAGGAAGGGGACATAAAAGTAGCCAGCCAGATCAGCCGAATCAAAGCTAGCGGTCAATGGAGTTACAGATGTCGCAGCCAGATCGCCCTCATATCCTCTTGTGTAATTCTTTACTTTGAATGCAAATAATCATGATGCTGCAGTGATCAGAGTCATTTTGCAGAAATTAAATAAAACACAATTTATAAAATGCTTGTAAAGGTGAAATATATAGTATAGTCATGGGCCCTTTGGAATATAACAAAAATAGGCCTACTAAGTATCTACAAAATAGAGACAACTCAAATCTTCATCTGAACTATTCCAGCCTTTAGGTTCATGATTAGTCAACAATGTGTTTGGCTTTATATGTTAATTTTTTTCTCAGCCACCAGGTTACAGATGTTAACATGATGCCAACTGGACTTCCCTGGACAGATGACCCACCAATGTGTCCTGGAGCCCCATTTACCAAGAACCCCACCCCACTAGGGAAAGAGGGAGACAGATTGGGAGTATGGGTTGACCTTTCAATGTTCCATGTTCAGCTGGGAAGCAATTACAAAAGGCAGACCTTCCACCTTCTGCACCCTATAATGATCCTGGGTCTATACTCCCAGAGGGATAAAGTATAAGAAAGCTATGAGGGGAGGGGATGGGAGACAGAGTTCTGGTAGTGGGAATTGTGTGGAGTTGTACCCCTCTTATCTTTTGTCAGTATTTCCTTTTTATAAATAAAAATTTAAAAAGTGAACTATCTAACTTTTCAGTTAATCTTTTATTTATATTATTAATGTTTTTGTAACTTTTCTTCTGAAGTCATTCTTCAAATCTCTTTAGATGATTTTGGTAAGAAATGATAAAATATTCTATAGGTATTTTAACTTTTCTAAATAAATATCTGAAACTACTAATACATAGAAAAAGTTCTGGTCCAAAACTTATTGGACAGTTAAACAGTTGTGGAAAACTATTTAATTTATTCTTTTAAACAGCACTGTACAATGTAAGTGAGAATATTCCAAGTCTGCCCCTCCCTTGCTCTTTGTCCTTCCTACTACATTTTAAAGGCTTTTGACTCCCTGCTTCTTGCTGTCAGGTGGGTCCTTTCCAAGTCCCTCTGTAAATTACTTTATTTATTTATTTATTTATTTATTTATTTTCAGATGAGGAGCTTGGTGATCTGGAGATCCATTTCTGAAGATTTTGGTTCTTTCTTACATTTCCCAGGGCATTGCTAGCTAGCCATGCTCCTCTTCTCTCCTCTCATGTGAATTACCTATTGTTTCTCCAGATGCCCAAGTGGAATTGGAAACACAAGTTCCCAGGCATGACCCCTCCCCCCATTAGTTTCATCTCCTGTAAATCCCCACCTAATATTATTCAGGCAAGTAGGCTGGAAATGCCAGTTTTCAGGCCTGCATGCTGACTCGCTCCATTCCACTGTATTTCCTTTTGACAAAGTATTATTCTAAAACAAGGGAAAATTTTTCTACACAAATTTCTTGATTCTCCTCCCCTTTCATTTCACTGTGTGACTTGATTTTCAGTAAAGTAAGATGTTATCAGATTTCTCTTGAATAAACTTTAGTCAGGGAGTTTTTTATTTATAAAGAAAATTATCTATAAGATCATAGTATAAGAGGGGTACAATTCCATATAATTCCCACCATCCATTCCATATCCCATTCCCTCCATTGGAAGCTTTCCTACCTATTCTTTATCCTTCTGGAAATATGAACCCAAGATTATTATTGAGTGTAGAAAGTAGAAGGTCTGGGTTCCTTAACTGCTTCTCAACTGGACATGGGCATTGGCAGGTTGACCCATACTCATAGCCTGTCTCTATCTTTCCCTAGTGGGGCAGGGCTCTGGAGAGGTGGGGTTTTAGGACACATAGGTAGGGGTTGTCTGCCCAGGGAAGTCAGATTGACATCACTGGTGGCTGAAAAGCATTAAGATACAAAGCATTAAGATACAAAAAAGAACACATTGTTTAATAATTAGGAACCTAAAGGTAAGAATATAGCAAATGAGATTTGGGATTTCCTTTTTGGAAAAAGCTAGTAGGTCTATTTTAGGTATCTTCCAAGGGTCCCATGACTTTACTAATATTTTCCTGACATATTAGCTCAACAGCTAATATGCAGGTGAAAAAGGTATTGTCTGGAGAGATAGTGTCAGAGTTGGAAATAAGACCAAAAAACTGGATCAGGGAAGAGAGTAGCTCCCAAATATGGGAGTTGACAATATATAAATATTGTTAACTGTCAACCTAATCAATTTGATCAATTTTATCTGGGACCCATATTCATCATAGGAACCCGAGTAAGCTCTGCATCCCTATAGGTCAACATCATATTCTGTGGTTATAACTAGAAACATTCAAGGATGCACTCACTGTAGGACAAGTCTTACTCTAGTGGCAGAGTGTGTTGACCCAGCCTCCCTTCAGATAACAGGGCAGTTGATTCAAATAGAGGGCAAATTCTTGGAGAGGCCCACAAAAGGACCATGATGCTGTTCCTGATGGAGATGACCAGTGAGAGTGGAAAAAGGAACATGCTTCAGCTCAGACTGTGTCCAGAGACTTCACGTGTGGAATGACAACCCTTCAGCTTCATTACTCGGGTGAGACCTTACCTTTCATAGTATTCTCTAATTCCATCCCAGGTGATCCACTTTCTAACAAAGTCCCAAAACCTAGATATAGACCAGGTTCTGTGAGAGAGAGCATATGTTCACACGTATCTATAAACTAGTGCAAAATATATACCTGAAAGCAGAGGTACACTAAAGTTTGCAGTGAGTACCACCCCCCCAACACTTCCTCTCCACTATTCCAACCTTTGTGTCCATGATTGCTCAACAGTTTGTTTGGCTTTTTATGTTAACTCTCTTTTCAGCCACCAGGTTACTGATGCCATCAGGAAGCCAGCCAGGCTTCCCTGGACTGAAGACCCCACCAATATGTCCTGGAGCTCTGCTTCCCCAGAGACCCACCCTACTAGGGAAAGAGAGAGGCAGACTGGGAGTATGGACCGACTAGTCAATGCCCATGTTCAGCGGGGAAGCAATTACAGAAGCCAGACCTTCCACCTTCTGCAACCCACAACGACCCTGGGTCCATGCTCCCAGAGGGATAGAGAGTGGGAAAGCTATCAGGGGAGGGGATGGGATATGGAGATTGGGTGGTGGGAATTGACTGGAGTTGTACCCCTCCTACCCTATGGTTTTGTTAATTTATCCTTTCTTAAATTAAAAAAAAAAAAGGAATCTTTTAGAGTTCTAGGTCCGCCATTCTATGTGGGAATCCCAGGATTCCCACTCAGAGACTTTTTTTTAAATTTCTTTAGTGGAATTAATGTTTTATATTTGACAGTACATACAATAGTTCGTACATGCATAACATTTCTCAGTTTTCCATATAACAAAACAACTCCCATTAGGTCCTCTGTCATCCTTGTTTCTGCATTCTTCCTACCCACCTACCCACCCCAGAGTCTTTTACTTAGGTGCAATACACCAATTCCAGTTGAGGTTCTACTTGTGTTTTCTTATCTTGTTTTTCAACTTCTGCCTGAGAGTGAGATCATCCCATATTAATCCTTCCATTTCTGACTTATTTCACTTAACATGAATTTTTCAAGGTCCATTCAAGATCAACTGAAAACGGTGTAGTCACCAGGTTTTAATTTTTAAATTTTTTATTTATAAAAAGGAAACATTGACAAAATCATAGGATAAGAAGGGCACAGCTTCACACAATTTCCACCACCAAACCTCCACATACCATCGCCTCTACTGATAACTTTCCCATTCTTTAACCCTCTGGGTGTATGGACCCAAGGTCATTGTGGGATGCAGAAGGTGGAAGGTCTGGCTTCTATAATTGCTTCTCTGTTGAATATGGGCATTGACAGGTCGATCCATACTCCCATCCTGTCTCCCTCTTTCCCTAGTGGGGAAGGGCTCTGGGGAAGTGGAGCTCCAAGGCATATTGGTGAGGTTGTCTGTCTAGAGAAGTCTGGTCACATCCTGCTATCATCTGGAACCTGGTGGTTGAAAAGAGAGTTAACATACAAAGCAAAACAAATTGTTGAACAATCATGGACCTAAAGGCTGGAATAGTGCAAATGAAGTGTTGGGGGGCGTCCTCTATTTTGTGAATAGTTAGTAGGAATATTTTAGTTATATTTCAAAGGGCCTGTAGCCATACTAGTTTTTTTTTTTTTTTCCTGAGCCTGAAATTTGATATGCAGGAGGATCCTAATTATTGTCTGGGGAGATAATGTCATGGCTGGGAATAGGACCAGAAAGCTGGATCAGGGAAGACAGTAGCTCCCTAATATGGGAAAGGTGTATAAATATTGTTGACTGTAAGCCCCATCAATTTGATCTGATCTGAGGCCCATAGTTAGTTTAGGAGCCTATATGACCTCTACATCCCTCTATATCTCAGCTCTCATTCCATGGTCATGAGTAGGAACATTCCAAGCTGCCCCAGTATTGACCCATCTTCCTCAGGTGTAGCATAGAGTATGTTGTCCAGTCTGCCTTCTATGGATGGAAATTCTCTACCACTGTTGATCCAAGTTGAGAGCAAGATCAAATGGGGCCCACAAAGGGGTCTATTTTGTTGTTCCAAATAGAGATGATAAGAAACAATGGAGAGAGGGAGCTATTTGAGTTCTAGGCCTATCAACTCTGTTTGGGAATCTTAGGACTCCCCAATTAAGGCCCCAGCTGGTGGAATGGACTGATAGTGACTAAAGAGTCATCTTCAAAGTATGCCAGTCTCTTGCCCCTATTCAGCTTTTGCAGTCCTTGCTTTCATAAGGTTAACTTTGGAGTGAATGAGAACTGTAATGAAGTAGGTGAGGAGGGTATATAAGTCTAAGTGGACATTATTTCATTTTGAACTTGATACTGACTCACTACAGACTATTGTGTATTTTTGCTTTCAGGTATATATATTTGCCCTAATTTATGGATACATGTGAACATATGCTCTATCCCATAGGACCTCGCCTATATATAGGTTTTGGGACTTAGTTAGGAAGTGAACCTCCTGGAATGGGATTAGAGAGTACCATGAAATGAAAGGTCTTACCCGAATTATGAGGGTGAAGGTTTGGCAATCCATGTCTGATGTCTCTGTACACAGTCTAAGGTGAAGCATGCTGAGATGGTACTCATTGCACTGATTAGGTTGGAATCAGCGGATGCAATATCATTTGGCCTGACTTGAGAGAAGCATGCAGGGAAGTGAGCCCCACCCAATAGGTTGCAGCATTAGGAGAAACATAGGCTCTATAGACAAAGCGGGAGATTCCTGTTGTCTTAGGGTTTAAGAAGATAATAGATAGTTATTGCAAATAAGCACATTATTTAGCAATTGGGTTAACTTTGAAAAATCCCTTTGTTAGGATTTGCTGTATACACACCCTCATCATATTTTATGTCCTTTGACATTATTTGTATATAACTATACCACCGGTTGCTTTTGTTCTCCCTAAACTAAGCTTTTAAGAGAGTCAACATATCAAAGACTCAGCCTATGTATTAAAAAGACTCAGTCTGTTCTTTAAAAAGTTTGATACATTCTATTAGTTTTTCCCCTCTCATATTACTTAAAAAGTGATTTATATGAGGTCACCATTTTTTATAGCTGAGTAGTATTCCATTGTGTATATATATCACACTTGCTCAGCCACTCATCTGTTGTTGGACAGCTTGGTTGCTTCCAGGTTTTGGCTATCACAAATTGTGCTGCCAAGAACATATGTGTACACAGATATTTTTGGATTGGTGTGTTGTGTTCCTTAGGATATATTCCCAAGAGAGGAATTGCAGGATCATAGGTTAGATCCATTTCTAGCCTTCTGAGTGTTCTCTAGACTGTTCCCACCAGCAGTGTAGGAAGGTTCCTTTGACCCCACAACCTCTCCAGCATTTTCTGCTGTTACCTTTTCTGTTGTATGACATTCTCACAGGAGTGAAGTGATATTTCACTGTTGTCTTTACTTGCACTTCTCTGACAATCAGAAACTTGGAGCATCATTTTCATGTGTTTCTAGGCCTTTTGAATCTCTTCTGTGGTGAATATACTGTCCATTCCCTCCCCCCAAATTTGGATGGGGTTTGTTTGTTTCTGGTTGTTGAGATTGGTAAGCTCTTCAAATATTCTGGTTATTAGGCTCTTGTCTGATGTATGGCATGTAAAGATCTTCTCCCATTCTGTGAGGGGTCTCTTAGTTTGCATAGTAGTTTCTTTTGCTGTGCAGAAGCCTTCTAATTTGATGTACTCCCATAGGTTTATGCTTGCCTAATTCTTCTTTGTAATTGGATTTGTTTCATTGAAGATGTCTTTAAAATTTATGTGGAAATATTGGATCTCCTCTAAGTATCTGATAGGTTGTGGTCTGACATCCAAGTCCTTGACCCACTTAGAGTTTACTTTTGTATTTGGTGAAATACAATGGTTCAGTTTCATTCTTCTGTATGTTTCAACCATATTTTTAAACACCATTTGTTGAAGAGACTCATCTTTCCCCATTTAATAGTCTGGGTACCTTTGTCAAAGATTAGATGTCCATAGATGCGGGGGCTTAACTTCTGGGCTCTCAGCTCTATTCCACTGGTCAGTGTGTCTCTTCATGTTCCAGTACCAAGCAGTTTTGATGACAATGACTCTAAAATATAATTTGAGATCTGGGAGTGTGATGCCTCCAGTTCTGTTCTTTCTTATCAAGATTGTTTTGGCATTTCTAGGTCTTTTCTGGTTCCAGATAAACATTTGTAGCATTTTTTCTATTCTCCTAACAAATGTGGTTGGGATCTTTATGGGGATAGCATTAAATATCTATATGGCTCTGGGTAGTATATTAATTTTGATGATATTAATTTTCCCAACTCATGAACATGGAATATCTTTCCACTTCTTTGTATCTTTTTCAATTTACTTGAGGAATGACTCATAATTTTCAGTATACAAGTCTTTCATTTCTTTGGTTAAGTTTATTCCTAGTTATTTTATTGTATTTGTTGCTATAGTAAAAGGAATTGTTTTCTGGATTTCAGCTTCTTCTAACTTATTGTTTGCATAGAGGAATGCCACTGACTTTTGAATGTTAATTTTATAACCTGACACCTTACTGTATTTCCTGATGATTTCCAAAAGCTTCTTACTAGTTTCCTTAGGTTTTTCTATGTATAGTACTATGTCATCTGCAAATAGGGAGAGTTTGACTTCTTCTCTTCCAGTCTGTATGCCTTTAATTCCTTGCTCCTGCCTTGCTATGGCAAGGACTTCCAACACTATGTTTAATTGTAATGGTGATAGTGGGCAACCCTATCTAGTACCTGATCTGAGGGGGGATGCTTACAGTTTTTCACCATTGAGTATGATGTTGGCTGTAGGTCTGCTATATATAGACTCCAGTACCTTAAGGAATTTTCCATCTATTCCCATTTTTTATAGTGTTTTGATCATGAAGGGATGTTGAATTTTGTCAAAGGCTTTCTCTGCATCTATTGATATGACCATGTGGTTTTTGGTCTTACTTTTATTGATGTGGTGGATCATGTTGATTGATTTCATTATATTAAACCAACCTTGCATTCCTGGAATAAACTTCTCTTGGTCATGATGAACAATCTTTTTAATATACTGCTGTATCCGGTTGGCTAGAATTTTGTCCAATATTTTAGCATCCATGTTCATCAGAGATATTAGTCTGTAGTTTTCTTTTTGGTTGTGTCCCTGTCTGCTTTTGGTATCAACATGATGTTGGCTCAGAGACTTTTTCACAAGGATTTGACCTTGGCCTATATCCTCTCCAAACCAACGTAGGCATCTAATAATTTAGCAAGAATTTTGCTTTCAGTTTGAAAGAATGTAACCATTAGAAAATTCCATCTACTGGACTCCCCTAAATGTTCTCCCTGGCTATAATTTCCCTACACTACACTAAACTTAGGTCTTTGATTCTGATTAAAATACAGTGGCCAGTGTCTAAATTTAAAAACACAATTTAGTAGAAACTTTCAACATGATGAGTTCCAGACCTATAAATATTTACTCCAAAATGAAAAGAAAGCATGGGTGAAAGTTGTCAAGTCAACATTTATAGAATTCTGGCAACCAGCCAGGGATTGTCAATACTCGGAAGAAAGTTTATTTAAGAAAATAATTGAAACTCAGTAAGACTGAGCCTTGTTTAATGATCTTTTTCCCCTTCCTCTTTCTCTAACTTTAGTAAATACTAAAATGTCTGCCTCCTAATCATGATGACATAAAGTAAAACCAAGCAGCAACTGGAGGGAGATAGATGAACTGAGGACTTTCTCAAACATTGGATTCCTAGAAAAATGCTTGTATTTCTTTTGTATAACAATACCCTACAAAACAACATACACAGTCAGGATTTCTCTTTATTGTAAATGACTCAGAAGTTGTTCAATGCAAATGTCCTTTTTGCTCAGATGTGTATTGGTGAAAAAAATCAGTATCAATTGTTTTAATGTTATTTGTCTCAGCCAGTGGCTATCCTGGGCTAACAAGAAACCAAATGAAAAATGTAAAGAAATACTATCACATGAGATAACATAAAAATCTTTGAGAAGTCAGGTCTATTCCTGTGAATCTAGAATTACATTTGTTGGCAGGATAATACATAATAAGGAAAGGCCTGAGCAGGCCCTGATCTGTCTCCTGTGGTTGAAATTAGTGACTGCATAAGGGACAAGAAAAAAATCTGGCAGTGTATGTACAATATTCCAGATTAGCAAATGCATGCCCTCCTTACACCCTCTGAAAAAGGGCAAGGATTTTTGTTTCAAAGACTACTGAATCTTCAGACTTCAGAGATTCCACATGACAAAGAATACAGAATTGATTATTCTATAAAAAAGTCACAAACATAAAATTACAGCAAATCAAAGAAATCAGTAAAGTGGGAGAGAATCTGATTTCTAATATTGCTACACTATATCATTTAGAGTGTCCAGTTTTTAACAAAAATATGAAACATGCTAAACATAACAGAGTATGACTCGTGATAAAAAAGTAAATAGAAACTCTTGTATACAGTCTGGACAATAACTTTACTAAACAAAGATTTATAAGTCTCTGTTTTGATATGTTCAAGTAACTAAAGAAAAGCATGCTAATTAATGAACTAAAGAAAAGTGATTGGGCATTGTCTTACTAAATCCAAAATATTTATGCAGTGCTCCAAATTATAAAATTAAATTTGATGGGACAGAATGTATATGCAGAAGATTTTTGTACTTGTAGCATGGAAGGCTGAAAGATTGCTTTCAATAACTTTTGAAAATCTATCTCCAACTTCTGTGGCTCTTCCTCTTGACTTATGATACATGTATTTTTCTTTATCTAACATCTAGAAATTTGTAGTATTTTATGCTCTTACATGTTTGATACCTGTTGAGTGATCACATATAAAATATATATTATTTATTTGTTTGTTTTTTTGGATGGAGACAGAGAGAGGTTGAGAGAGTTGAGAGAGAGACACCTGCATACCTGTTTTACTACTCATGGAAGCTTCTTCTTGCCAGTGGGAACAGGGGGCTTGAACCTAGGCCCCTGCACATTGTAACTTGGCACCTAACCAGGTGTGTCACTGACAGGCCCACGGAACATAGTTTAAATTAGATAAATATGTGACCAATGTGGGAAGATTATAGAAAGCAGATTCCCCACATCGTCTCAATCCACCTTGTATTTATCTATATTTTATCTTCAGTTAATTTTACTTGTCCTTCCAAGACAGTTATTTGTTCCCCCTAACAGTCATCTCTGAAGAGTACAACTGTTTTAATTCATTTTCTGCATACCTATGGGACATTGTGCATACCTCTTAAAGTACATTATTTCAACAGGCCTATCATTAGTTTGTTTATATTGCTAAGTTGTATTTATCTGGGTATTAAAATGCATTCTTCAATATCATTGCAAGATGAAAATATCCCATTTATTAAATACAAGTAACTGCATCTGATATCTCCCTCCCTCCCTCCCTCTCTCTCTCTCTCTCTCTCTCTCTATATATATATATATATATATATATATATATATATATATATATATTCATCCACCAAGTTTATTACTGGATAACTGACCCTTGATGCTTGAATCTACTGCTTCTAGTGGTTTTCGTCTTCCCTTTCTTTCATTCTCTCTGTTTCTCCCTTTTCTCTCTCTTATTTTATTTTATTTATTTATTTTTTTTAGAGAGAGCTAGAAAAACTTAGAAGGGGGAGTCTGGTGGTAGAGCAGTGGGTTAAGCGCATGTGGCGCCAAGCACAAGGACCAGTGGAAGGATCCTGGTTCGAGCCTCCGGCTCCACTCCTGCAGGGGAGTCCCTTCACAGGCAGTGAAGCAGGTCTGCATGTGTCTAACTTTCTATCCCCCTCTCTGTCTTCTCCTTCTCTCTCTGTCTTATCTAACAACAACCACATCAATATCAACAACAGTAATAACTATAACGACAAAACAACAAGGGCAACAAAAGGGAAAATAAGTAAATAAATACAAAAAAAAATTTTTAAAAGAAAAACTTAGAGGGAGGGGTTGGTAGAGAGGGTTAGAAGGAAAAACACCCATAGCATTGCTCCACTGCTTGTAAAGCTTGTGTCCTTCCCTACCTCACCAAGTGGTGACTAGGAACTGGGGACTTAAACCTTGGTCTATGAACATGCTAAAGTGTGCACGCTACAGTGTGTACCACCACTGATCTCCTCTCTCTATATAATTTTAACTTCTCAAAATAGCTGATATTAAACAAGTAACCAAAGTTATTCCTATTGGGATTCTATCTTAGAGAAAAATTAAGATGTTAAAATTGACATGTCATAGCTCCCCAGTAATCTTTGTTTTCTTCTAGGCAATCCATCTCCCAGGAGTGGAGGCAAATGATTGGTTCTGAAAGATGGCCTCAACTTCCAGACCAATTTAACTTCAAAGCTTTTGATGTTGTTTATTTTTCAGGGGTTGTGATTTTTCCTCTATCACAACCACAGTTGGTCTAAAGGTAATAATTTCCTGGGCAGGAATCCGTTCTGTAACTATTTCTGTCAGCATATCGATTTTGTATTGTACATATAAGACTCAGTTGGATCCATCAACATAAGCGCTGATAGTTCTAGCACAATACTTAAATGTGTTCTTAAACTTAAGTATTAGAAATAACATGAACTACTGGAAATACCTTCAGTGAATCTCCAAGATAAGCATTTTTAAATTGATTAATGTAACTATTTGTGTGTATCTTACAGGCAGCTTATTGTTTTTTTTTGTTTTTGTTTTTTTTGCCTACAGGGTTATCTCCAGGGCTCAGTGCCAGCGCTATGAATCCACTGCTTCTGGTGGCCATCTTTTATCCACTGCTATTGTTGCTATTATTATTGTTGTTGTTGCTGCTGTCATTGTTGTTGGATAGGACAGACAGAAATTGAGAGAGGAAAATAGAGAGGAGAAGAAAAAGATAAACACCTGCAGACCTGTTTCACCTCTTGTGAAACAACTACCCTGCATGTAGGAAGCCTGGGGCTCGAACCTGGATTCTTGCATGGTCCTTGCACCTCACTCCATGTGTGCTTAACCCAGTGTGTGCTTAACTCCATGTGTGCTCAACCCCCTGGCAGCTTCAACTTAAAAAAAATGGTAATGTCTCTCTGAAAAGATTAATAACTATATTTTTCCCATTTGTTGATTTTTTTAAATTATCAGTTCACTAGGAAGAGTAAATCCTTTGGTTGCATGATTATTAGTAAAGATGAATACATCACATCTGTGAGGGGGAATCTCCAAATTTATGGAAGTGGCATATCTAAATGCTTTTAAACAATATAGCAAAATAAAAAATAAAGTTGCATAAAAGGTAAAGACAAAGATTTCAGTAATGTATTTTATGAATCTTGCAATCTCTGGCAACACACACACACACACACACACACTGGAACTCTATGGGTAAAGGAGTGCTTTATTCTCTCTTACTCTCTTTACTCGCTGGTAGAGCACATGGTATCTATTTGTGTGGCCTTGGATTCTGTCCATAACATCACAGCAAAGAAAATTGTACCAGCAGTATTCCAACAATTTAGAAAATTTCACCAGTAGTATTTAGAAAGACTGATTTTCAAAAACAAAGAACTACTTCTTCATTTCTGTAGCAATGCTTAGATGCAGTGCAGCTGGTTAAGCAGATGTTCGAAGCGCAAGGACCCGCGTAAGGATCCAGGTTCAAGTCCCTGGCTCCCCACCTGCAGGGAAGTCGCTTCACAGGCAGTGAAGCAGGTGTGCAGGTGTCTTTCTCTACACCTATCTGTCTTCCCCTCCTCTCTCCATATCTCTCTGTCCTACCTAACAACGATGACATCAATAACAACAACAATAATAACTACAACAACAAGGGCAAGAAAAGGGAAAATAAATATTTAAAAAATAAAAAATATTCTTTAAAAATAAGTATCTTTTTTTGAAAAGATAAAATGAAACTTTGCTTTATCACTTTCTGAGCATGAACCTACATATCTTTAAAATGTTTAAGAGAAATATAATTTTCTTTTTTAAATTTTTTTACTATCTTTACTTATTGGCTAGAGACAGCCAGAAATATCTAGGGAAGGGGGTGATAGAGAGGGACAGAGATCAAAAGACATTTGCAGCATTGCTTCACTACTCACAAAGCTTTCCCCCTGCAGGTGGGGACTAGGGGCTCCAACCCCGGTCTTTGTGCACTATAATAAGTGTGCTCAATCAGGTGCACCACCACCAGGCTCCCTAATATAATTTTCTATGCTTGTTTCCTCCCTTAAGTTATGTTCTTTCCTTATTTATGGAGCAAATACCAATACAAAACCCAATAAATACTAATAAGGTTTAAGTGAATATGAATGATAGCACAATATTAAATGAGTTCTATGCTCTTTAGAGAGTTCAAGCCAATATTTAATTTTTGCCCAAATTTTTGAAATAAATATGATCTTCCAACTCATATGCCCCTTTTTTTTTCTTTGAAAAGGAATATGGGTGATGTGGTAGATATGTATCAGTCACAAAAAAACTAAAGAAAATTAAATTCTCTTTGATTGAATTATATAACACATAGACTTCATCTTCAGGATTACTTATTATAATATAAATCATATTTGGATGTTGAACTGCTTATGAGAGAAAAAGTTTAAAAATAATTTAATTAAGGTGAAATATAAGCAAGTAATATTTTCAAGCTTCAAGTTATTAATTTTTATATTAACTAGTTGATCTACAATATGTATACTGTAAGTGTGTAAAATATATTATGGGAATTGAGAGATGGTTCGCTTAGTATGATGTACAGTTTAGCATGTGCCAAGACTTGAGCTTGAGTCCAATCACTAGAGGGACCACAATACAAAGAATAAAGACCACAATACAAAGATACTACAATACAAAGAAAGCACACTACAAAGTGTGATATGGTTTCTCTCCTCCTTTTTCTGTCTCTCTCACCTGGGTAAAAAAAATAATAATAAACAAACAAAAGCCAAGTGTGATGGGGACTTGACAAAAGCAAAGAATAATTAATTGAAATTTATTTTTCATGGTTTGGATAATTCTCTTCTGTTTAAGTGATGTTATGATGCATGAATTCCTTTCAAATGAGTTGGGTGTCCATTTTGAATGACCTTTCTAATCAATATGTTGGTGAAAGAGGTTAATTATCTGAGCTCTCCCCATGTCTAGCTATAACTGCTGTACCCTTTTCTCATGCCTTAATTTGAAATCAAACTTGATGAGTAACTTGATTTAATTGAAGTACACTTACATTTAATGAGAATTTTATCTCTTGTTTTTGTATCTAAAATAGCATTCAATGGGAAAAAATTTAGAAGCTTCAGAGATTTCCTTAGTTGAGAAGTTCAGAGTCTAGGAAAAACAAATTTTCTAATTTGTGAGAAAGAATGTTAAAGTTGAAAGCGTTCTTAGAAAGGTTCTTGGAGCTCTGTTGAGGGTTATGCTTCAGTATTATTCATCTAAATACAATAGTAGAATATTTAAGAATGGGTTGCTACATCATACAATAAATGATCATCAACTTTATATATGTATTCAATCTTCATACTTTTAAATGCTGTTTAACTATGTCATTGTTGCTTGAGAAATCATATATACAATACAGGAGCAGCATGGGCGAGAAGAAAGTATAAAAAAATAACCAAAGAGTTTTGTTGGTTTATTGGCATCAAATTTCTTTGTAAAAAAAAATGAGAAAATTTCTATTCAGTGATAATATAATAAAATGACTAGTTTCTGCTTTTTACCTCTTCCATTTTAAAGCAATAAAACATAATGTGAAGCAAAAATACAAATTCAATTATTGTTGAAAATAGGGAATATTTACAACAGCAAACACAAAAAGTGCAAAGCTGCTTATAGCCCTGTGAATAGAGGAAGGTGATCTTTCAAAGTCCTCAGAGGAGGT
Organism: Erinaceus europaeus; assembly: GCF_950295315.1. NCBI lineage: Eukaryota > Metazoa > Chordata > Mammalia > Eulipotyphla > Erinaceidae > Erinaceus > Erinaceus europaeus. The sequence goes on from NC_080175.1 coordinate 33,779,058, forward strand.
TGTGGCTCCCACTTGAAAACTGCATTTCAGAGGAAGACATGCATGTTGAGCTATTGTGGCTGCAATAAGCTTAGAGAACAGTAGTGAGTAGCAGAAGCTTCACTGGGCCCTGTGTGGATGGAAGGAGCAGAGGGATGGATAACTCAAAGAAAAACATATTTGCAGAAGTCTTGGAGAAAGCTCAAGAGAAAACTCATAATGCAAATGTCTGAGGTTGCCTTCCTCAGGGGGGCAGGTCTGAACTTACCCTGGGGCTGAGTAACTCTTGTGTTCACTATTCCAGATAGATCTTTACTGCACTCTCCACTTCAAATTCTTCAAACTTGATAAGAGTGAGTGTTTTATGAGTTGGGAGAAGTGTAACTGATTTTTTTATTTACATTCCCAAATGTGTCTTGTCTCACAACTCTCTTTTGTTTGTCATCACAATTATTTCTTGATATACATAAAAGTCAAAATGTATATTTGGTGTTGATATTGAACTAAGTACCTAGAAAGTTATCACTCATCTTATAGACATAAAAGGGTGTTAATCTTACTATGAGATGGATGATTCAGAAGGCAGAAAGGGCACAGAGGAAGCAGAAGAGTAGAAATAGACATTTTATATGTAAACATTATATATATACATGTATATATTCAATATGGAGAGAAGTAAATTTTATATGTAATAATGCCACTATAGTAATGCCACAAATATGTCCTATTCAATATTCTCTTAAGTTACAGAAGTTAGCATTTAATCCCATTAGCTTTAAATGTGTTTCCTATTATTTAACATCTAATTGTCTTCTTTTTTAAAAATATTTATTTTATTTATTTATTCCCTTTTGTTGCCCTTGTTGTCTTATTGTTGTAGTTATTATTGTTGTTGTCATCGTTGTTGGATAGGACAGAGAGAAATGGAGAGAGGAGGGGAAGACAGAGAGGAGGAGAGAAAGATAGACACCTGCAGACCTGCTTCACCGCCTGTGAAGCGACTCCCCTGCAGGTGGGGAGTCAGGGTTCGAACTGGGATCCTTATGCTGATCCTTGTGCTTTGTGCCACCTGCGCTTAACCCGCTGCGCTACAGCCCGACTCCCTCTAATTGTCTTCTTAAAGTAGTTTCTGAGATGTCCTGGCTAACCTAGAGGTTGATGTATTTTTAAGCCATATATATACATATATATATACATATATATATATATATATATATATATATATATATATATATATATATATATATAGTTTTGAGAGACTGTTACACTACTGATACGTCTATCTACATGAATGATTTTAAATAATCTATTTATGTTTCTACTGTACAAAGAGCACATAAACCAATTATATCCTAATGGTAACATCATTAAGAATAGATTTAGAATTAAGGTAGCAGACAGATGAATTGAAGGAAGATGAATGGAAACAGCATGATTTTGAAAAGCAGATAATATAATCTTAGATTAGATTCTTATTTTAAAATGATACAGTTGAACATTGGAGATTTTATTTAACTTTTTCAAAGTCATTTAACAGAAAAATAGGCCAAGAATTAAATTTTATGTCTATCAAACTCCAATTAATATAGCTATATCTTCTGTGTTATAAGATTCCTAGAACGAAGAATTTTCAGGTATTCATGAGCAAACATACTTCAGGACTGCATAAGAAAGATGTCTTACCTACTACTTAATGATTCATTTCCAACTGTGAATTCTGTTTTTGATCCTAGCATGTTATAAGGTAAGTATCACAGACAATTCCCACACTGTCTTCAGCAATAGTATGTTGTCATATAATTAATCATTCCTGTCAAAAGGCATTTTACCAGACTAAGACAAGGTTAAAGGTAGCATGACAAAGAACAATAATCGAAGGAGAAAGTCTATGGAAGGTTGGTCAGTTTGTGGGCTCCCTGCTTCTCCTTGCTGTCATCAACACTCACATAACTGCCCACAGGGCTTCTTGTCTTTGCCTTCCCTTGGATCCTTTACACTTCCCTCTATACATGTCAGGAACACCAGATATTGTCAGATCAGATTTCTTATTTGGTATTTGAGTTCCTGGTTTATTAGAACTGCTGCCTACACAGCAAAATTTAAAGTAATCTTTCAGGTTTGGACTGCCCAGATGCAATTTGGACAGTGTGTGGATTATCCATAGTGTAGACTGTGACATGAATTTATTTTCTTTGAAGTTAATTGTCAGCTTTTACAGCTATAGTGACTGCAGAGTAGTCCGCAAAATGCTGCAATCACTATCATTAAGGAATTTTGAATGACTGCCTTAAGATGCGACATAGAGCTTATTGATGTGAGGAAAAAAATCATTTTAGAATACTGAACATTTATCGTGGTGCTATTGCCACATTCCTAATTATATCTTAAGGCAGAGCTTTGTGAAGTCAACTACACAGAACTGAATCCACTGCCACTTTCTACTGATCTTGATAACAAGGACTGAGAGACCACACAAAATTAGCATGCATACTAATCTTTGTTGTTACTAATAATTCAGTACTCTTGATTTTAAATAACTTTCATATAAATGACTATGGAGAGTGCGAAGACATTCTGACTTACAATAATCAAGTATGGGGGAAACTGTCAGTACCAAGATAAAAGTACTAACTGTTATATGCCAACAGCACTGCCTATAGTTATAACAGTTGGTAGAAAGAGATTTGAAGACATTGCTTTTGTCATATCCAAAGCACCTACTCAGAAAAAAATAGCAGCTGTTGTGAGGCCAATGATAGTAAGGGAACTAGATAACAATACTGCAATAATAGAAAAAAAATCACTTTTTTATATTTATTTATTTTCCCTTTTTGTTGTCCTTGTTGCTTTTCATTGTTGTTGTTGTTGATGATGTTGTCATTGTTAGATAGGACAGTGAGCAATGGAGAGAGGAGAGGAAGAAAGAGAGGTGGAGAGAAAGATAGACACCTGCAGACCTGCTTCACCGAGACTCCCCTGCAAGTGGGAAGCCTGGGCTCAAACCTGGATCCTTATGCAGGTCTTTGTGCTTTGCGAAAAATCACTTTTATAAACATTCAACTCATGGAAACCAGAATGCACTTTCAAAGCATCTATCAGAGAAAAATGTTCTGCATCCTTACAGTCAAATATCTATTTGTCTTCTATCCTATGATTTGGGTTATCTTGACACCCCTATTCCCCAAGTAATATAGCCTAAGGTCAGTGGTCAATGTTTGTCAGTCACTTTTATGTCTTCTAAATGTGCACATTCTGATCTTTTGACCATGGTTCATATAGTAAGAAACTTATTTTTTAAAAAAATCATCTTTATTGGATAGAGAGAGCCAAATATTGAAAGGAAGGGGGAGGTAAAGAGGGAGATAAACATAGAGATACCTGCAGCACTGCTTCACCACATGCATAGCCTTCTCCTTGATGGTGGGGAACAGGGGCTTGAACCCTGGGTCATTGTACACTGTGACATATGCACTCAGCCAGGTGCACTACTACTCAGCCCCTAGAAACTGAAATATTTTTTATCTACATGGAAGTTTAATTTTGTGTCAAACTGTGTTATATTTTCAGGCTTAATCAGAGTTTGATAGCAAGCACTATGGTATCACAGCTGAATCTTGCAACCTACTTGTGCCTTGTATGCTGGATTCTTATAGTTGCTGGATAAGAAAAACTGACATTGGGTCAACAACTTGTGCAAAACAAACAGTCAGCAAGTAGGAGATAGGAGATCAAGTATATAAAGTGTCAATAGTGTGCCTGTTCTCAGTTTCTCATGATTATCCCAGTACAATGGCTTTCTTCTCCTTCGGGATATGTTCTCCAAATACAAAATAATTTGCCAGTGTACAGAATTTCAGAGGATTTACGCATGTTAAAAATTTTACTTCAATCACTTTATTATGTTGATTGACTAATAAAATTATAGACAGAACCATAAAAATGAGAAACATTAATAATACCTTTGAGTATTATATTAATGTAATGTTACGTATAGGTTATTCTATTTTATGAGTGTTATAGGAAATTTGCATAATTAGTATGAATATTTATTTCATTATAATGTATTTCTTCTTTTGACACTTATATTGTTCCATCCTAGTAAGTGGTAATCTATGAATGCTATTTCAATTTAAGAAAAAATAAAAATATAAGCTTACAAGGAATGGAATTACAGTGAAATTCAGGGTAAAAAAATGTGAAGAGCAGATTTCAAAATATGGGAAGAAAATAATTCTGTAAGAGGATGAAATGAAAATTTTAGAATGGAAACTAAAACATATGGGAAATCAACACATTTAGTTATTTATTTATCTTAATATTTTTATTAAGAGAGTGTTATTTTATTGAGAGTGTTGTATTGCAAATGTTATTTTTTCAAAGGTGCAGTTTTACAATTCCTGAAAATAAGTGTTAGCATATGTTACCTGACACCAGAGTTCCATCTCTTTCCACTGGAGGGCATTGAGCTGTCCAAGCTGTAGACCCACTGCTTGGGCTTTTTACTCTGTTCTATTTTACAAATACTATTATATATATACATGCATATCCCTTCCCCCCATCAGGTGACCAAAATTAACTCTTAGTATACCTTCCCTTGATAGACAACAAGAATTATCACCCACTGTGAGAGAAACTTGTCTCACTTTTCATACCTCCTCTATATACTATCGCCCTTCTCCCACCTCCAAGCCAATTAAATATATATATATATATATATATATCTCCTTTCACTGCTTTTTTTTCTGTTTCTTATTTTTTCTTTTCTCTATTTTTCCCCTGTCTTCGTTTCTCCCTTCCTCCTCCCTCTGCCTTCTGAATTCACTGATACTTATTTGTGAACTATTTCAGGGAAGAAGTCTGACTCACAGCAGAATCTCTTTGTTTGTGTCTCTGCTCTACTTCCCCTTCCCATCTTGCTACCCCTAGAATCTACAGTGGACAGTAGATTTGCATAATTGTCTATTCCTGTTATCCCTTTTTTCCATTCTCTTTCTTTTTCATTTAGATATGGTTGCTATTTTTTCTTGAACTGGAGACATTGTGGGACTAACTGGTATTGGTTAAACTGCTTCAGTCATTGCTTTAGTTACTAATGTAATGTCTGAGGGTGGTGATTGCATTTGTCATAAAAATATTTGGTGTTAGTGTGGCTTGTATATAACACAAAGCAACCGAGGAACAACAGAATATAAAAATAAAAAAACACATTATAAATGGGTAGTCAAGAGCAAATAAAACTGCTAATAAAATGAATGAAGACAAGAGCCTAGAAGAAACTACAAATCATCCAGAAGTAACCATAGATAAGAAAATCATGCAAGCAATAATAAATTTATTAATCACAGAAATGAAAACAACTTTGGAGGAAAGGAATAGCAGTATTAGGGAAACAACAGATGAGACTCTCAAGTAAAATACTAACTACCTTGAGGTAATTAGAGAACTAAAAGCTGAAATAGCTGTAATGAAGAAAGCAGCTGAGGGAAGGGAAAGCAGACTAGCAGAAGCAGAAAACAGAATTAGCCAGAGAGAAGATGAGCTAGAGAAAACTAAGAAAGAGGTGAAAGAGCTCAAAAAGAGATTGAGAGACACTGAAAGCAACGACAGAGACATATGGGATGATCTCAGAAAGAAGTAAGATTTGTATAATAGGCCTTCCAGATGAAGAAAGAGAGGAAGGGAAGCAAGCATTCTAGAGGAAATTATAGAAGAAAACTTTCCAGACCTGAACAATAGAAAGGACATTAAGATCCAAGAGGCTCAGAGAGTACCAAACAGAATCAACCCAGACCTGAAGACACCAAGATACATAATAGTTACAATGAGAAGAAGTAAGGATAAAGAAAGAATCCTAAAGGCTGCAAGAGAAAAACAAAAAATCACACACAGGGGAAAACCTATAAGACTATCAGCAGACTTCTCCACACAAAATCTAAAGGCCAGAAGAAACTGGCAAGATATGTATCGAGCCCTGAATGAAAAAAGGGTTTCAACCCAGGATAATATATCCTGGTAGACTTTCATTCAAACTAGATGGAGGGATCAAAACCTTCTTAGACAAACAACAGTTAAAGGAGGCAACCATCACCAAACCGGCCCTGAAAGAGGTTCTAAAAGACCTCTTATAAACAAGAACATCACTATAATACTTGTAATATATCAGAGCAAACAAAACAATTTTTTTGAACAATGGCACTACAATACATTAAATCCATAATATCAATAAATGTCAATGGCTTAAACTCACCGACCAAAAGGCACAGAGTTGGGGGGGATGGATCATAAAACACAACCCAACCATATGCTGCTTGCAAGAATCCCATCTGTCACAACAAGATAAACACAGACTTAAAGTGAAAGCATGGAAAACTATCATACATGCTAATGGACCACAAAAAAGGGCAGGAACAGCCATTCTCATCTCAGACACAATAGATTTTCAATTAAATAAAGTAATAAAAGATAGGCAAGCTTACATAAGGATTAAAGAATCAATCAGCCAAGAAGATATAACAATTATTACAATCTATGCACCCAATGAGGGACCATCTAAATACATCAAACACCTTCTCAGAGAACTTCAAAAATACATCAATAGTAATACAATAATAGTGGAAGACTTTAACACCCCACTCTCACACTTAGACAGATCAACAAAACACAGAATCAACAAAGAAACAAGAGAATTAAATGAAGAGATGTACAGACTAGACCTCTTGGACATTTTCAGAGATCTTCATACAAAAAATTGTTTTCAAATCCACACAAAACATACTCAAGGATAGACCACATGTTAGGCCACAAAGACAGCATCAATAAATTCAAGAGCATTGAAATCATCCCAAGTATCTTCTCAGAACACAATGGAGTAAAACTATCATTTAACAACAAACAGAAAATTATTAAAAGACACAGAATTTGGAAACTAAACAACATAATCCTTAAGAACCACTGGGTCAGAGATTCACTCAAGCAGGAAATTCAAATGTTCCTGGAAACAAATGAAAATGAAGACACAACCTATCAAAATATTTGGGACACAGCTAAAGCAGTACTGAGAGGGAAACTCATAGCCATACAATCACATATTGAACAACAAGAAAAAACCCAAATAAACAACCTTACTGCACACCTTAAGGACTTAGAGGAAGAGGAACAAAGGAACCCTTAAGCAACCAGAAGGACGGAAATCACTAAAATTAGAGCAGGAATAAACAAAATTGAAAATAAGAGACCCATACAGAAGATCAATGAAGCCAAATGTTGGTTCTTTGAAATACTAAACAAGATTGAGAAACCCCTAGCCAGACTCACCAAACAAAAAAGAGAGAAGACTCAAATTAATAGAATTGTAAACGATGGAGGAGGTATCACAACTGACACCACAGAAATCCAGAAAAGCATGAGAGACTTCTATGAAGAACTATACGCCACCAAGCTAGAGAATCTGGAAGAAATGGAAGAATTCCTAGAAGCATATGCCCTTCCAAAACTGAACCAAGAACTACAAAATCTAAATGCACCAATCACAGACAAAGAAATTGAAACTGTTATTAAGAATCTCCCCAACAACAAAAGTCCAGACCAGATGGCTTCACAAATGAATTCTACAAAACCTTCAGGAAACAGTTAATACCCATACTCCTAAAGCTTTTCCATAAGATTGAAGAAAGAGGGACACTCCCTTCCACTTTCTATGAAGCCAACATCACTCTGATACACAAAGCAGATAGAGACACAACAAAAAAGGAAAACTACAGAACAATATCTTTGACGAACATAGATGCCAAAATATTAAACAATATCTTGGCCAACCGGATACAACAGCACATCAAAAAGATTGTTCATCATGACCAAGTGGGATTCATTCCAGGAATGCAAGGCTGGTTCAACATCCGTAAGTCAATCAATGTCAGTAACCACATCAATAAAAGCAAGCCAAAAACCACATGATTATCTCAATAGATGCAGAGAAAGCCTTTGACAAAATCCAACACCCATTCATGCTCAAAACTCTACAAAAAATTCGAATAGAAGGGAAATTCCTATAGATAGTGGAATCCATATATAGCAAACCAACAGCCTACATCATACTCAATTGACAGAAGTTGAAAACATTGCTCCTCAGATCAGGGACTAGACAGGGCTGCCCATTATCACCATTACTCTTCAACATAGTATTGGAATATCTTTCCATAGCAATCAGGCAAGAGAAAGGAATCAAAGGAATACAGATTGGAAGGGAAGAAGTCAAACTCTCACTATTTGCAGATGACATGATAGTATACATAGAAAAACTTAAAGAATCCAGTAGAAAATTTCTGGAAGTTATTAGGCAATATAGCAAGGTATCAGGCTACAAAATCAATGTACAAAAGTCAGTGGCATTTCTCTATGCAAACACTAAATCTGAAGAAGGAGACCTGCAGAAATCACTCCCATTCACTGTTGCAACAAAATCAATAATGTACCTAGGAGTAAAGCTGACCAAAGAAGTGAAAGACTTGTATACTGAAAACTATGAGTCACTCTTCAAGGAAATAGAAACTGATACCAAGAAATGGAAAGACATCCCATGCTCATGGATTGGAAGAATTAATATCATCAAAATGAATATTCTCCCCAGAGCCATATACAAATTTAATGTGATAACCATCAAAGTTCCACCAAGCTTCTTTAAGAAAATAGAACAAAAACTACATTCATTTATCTGGAACCAGAAAACACCTAGAATTGCCAAAACCATCTTGAGGAACAGAAACAGAAATAGAGGCATCACACTCCCAGATCTCAAACTATATTATAAAGCCATCATCATCAAAACAGCATGGTACTGGAACAAAAATAGGCACACAGACCAGTGGAATAGAATTTCAAGCCCATATATGAACCCCCACACCTATGGACATCTAATCTTTGATAAGGGGGCCCAAAGCATTAAATGGAAGAAGGAGGCTCTCTTCAATAAATGGTGCTGGGAAAACTGGGTTGTAACATGCAGAAGAATGAAATTGAACCAATTTATCTCACCAGAAACAAAAATCAACTCCAAATGGATCAAAGACCTGGATGTCAGACCGGAAACTATCAAATACTTAGAGGAAAACATTGGTAAAACACTTTCCCACCTACACCTCAAGGAAATCTTTGATGAAACAAACTCAATTGCAAGGAAGTCTAAAGCAGAAACAAACCAATGGCAATACATCAAATTGAAAAGCTTCTTTACAGCCAAAGAAACTATCACTCAAACAAAGAGACCCCTCACAGAATGGAAGATCTTCGCATGACAAACATCAGACAAGAGACTAATCACCAAAATATACAGAGACCTTAGCAAACTTAGTATCAAAAAGGCAAATGACCCCATCCAAAAATGGGCAGAGGTTATTTACAAGACATTCACTTCAGAGGAGATCCAAAAGGCTTACAAACATATGAAAGACTGTTCCAGGTCACTGGTTGTTCGAGAGATGCAAATAAAGACAACATTGCGATACCACCTCATTCCTGTGAGAATGGCATACATCAAAAAGGACAGCAGCAACAAATGTTGGAGAGGCTGTGGGGACAGAGGAACCCTTCTACACTGCTGGTGGGAATGTAAATTGGTCCAGCCTTTCTGGAGTACAGTCTGGAGAACTCTCACAAGCCTAGACATAGACCTTCCATATGACCCAGTAATTCCTCTCCTGGGGATAGGTTCACCCATATCCATATATTAGGGGAAAAATATATACCTGAAAGCAGAAGTACACAAGAGCATGCAGGGAATACCCCCAACACTTCATCTGCACTACTATAGTCTTTAGGTCCATGATTGTTCAACAATTTATTTTGCTTTATATGTTAACTCTCTTTTTAGCCACCGGGTTCCAGATGCCAGTGAGATGCTGACCAGACTTCCCTGGACAGAGGACCCCATCAATGTGTACTGGAGCTCCACTTCCTCAGAGCCCCACCCTACTAGGGAAAGAGAGAGCAGACTGGGAGTATGTATCAACCAGTCAATGCCCATATTCAGCGGGGAAGCAATTATAGAAGCCAGACCTTCCACCCTCTGCAACCCACAACAACCCTGGATCCATACTCCCAGAGAGATAGAGAATAGGAAGGCTATCAGGGGAGGGGGTGGGATGTGGAGATCAGGTTATGGGAATTGTGCAGAATTGTACCCCTCTTATTCTATAGATTTGTTAATGTCCCCTTTCTTAAATAAAAAAAATGCAAATATTGACTAGACTATAGGATATGAGGGGTACAATGCCACACAATTTCCACCCTCAGGACACTGTATCCCCTCCCTTCCCTTGATAGCTTCCCTATTCTCTATCCCTATGGGAGTATGGACCCAGGATCATTATGAGGTGCATAAGGTGGAAGGCCTGGCTTCTGTAATTGCTGCTCCAGAAAACATGGTCTTTGGAAGGCCAATCCATACTCCCAGCCTGTCTCTCTCTTTCCGTAATGGGGGAGGGGTCTGGGGAGGCGGGGCTCCAAGACACATGGTGGAGTCCTCTGGCCAGGGAAGGTTGGCATCATGGTATGATCTGGAACCTCATGGCTGAAAAATGTTAATATATAAAGCAGCACAAATTGTTGATTAATAATGAACCTAAAATCAAGGATATTGCAGATGAAAGTTTGAGGTCTCTGTTTTGGAAAAAGCTATTAGGTCTACTTTAAGTATATCCAAAAGGGGTTACTTTACTAGTTTTTGCCTTAGTCTGACATCTAATACGCAGGTGTACCCATTATTGTTTGGGGAAATGGTGTCATTGTTGGAAAAGTTCCTAGAAAGCTGTATCAGGGAAGAGGGAGGGTAGCTCCCAATTATAAGGAAAGTATATATCATGGGCCTTTAGGAACATATATAGAATAGATTTTCTATCTTCTTTTCATCCTAAAATCCCTATTGTAATCTGATTTATTCCTACTTTTTATTACTGTTTATTAAACATTTCCCCCTGCTTTATATCTTTCTGCTTTTCAGCCACCAAGTTGCTGATGCTACTGTGATTCTATCCTGCCTTCCCTCAGCAGACAACCTCATCACTGTATCCAGGGACTTTATCTCTCCCCTGGGGAAAGACAGAAACAGGCTGGTGGTATGGATCCACTTGCCAACACCCATGTTAAGTGGATAACCAATTGCAGAAACCAAAACTCCTATATTCTGCACCCCATATAGAATGAATTTTTGTTCCTATTCGCAGAGGGGGAGAAATGTTAGGGGAAGATGACCCAAGAGCTCTGAACTCCAATTCCATCAGGACTTGGCCAGGGAAAAGATAAAAGGAAGAACTCTGAAAATAGTAACAGGTGTAGGTATGACTTAGAAAGGAAGAGAAGGAAGGACCATAGAACAATTTATCTAAAATTAATATAGATAATTATAAAGATAATAGCTAACCCATATCTGTGACTTTGAGAGAACCACTGCAGTTTCCAATAGAGGAAATGAAGACACAGAACTCTGGTGATGGGAATGGTGTGGAATTATACCTCTATTATCTCATAATTTTGTAAATAAATTTTAAATTACTAACAAAATACAGAGTAATAAGATAAAATAATAAATAAATAAAGGTTCCTTGTCAATATTTCAGGTCCTGGTGGAACTGGAGTTCAGAGCCTTCTGGTAACCTTCCCCTAACATTTTTCTCACTTGTGAGTATAGGCCAAAATTCTTTTTGGAGTGCTTAAGTTGGGAGATCTGGCCTCCGTAGTTGTTTCTCCATTGGATATGGGCTTTGGCAGGTGGATGCATACCCTATCCTGTTTCTATCTTTTCATAGTGGGATAGAACTCTGGAGAGGTGAGATTCCAGGGCACAATGGTGAGGTCTTCCACACAGAGGGTCAGGCTGGAGTTGCAGTAGCATCTGGAACTTGGTTAGCTAAATTAATTTCTATGAATCACATCATGAATGTGACCAGTAACCAATAGTTGTCATCATTAGTTCAGTCACTCATTAATGGCACCACTGATGGTGTTGGAATGATTTGCTAAAGGCATTCATTTCCTGATAACTAACTAAATATTGCATAAGGATTTATGCTTCGCTTTTCTATGACACTTACCACTGTATGCTGTCCAGTCTTTTAAGCATGCTCTTTTTGCTGTTATAACAAGCCTTCTTCTCTTACATTTACTTTTGAAATATTTCCTTTCACTGCATCTTTAAAATTGGAGTTCATTATGCCTCTGTCATAGCATTCTCCTCTCATGTTCCTCTTCCTTGAATTTATCCCATCTGCAATCATCATCATGTGCATGTAGCTGATATGCATTGTTATTCAAAATGTGTTTATTGAAAGCTCACAATGAGTAAGTATATACTTCATTTCTGAAGCTAGGACTACCTGCTATCATTTGTGCATGGATGATTTCAGACACTTGAAATTGCATAGATCAAATCTCATCATCTTTCTCAACAAATCTGTTTCTACTGTGTATATCCTATCTCAGGTAATGGTAGGAAAGTTGAGCTGATTACATCAGGGGTTAGTAAAATCACCAGTGGACCATACTGACCCTCTAGTAGATCTCTCTTCATGCCCTGAAGTTTGCTTCACTCTATTAAGACAATGTGCTTTCGCAAATGGAAATCTGATTATGCAGCTACAGTGTTAAAAGTTTCACACCGAACTTAAAGTGATATCTTCACTGATTAATTTTGTATAAAGGCATATGAATAATTGGGTCTCATTTTTACCTTCATCCTAACTTGATTAATTCACATCAATCTACTGTACCTTCGCACTGGCACTGATCTATTATATTCATTGAAGGAACTATATTGTTTTGCAACAGAAATTCAGTATTTTCATTATATCACTGTATATTTCCTCCCTACATTAGTGACAACTTATTTGTTGTCACTATTATAATAACTTGAACCCTCTACAGTATGATAATTCTGATAATTTTATATGCAAGAACCACATAAATGTCAAGAGTAGTTGCAGAGAGAAAATAATCCAGTCAATTGTTTTGAGGGAAAGGGAAAGTTGACCTGGTCCTGAGGACTTCAGGATTTTTGCAGAGTGAACTGTAGGGTTCAGTTTAACACAGAGTCTAGTGAAAGACATTAGTGTCTCTGAGTTCTCCTTCTCCTTCTTCTCCTCCTCCTCCTACTCATCTCCTTCTTCTCCTCCTCCTCCTCATAAATGAAGGAATGTGTAAGTACTTTCACTGCTTGTGAAACGACCCCCCACCTGCAGGTGGGGAGCCAGGAGGTTGCATAGGTACTTGAGCTTTGTACTATATATGAGAATTTCACATTTAAAGAATAATTAAACTTAAACTTACACATGTGAAAGGCATGTTATAGTTAGTATGCTTCAAATTGAAATTTTATTCTCACTTCAAGTTCTGAAAGCACATTTTTCACTTTTATTTAAATGTTTGATTTTCTTTTCTGAAAAGGTTTGTTGTTATAGCACTTACACTTTTTGTAGGTATTATTATCTCTCAAAATTTGCACCATATATATATATATATATATATATATATATATATATATATATATCGATAATTTTAGTTATTCATTGATGCTTGACTCCCATCCAGAAAAAGTGCAGGGATCTGCCTTCTGGATACTTACAACCAATATAGAATGGGGTAGGAGAAACATGAAAACTGGAACAGATACTCCCTTTCCAAAAAAAAAAAGTGGGTACTATGGCTTGAATTATGCTGCCCCAAAATGATTCTTATTACCTACATTGGCAAATATATTTGAATATTAGATCTCAGGGATGCTAAACAGTGATGGTTGGTCCTAGTTCATTCAAAAAAGGAGGTCAGTGTGCACTTTCTGTAGGACAATGCTCTGAGTCCATACAAGCACATGCATCTGACTTCCCCAATGCCAGAGAAGAGAATAATACTTGGTTCGATATTATTTGTTTATCAAGAATGATTGGCTATGGATTTTGACTCCACCAGCTAAGTTTTTGGGCTCACAGTCTGGGAGGTGGTATAGTTGTATTTATTATGTAATACTTGCTAGATGAAGTGTTGAGTATTATCTTTTGCACTACATATGCCAGAGAGATGTTTATGTTTCCTCTCGTTCAAATAAATAGATAAATAAATTAATGTCTTTTAACATCAAAACTGAAGTTTTCATTCCAAAGAGATGAATACTTCTTTATACTGTCTAGACTTCTGTGAACCAGATTTAACCTACTGTACGGTATGAAAGTAAGATCCACAAATTCTACCAACTAGTTCTTTTTAATCTTTGGGAAGTATTTTATGCTTCTGTGGGATAATGCCATGTATTTTCCTGCTGCTATTTATCTGCTGAAGAGGATGTGGGTGGCGTCTCCTATGTTTTATGAGGTTTTCTCCTCCTCCCCCCCTCCCCCTCCCCCCCCCCCCCTTCTCTAAAGCACTACTCAGCTCTGGCTTAAGGTGGTGTACAGGATTGAACCTAGGAATCCTGAAGACTCAGTCATGAGTGTCTATTTTCACACCCATTATGTAATCTCACCAATTCTGAAGTTTTAGTAGAGTTTGGCAACTTTGACTTTGACTGAACCTTATAGTAGCCATTTCCTCAATTGTGTCTTAACCTTTGGATATGAACCGATTTCTTAATCTAAGAGCTTTTAAACAGCTGCAGAAGTTAAAGAGACTGTTGTATTTTTCTTTTTTAAAAAAAAAATATTTTGGGAGTCGGGCTGTAGCGCAGCGGGTTAAGCGCAGGTGGCGCAAAGCACAAGGACCGGCATAAGGATCCCGGTTCTAACCCCGGCTCCCCACCTGCAGGGGAGTCGCTTCACAGGCGGTGAAGCAGTTCTGCAGGTGTCTATCTTTCTCTCCTCCTCTATGTCTTCCCCTCCTCTCTCCATTTCTCTCTGTCCTATCCAACAATGAAAACAATAATAATAACTACAACAATAGAACAACAAGGGCAACAAAAAGGAATAAATAAATAAAATAAATATTAAAAAAAGAAAAAGCACAAATAATAGTAAAAATATATATTTTATTTATTAATGAGAAAGATAGGAGGAGAGAGAGAAAGAACCAGACATCACTCTGGTACATGTGCTATGGAAATCAAACTCAGGACCTCCTGCTTGAGAGTTCAATATTTTATCTACTGTGCCACCTCCTAGACTACCTATTGTATTTTTCTACTCAGAAAATATTATTTTTAATTTAAGGACTGGGTATCAAAAGGTAGCACTCCAAGAAGTAGAGAAGTTGAAACTTTTCTAAAAGTTCTAATGTGGAAGTTATGCTACATTCCTCTCTGTGTCAATTGAAATAGCAATAATCTTTCAATATATGCTTTAATTATTATTTGAGAAACTTTTTTAAAATTCTCCTATTGGATAATGGTTTTTCATTTTAATAAATAGTAGTGATCTTCATACTCAGTATAGTAATTGAAAAAAAATTCCCTTCTATTGTCACTGGAATGCAAGCAAGCTAAAAAAAATAAGACCATTTGTACTATTCATATATATTTTCCCAAGTGTTTGTCACTGCTTATCTTATCTTTTTGTAATAATTCTTAAATACTTGAAAGTTTAAGTTGTTGATATTTAGCCATGACTTTTAAACATGAGTTCACAAAATTTAGTGAGCCATCTTTTATTGATAGCAATCACAGGGTATCACAGGCATATATGTGTACATTATATGATTAGGAAGGTATTTGTTAGAAATAAGAATATGTTAGAAATGGGAGTATGGACCGACTTGTCAACACCCATGTTCATCAGGGAAGCAATTACAGAAGCCAGACCTCCCACCTTCTGCATCCCACAAGAATAGAAAAAGAATAGGATAAAGAATAGAAAAGCTATCTATCAGGGTAGGGGATGGGATATGGAGTTCTGGTGGTGAGAATTGTGTAGAGTTGTACCTCTCTTATCCTATGATTTTGTCAATGTTTCCTTTTTATAACTAAATTAAAATTAATAATAATAAAGAAATAGGAATCATGACATGGATGCATAACAAAGGGACAGCTCCAACGGGTGTTCCTAGGAATACATTTTTACCTCTAGTTACCAGGGTTTTGCTGGAAATCTGTCCTTGAAAGACTTCTCTTCTGACAGGAGTTTTTTTTTTCCTTTAAGACAGTAAATGGCAGACAGGGAAGAAGATAGATATATAAAGACAAAGAGAGAGAAAAGGATAAATATTGAAGCAACCCTCTACCACTCCTGAAGCTTCCTCAATGAAAATTCTCTCCTGTGTTAGCCAGGGGCTCAAATCTGGATCTTAATTCTTGATAATGTGCTCTATACCAGATGAGCTGCCTCCCAGGACTCAAAAGTACTTTTAATAGGCATTTTACTTTAAAACAATTTTAGGCATATTTACAAAACCATGAAAATGGTGCAGAAAATCAATCCAAATATTACTAACCAATAAAACCTATGTTAGTATATTGAATTAGTGTGACACATTTGTTACATTAAAGAACCAATACTGATGCATTATTCAAATCCAGATAATTTAATTTTCACCTACTTCATTTCTTTTCCATTTCAGGTTTGGTCGTACTAATGCTCCACACTATATTTATTATTTTATTTCATTTTTTGTTGTTGGAGGCTTATACCTGGGAGGTTCTTCGAGATATATGCCTCTGAATGACTTTTGTTTTTCTTTACAGTCTTAGACAGGGATAGACAATAAATGGAGAGACAGAGAGAAGGAGAGATATTACAGCAAGATCCACTGTTCATGGATTTACCCCTGTTCTACACACATGTTCCTATGTGCTTCTGGGTTCTAGGATATGGTAAAGTATATGCTCTACTGGATGAACTATTTCCCTGTCCCTGCACTGGTTTCTTATATAAAATAAGATTCAGTAATGAAAGTAATTGTGCGTGTGTGTTTGTGTGTGTGTGTAGAGCATCACTTTATCAAATACTATGCTGGGATCAAATCCAGGGCCACACATATTCAAAAACTGTACTCTATCTGCTAAATTAACACTCTAGGCACTGTACACTAGATTTAATATTTCTTACCTCCTGTTGGTTGTGACTGTATCTGAAGATAACTTTGTTTTGTATAAACTCCATTGCTTTTTGAGAAGATATACACTGTAGAATGCCCTTCAATTGTGATTCATCTCTTTGTCTAGTGATTAAATTGAATATATTTCTGTTGGGGAAGTGTGGGAAGGGTCACAGAAATGAAGTGACACTTTCATTACATTGTACAAAGAGTCTACGATAATGGCCTGGTATGACACTGATGCTATTTTTGATCACCTAACTCAGGTTGTGTTTTAAAGATGCATGTACTGAAATTAATTCTATTGCTTTTCACACTGTCCTGCCTGTTTGTAGTCTACACCTAGGGAGTTAAGGGTAGTTTTATCTGTGGTATGTATGTGTTTGGAGGGTGTGTTCTTTGTCTTTGTCATTGCCTGGGCTTCATCATTCTGGACTGTCTTTTTATTTTTTTTTTCCCAGATAGAAGGAGAACCGAAGACAGACAGATGGAGGCATAGAGAGAAAGACATCACAGCCCTGAAGAATTCCCCTGAGTGGTGAAGCTGGACTTGAACCTGAATAGAGTTCATGCTAAAGAAGACACCCTCTCAGATGAGCTAACTTTGATAATCCTAACATTTATTATTTTACATTTTACTACATGTCTTTTATCTCATATTACCTATTGAATCAATAATTTGTATATTGCAGTGGTATGTGGCTATTTTAATTAGTTTGTCACATAAATTTTTTCAACATTGAGAATTAGGAGACATCTCTGTTATTTATTTGTCCCTCTCATATGCCTCCACTGTTGAGAATTATTACAATATTGTCCATTCATATGTATATGCATATACATATACACATACATACACATATATATGTATATTCTGAATGTTAAATGTTGCTACTCAGTATAATTGCTTTGAGTGCCTCTAGTACATAGGAGGATATGTATGCTAACCTGTGTATGCACATGCCTCTAAGCTTTTCTGTATGTAGTCATATGTATCTAGATGGAGCAAAAAATGAGATAATACTATGCTACTTCTCTGCTGTATTGATCATTGTAGTAACCTCTCCTTAAAATGCCCGGATCATATTCAATAACCTTGAAATGCATAACATCAGTTAGTTAATTGTATACTTCATCTAAAATTTTTCTATCATCTTCATTGGTTAGAGACAGCCACAAATTGAGAGGTAAGGGGATGATAGGGAGAGAGACAGAGAAACACCTGCCACACTGCTTCACCACTTGTGAAACTTTCCCTCTGCAGGTGAGGTCCAGGGGTTCGAACCTTCATCCTTGCACACTGTAACATGTGAACTCAACCAGATGCACCACCACTGGGCTCCTATACTTCCGATATACAGGTTTAGTGGGAGGCAATTCTATCAAGAGAATTCCACTCTATGCAGAATTTATCTTGCCTTTATTTTTACAGGATCCTTTCATTTTCAAAAGCATATAGGCCAACATGTTCTTCACTGCTCTCTTCAGTGACGTTTCATATAATTGTAGTTGTATTTAGGTAATGTCCCCAGGTTTTGCATTCTATATTGAGTATCTTACTTTCTAAATGACTATTACTTTTTTTCACAGTTTATGGTTAATCTTTATGATGGAAACTTCTGATTTTTTTTCAAATACTTAGTATGTTACATTTGCTATTACAACAGCATAAGGATAATTACATATATATTTTTTAGTGATTCAATACTGATTTATAAAATTATGAGACAACAGGGCCACAATTATTTACCATTCCCACCATCAATATTCTTTGTCCCCATTCCTGCCATTGGAAACTGCAGTAGTTCTCCCAAGATCCCTGATATGGGTTGAATATTATTTCTATAAATATAATTATTTATATATATTTGTCAACTTTATATCATATTTTTATTAGTGATTTAATATTTATTTACATAATTATAAGATAACAGGGTGTAATTCTACATCTTTCCCACCACCAAAGTTCTGTGTCCTCATTTCTTCCTTTGGGAACTACAGTAGTTCTCCTTTGATCACAGATATGGGTTAACTCTTATTTATATAATAGTATATTCCCTTCCCTTTTTTCCTGTTCTCTCTCTGGGTCCTGATGGAACTGGAATTCAGGGCCCTCTAGTCATTTTCCCCTAACATTTATTCCCCTCTGGGAGTATGGATCAAAACTATTTTAGAGGTACTGAAGATGAGAGCTCTGGCTTCTGTAATTGCTCCACTGGATATGGACATAAGTAGGTCAATCTATATCCTCAGTCTGTTTCTATTTTTTCCTTGTGGGTTATGGCTCTGACGAGGTGAGGTTTCAGGACATATTTGTGAGGTCTTCTGCCCATGGAAGTCCGGATAGAATCATAGTATCATCTGCAAATTGGTGGTTGAAAGGCAGTAAGATATATATAGTTTTTATCACCTTAACAATTCTGACCCGACTACTCTGTTGCCTTCTCCCCCAAACCCTGGCAATAACTGATGTTACAGACAATTTCAGACTTTTAGATGACATATTTTATCGTAGTAACATATACTTGTTTAATATACATATTTTCTTTTGTTTTTGTTTTTACTACCAGGCTTATCTCTGGGGCTTGGTGCATTACTAAAAATTCATTGTTCTCAGAAGCTATGTTTTCCTTTTCTTCCTTTTTTTTAAAACAGTTTTCTTTTTTTAAAAAAATATTTATTTATTCCCTTTTTGTTGCCCTTGTTGTGTTATTGTTGTTGTTTTTGGACAGGATTGAGAGAAATGGAGAGAGGAGGGGGAGACAGAAAGGGGAAGATAAAGATAGACACCTGCAGACCTGCTTCACCGCTTGTGAAGTGACTCTTCTGCAGGTGGGGAGCTAGGGGCTTGGACTAGGATCCTTATGCTGGTCCTTGAGCTTCGCACCACTTGCGCTTAACCCACTGTGCTATTGCCAACTCCCACGTTTCACGTTTTCCTTTTCTTTCTATTTTATTGAGTAGGACAAAGTAACATTAAGAGGGGTGGGGGAAATAGACAGACAGACAGTGAGAGAGAGAGAGAGAGAGACAGAAAGAGAGAGACCCACAAGAATGCTTCACCACTTGTGAAGCTTTCCTTCTTGCAAATAGGGAGTGCAGGCTTGAACCTGGGTCTTTGTACATGGTAATATGTACACTTCATCAAGTGTGCCACCACCCAACTCCCTACATACATATAGTGTAGTTTTGTGTCATTTTATTAATTTTCTCTTAAACTATTCTACTATATATTGTGTATACTTGTTTATCTATTAGAGACCTATTTGCTTGTGTTTTGGGAGCTCATAAGTAAAGCTGCCACAGCATATGCATGTGTTTCTGTGTGAATGCTTCAGATCTGTGGGTACAAGCTTAGCAGCTCTGCTAATATTGACTTGCACAGTAATACTGTTAGCGCTAGAATAACTGAAAATTTTGGGGAAGACAAAGCCTAATATTTACTTCAATAGTAGTTATTTTTAAATTATTTATTTATTTATTTATTTATGAGAAAGATAGGAGGAGAGAAAGAAATAGATAGCATTCTGATACATGTGCTGCTGGGGATCGAACTTAGGACCTCATGCTTGAGAACCCAATGCTCCATTCACTGTACCACCTCCTGGACCACAATAGCAGTTATTTTTATTAAAATAATATGTGGGTTTGTTATAAAGATATGGTATCACTATGGTACAAAATTTGAATAATTCATATAAATACAAAGACAATAATTCACCAGTATTTTATCATTCAGAGATTATTATACAGTTTGTCTTTACATTCTCTTTATGTACATTTCTAGCTTTTCCTTAAAGTGAAATATCCCTTTTTGCATATAAGATTTTGTGTTGTTTTCTAAAGCTTTGCTTTTCCTAATAATAACAACTGAGAACTCCAGATTCTTTAATAGTTAAGGGAAAGAATCAATTCTCCAGTTCTCAGTTGTTATTATTGGGAAAAGAAGAGCTTTATGAAACAGCCCAAAATCTGAGGAAATAAAAAAAAATAGCTTTTGTGGAATATGTGACATGGTCTTAGTCTCCCTTTAAAAAATTATACATATTGGGAGTCGGGCGGTGGCACAGCGGGTTAAGCGCAGGTGGCGCAAAGCACAAGGACCGGCATAAGGATCCCGGTTCCAGCCCCCGGATCCCCACCTGCAGGGGAGTCGCTTCACAGGCGGTGAAGCAGGTCTGCAGGTGTCTGTCTTTCTCTCCCCCCCTCTGTCTTCCCCTCCTCTCTCTATTTCTCTCTGTCCTATCCAATAACAACCACATCAACAACAACAACAATAATAACTACAACAACAATAAAAAAAGACAACAAGGACAACAAAAGGGAAAATAAATAAATAAAATTTAAAAAAAATTATACATATTGTATTGAACTGTTTTCATAAAATATGAAATTTAGTAAAATGAATAATTCTGATATAATTTTAATGAGACCTACTTTTTAAAATTTTAAGTATATGTATATAAATAACCAATTTTTAAGCCACTGTTGCACCATATTGCATAAATCTCAGGTAAACCATATGTATTTTGTGTATTAAAGTATTTATAGTTAATTCTCAGCCAAAAAAGGTTACTATACAGTTAATTCATGATAACATTGTTAATCGATTTTCTACAATACTTTCCCATGTTACTTGCTTATTTTTTTGTATGTTTCTTTCTTTTCTTTTTTTTTTATTTATAAAAAGGAAGTACTGACAAAGCCATAGGATTAGAAGTGTACAACTCCACACAATTCCCATCCCCACTCTTAATAGCTTTCCTATTCTTTAACCCTCTGGGAGTATGGACCCACGGTCACTGTGGGATGCAGAAGGTAGAAGGTCTGGCTTCTGTAATTGCTTCCCCAATGAACATGGGTGTTGATAAGTCAATCCATACTCCTATCCTGACTCTCTCTTTCCTTAGTGGGGCAGGGATGTGGGGAAGTGGATCTCCAGGACACATTGGTGGAGTTGTCTGTCCAGGTTGGCCTCATGCTAGCATCTGGAACCTGGTGGTTGAAAAGGGAGTTAACATGCAAAGCCAAACAAATTGTTGACCAATCATGAACCTATAATTCATCCATGTCAATAGATATTACTGCTTTTCATAGTTGCTTCTAGTTAAACTCTAAATTTAGAATCAAGATTCAAATTTTGTCTTCAAAGTAAAACAAAGTAAGATGTTAATTTAGCAGCAAGCAGTAGTGGTGGAAGTTGAAGAACTTAGAATTAATCTGAGGCTAATAAGATAAAGTTATCAGAAGAGTTACAGAAAAAGCAATGGCACTGACTAACTCATAGTATCTTCATTCAATTAATCTGGCATTGTATGATTATTTCATCAGAAGAAAGGGGATTAACAGTAAAGAAAAACAATAACTTTAAAATACTTCACAATATTAAAATTTTGATAATAACATCACAAAAATATTTAGGGGACACAGTGAAATTTGTAGCTAACTTCCCACTTTAAATATAAGTAGATAACTTCTATACCGAAGAAATACATTGACTATATAACAATAAAATGCAGTAAAGAATCAAACTTCGATAGGGATTCTGAATCCTGTATTTAAATACTACAAATGTTCTCAATGCTTATTATTAATAAGTGTAAATTCTACTGATTTATTCTAATGATTTAAAAAGAAGATTATTACCGAGAGAGATGTGGCACTTGTTCACCTTGGAAATGGCAACTTAAAATTTCCATTATCATTACTAAAAATGCACAGTTTAGTAGAAAGAATTTGCACCTGTGATGAGTTCTATTGAGCGAAGAAAAAGGTTATAATTGTTTGTGGCACACCTGTATTACCTACAAATGTATAAAATATGCATTTTTAACATTTAGAGAACTGATATGATTCATTTTTATTTAAAGTCATATTTTTAAAATATTGTCTTCAGAGAACTTGTCAGAATCATCTGTCTTACTGACAAAAGCCTAATTGCAGTTAATATGCTATTCAGATATATGAGCAATATGTAAACCTATTTGCATACCTTATATGAATAGTTGGAGTAAGGAATTAGTGTTTGTAATTTTAGATGGTTTATTCAAATTCTTTTATTGTTAATTTTCTTTTTGTAGTATTTTAAATTATTATCTTTGTTTATTTATTGCATAGAGGCAGCCAGAAATCGAGAGGAAGGGGGAGATAAAGAGTTAAAGAGACAGAGAGATACCTACAACACTGCTTCACCACTTGTGAAGCTTTCCTGCTGCAGGTGGAGACTAGGGTCTTGAATTCTCATCCATGCACATTGTAACACATGCACTTAACCAGGTGTACCACCACCCTGCCCCTATTCCAATTCTTTTTTTTTTTATAAATAACATTTTTTAAATATTTATTTTATTTATTTATTCCCTTTTGTTGCCCTTGTTGTTTTATTGTTGTAGTTATTATTGTTGTTGTCGTTGTTGGATAGGACAGAGAGAAATGGAGAGAGGAGGGGAAGACAGAGAGGAGGAGAGAAAGATAGACACCTGCAGACCTGCTTCACCGCCTGTGAAGGAACTCCCCTGCAGGTGGGGAGCTGGGGTTCGAACCGGGATCCTTATGCCGGTCCTTGTGCTTTGCGCCACCTGCGCTTAACCCGCTGCGCTACAGCCTGACTCCCCCTATTCCAATTCTTTAATGTAAATTTTATAGTTTGCTTCAGTATAATTTCCCTGTTAGAAGATAAAGTCTTCTCCCATCTCTACCACTCCCTTCCCTCTCAGTTTCTGCTTGTCTCTATCCAATAAATAAATATATTTTTTAAAATTAAAAAAGAAAAGAAAGTCTTCAAATATGACATATTTATAATTTTACAAATATACAGGTTCACTTTGAGAATCTTTATGTCAGTCTTTGACGTTCTGGATGCTGACCAGACTTCTCTGGACAGAGGACCCCATCAATGTATACTGGAGCTCCACTTCCTCAGAGCCCCACCCTACTAGGGAAAGAGAGAGACAGACTGGGAGTATGTACCAACCAGTCAACACCCATGTTCAGCGGGGAAGCAATTACAGAAGCCAGACCTTCCACCCTCTGCAACCCACAATGACCCTGGATCCATACTCCCAGGGAGATAGAGAATGGGAAGGCTATCAGGGGAGGGGGTGGGATGTGGATATTGGGTTATGGGAATTGTGCGGAATTGTACCCCTCTTATTTTATGTTTTTTTTAATGTCTCCTTTCTTAAATAAATAAAAAAATATTATAATACATAAAAAAGAATGAACTATATAATAAACTTAAGTTACAAGGCAGAACAAATACCACAAAAGTAACATTCTTCTGCTTTCTGATGCCATTCATAGTCTCAACATCCAGTAATAATTTTAACCCCTTTTTTCTGGCAAAGGAGCCTATATAATCAATATGAGTATTATAACCAGAAAATCATAATGTTTATTCTGAAAATTTATGGAAACTCCTTGAAATATAAAAACAGAGAGAAGATGAAGTTGAAAATAGCAACAGATGCATTAATATAATGAAGATCAAGCATAATATTAACAAAAAAATGTTCTTTCAAAAA
This sequence comes from Erinaceus europaeus, assembly GCF_950295315.1. Taxonomy (NCBI): domain Eukaryota; kingdom Metazoa; phylum Chordata; class Mammalia; order Eulipotyphla; family Erinaceidae; genus Erinaceus; species Erinaceus europaeus. The sequence continues at coordinate 33,803,561 of NC_080175.1, forward strand.
CCACCAAAATTTTCACACTCCTGGCAGGTCAGCAAAACAGTAAAGATTTGTAAGCCAACCATCTCCTCACTTGGAGGAGGAGAGAGCACTGGTGCAGTTGGGTCTGGCTTCACTGTTTTTTTTGTTTGTTTGTTGAGGTGATTGTTGATTCCCTGAGTTTACATGACATTTTTGGAAAATAAGGGAAACAGAACTCTCTCTAGGCTTATGGAATGTAGTTTAGGACCTGTAAAGGTGACAGGGCTTAAACAACTTCCAGGACTTCACTTGGGAGCTTTCAGGACTCTTCAAAAGACTAAGTTGAGTCACCAGTATAGGGATGATATCAATCCATTATGGAACATTGACATGATTCACACTCAGATGACCTGTCCACTACTGGAAAACAGATATCAGATATCTGAAGTTTCATGTAGATTGAATTAAAATTTTATACCTGAACATTAGGATGTGATTACTGAGGAATGATGCCGGGATAGCCTGAGGGTACTTCTTCCCGAGCTAGTGCTCTCTGGGTTGGAGAGAACTCAACTGGAGCTGATCTAGGCTGCTGTGTGGGAGAGGGATCAGGAACGCGTGCTGCACCAACTTCCGCAGGAGATACACTCTGGAACTCTCGGAGCCGGAAAGCAATTTCCAAGTGTCTTTAATCAGAAGAGCAGCTGTTTTTATACTCTCCAAGTAGGGTGGAAACAGGATGTGATATAGAGAGGGTGGAGAGAAAAGTGACTGGTGAAAATCAGAGTGTGACAAGGAGGGGGCGGAACAGGCGAGAATCCTCTAACTGAACCACCAATGCCCTGGAGTGCTTTATGTAAAAGTGATTTATGTAAATAGACCAAACCTTTGGATCAGTAAATCCCTATATAGCCATATGGATAAGAAGAAGCCAGGGGGAGATGGCAACTACCCAACATCTCCCCCTTTCTTTTTAACTTTTTGCCATAGTATCAGGAGTGTGGGGCACTTTGTGAGGCAGGGAGACTGATAAGAGGCACACCTTTTTTGGGGTTCTACTGTCCCTCCTTGCTCAACCTCTCCGTGGAGAGAGAGACTAACAGGATTGACACACCCCTCAGGCTCAAGCCCTTCCAAGCTCAACCATATCCTCACAATTCCCCAACATCTTCCTCTTACTTAATGGCCATATATAACTGGGTCAATGTCTGTAAAAGGCTTCATCTCTGTCAGGGGAATAGCAGTGTAGGGGTGAACGGAAACCTGTTGGGAAGAAAGCAGAATGATAGTGTGTGTCTTCAAAAAGAACTAGCACAAGACGGAGGGATAAGTAAGAGTAGCAAGAGACAGAGTGAGCCTGATGGGTGGAGGAGTGGGGGCCTGATAAGCCGAGGGGCTAGAGGGGTGATCTGGCATTGCAAAATCCCGAGTCAGCCTGCTACAGTCATTCTTCAAGAAGTCCAGGAGTATAAAAGGAGTGTCCAGCAAGTTCTATAGAAGCATCAGTCCAATGTCAACGGCCAGGAAATAAATGCCACACGTCTATCTTGATGGAGGAGGACGGCCACCGGAACTTTTCTTCTCTGTAGAGAGTGACCTGGAACCGCCAAAACATGATGGGCGAAACAGATGCAGGAAGAGCAGACACCGATGGTTGAGAGAAAGGCAGTAGGAAAGTCTTGTCCTTTGGAGTCTGTGAATCAGGTTCTCCAGATCGTGTCAGGTCACATCATGGGTTTCTGGGGATGGCTGTAATTGTGGGTGATGTCAGAGGTCAGGGGTCCAAGATGGATTTCTGGGGATTCTATATGAGCAGATGCTTCTTTATGCGAAGGCTTGTCATAGCTGTAGTCAATTACTTATGAAAAAACTTTGTAACAAATTAGAAGTTTACTACAATTGATAACTCAATGATTATAACTGGTTTAGGTATCTTTATAATTTTGTGTAAAGGTCATCTTACGTGACCTCATGTAGCAGTCTTTATATAGCAAAGTTTTCATACCGAATTTAAGTCACACATATTGATTCTTAACTATTTTTACATTGGGTTTTTAAGCAAACTCAGGTTACTAAAGTTAACACATTTTAGTGACAATTTTTTTTGGTACATTTACAATATCAGATTGATGCCAAATTTGTTGTGGATTAATTTCCACAAGATAGCTTACAGAACATTTTTGGGGGCCCTCCAAAAATGTCCTGTATAGAGAATTTGTATTTTAACTTAGGAGATGATGAATTGTCACATTGAATATTTAGAGTTTTACCTTAAACACTCAGTTACTTAAATGAATTGATTTTACCTCTTCTCGTAAAAATGTAACTTCGAAGTTACGATTTAACTGTCAAGTTAATGTTTACCAAACTTGAAACACGCATATTAAACATATAGTTTATAACACACAGGAGGAGAAAAACTTGTAAATAAGATATATCATTTCAAATGTGAATTTAGAACTACTGTCATAGTTGAACCATCTTTACTCACACAGTTTAAGACTAAACATTTCATATTGATATCAAGACTTAAAAAAGAAATCAAAAGGGGGAATGAACAATTTTTGGACTGTTTCTGGACGTCTCCAGAAACCATGGCTGCGTCCAGCCGTTTGATATAAAGTCAGTTAACTTTCAGAGTACTCTGAGCACAATGGGTCATACAAAAATTTTGGTCACTCAACTCACTCAATTTTTTTTTTTTCACTCACTCACTCACAAAACACAACTGGCCAGTCATAGCATGAGACATTCATTCGGGGGGGGGGGAGAGTTCTGTGAATCAGATTTTTTTTTTTTTTTGATTCTGCCATGCTGTATTATGGATCCTGGGGTGCATCCTGTAGCCAGTCCTCTTGCAGCCAGTCTTCTTGCAGTGTTTCTTGTTCTTCAGGGATATCAGCGCCATCATGTGGGTATTGCCGGACATGGCGGGCAGGAACCCAAACAGGCTTGGAGTAATTTTGTGGAAAAATACATGCGAAACCCCTCCCCATAGTCAACAGGGGGTCAGGTCCTTTCCAAATTTTATCAAGTGGGTCTTTCCATTTGACTTTAATAGCTGGGAGGGTGGGTGGTGTTTGCCAATGAAGAATTATAGGAGGTTGGTCGGAGTTTTTGTAAATATTAAAGAGATTTAATGTAGTTAAGGCTTTTGCCAGCTGGATATTAGGGGGGTACATTTCCCCTTTTTCTTTATTTAATTGAGCCTTAAGAGTTTGATGGGCCCTCTCAACAATGCCTTGTCCCTGTGGATTATACGGAATGCCTGTAGTATGAGTAATGTTCCAGAGGGAACAAAAATCTTTAAATTGTTTGCTGGTAAAAGCAGGTCCATTATCCGTTTTAAGTTGAAGAGGTAAGCCCATTACAGCAAAACAGGAGAGCATATGGCTTATAAGCTTTTTTGAGTTTTCTCCAGTTTGAGCTGTAGCCCACATAAACTTAGAGAAGGTATCAATTGAGACGAACACATATTTTTGTTTGCCAAAGTTAGGTATGTGGGTAACATCAATTTGCCAAAGAGCGTTGGCTTTTAAACCTCGAGGATTAACCCCTAGAGTCTGAATAGCAGGTGTTTTGATTAGACCTGCACAGGAGGAACATGTAGCAAGAATACGTTTTAACTGTGGCAGAGGAATATCAGGAAATCGAGCTCGAAGACCTTTAAGATTAACATGGGTTAGGGAATGAAAGTCAGCAGGATTAGAGACAGAGGCTAGGAGAATTCCTGTGGAGGCAAGGCGGTCAGCTGCAGCATTCCCTTCGGACAGGGGACCAGGAAGAGGGCTGTGGGAACGTAGGTGCTGAACATACAGTGGATGGGTTCGAGAACAGAGCATAGAGGCAATTTGAATTAAAAGAGGAGAAAGTGGGTTGTCATCAATTCTTACATAAGATCGAGCAAGCCATGGAAGTAAGTTAACAGTATACACACTGTCAGAAAAAAGGTTGAAGGATTCTGGTACAGCTTTTAATGCAAGGAAAACAGCATAAAGTTCTTTGTACTGAGGGGAATTATCAGGAAGTTCAGTAAAGAGAGGTTTGGGGTATTGCTGGTCTGGATAATATATAAGCGCAGCAGCTCCCTTTTTTCCACCATCAGTGAACACTGTAGGAGCAGAGGGGATGGGATCTCGAGAGAAAAGTTTAGGTACTAGTAGAGGCAACAGAGGTAAAGAAGCTATCAAATTATTAGAGGGAAAATGATTATCTAATTGTCCTGGAAAACCCATTAAACTTATGGCAAAACGAGAATGGTGGCGTATGAGCCATTCTGTATCAGTGAGAGAAAAGGGAAGAATGATTGAATCTGGTTCCTTTCCTAAGACCTGAACCGATCTGTTTCTTCCTTGGCGAACCATAAATGCTAAGGCATCAGTCTCGGTAAGGAGTCTTGGAGCTCCGCCTACTGGTGTATGAAGCCATTCGAGAACGCCATGTTTCTGCCACAATGCCCCCACTACCGTGGGGGTGGAGTTAAAGATTAGAAGATTTACTGGAGAGGAGGGGGAGAATCGAACGAGGTGCATGTCCTGGAGAGCCTGGTTAACTTTTTCCAGAGCCAAGGATGCTTCGGGGGTTAACATACGCTTTGAGGAGGGCTGTTTGTTTCCTTTTAACAGATCAAACAGTGGTTGCAGGCAGCTCGTAGGCAGATAAAGATACTGCCTAAGCCAATTCAAATTTCCAAGAAAACTTTGTAAAGAAGCAAGAGTGAGATTAGAAGGAAAAGTAACACAAGGTTTTAAAGGACGAATCTGCGTTAGGGAAATCTCTGAGCCTAAGAAAGATATTGGAGGGATTAGCTGTATCTTCTCAGGAGCTACATTAAGTCCACTTCTCTTTAAGGCAGGGATTAGAAAATCACGTAGGGCGGAGAGATCTGTATCTAATTCTCCCCATATTAACACGTCATCCATATAATGAAAAACCTTAAGGCCCTTATGAATATATGGAAAAAGGGCAGATTTAACAACCTCTTGACAAATAGTAGGACTATTAGCCATGCCCTGGGGCAGTACCACCCATTCAAATCTATCGGCAGGGCTGGCATTATTAATAGAAGGAACAGAGAAAGCAAAATATTTACAATCTTGTGTGTGTAAGGGAATAGAGAAAAAACAATCCTGTATATCAATAGCTATGATTGGAATTCCTGTGGGAATTGCGGAAGCAAGAGGCAAACCCCTTTGGGGGGAGCCCCAAACCTGCATGGTTTTATTAACTGCACGAAGATCTTGGAGGAGGCGCCATTTTCCTGAGCGCTTTTTAATTACAAAGACTGGAGTATTCCATGGGCTCCGAGAATGACGAATGTGTCCCAACGATAACTGCTCTTGGACGAGTTTTTTTTAAAATTTCTAGCTTCTCCCTAGGCAAAGGCCACTGTTCCACCCAGACAGGCTCATTAGAAAGCCAATCTAAGCGGGGAGTTCTGTTACGAACAGTGGCAGTTAGTATTGGGGGTGCTGGTTGGGTCTAGCAGTCTCACAGGAGTGAGTGTGGTATCCTGCAGAGGTGTCTGAGGATATCACTACATCTAAAGATTCCAGCAAGTCTCTTCCCAATAAATTGGTGCTTATATCAGCTATTAAAGGCTGAAAGCGTCCGGTAGTACCTTCTGGATCTTCCCACACAAGGGAATCTCGTGTGCGGAATGCCTGAGTCAATCCTCCAACACCATGTAAGCGTGGTCCTGGGAGGAGTTCCCAACTCTGGGGAACCTCTGCTTGTCTTAATATTGTCTTATCTGCTCCCGTGTCAATCAAACACTTAAAAGGAATATTACCAATCTTTACTGTCATAGTTGGGTGACCCCTTTCTAAAACAGGGGTGGTCCATAAAATCTCAGGCTCTGAATTCGAGCTGTTCTCTTGCTCCAGCCGGTTATTTCTATGCTGGAAGTTCCCACATACCATGGGTTCCTCCTTCTGCTCACCCTCTGTTATTGTTACTTGGCGTGGTGGGTATAGCGACGGATTGGGTCCCAAGCTGGGCTTCTGTTTGTGGAAGAAGGGCACAGCACCAAGCGGGCGACCTGCTTCCTTCCCTCTTGGGGGCGGGGCTAAGGGAAGCCCCATACCTAGTTTAAATCCCTGTTTACATTTGGCAGAGGCATGCCGTTCCTATGGAACCTTGACCAACAATCTCTCCTCCAGTGAAATCCTTTCTGGCATCTGGGACAAGGCATTCGTGGTCTCTGATTCCCTGTCTGGAGGCGGGGTTGCCCTGATTGGAGGCGGGGTTGCCCTGACTGGAGGTGGGGTCGCCCTGACTGGAGGCGGGGTCGCAGTCTATTTTCTGGACATTGGTTACGCCAATGCCCTTGGCGACCGCACTGAAAGCAAGCTCCTTTTTGCTTATGTAACGTAGCTGCATAGGCCTGTAACATAGGTCCTTGAAAAGAGCTTGATCTGAGATCCTGTGTAGCTAGAATCCAAGTATCTGGGTGTTCGTTTTTAAGAGTGATACAGGCCTGTCGAAAATGCGGAAGCATTCCATCCCAGACTATGGATCGCAGAAGGAGAAAACGAGCGTCAGGATTATAAATCTTCCTTTCCAAACTCGACTGGACCCTGGCAATGAATTTAGCGAGGGATTCATCAGGTTCTTGTTGCAGGGAGAGAATGGGGGCTGAGGCTGCTCCCATGGGTGGTGTTAATCGCTCCCATGCTTTTAATGCACACAGGCGTACTTGATCAAAATACCCCGCTGGAAACTTGGCTTCCGCCTGTTGAATCCCTGTTTCTAATTGGCCTGTTCCAAACAATGCATCAAAATTACCCTCTGGCTGATTTTGAATATTTTTCCGCGATTGTTGTAAACATTCATCGCGAAAGAATGCCTCCCATTGCAGGAAGAGGGGGCCTGGGAGCGTAGCACGAGTCACATCTCTCCAATCTTCAGGGGTATTAAGGTTCTGAAGCAGGCCTTGTAAAATGGACCTGGTCCATGGGGCATGAACACCGTCATCTTTGATAGCCTGGCGTAGTTCCTTCAGGTCTGTGGCGGAATATGGATACCAGGCCTGAGGTTTTTGTCTATTGGGGGCAACATTGACCGGAAATGTGTGGACTTCCTCTGATAAGTGTGTAGTGGTAGGAGGAGTCACTGAAGTGGAAGCTTCTGGACAAGTGGCTGAAGAAGTGGTTTTGGAGGCTACAGGAGAATTGGGACATGTGTCTATCAAAACAGGGTGGGGTGAAGAAGCAGCCGTGGAGGCAGCAGGAGGTTCCGGACACGTTTCTGCCAAAATGGGGGTGGCCAAAGAAGTGGCTGTGGAGTCCAAAGGAGAATTCGGACACGTGTCTGCCAAAATAGCGGCCTCAGGGTAAGATGCCAAAATAGGGGCCTCAGGGCAAGATGCAGAGGAATTAGGGTGGGTCAAAATCATGACAGGCCTTTGCTTCTTCTTGTTTTTAAGGTGCTGGTTAAGTTCTATGATTACTTCCTTTATCTCTTGGACCTCAGCCTCTAGTTTCTTAAGCCTTTTGAGAGGTTGCCCTATATATCCCTTAAAAGCTGCTATGATGATCAACAGGATATAAGGTGAAGCCCCGAGAAAAATGTCCCAGATATATAAAAATTGTATACTGGAAAAAGAATGCAGGATTTGGAAAAGATTTTCCATGGTGGAAAGATCTCCGGAAAACAATAAGAAAGAAAAAAAAAATCACAGTGCCTTAACACAATATTGCAGATACCCAAAAGGTGTGTACTTATCTAAGATGTCTTCTTGTAAATCTGCTGCTTACGGGTCCCTGTTCCGGGCGCCAGATGCCGGGATAGCCTGAGGGTACTTCTTCCCGAGCTAGTGCTCTCTGGGTTGGAGAGAACTCAACTGGAGCTGATCTAGGCTGCTGTGTGGGAGAGGGATCAGGAACGCGTGCTGCACCAACTTCCGCAGGAGATACACTCTGGAACTCTCGGAGCCGGAAAGCAATTTCCAAGTGTCTTTAATCAGAAGAGCAGCTGTTTTTATACTCTCCAAGTAGGGTGGAAACAGGATGTGATATAGAGAGGGTGGAGAGAAAAGTGACTGGTGAAAATCAGAGTGTGACAAGGAGGGGGCGGAACAGGCGAGAATCCTATAACTGAACCACCAATGGCCTGGAGTGCTTTATGTAAAAGTGATTTATGTAAATAGACCAAACCTTTGGATCAGTAAATCCCTATATAGCCATATGGATAAGAAGAAGCCAGGGGGAGATGGCAACTACCCAACAGAATTAGGCCAAATTTATGTTAGACATTAGAAATAAAATAACAAAGCTTTATAATTTTACTTTAAAGTTATCATTCTTTTTGCTTACTTACTTACTATTTAACTGGTTGATTTGGGGGAACATGATTTGTAAGGTTTTTGTTTTCACCTGTTTAGTTCCTTATCTCCTGTGATAGATGTCACCAAACCACACTTTACTATTTTGTCTTCTTTATCTGCCAAAGGACACAGGAAAGTTACATCTTGTCATTCATTTTAAGCCTACATATTTTTAAGTGTCAGTTATATTCTTACTGATGCAATACTTCTTTGACATCACCTTCAGATGCTTAATGGTTTCTTTGGTGTAATGTATTTTTTTTCTTTATTTGCACTGATCCAAGTACTTTAACTTTGAAAACATCAAAATGTTGGTATGCTTCTCAAAACCCCTTCTGTTTCATTAGTTCAATCCCCCCTGCTTAACACTGCATTTTATTTACATAACCACTGTATTCTACTTACATAACCACTGTTAACAAGCACCACCCTCCCTCCAGGCCATTGGTGGTTCAGTGGTAGAATTCTTGCCTGCTCCACCCCCTCTCCTTGTCATACCCTGATTTTCACCAGTCACTTTTCTCTCCACCCTCTCTGTGTCACATCCTGTTCCCACCCTACTGGGCTAGTATATTTATAAGGACAAGATTGTAGTTTTTAGTTTAGTTTAGCTTAGCTTGGTATAGATTGCGCTGCGTCCGGCATGAATAAAGAGATACTGCATACAGTTCTACCATGAGTCCCTGGTCGTCTGTTACCCGCCCGTGAAGCCAGCCCATCGAAAACAACAGCAAAATTTGAGACCACTATGGCTTCTTAAGTACTATTTTTGCAACAATATTAAATAGAATACATTATGCTGGAATTGAACAAAATACTAAAATGAAAATTGACATTTAACTGCATATTGAGCTTGGAAGTCAAAAATTGCCTTTGAAGTACACACATGAATAAAATGTGTTCTATTTCTGAAAATCTATTAACTTAATCTTTTTAAGAGATAGGTTTATTTATTCATGCATTTATTATAACAGGTATAGAATTCAGGCAGATGGGAGGGGGAGAAACAGAGCACTACTCAGATCTTACATAAGGTGATACCAAATGTCTCTCCATTTTTATAAGTTCTCTAATAAGGATGAAATATCTCCTATTCCCTGAGAAATTGTGAGGGAAAAGGGAGAGAAAGAGACACCTGTAGCAGTGCTTCACTGACTGTGATGATCTCCTCAACCTGCAAGTCGGGATTGGGAGCTTAAACCTGAGTCCCTGCGCTTTGTAATGTGTGTGTTCAGCCAGGTGTGTGTCCCCTGGCATCTTCTAGGCTTTTTTTTTTTTTTTTTTACAAATTGTAACTTTATTATTTTTAATATATATATATTTATAATAAGGGAGGGAGATACAAAGAAGGAAAGAGACAGAATGCCTTCAGCCCTGCTTCACCACTTATGAAGTTTCCCCCTACCAATGGGGACCAGGGGCTTGAACCTGTATCTTTGTTCACTATAATGTGAGCAGTTATCTAGGTGCTCCATCACTTGGCCCCTTGTAGCTTTGTTCTTGATGTAAGATGAGGGACATGCAGGTTCTCTTTATCCATCTTGGCTCCAAACCTCATAATACTACATTCTTTTAGTAATAATTCAAAACTTTCTAAACATGTTTTCTGTTCAGGATAACAGATTGAGTCAATATTTTTTCTTCTTTGTACTTGGAATTCAGAAAGCAGGGAAACTATTTCTCATGACTAATATATGACTATTGGAAGATAACCACAGACACACAACCCAATAAGCATTCTAAGGCATTTTAGTAATAGGGGAAAATGTTATCAGATTGATAGTAAAGAAGGAATTGATTAAATCTAACTATCTGCTGTAAAATAATGAAAAGAGCTAACACTAGGAAAAATAAGAAAAAATATATACTCTTTTGTATTCATTAAGTTCTGACTATATGACACTTTACCCTGTACGAAGAGGACTTAGATAAGTTGCAGAACAAGATATTTCCAAAGCTGGGTTGGGTAATGTCCAAATTTTGATTCTTCTTCCCAGTAGATAATGAGAAATTTCAATTTCCTAGGTGACACAGGGACTAGCAAACGGCCTTGGAAAATTGTTCTGAAATAATATAATCATTATATTTAAAGCATCTGGCTTAAACACCCTACATCTTCACTGGTTTATAAAGATCTATAGTATTTTGCCCCAGGAAAAAAATCTGAGTGCACTGATTTCTAAATAAATTAGAGCGGTTACTTGCAAAAAACATATAAGCTTCTCAAATGGGTTTACAGTCTTCAGAGGAAACAGAGCCTGGGGCAGTCTGAAACTGCAAAATTCGTGAACAAGATAAACACACACACACTAAAATGAGAGACACAGCTGAGTTGCTCTCAGAAATCCTGTGTATGAGAAAATGAATGTTTATGAGTAACTGAGGGGCTTCATTCTGCACCTTTCCAGTAAGTGGAGATGAGTGAAACGTCCTTGGGAAGCACAGATTCAAATAATCATTAAGATAGAGACTTTGTCTCTTCACTTCTCATACAAAGTAGGTTCATAGTTTTCTCTAATTTTCTTTCTTTTTATTTTTTTTCCATTTTCCTATTTGACAGGACAGAGAAAGATTCAAAGAGAGGGCGAAAGACAGAGAGAAACACCTGCACTATGACTTCACCTATATGAAACTACACCCCTGCAGGTGTCTAATTTATTTTCTTACCCAAAGGAGAGGAAAGGAAATCAGTGTACATAGGACATAAGGAGCCTAAAAGGGATCTTATGAATGAACGTCAGAGGGTGATAAAGATTCCCAATCTCATAACCTTCACTAATGATGCTCAGTTTTGGATATTTTTACATTTCTTTAAGTACGATCATGATTGTCCCTACTATTCTACCACCACTTTTCAAGCACACTTTACCTGGAACTGGGAACATTTTGTAAAATACTAGTCTTAAAAAATGTTGTTCTTAAGTAACAAAAAACACTTTATTTTATTGGAAATATATTTGTTTATTTATTTACTTATTTAAAAAATTATTTATAAAAAGGAAAACACTGACAAAATCATAGGATAAGAGGGGTGCAACTCCACACAGTTCCCACCACCAGAATTCCATATCCCATCCCCTCCCCTGATAGCTTTTCTATTCTTTAACCCTCTGGGAGTATGGACCCAAGGTCATTGTGGGATGCAGAAGGTGGAAGGTCTGGCTTCTGTAATTGCTTCCCTGCTGAACATGGGCATTGACAGGTAGACCCATACTCCTAGCCTGCCTCTCTCTTTTCCTAGTCAGGTGGGGTTGTGGAGCATTGGATCTCCAGGACATATTGGTGGGGTCTTTAGTCGAGGGAAGTCTGGACTGCATCATGCTAGCATCTGCTAGCATCTGGAATCTAATGGCTAAAAAAAAAAGAGTTACCATATAGCATTTAGGCTACTTCCACTCTTTTGATATTGTAAACAATGCAGTTATGAACATAGGGATGTATATGTCCCTTCTAATTAGTGTATAAGTGTTCATTGGATAAATGCCTAAGAGTGGCATTGCTGGATCACAATGCAATTCCATTTTTATTTGCCTAAGGACTGTCCATACAGTCTTTCAAAGGGGTTGGCCCAATTTGCATTCCCACCAGCACTGTAGCAGAGTTCCCTTTCCCCATGACCTTATCATCCTGGTTTGTAGAAGTGAGTTTGTTTCAGGTGTGAGATGGTATCTCAGTGCAGTTTTAATTTATGTTTTTCTAATGATAAATGAAAGGGAACATTCATTTCTTCATGTGTCTTTGGGCCATAAGTAGCTCTTCTTCTTTTTTTTTTTTTTAAGAAACTTTATTTTCTATTTTTTCCCCTTTTGATGCCCTTGTTGTTTATTATTGTTGTTGTTGTTGGGTAGGACAGAGAGAAATCGAGAGAGGAGGGGAAGACAGAGAAAGTAGAGAAAGATAGACACCTGCAGACCTGCTTCACCTCCTTGTGAAGTGAACCCTCTGCAGGTGGGGAGCTGGGGGCTCAAACTGGAATCCTTAAAGCAGGTCCTCACACTTTGTGCCATGTGTGTTTAACCCGCTACACCACCACCCAACTCCCTAGGTATCTCTTATTTATAAAAATATCTGTTTAGTTCTTTGGTCCACTTTTTGATTGGGTTATTATTTCTTCTTTTGTAATTCTGTACCAATTCTGTAATGTTTGGTATCAGTTGCTTATCTGATGTCTGGGTTGCCTGATTATCTTTGTGTAGCTTGGTTTTGATATGTAGAAGCTATTTATTTTAAAGAAATATTCTTTATTTATTTGTTGGATAGAAATAGCCAGAGATTTAGAAGAAAGGGGGTGATAAAGAGGGATAGAAACAGAGAGAAAACTGCAGCCCTGCTTCCACTTGCCCAGCTTTCCCTCTGGAGGTGGGGACCAGGGGCTCAAACCCAGGTCCTTGTGTATTATAACATGTGTGCTCAACCAGGTACTCCATCACCTGGCCCATCTAGAAGCTGTTTAGATTCATATAATCCCATTTATTTACTTTTGTTTTCATTTTCCATGTGCCCAGGTGGTTGAGTCTTCAAATACATCTTTGATGTGAAGTCCTGCAAAGTTTCATCAACATTTTCTTCTATAAATTTTAGAGTTTCTGATTCAATATCTAGACGTTTTATTTATTTTAATTTGACCTTGGTGTATGGGCTTAGGTAGTGATCTATTTTCACTTTACTGCATGTGTTGTTGTGGCCAGGTGTCGGGTTGCACCACGGAGAAGAGAGAGAGAGGAGGTCTGGAACAAGCAGGGTACACAAATCTTTATTATAGGATGGGGGGGTGGCTCAGGCCACGTGGAGTCAGCCGACAATGGTCATTCCCACTACCTCACCACAGGGCAAAAGGGGGGAGAGCCCAGAGAGAGCCAAAGGAACCCAGAGAGAGCAAGGGGGGGGAGTGAGGGAGCTTTTATTGGGCAACAATCAGGGGTGACGTCTGGGGGCAGGATTGGCTGAAGGGGGCACTGCTAGGATATCGCAGGGCATGGTAAAACCTGCATCAGAATAATTCCTCAGCATCATCTCCTCCTTTCCCTTTATATATAAATGGACACAGTAAAGAAAAATGGAATGGAGCTGGCTTAAATGTTTTTAAGGAATGCTGTGTTCAGGTGGGAAGATGTAGGACTTTCTGTGGAGGAGGGAAGGCTTAAATGGCTGTGAACCTTGTGAGATTTATACGTCCTCCTGTGCTCAACCCCTCTTTAGAGAGAGAGAGACTTACCTGGAGGGACTCATTTCATCTCATAGGTTTAAGCGCAGCCTGCTCAACCGTCTCTTCACAATATCTCTACATCTTTTCTATTTTTCTATCTAGTCATAGCATAATAAAACAGGAAGGGACAAGTAGGGGAGTAGTAAAGGCCAGTGTGATGTGAAGGGAAGGATTGATGTGTAAAGGAATGTTCCCTGCTTGGGGGGGGGAGGGGCAAGGGTACATAATGAGGGGGAGGTGGGAGGGCATGACCCACCAAACAGAGGGGCTATTTGGCATTGTATAGTCCTCAAGGCAACAGTCTGTAAAGTCTATGAACTACTCAGGATCAGTCTACGAAAAACCAGCAGCGTGAAGGGAAATAAGCTGCTTTAAAATTGTGTAAGATGTCTATATAGTATGCCAGCAAGTCCGATACAAGTCTCAGTCCAAAGTAGATGGCTAGGGGAAGAATTGGTAGGGGATGAGACGCTGCATGATGGAGGTCAGCCACTGGAATTCTGCTTTTCTGTAGATAGCCAGCTGGAACCGCCAACACTTGACAGGCAAATCAGAAGTGGGAACGGCAAGCAGGCATTAAGAAAGTTCTGTCCTTGGAGTCTGTGTATCAGGTTCTTCAGATCACGTTAAGTGACATCTAGGGCTTCTGGAGGTGTGCTACTGTAGTCGTGCCATCTAGTGGGTGACGTCAGGGTGTGCAGGGGTTCAGATGGTTTTTCCGGGATTCCTGTGAAAGAAACACAAACAATCTGCTTCTCGTGGTTAATTTGAACTTGTAACAAGTTAGAGGTTTGTTATAGTTGATACCTCAATGATTATAACTGGTTTAAATATCTTTATGATTTTATTTAAAGGTCATCTAATGTGACCTCCTGTAGCAGTCTTTACAGCAGGATCTTGAGACCAATTTTAGTTAAAATATGTATTTTAAACAGACTCAAATTGCTTAGAGAGTTAACGCATTTTCGTGACAATGATTTTAACATTTACAGTGCCAGATTGATGCCAGATCTGTTGTGGATTAATTTCCACAAGATAGTTTACAGGGCACTTTTGGGGGCCCTCCAAAGGTGTCCTGGATAGAGAATTTATATTTTAGTTTTGGGAGTGTGTAGTCAAGTTAAACATTTAGACTTTTACCTTAAATAGTTAGTTACCTTAGCAAATTAATTTTTACCTTGTCTGGTAATAATGTAGTTGTAGGATTACACTTTTGACCGCTAAGTTAGTGTTACCAAACTTGAGACATATCCATAAACATTTAGTTATAACACACTGGAGGAAAAAGAACTTTTGTTATAAAAACATATCATTTTAAAAACAAATTTATATCTGTCATTAGTCACACAGTTTAAGACTAAACACATATATACCAAAACTATATATAAAAATCAAAAGAGGGAGAAAAACAAAAATTTTGGAATGTTTCTGGACGTCTCCAGAAACATTGGCTGTATCTAGCATTTTTATATAAAGCCAATTACCTTTTAGAGTACTCCGAGAAGATGGGTCATGCAAAAAAATTTTTGGTCATTCAACACACTCACTCACAAAACACAACTGGCCAGTTATAACATAAGACATTCAGGGAAAAGGTAGGAGAGAGGTCTCTGTGAGCCAGATTTTGTATGTTCAGCCATGTCATATTATGGGTCCTGGGATGTATCCTGCATCTGGTCTTCTTGTAGTATTTCTTGTTCTTCAGGGATAACAGTGCCATCTTTCAGGTATTGTCAGACATGGCAGGCAGGAACCCAGACAGGTTTAGAGAAATTTTGCAGGAAAATGCATGTGAAACCCCTTCCCATGGTCAATAGGGGTCAGGCCCTTTTCAAATTTTATCGAGTGGGTCTCTCCATTTAACCTTAACGGATGGGAGGGTAGATGGTGTTTGCCAGTGAAGAATAATAGGAGGTAGGTCTGAATTATTGTAAATATTAAAGAGATTTAATGTAGTTAAGGCTTTTGCTAGCTGGATATTGGGGGGATATGTTCCTCTATTATCTTTATTTAATTTAGCCTTCAGAGTTTTATGGGCCCTCTCGACAATGTGTTGTCCCTGTGGATTGTAGGGAATGCCCGTGGTATGAGTAATATTCCAGAGGGAACCAAAATCTTTAAATTTTTTGCTGGTAAACATCATCACCTTGTCTGTTTTTTTAAAAAAGTGGGAACCCCATAACGGCAAAACAAGAGAGCATATGGCTTACAAGCTTTTCAGTGCTTTCTCCTGTCTGAGTTGTTGCCCACATAAATTTAGAAAAGGTATCAATTGAGACAAACACATATTTTTGTTTGCCAAAGTTCGGTATGTGGGTGACATCGATTTGCCAAATAGCATTAGCTTTTAAACCTCGGGGGTTGGGAGTCAGGCTGTAGCGCAGCGGGTTAAGCACAGGTGGTGCTAAGCACAAGGACCCACATAAGGATCCTGGTTCAAGCCCTGACTCCCCACCTGCAGGGGTGTCACTTCACAAGCAGTGAAACAGGTCTGCAGGTGTCTATCTTTCTCTCCCTCTCTCTGTCTTCCCCCTCCCCTCTCCATTTCTCTCTGTCCTATCCAACAACAATGATAACAATAATAACTACAACAATAAAACAACAAGGGCAACAAAAGGGAATAAATAAATAAAAATAAATATAAAAATATTTTTTAAAAATAAAATAAATAAATAAATAAACCTCGGGGGTTAACCCCAAGGGTCTGGATAGTAGGTGTCTTTATGAGACTTGCACAAGAAGAGCATGTAGCGAGGATGTGTTTTAACTGTGGTAAAGGAACATCAGGAAATCGAGCTCGAAGGCCTTTAACATTAACATGGGTTAGAGAATGAAAATTAGCAGGATCAGAGACAGAGACTGGGAAAGTTCCTGTGGAGGCAAGGCAGTAAACTGCAGCATTCCCTTTGGACAGGGAACCAGGAAGAGGGCTGTGGGAATGAAGGTGTTGAATATACAGTGGTTGGGTTCGAGAACAGAGCATAGAGGTGATTTGAATCAAAAGGAGAAAGTAGGTTGTCATCAATTTTCACATAACAATGAGCAAGCCATGGAAGTAAGTTAACAGTATACACACTGTCAGAAAAAAGGTTGAAGGATTCTGGTACAGCTTTTAATGCAAGGAAAACAGCATAAAGTTCTTTGTACTGAGGGAAATTCTCAGGAAGCTCATAAAGAGAGGTTTAGGAGATTGTTTGTCTGGGTAATATATAAGGGCAGCAGCTCCCCTTTTTCCGCCATCAGTAAAGACTGTAGGAGCAAAGGGAATGGGATCCCGAGAGAAAAGTTTAGGTGCTAGTAGAGGCAAAAGAGGTAAAGAAGCTATCAATTTATTAGAAGGAAAATGGTTATCTATTTGTCCTGGAAACTCAATGAAGCTTATGGCAAAGCGGGAATGATGGCGTATAAGCCACTCTGTATCTGTGAGAGAAAAGGGAAGGATAATTAAATCTGGTTCTTTCCTTAAGACCTGCACAGACCTATTTCTCCCTTGGTGAACCATGAATGCTAATGCGTCTATCTCAGTGAGAAGTCTTGGAGCTCCTCCTACTGGCGTGTGAAGCCACTAGAGAACCCCATGGTCTTGCCACAATGCTCCTACTACTGTGGGGGTGGAGTTAAAGATTAGAAGGTTTACCAGAGAGGAGGGGTAGAATCGAACAAGGTGCATGTCCTGGGAGACCTGGTTAACCCTTTCCAGTGCCGAGGAGGTCTCGGGAGTTAACTTACGTTTTGAGGAGTGCTGTTTGTTTCCTTTCAACAGGTCAAACAGTGGTTGGAGGCAGCTTGTAGGCAGATAGAGATACTGCCTAAGCCCATTTAAATTTCCTAGAAAACTTTGTAAAGAAGCAAGAGTAAGGTTAGAAGGAAAGGAGACATTAGGTATTAAGGGACGAATTTGCATTAGAGAAATCTCTGAACCTAAGAAAGATATTGGAGGAGTTAGCTTTATCTTCTCAGGAGCTACATTAAGGCCACTTTTCTTTAATGCAGGAATGAGAAAATCACGTAAAGCATAGAGATCTGTATCTGATTTTCCCCATATTAAAATATCATCTGTATAATGAAAAACATTAAGGCCCTTATGAATATATGGGAAAAGGGCAGATTTAATAGCCTCCTGACAAATTGTAGGACTATTGGCCATACCCTGGGGCAGCACCACCCATTCAAACATATCAGCAGGGCTGGCGTTATTAATAGAAGGAACAGAGAAGGCAAAACGTTTACAATCTTGCTGATGCAAGGAAATAGAGAAAAAACAATCTTGTATATCAATAGCTATGATTGGAAATTTTGTGGGAATTGCAGAAGCAAGAGGCAAACGCCTTTGGGTGGAGCCCCAGACCTGCATGGTTTTATTTACCGCACAGAGATCTTGAAGGAGGCGCCATTTTCCTGAGCGCTTTTTAATCACAAAGACAGGAGTATTTCATGGACTTCAAGAATGACGAATGTGTCCCAAGGACAACTGCTCTTGGACGAGCTCTTTTAAAATTTCTAGTTTATCCCTAGGTAAAGGCCACTGTTCCACCCAGAAAGGCTCATTAGAAAGCCAGCCTAAGCGGGGAGTTTGGCTACGAACAGTAGCAGTTAGTATTGGGGGTGCTGATTAGATCTGGTCTCGCAGGAGTGAGTGTTATGCTCTGCAGAGGCATCTGTGGATATCTTAACATCAAGACAACTGGTTATTTTGAATAGGTACGCATCTGCATGTATTACAATGTGGAAACTTCTTTTTAATTTTTTAAAATAGTTATTGTAAGAGTTTTCACTGGGACTTCTTGCCTGCATGATTTCATTGTGTTCTCTCTCTCTCTCTCTCTCTCTCTCTCTCCTTCTCCATCCCCCTTTTCACCCCCTTTCTCTCAGAGGGTATAAAATTGAAATACAGGAAAGCACTACAGTTTCACTTCACTATTGTGAGATTTTCTTTCATGTTCATCATGTAGATGACCTGGGACCCCAACCCAGCTCTTCCTATATAGTAAAGCCTGTGTCTTACCCCATGAGTTATTGAGCAACCTTAATAATTTATTTTATCAGCATTTTATTTGAAAACTATTTAGACTCTACCATGCAGTTATTACTGGTAGGTAAATCTTAGTTTTCTTATCAAAATACTTTATAAAATTTAGAAAATCAGAGATATCTAGAACGACAGTGTGCACACTTTATCATCTGAAAGGACTTAGCTTTGAGCAATGACACCACATGGTCCTAGAGGAAAAGTGGAATGGTGCTGTAGTGTCTCTTCTTTTCCCACTTGCTTGAGGTCTCTCTCTCTCACTTGCTCTACTAGGAAAAAAGAATATGAGCCCCAGATCATATCAGATATATGTGGTTTACAGTCAACAATATTTATACACCTTTCCCACATTTAGGAGATACTCTCTTCCCTGAACCAGCTTTCTGGTCCTTCTTCCAGCCATGACATTATTTACCCAGACAATAGCTAAGATCCACCTGCATATCAGATTTCAGGTGCATGGAAAAACAAAGAAACAAACAAATAAACAAACAAAAAAACTAGTATAGCCACAGGACCTTTGGAATTTAACTAAAATATGCCTACTAGCTATCTACAACCCTTCATCTTGAACTATTCCAGCTTTTAGGTTCATGATCAGTCAACAATTTGTTTGGTAAAGTATCTTAACTCTCTTTTCAACCACCAGGTTCCAGATGTTAGTAAGATGCCAACCAGACTTCCCTGGACAGACAACCACACCAATGTGTCCTGGCACCCCACCTCCCCAGATGCCTGCCCCACTAGGGAAAGAGAGAGGCAGGCTGTGGGTATGGATTGACCTGTCAACGCTCATGTTCAGCAGGGAAGTGATTAGAGAAGACATACCTTCCACCTTCTGCATCCCATAATGACCTTGGGTCCATACTCTCAGAGGTTTAAAGAATAGGAAAGCTACTTGGGGAGGGGATGGGATATGGAGTTCTGGTGGTGGGAATTATGTGGAGTTATATCCCTATTATCATTTGGCTTTGTCAGTGTTTCCTTTTTATAAAAAAATTAGTGAAAAAAAAATCTTTCGAGAGCAGTGGAAATACACATGTGCAAAGCCGTGATGCTACAGATAAATAAATATTAAATAAAACAAAGTAAGAGAATACAACCTTTTATTCAAAGAAGTAGATAGGAAAAAACTTATGCCAAGAATACAGGTGGATGTGTAGAGCTATACTTCCTTGAGAAAGATTGCACCAATTTAGTGTCATGTTAATTTGGAAAATAGAAGGGCATAATATTGGGGGAAATGATGGGATCATGAAAACTAACTGTATTTTAAAAAATTTGCTTCTGGTTAGGTGTGAGTATGGTCAAGAAGTTGATTATTTTGTTACCTGCATGAGACAGAAGCAATTCAAACCACCTATCACTCAGTCTGCCATACTTTACCAGGTATCTTGCCTGAGCCTGGATAACTCAGGACACACTTGCCACTCAGTGAGCCTGCAGGTCCTTGAACTTTAATTGGTGATATCCGACAGAAAACAAAATATTAATTCAGTCATTATGAAAAATGATTTAGAAAATTTCAGGATGAATGAAATGATGGTACACTCCACATGTCTGAAGGTTAGGCTGGTTCTCATTTCCACATTTGCAGACCTGCTGAGAACAGCTGGGTCCTCATTTGCTTTAGGATATGGAGAAGTTAGTAGACTAGAAGACAGAATCCTGTAATTCAGAGTGAAGCTCCCCCATGGAGCCAGGATGCTTGTTGGTCATAACATATATAATCAAGTTCCATAATGTTAGACCAAGTGCTCCAGGTAATTCAGGGATACCTTACAAAATCCTCTTTACACTCAGAGAAAATTAAACAACCTGTGAGTAGTTTCTGATTCATCATATTTTCCTATGCAGAACCTATGAGAAACAAACAATTTTAAGGGCAGTGTTGACCTGCATATAAAGAACCAACAGATGAATGGAGTACAACATGAAGAATAAAAATAAATCTGTAATGAAGAAGATGGCGGACTGAGAAGTCGCTAACAGCGAGTGCTCTGATCGCATCGTCGGCAACGGTAGGATTTTCTGCCTTTAGCAGGCCAGTCAATAAGGGGTGACACCAAAGAAGTGGTTACAATTTAATTTGGGTTAAGAATTAGAGTAAAGGTGACACGGAATAGCGGGGCTCCAGAATACCCAGGTGGCGCCAGGCAAGGTGAGTGCGCCGGGCATTGTCCTCCGCCCAGGAAGGCGGCTCCTCCTCCGCCAGTTGCAGAGCGCGGCGGGCAGAGGACCCGGAGAGAGCACTTTAGCTCGGGGGCTTCCTCTTGGGAGTCTCCAGGGTCCACCGTGACCCTGAGGGCGGATCCAAAGACTTCTTGAGTATAGCTCTCATTGGATCAAAGGACTTGGAGCTAGTTTTCATTTTTGAGAACTCCTTTAAAAAAGTCTGGAGGGGGGGGGTTTCCCGGAAGATGGCAGACTGAGAAGTGGCTAGCCTTTGATCTCCGGACACATCTCGTGTAAACAATAGGATTTTCTGCCTTAAGCAGGCCAGCCAATAAGGGGCCATAGCGGTGACACCAAGGAGATGTCTATAACTTAATTTGGGTTAAGAATTAGAGTAGGGGAAAAAATTTTTTTTTCTTCCTTTTAATTTTCAAGCATACATCCTTCCCGCCGCCCCTCCCCCCCCATAAGCAGTGCCTGGGACCAGCTCAGCTACTAGCAGGATACCCCATACCACCAAACAGGGTGTTTTTTTTTTTTTTTAATTCACTGATACACATTTGGGAAGTTCCTCGCACTGCTCTTTAATTACAACTCTTCTTCTTATCTTCTCCCTTTTCTCTCTCTTATCTCTCTTTTTTTTTTTTTAATCTTGTCATACACTTCTTTCTTCTTTGCCTTTCTGAATTAGTGAATTACTTTGGGGAAGAAATCTGACCCAGAGTGGACTCTCTATGTGTGTATCTCTGCTCTAGTTCCCTTTACACTCTTGTTACCCCTAGAATATACACTGGATAGTAGATTTGCATAACTGTCTATTCTTGCTATCCTCTCTTTCTTTTCTCTTTCTTCACTGGGATTTGGTTACTATTTTTTCACGGACTGGAGAAATTGTTTGGCTAACTGGTAACGATTAAACTCCTTCAATACTTACTTCAGTTGCTACTGTAATTCCGGAGGTTGGTGAGTGCAATTGTCATAAAGGTATTTAGTACAGTGTTACTTGTGCTCAAAACACAACAACTGAGGAACAACAGAGCATAAAAAAAAAGAGAGAAACACATAAAAAAAAATGGGTAGATTAAAAACAAATAAAACTGCTACCCCAATGAATGAAGACAAGAGCCCAGAAGAAACTACAAATCAGTCAGAAGTAACCATAGATAAGAAAAGTATGCAAGCAATAATAAACTTATTAATCACAGAAATGAAAACAACATTGGAGGAAAGGAATGGCAGTATTAGGGAAACAACAGTTGAGACCCCCAAGGAAAATACTGATTATCTTGAGGCAATTAGAGCACTGAAAGCTGAAATAGCTGTAATGAAGAAAGAAGCTGAGGCAAGGGAAAGCAGACTAACAGAAGCAGAAAACAGAATGAGTCAGACAGAGGATGAGTTAGAGAAAACTAAGAAAGAGTTGAAAGAGCTTAAAAAGAGATTGAGAGACACTGAAAACAACAACAGAGACATATGGGATAATCTCAAAAGAAGTAACATTCGTATAATTGGCCTGCCAGAGGAAGAAAGAGAGGAAGGGGAAGGAAACATTCTAGAGGAAATAATACAAGAAAACTTCCCAGACCTGAATAACAGAAATGATATCAAGGTTCAAGAGGCCCAGAGAGTACCAAACAGAATCAACCCAGACCTGAAGACACCAAGACACATCATAGTCACAATGAGAAGAAGTAAGGATAAAGAAAGGATCCTAAAGGCTGCAAGAGAGAAACAAAAAGTCACATACAGGGGAAAACCCATAAGACTTTCTGCAGATTTCTCAACTCAAACTCTAAAAGCCAGAAGGGAGTGGCAAGATATCTATCGAGCCCTGAATGAAAAAGGGTTTCAACCAAGGATAATATATCCTGCTAGACTTTCATTCAAGCTAGATGGAGGGATCAAAACCTTCTTAGACAAACAACATTTAAAGGAGGCAACTATCACCAAGCCGGCCCTGAAAGAGGTACTAAAAGACCTCTTATAAACAAGAACATCACTGTAATACTTGCAATATGTCAGAGCAAACAAATTGTTTTTTAGAACAATGGCACTACAATACATTAAATCCATAATATCAATAAATGTCAATGGCTTAAACTCACCCATCAAAAGGCACAGGGTGGGGGGATGGATCAGAAAACATAACCCAACCATATGCTGATTGCAAGAATCCCATCTGTCACAACAAGATAAACACAGACTTAAAGTGAAAGGATGGAAAACTATCATACAGGCTAACGGTCCACAAAAAAGGGCAGGAACAGCCATTCTCATCTCAGATACGATAGATTTTAAATTAAATAAAGTAATAAAAGATAGGCAAGGACATTACATAATGTTTAGAGGATCAATCAGCCAAGAAGACTTAACAATTATTAACATCTATGCACCCAACGAGGGACCATCTAAATACATTAAGCATCTACTGAAAGAATTTCAAAAATACATCAATAGTAATACAATAATAGTGGGAGACTTCAATACCCCACTCTCACACTTAGACAGATCAACAAAGCAGAGAACCAATAAAGATACAAGAGAATTGAGTGAAGAGATTGACAGACTACACCTCTTGGACATTTTCAGACTACTCCACCCCAAAAAACTGGAATACACCTTCTTTTCAAATCCACATAACACATACTCAAGAATAGACCACATGTTAGGCCACAAAGACAGCATCAATAAATTCAAGAGCATTGAAATCATCCCAAGTATCTTCTCAGACCACAGTGGAGTAAAACTAACTTTTAACAACAAACGGAAAATTATTAAAAGACATAGAATTTGGAAACTAAACAACATGCTCCTTAAGAACCACTGTGTCAGAGACTCACTCAAACAGAAAATTCAAATGTTCCTGGAAACTAATGAAAATGAAGACACAACCTATCAAAATATTTGGGACACAGCTAAAGCAGTACTGAGAGGGAAACTTATAGCCATACAATCACATATTAAAAAACAAGAAGAAGCCCAAATGCACGACCTTACTACACACCTCAAGGACTTAGAGGAAGAGGAACAAAGGAACCCTAAAGCAACCAGAAGGACAGAAATCACTAAAGTTAGAGCAGAAATAAACAACATCAAAAATAAAAGAACCATACAAAAGATCAAGAAGTCAAATGTTGGTTCTTTGAAAGATTAAACAAAATTGACAAACCCCTAGCCAGACTCACCAAACAAAAAAAAGAGAAGACTCAAATTAATAGAATTGTAAACTATGCAGGAGTTATCACAACTGACACCACAGAAATCCAGAGAATTCTGCGAAACTTTTATGAAGAACTATATGCCACCAAGCTAGAGAATCTGGAAGAAATGGAACAATTCCTAGAAACCTATGCACTTCCAAAAATGAAGCAAGAAGAACTACAAAATCTAAATGCACCAATCACAGACAAAGAAATTGAAACCGTTATTAAGAATTTCCCCAACAACAAAAGTCCTGGACCAGATGGCTTCACAAACGAATTCTACAAAACTTTCAGGAAACAGTTAATACCCATACTTCTTAAGCTATTCCATAAGATTGAAGAAACAGGAATACTCCCTTCCACCTTTTATGAAGCCAACATCACCCTGATACCAAAAGCTGATAGGGACAGAACATAAAAGGAAAACTACAGACCAATATCTCTGATGAACATAGATGCCAAAATATTAAACAAGATCTTGGCCAACCGGATACAGCAACACATCAAAAAGATTGTTCATCATGACCAAGTGGAATTCATCCCAGGAATGCAAGGCTGGTTCAACATCCGTAAATCAATCAATGTCATTCATCACATCAATAAAAGCAAAGCCAAAAACCACATGATTATCTCAATAGATGCAGAGAAAGCCTTTGACAAAATCCAACACCCATTCATGCTCAAAACTCTACAGAAAATGGGAATAGATGGGAAATTCCTCAAGATAGTGGAGTCTATATATAGCAAACCTACAGCCAACATCATACTCAATGGAGAGAAGCTGAAAGGATTCCCCCTCAGATCAGGGACTAGACAGGGCTGTCCACTGTCACCGTTACTCTTCAACATAGTATTGGAAGTTCTTGCCATAGCAATCAGGCAAGAGAAAGAAATCAAAGGGATACAGATTGGAAGGGAAGAAGTCAAGCTCTCACTATTTGCAGATGATATGATAGTATACATAGAAAGACCTAAAGAATCCAGTAGAAAATTACTGGAAGTTGTTAGGCAATATAGCAAGGTATCAGGCTACAAAATCAATGTACAAAAATCAGTGGCATTTCTTCATGCAAACACTAAATCTGAAGAAGAAGACATCCAGAAATCACTCCCATTTACTGTTTCAGCAAAATCAATCAAATACCTAGGAATAAAGTTGACCAAAGAAGTGAAAGACTTGTATACTGAAAACTATGAGTTGCTACTCAAGGAGATAGAAACTGATACCAAGAAATGAAAGATATCCCATGCTCATGGATTGGAAGAATAAATATCATCAAAATGAATATTCTCCCCAGAGCCATATACATATACACTTATGGTGGCGTGGGATTGAACCTGGGACTTCGTAGCCTCAGGCATGAGAATCTCTTTACATAACCATTATGCTATCTACCCCTGTCCAGTAGAATAACTTTGTATATAGTCAAAGGAACAGGTATAATTTGTGAGTCCAAGAAGTATTTGTGTAGTAACCAAAACTTCTGATAT
Organism: Erinaceus europaeus; assembly: GCF_950295315.1. Classification (NCBI taxonomy): domain Eukaryota; kingdom Metazoa; phylum Chordata; class Mammalia; order Eulipotyphla; family Erinaceidae; genus Erinaceus; species Erinaceus europaeus. The sequence goes on from NC_080175.1 coordinate 33,828,949, forward strand.
GATTGAAGATATATGAGCGATATCAAGCATCTCTTAATTGTTGTGGATTTTACGAAGAAAACCAGTTCTTTAAAGATAGGGTGATTGCCCATGCCATCCATTCCATTGTTCATTTAGAAGACATCTACCCCTGACATATTTTATGGCATATTTCAGATTACAATATCTAAAATATAGTCTCCTGCCTTTAAGGAATTGTTAGGGAAATTGCATCATTAGCATGTAATACTTCAACTGCAGTAAAAAAAAAAAAAAGCAAACCACTAGGGGCTAAGTGTTCTTAATCTGCAGTCTATAAGATTTAAGCCATTGGGAGTCCGGAGGTAATGCAGAGGGTTAAGCGCATGTGGCACAAAGCGCAAGGACCAGCGTAAAGGTCCTGGTTCTAGCCCCCATCCCCACCTGCAAGGGAGTCACTTTACAGGCGGTGAAACAGGTTTGCAGGTGTCTATCTTTCTCTCCCCCTTTCTGTCTTCCCCTCCTTTCTCCATTTCCCTCTGTCCTATCCAACAATATCAAATAAGAACAACAATTATAACTATAACAATAAAAAACAATGGCAACAAAAGGGAATAAATAGATATTATTTAAAAAAATTCAAGCTATTAATATGCACAACTAGTATTTAAGTGTAGTTGTGGAGTTTGCAGTATCTGTAACATTTACAAGATAGATGTGCCTGGAGTTTCACAATAGTATAATTATAAATATATAATAATACAACAATAATAACAATTCTATATATATATATATATATGATGCATATTTTGTCTCAATGAGCAAATGATAAACTCTCCTTGAATGATCCCAGAAACCTGTTCTAACAGCAACCACCATGACCTTGAGCTTGAGAATAAATAGAAGATTTCACTTAAGAGATAAAAGAAGATAATTTCAGATCAAGATATTTTCATGTTCTCAGTAGCATAGAACTGAATCAATATCTTTGGATGATTGTAAGAGAGTACACATTGAGAATAGAACCAGACTGGGGAGAGGGAATGTGGAGAAGTAGAACACAGCAATGGTGAAAGAGGTGTGACTCCATACAGCCATACAAAATCTTTATATTTTACATAAACTGGGTTATCTGTAGATCAAAACCACACTGAACAGCTTTTGTAGAGACATAGCCTGGCTTATGTTTCTTTTAGACATAAACTTATGATAAGAAAGTTGAAGGTTGCTTAAAGGAAGATAAAATCTCAAATAAGATTTGTTTCCAAAAGTCTCTTCAAACCTGAACCAAAGGCAGGGGGTGGGGGATGGGGGGTGGGGGGTGGGGCAGGGGGCAGTTAGCAGTCTCAGGGGAAATAAATGTATAGAGTTGTCACACATGTCTGTCCACAGAAGAAGAGGAAAGAAAATATAAGTCTAGATTATCACCTGCAGTTTGGGTTTACTGAGCATGAAGATGCTGAGATCATTACTAAGAAAAGAATTAGATTTTAGTTGCCATAAACTCAGACTAGAGCAAATGGTCAGAAGTGAAAACAGAGAAAGAAAAGCAGACATTCATATTCTATCTGGTTTCTTATGTTACTTTTACTTTTCTGAGCCAAATTATTTTTTAATGTTTATTTATTTTTTTGGTAGAAATAGATATCAAGGAGGAAGGGAGAGATGGGGAAAGAGAAACACTACTTCATCTCTCCTTAAGCTTTTCCCTGGCAGATGGAGTTGAGAGCTTGAACCTGGGCCCTTGAGCATTACAACATGTGCTCTGAGTCAATTTCTTAACAACAATCAGAAATCAATCAGAAATGAGCTCAGAAATCAAGGGGGGTGATATAATGTAAAATAAAAGAGTTTTCTTTGACAAATACATTTTTCAGACAGTGGGCCTAGTAAGTATGGTGTTTCTTTTGCACTGTCATTCCAAAATCTCTTCTTTAGCTGATATTATCTATTAGTACCTTGTGTTACAGAGACATAGATTATCTTTATTTGACAATATAAAAAAAATCTATATAGCTGATAAAGAGAGATAGGACAGTCTTGGGTACAAACTTCAGATAGTTAGAAAGCTGTGGTCCCCACTCTCATATTTCTCCTTATGTAAATTTCATGTACAGATTTCATCTGCCTTTTTTTTCATGTGGCTTGATGGGGGGTAGTGTCAGTTTACTGGCATTCAGATATGCTGACATTTTGCCCATAGTCATTGTTAGGAGTAATAAAGCCCTTTACCTAAATCCAGGTATCTTGAGGTTTCTGCTAGAATCTATGAAATTGAACTAGGCTAATGTTTTAGATTGTGAACAGAATACAATCTCAAAGCTCTTACCAGTCCTGACACAGTTTGTTTTGAGCAATCAAAACATATTACTTTATAAAAATCTAAGTAACGAGTCATACTCTGAGAGATCACCTTTCCATAATAGCAATCTTAACAAATACTCAACCTGGCATAATGCTCACAGAATAAATGTCTTCTCCTGGGACATGCTCCACTGGACAGTCTTTTCACATTAGCTCTTTAATGTAATCCCAGCTCTCCATTGCATGTCCTTGGTCACTGGATGTGATTTAGTTTAAAAAGAAGAAAATATAAATCTCAGTCATAAATCTAAGTCCTTACTAGATTAAGAGCATTTCAATTTGAATAATTTCATAAAACATAATGTGTTCTCATTTTAAACATTTCCCCCAGCAACACTGAAATTTCATCATAAGGAAGATGTTTTCATCTTCTGAAAACAAAGGGCAATTTCATTTGCAATGATGGAGTATCACAAAGGAATCAAAACACAGGAGACAGACAATACATCATGGCAATATTGTCTTAGCTACACACAGAAAAGCTTTTTAACCCAGAATTTAAATAAACAGTTTTGAACACTATGTTCTTTGAAATAATTAGTTATTTTCCAATCTCATTACATATAATGATCAATAGCAGCATCAGAATCTTATAACAAAACAGTCTTCATACTTTACTACTTTAAAAACTTGTTACATATTGACAAAGTAAAGCTACAACAGGTAAGTCAGTCTACAATATGTCATAGAATGAATTAGTTCAGCAAGGGAACCATATCATCAGTTGTGGCATTTAAGGAAAGTTTCTGAGCCTTTCTCTCAAATCCTTTTTGGTGCTTGTATAGTTTACAGTTTTCTCTGTATGCTGATTATGTACAGCTTAATAAAGTAGGATTTTATTGTCATCCAGTTTAAAAATTGCTACTAGGTTCTTCAAACTTTACCTAGTAGCACTTATGATTGAGAAGTGACATTGCAACTTGAACAGGACCAAAGGTTTTATGCCACTTTATCCCCTTGTGCCCTTTCTGACAAAAGTTTTAGAAAAAATGGAGGTTTAATTTGTCTTTTATTGTTTTTATACATAAGATAAGACAGATCCAAAACTGTATAATTCATTTTCCCATAAATATAACCTGGGTATTGATTAGTGTCTGAGTCTAAATGCTACTTGCCTCAGTGTTCTTTAGTAGAAAGCAGAATTGGGAGAGCATCTGCCTGGCTTCAGCTCTGGCCCTGCTTCCTGAATTCAAATGTTGCCTGCAGTCTCTTTGCAGCAGCTATAGTAACACAAGCCTCTGTCCAGGGATGTCTGGTTCTCGTCATGATAGCATCTGGAACCTGTTGGCTGAAAAGAGAGTTTATTTTTTATTTTATTTTTTTAAATATTTATTTTATTTATTTATTCCCTTTTGTTGCCCTTGTTGTTTTATTGTTGTAGTTATTATTGTTGTTGTCGTTGTTGGATAGGACAGAGAGAAATGGAGAGAGGAGGGGAAGACAGACAGGAGGAGAGAAAGATAGACACTTGCAGACCTGCTTCACCACCTGTGAAGCGACTCCCCTGCAGGTGGGGAGCCGGGGTTCGAACCGGGATCCTTATGCCGGTCCTTGTGCTTTGCGCCACCTGCGCTTAACCCGCTGCGCTACAGCCTGACTCCCTGAAAAGAGAGTTTAAATATAAAGCCAAACAAGTTGTTCACTAATCATTAACCTAAAGGCTGTAATAGTACAGACGAAGAGTTGGGGGGGTCTCCATTTTGTAGATAGCTAGTAGGCCTATTTTTGTTATATTACAAAGGGCCCATGACTATACTAGTTTTTGTTCTTTGTTTTGGTGCCCTACTCCAAACTCAGTCAAATCCTGCTTGAGTTTCACTTTCTGTTCTTCTTTCTCAACTTCTTTTATGAGTGGGATCCTCTCATACTCATCTTTGTCTTTCTGATTTAGCTCACTTAACATAATTCCTTCTAGCTCCATCCAAAATGGGTCAGAGAAGGTGGATTCATTGTTCTTAATAGCTGTATAATACGTGGGAAATTCTTTGGTATATGCATTTATTTTTTTTATTATTTATTTAAGAAAGGAGACATTAACAAAACCGTAGGATAAGAGGTGCACAGCTCCACACAATATCCACAACCGGATCTCCATATCCCATCCCCTCCCTGATAGCTTTCCCATTCTCTATCTCTCTGGGAGTATGGATCCAGGGTCATTGTGGGTTGCAGAAGGTGAGAGGTCTGGCTTCTGTAATTGCTTCCCCGCTGAACACAGGCATTGACTGGTCGATCCCTACTCCCAGTCTGTCTTTCTTTTTCCCTAGTAGGGTGGGTCTCTGGGGAAGCAGAGCTCCAGGACACATTGGTGGGGTCCTCCAGGGAAGTCTGGTTGGCATCATGCTGGCATCTGGAACCTGGTGGCTGAAAAGAGAGTTAACATACAGAGCCAAACAAATTGTTGAACAGTTATGGACTTACAGGCTGGAATAATGCAGATGAAGTGTTGGGGGGTACTCCCTGCAGACTCTTGTATACTTCTGCTTTCAGGTATATATTTTTCCCTAGTTTATGGGCATGTGTGAACATATCTCAGGGGACCTGGACTATATCTAGGTTTGGGGGCTTTATTGGGGAGTGGACCACCTGGAATGGAATTAGAAAATACTATGAAAGGAAAGGTCTCACCAGAATGATGAAGCTGAAGGATTGTCATTCCACAACTGAAGTCTCTGGACACAGTCTGAAGTGAAGCATGTTGGGGTGACACTCATTATGTTGATTAGGTTGCGATCCGCGGATGCAAAATTATTTGGTATGAATTGAGAGAAGCATGCAGGAAAGTGGGCCCCACCCTAAGGTTCCAGGACTGGGTTAAATATAGGCTCTATAGTGGAAATGTGAGGTTCCTGCTGTTTTTAGGGTTCAAGAAGACAATGGATAGCTATTGTTATCATCACATTATTTGGTAATTGGATTAACTTTGAAAAGTCCCTTTGTTAGGGTTAGACATATAGGCACATCCTTTGTGTGTGACTACCAAGACAGCTAAATAATGTAGACATGCACAGAAGAGTTTTCAGTAGCTTTATGTTAGCTGAAAACAGGAAAACATTCAAATATGTATTCACAGTAGATGGATAAATTAAATAAGTTGAGTACGGCAAAACATTCTGTGACCACTGGATTACTAAATCCTTTGCTATACAAAAAACACCATCTGAATAAACTTTAATAGCATGATGATCAAAAGATTTCTGTCACAGTGCTAGAGTTCCTACAGTGTGTTCTTTCATTGGTATAAAACTCAGCAGTCAGCAAATCTGAGTCTTAAAGTCTGCTTAGATATCATCTTGTAAAGTGGAGTGTCTTTAGTCAGAACAAACATATATGAAGTCTCCTTTGGTAGTTCTATCATTTTCTTTCCTCATATACTGGTAGGCAAGTGTTCTGTGACAAATTACATTTTTGTGCTTTTCAGGATTAATTTCTGTGATAGAAAACAATAGTTAAAAAAATTCAACACTTAACCCAAAATGAGCTTCTTAATCCTTTGAGAAAAACTGCATCTCCTTTAGGGAAAGTATGTTATTTAAAATGTAATTCATAGCTCAGACCAACAAGAATGCAAAGGTTACATAGGGTCCTGTACTTAATATGGGCCCCAGATCAAATTAATGGGGTTTACAGTTAACAGTATTTATATGCTTTTCCCATATTTGGGAGCTACTCTCTTCCCTGATCTAGCTTTCTAGTCCTTTTCCCAACTATGGCCACAATCTCCCCAGACAGTAAGCTGGATCCACCTGCATATTAGATGCCAAGTGCAGGCAAAAACTAGTAAAGTCATGGGCCTCTTGGAATATACTGAAAATAGACCTACTAGCTTTTCCACAGTGGAGACTCCAAATCCCAGCTGCATTTAGGTTCATGATTAGTCAGCATTTTATTTTCTGCTTTATATCTTAACTCTTTTTCAACCACCAGGTTCCAGATGATACCTTGATGCCAACCTGACTTCCCTGGGCATACAACCCCACCAATGTGTCCTGGTGCCCTACCTCCCCAGATGCCTGCTCTACTAGGAAAAGAGAGAGACAGGCTGGGAGTATGGATAAACCTGCCAATGCCCATGTTCAGTGGGGAAACAATTACAGAAGCCAGACCTTCCACCTTCTGCATCCCTTAATGACCCTGGGTCTATACTTACAGAGGGATAAAAAATAGGGAAGCTATCAAAGGAGGGGATTGGATATGGAACTCTGGGTGGTGGATATTGTGGGAAAGGTAGCCCTCATCCTATATTCGTAAATATTTGCATTTTATAAATAAACATTAAAATGGAATTCATTCATCTTTGTAGAGTGGGCATTAAAGAATTATGATCTTGTTACCCAGGAGCAGGTTATGCGGGTAGAGTGAAGGACTTGTGTATGTGAGGTCCCAGGTTTCATCCCTGGCATCACATATGTGAGATCACTATTCTGATCTTTCTCTTTCTCATAAAATTAAATGAATACACCTTAAAAGGAAAAAAATGCTTTATCATGTTGTATTGCTGACCCAGTTTCTATTTCTCTTACCCACACTTGATTTCAGGGGCGAGTTGTTGACTTTGCTAATCCTGAGAATGTTTTGCTGTCTGTATTCCTTTTGCTCCACTTTCAACATCACTGTACTCTGTATTATCTCCCTAATGAAAATGTTTGCTTGTTTTGCCTGCTGAAAGTGGGATGTATTGACCACTCTTAGATGTATTATATACTTAAATCATGTATGAGGGGCCAGGTGGTGTCACACCTGGTTGAATGCACATGCTACCCAGGTTCGAGCACCCACTCTCCAAATGCATGGGTAGGGAGTGTAGCAGGTGTCTCTCTTCCTCTCCTTTTCTCTCTTTCTCTCTCTGTCTCAATTTATCTCTGTCTCATTCAGATAAATACAACTAATAAAAGAAACTATACATGATAGCAAAAAAAACAAGCAGCAGAAGTACATTTGAAACACAATCATAATTATGATAAACTCCAAAGTTATAGCTGATATTTCAGCATGATGAAATAAATATTTCTGATGAGTATAAAGTTCTTCATTAAGGACAATGTAAATTTCAAATTATTTTGATTATTTCTATAGTGCATTTTCTGGTATTTGTTCTAAAATTACTAAAAGCTGTAGCTAACAACAGAATAAGGTGAAGCTCTCAATAAAGAATGCCATATTCTTTTTATTTTCCAAAGGTCTTTGAGATTGTTAAGATTTATGACACATTCCTGGAGCTCCACTTCCCCAGAGCCTCATGCCACTAGGGAAAAGAGAGAGGCAGGATAGGCTGTGAAAGCGCATGTTCAGTGGGGAAGCAATTACACAAGCCAGACCTTCCACTTTCTGCATCCCACGATGACCTTGGGTCCATACTCCCAGAGGGTTAAAGAAAAGGAAAGCTGCAGCAACAAATGCTGGAGAGGATGTGGGGACAGAGGAACCCTTTTACATTGCTGGTGGGAATGTAAATTGGTACAGCCTCTGTGGAGAGCAGTCTGGAAAACTCTCAGAAGGCTAGACATGGACCTTCCATATGACCCAATAATTCCTCTCCTGGGGTTATACCCCAAGGACTCCATAACACCCAACCAAAAAGAGGTGTGTACTCCTATGTTCATAGCAGCACAATTCATAATAGCTAAAACCTGGAAGCAACCCAGGTGCCCAACACCAGATGAGTGGCTGAGAAAGCTGTGGTATATATACACAATGGAATACTATGCAGCTATCAAGAACAATGAACCCACCTTCTCTGACCCATCTTGGACAGAGCTAGAAGGAATTATGTTAAGTGAACTAAGTCAGAAAGATAAAGATGAGTATGGGATGATCCCACTCATCAACAGAAGCTGACTAAGAAGATCTGAAAGGGAAACTAAAAGCAGGACCTGATCAAATTGTAAGTAGGGCACCAAAGTAAAAACCCAGTGGTGAGGGGTAGACATGTAGCTTCCTGGGCCAGTGGGGGGTGGGAGTGGGCGGGAGGGATGGGTCACAGTCCTTTGGTGGTGGGAATGGTGTTTATGTACACTCCTAGCAAAATGTAGATATATAAATCAGGAGCTAATTAATATGAGAGGGGGAAATCAATTGTATGTCTCAAAGTTTCTCAAAAGACAAACTGAATCTTTTTAACATATAGGCTATGTATTTGATATGCGGACTCTCTCAAAAGCCTAGACCAAGTAGATTAGAAGCTTCCAATAGCACAGCTATATACAAGATACTGGGTACTGTCCAGCAAACCATAACAAAGGGACTTTTCAAAGTTAACCCAATTAACAAATAATGTGATGATAATATTAACTATTGATTGTCTTTTTGAACCCTAAGACAGCAGGAACCTCACATCTTCACTATAGAGCCCCTACTTCCCCCAGTCCTGGAACCCTTGGATAGGGCCCACTTTGCCATATGCATCTCCCAATCCAAACCAAATAACATTGCATCTGCCGATCACAACCTTACCAAAGCAACGATTGCTACCTCAACATGCTTCACCTCAGAATGTATCCAGAGACTTCACGTGTGGAATGACAACCCTTCAGCTTCATTACTTGGGTGAGACCTTTCCTTTAATAGTACACTCTAATTTCATCTCAGGTAGTTCACTTTCCAACAAAGTCCCATAACCTAGATATACACCAGTTTCTGTGAGAGAGAGCTTATGTGCACACGTATCCATAAACTACTGCAAAATATATACCTGAAAGCAGGACTACACTAGAGTTTGCAGTGAGTACCTCCCTAACACTTCCTCTCCACTATTCCAAGCTTGGGATCCATGATTGCTCAACAAATTGTTTGGCTTCATATGTTAACTCTCTTTTCAATCACCAGGTTCCAGATGCCACCAGGATGCTGGCTAGGCTTCCCTGGATTGAAGACCCCACCAATGTGTCCTGGAACTCAGCTTCCCCAGAGTCACACCCTACTAGGGAAAGAGAGAGGCAGACTGGGGGTATGGACCAACCAGTCAACGCCCATGTTCAGCGGGGAAGCAATTACAGAAGCCAGACCTTCTACCTTCTGCAACCCTCAACGACCCTGGGTCCATGCTCCCAGAGGGATAGAGAATGGGAAAGCTACCATGGGAGGGGGTGGGTTATGGGGATTGGGTGTTGAGAATTGTGTGGAGTTGTACCCCTCCTACCTTATGCTTTTGTTCACTAATCCTTTCTTAAATAAAAAATTAAAAATAAATAAATAAATAAATAAAAAATAAAAAAATAAAATAAAAAAAAAAGAAAAGGAAAGCTATCAGGGGAGGGAATGGGGTATGGAGCTCTGGTGGCAGGAATTCTGTGGAGTTGTACCCCTCTTATCCTATGTTTTTTTCAATGTTTCCTTTTTATAAACAAAATAAATAGATAAATAGACAAAAAAGAATTTAGAATATTTATATTCTATAATAGTTGTACTTTTGCACTTCTTTCTCCATCTTCTTACTCTTAAACCTTTTATCTGTATGGCCATTGGAAGGAATAAAAACACTTGGAAGAAATAAGGGAACTGAGTGATATAGAATGGTATGCCTCGCATAATAATTTTCTCTTTTAGCCAATTTTTATACTAGTTCTCTGGCAAGCTATATATGGTTTCTCTCCACACTTATACTTCCCTGCTGATTTTTGTGGGAGTGTTTGAACACATTGCCTTGTTTTTATGATCTTTTCAAGTCTATTCTGCGTACCCCATTGCAGATCTGATTGTGACTATGGCTCTGAGCTCAGTCTTGGCGCCCAGAGAGAGAGGGAGTACTGTGGGCCTGAGGGCATGAGTGAGAGTACCTATTAGAAACAGTTAGAAACTACAGAGGGGGAAAAGGGATGATTCTACCACCCCTGATACTATTACATCATTAAATTTTTTTTTTAAGATTTGTTTTATTTATTCAGACATTTGAAGAGAAAGAGATGCCAGAGAAGTCCTTCCTGCATTCGTGGTGCAAAGAATCAAAATCATGAGCTTATACCTGCAATCTAAAACTATACCATGGTACAACATCCTGGTGCAGGAAGATGTGTGTGTGTGTGTGTGTGTGTGTGTGTGTGTGTGTCCGTGCACACGTTGCTGTCAGACTTAATACTGGGTCTCTGTATCTACATGAAGAATTTACCCATTCTGGTGTCTATACTTTTCCTTTTACCCTTTTTTTCTTTCCTTTATTTGACAGGACAGAGACAAATTAGAGGAGGAGGAGTGAGATAGGGAGAGAGAAAGAAAGATACCTAAAAATATGTTTTACTGTTTGTGAAACTTCTTCCTTGCAGATGAGGAGCACCAAGGGTTTGTACCCATGTCCTTGCATATGGAAATGTGTGCCCTCAACCCATTGTGCCACAGCCTGACCCTAACATGTATACTTTTTAAAATCAAATTTCACAGTGGTGTTTTAATTAGTATCAAATTGTGAAACATGTAATGTCTATAATCTCATTTTCATAACATTTTTATTGCAGGCCAGAGCCTAAACTATAGCCTGAAAACAGATGATTCCATGCTTTAAAATAAGTTAAAGATTAATACATTAGGCTCTGTTCATAATTAATTAAAGTATACTTGATTATAGTAATATAGTTCACTATAGTTAGAAGTGAATAAATACATATTTTTGATGCAGTAACTTTGTTGCAACTTTCATTGAATTTTTGGTAGTATCTTGTTTTTTAGTGTATTTTATTCATTCCCTATATAAAGAAATCTGAATTCATTGAAATAAGCTTATCTCTAGAGAAGAATAAACTTGAATAATCTAGATATATCATTTTACCATTCTGTTAACCTTAACCTATGAATTATAAATAGTAATTTAAACCACAAATATTGTTTAGATTATAGTAGGAATTACTTTGAGACACAGGCAAAATGAGAGTGCTAAATTGAAAAGAGATACTGGGAATATTTCCAACTTTTTTTTTCCTAACTCCAAGTATAAAGATGCTGATTTTAGATTAAAATTTTAAGATACAGTATGTTATAAGGGAAATAAAATATAATATATATTACATACATTGACTGACTTTTCCAGAACCTAATACTGTAAGGTTCTCATTGTAGAAAATATTATTTTGATATTATTTTTCATTTCCAAATCTCAGATTTGAAACAAGTTTTGCTTACTCCATTCAACTTCCATCTACTCCCTGTTAGATATATATAGTCTCAGGTCTTGCTATAAATGAATAGATCTCATCACCTTCATTGATGACACATAGGAAAATAGGAATGTTTTTTGTTGATCTCCAGATTACAGTATCTAGATTTTCTCATGATCAGTAGAAAGCAAGAGGAATGAAGGATATGCATTATTGATTCTTAAGACGTTTTGTGCTGCTTAATTAGTAGTCTTAGTCTTAAGAGAAACCAGGCTAAGGAATCTAAGCTGTTTCTTTAGTTAGAAGGCATAATCCTAGGGCATGAAAATGATGAAAGAGAGTATGAAAGAAAAGAATGGAAAGAAATGTCAGGGATGTGTAATCAGAATGGCCATTACTTTTTAATGGTACTCAGAATTCACTGTTCAGCTAACACATCATCACAACCAGGCAGGAGAGATCTAAAGGCAATACTGAGAGAAACCACATCTGATAAGCATTCTGTTGGGGGAAGAGGGAAAGTGGATTAATCTGCCTGATAACCTCCTTCTATTATGTCTTTTCACTGACCAATATATATATCCCCCCACCTCCATACTTAACTTGTTTACATTTCCAAATAGGAAATCTATTTGACCTTTTCTCAGGAAGCTAGACTTGAACCCTTTGAACCTCCACCTACTACTGTGGTGCAACAACTAAATCTCCATCAAAAGGCTGTTCCCCATTCATGGTTTTAGTAGAGCTGTGGGTTCCAATAGGACCCAGGGGCCAGAGGTTGGGACACACAGTCAAACTTTGAGAGGTGGAGGCTACTTCATGCTTTCACTTGTTAAAGGTGTTAGAATACCTGTATGTAAATACTATGTTTTGTGGACTTTACATATTTCTAACAACACTGCACTGTATTTTTATTCTTTTTGTATTTTAGCTTTACTTTATTATTTATTTATTTTACTTGATAGGATTGAGAGGGAAGGTGGCTAGAACAGAAGAGAGACACAGACAGAGAAACACTTGAGGCACTCTTTCAGCCATGAAGCTTCCTTCCTGAGAGTTGGGAATGGGGGCTTTAACCTAGGTCCATGTACTTGGTAACACATACACTTAACCAGGTGCACCACTCTCTGGCCTTTATTTTTCTTATTTTTTATTTTAAAACTTTATTTATTAATTTGATAGGACACTGAGAAATTTAGAGGGAAGGTAATATATATATATATATATATATATATATATATATATAGAGAGAGAGAGAGAGAGAGAGAGAGAGAGAGAGAGATGCTTTCAGCCCTGCTGCAGCACTTCTGAAACATTCCTCCTGCAGGTGGGGACCAGGGACTTGAACCTGGGTCTTTTTGCACTGTAATGTGTATTTGTAGCCAGATGCACCACCATTCAGCCCCTTATTCTCCTCTTTTTAATTTTTTAAAAGTTTTTTTTATTACCTTTATTTATTTATTGGATAGAAATGGACAGAAATAAATGGGGATAGTGTGGTAGAGAGGAAAAGAGACACCTGCAACATTGCTTGACCACTCACAAAGTTTTCCCACTGCAGGTGGAGTCCAGGTACACCACCAACTGGCTTCAACCTTATTTGTATTCTTTGTGAATTCAAGATGGTTAAAATGGTGGCAAGATGGAACTTTTCATACATTATATTGGGTCATCTTCAGTAGTCTCCAGACATGGTGAATCCTCTGTTGACCCAAAGACATTTTTTAGGAGCGTGGGCAGTGGTACACTTGGTTGAGGGCTTATGTTACCATATGCAAGGGCCCTAGTTTGAGTTCTGCTTCCCACCTGCATGGTGGTGGTGGTGGAGGTATTCTCAAGTGATGAAACAGATCTGCAGTTGTCTTTCTTTCTCTTTCTTTATCTCCCTCTCTTTTTTATCTCTCCCACCTTTCTCAATCTCTATATTATATAATAAAAAATAAAAGAAGGAAGAAAGAAAGGAAGAAAGAAAGAAAGAAAGAAAGGAAGGAAGAAAGAGAAATAGGTAAAGGAAAACTGTGCAGCAAGAATAATGAATTCAGCATGCAGACACCAAGTCTCAGTGATAACCCTGGTAACATTAAAAATACATAAAAAGAGAGATTTAACTTTTTCCAAATGCATGCTAATACAATTTATATCATATCTGAGGAATCCAATACAATTTACATAAGGCCATAGAAGAAGAGCCCAGAACTTGAACTCAATAGGTCTGTAGTTTGATTCCTGGAACCAGCTATACTTACAGGGATAACTGACCTATTTTTCTGCCAAGGACCACTGGAATATTTATCACATCATTTATAGGCTACACAAAATCATCATCTTAAAAATTAGCACTAAATGGTGCTATGGAAAATGCTCCTAGATTTATTGAATTTTGAGATTCCTTTCTGGTTGCTTTGACAGGGTCAGATCAAATAATTTTGAGGATTTTATCAGACCCACATACCCAACATTCACCACACTGACTGAAGGCTAGAGCTAAACAATTATGTGGGATATTTGTCAGAAATCTATAGGCCTAACATCTTCTATAGGAACTTATAGATTTCTCTATTCATTGTAATTATTGAGTTTACTGTCATATTGTGTGGTTTAAAATTTTTTTAAAAACTTTAGGTTTTCTGTTAACATGAAAATCCAGGAAGACCGGTGAAACTTTACCAGACACCAAGATCCCAAATTCAAGACCCTGGCCACCAAATGGGAACACATGCAGAGGGAAAGCTTCAAGGGCAGTAAAACAGTGCTATAGTGTTTCTCCTTTATCTGCCTCTCAATTTCTGTCTTTCACATGCTTTTTGAAAAAAATACAAATAAAATTTGGTATAGAGTTTGCAGAGGAATTATGCAAGCATGTAGTCCTAGTAAACCCTGGTGTCAAAAAACAAACAAAAGCAAAGACAAAGTTGATTTATTGGGGATCAAATGATTGTAATTATGGGTACTCAGATTCACGTTAAAAACCTAACATTGGGAGTCGGGCTATAGCGCAGCGGGTTAAGTGCAGGTGGCGCAAAGCACAAGGACCGGCATAAGGATCCCGGTTCGAACCCCGGCTCCCCACCTGCAAGGGAGTCGCTTCACAGGCGGTGAAGCAGGTCTGCAAGTGTCTATCTTTCTCTCCTCCTCTGTCTTCCCCATCTCTCTCCATTTCTCTCTGTCCTATCCAACAATGACAACAATAATAATAACTACAACAATAAAACAACAAGGGCAACAAAAGGTAATAAATAAAATAAATATTAAAAAAAAACAAAAAAAAACCTAACATTATGGTAGCAACTGCAGACTTAGTGTCTGAAAAAGCATTAAGATATAAAGAACAAATTGTTTAATAATCAGGAAACTAAAAACAAGAATATAGCAGATGATATTTAGGGTAACTGTAAACCCTATCATTTTGATCTGGGGACCATATTCAGTTCAGGAGCCTGTATGACCTCTGAGCTCATATGACGCCAACCTGACTTCCCTGGGAAGTACCTCACCAATATACCCTGGAACCTCACCTCCACAGAGTCCTGCCCCACTAGGGAGAGACAGGCTGGAGTATGGATTAAGCCATCAATGCCCATGTTCAGCAGAGAAGCAATTACAGGTTTCAACCATTCTTGGCTCCACATTACTGTGTACTGATTCTCTAGAAAATATGAAAAGGGAACTGATTGATTCTATCCTTTGGCAAAAAGTTCATAATCAGCAGTTCTCAAAATTTTTTTGATTGATATAGTCTTAAAACAATTACTTTGGATAATATATTTTCACCATAAGTACTCCCCAGATCCACTGAAAAGGGCTTTACAGATACCAACTTTTTAACACTTTGAAAATAAAAATTCATGATAATGCTTCTATTTGATTGTACAAGAAACACAAAGCCTTCACAGCTCCCTTCCTTTCTTCACTATTTCTTGTCCCCTTCTCATTGTCATCTGCTCTTCCTTCTACCAATTCAACTTTTGCACTTCTAGTTTGCTATTTTCTTTTTCCTTTTTCTCTTCTCTTCTCTTCTCTTCTCTTCTCTTCTCTTCTCTTCTCTTCTCTTCTCTTCTCTTCTCTTCTCTTCTCTTCTCCCCTCCCCTCCCCTCCCCTCCCCTCCCCTCCCCTCCCCTCCCCTCCTCTTCTCTTCTCTTCTCTTCTCTTCTCTTTTCTTCTCTTCCCTTCTCTTTTCTCCTTCCCTTCCCTCCCCTTCCCTCCTCTTCCCTTCCTACCCTTCCTCTGCCCTCCCCTCCCTCTCTTCCCCTCACTTCCCTCTCTTCCTTTCCCCTCCCCTCCCTTCCCCTCCCCTCCCCTCCACTCCCCTTCACTATTCTTTTTGCATCATGCTTATTTCTGAGTCTTAGTGCCTGTGCAACACCTTCTAATGGTTTTCCTTCTTCTTTCACTTTTGATAGAGGGTGCTGAACACACAGAGAGGGAGAAAGATAGGAGGAAGAGATAGAGAGACTCCTGTAGCACTGCTTCACCTTACAGGTAGAACTTGGCAACTTGAACCTGGGTCCTTGCAAATGGCAATGTGACCATACAACTTAGTACATCACCACCCTTCTTTCCCTTATTTTGTTCTATATGTGAGGACGGTTTACTGTTATAATTTCTATAAAAAACAATGTAAAGGTCTTCCTTGACCCATGTAGAGTTATCTTCTGGTAAAGCCATTGCAGGTTAACATATAAACTACCCTACTAAGCATGATGGTTTCACCTCACCTCTCTTAATCAAAGCTTGGAACACTTCTATCACCATACAGTGCTGGAAAACCATCTAATTAAAAAATTAATATGAAAGTAAAATGTTGAATGTGTCATGAAATTCAGTGACTACTGTACTGAAAATGGAAAACAGAATACTCTAAAATTTTTTAAGTATTTTTCAAGGACACTGGTTCAAGCCCCTGGTCCCCACCTGTAAGGGGAACGCTTCACAAGTGGTGAAGCAGGGCTGCAGTTGGCTCTCTGTCTCTCTCCCTCACTATCTCCCCCTCTTCTGTCCCTATCCAGTAAATAAATAAATAAATAAATGTTTAAGAAATTAAGTATTTTAATCTCAATTTATTTATTATATATAGTCTGAAATCCAGAGGGAAGGAGGAAATAGAGAGGAAGAGAGAGAGATATCTTCAGCACTGCTTCATCACTTGCAAAGCTTTTCCCCTGCTGGTGGGAATCAGGGGCTTGAACCTTGTTCCTTGTACACTGTAATGTGCACTCAACTGGGTGCACCACCACTAGGCCCCCTCTAGCTCATGAATATGTATGATTCCTTTATCTCTATAAAATCCTCAGTGAGGAACCATCTGTTCACTTTTTTGTACTTCCTCCCCATTCTGCTCTCTTTGTATTCCTCCCCTCTTCTGCCCTTCTTTCTCCTCCTCCTCCTTCTCCTCTTCCTCACTTATTTTCTGGGACACCAGGACATCACACATACATGACACTATTGCCATAGTAACAATTTGTTTTCAACAGATTTAGAGGAAAATAAGAGATCCAAAAAACTCTGTCCTATCTATCATCTGTGGAGGAATGTCCTCTGGTGCTATGATGTACTTACATAGAGCCAGCAGTGGAACATAGAACTTTGACAGGTAAGGTACAAATTCTGTTAGGTGGGCTGTCTTTTAACCTTAAATACCTAATTTTAAAGGTTATTATCCCTGAGAATAATATAGTTTTTCGTGAAAAGTAAACCAACAGTACTTATTATTTTTTAATTTTTAATATGTATTTATTTTTAAATATTTATTTATTTATTCCCTTTTGTTGCCCTTGTTTTATTGTTGTAGTTATTGATCTTGTCGTTGTTGGATAGGACAGGGAGAAATGGAGAGGGGAGGGGAAGGCAAAGAGGGGGAGAGAAAGACACCTGTAGACCTGCTTCACTGCTTGTGAAAGCAAACTGGCGTCTGTTCAGTGATCTTACCAACAAATCTATTCCTGCAATTCCAATTAACTCTATCCTCTCTGAAGATTCCTACAGGCGCTTCCGCCAAGCCATCTTCAAATCAGCTTTCCAAGCTATTCCTCGTGGGAGACGTGCTAACTATATGCCTTGTCTTGATGCTGAATGCGAGCCACTACTAAAGCAGTATGATGAGTCAGGCGACCCAGATGTGGCCGACCATCTCATTGCCTCCCTGGATGCAGCACGCCAAACCCGCTGGCAACAACTCACGGAAAGTCTGAACTTCACCCACTCAAGTAGAAAGGCCTGGAAGCTTCTTCACAGACTAGGTGCTGGTAGCCAACCCTCTCCCGTCTCCCATCCTCCCGTATCTCCAAACTCAGTGGCCAGTCACCTAACTCAAGTTGGACGTGCTAAGATCGACCCAGTCTGGAAAAGAGAAATTTCCCATGAGTGGTCATCCCACTTCTGTTTATCTTGTCCATCTCCAAAACTCTCTCCCTTTACACTGTCTGAATTGGAAGACGCTTTGAAGAGGATTAAACCGGGAATGGCTGCTGGCTATGATAACATCATGCCAGAACTCATTCTTAACTTGGGCCCCATGGCAAAGAAGTGGTTCACTACATTCCTGCCCCACATCTTGGAATCCGAATCTATGCCCAAAATTTGGTGTCGTGCGAAGATAATAGCAGTTTTGAAACCAAAGAAAGACCCAACACTGGCCGCCAGCTATAGACCAATTTGTCTCCTCTCAGTGTGTTACAAACTCCTTGAGAGGCTGCTTCTGTCTCTTACAGAGAAATTCCTATCACCCGCCCAAGCTGGTTTCCGCCCAGGAAGATCTACCTGTGAACAAGTCCTGGCCCTCTCAACTTACATTGAAAATGGATTCCAGAAGAATTTAAAGACGGGTGCTGTCTTTGTTGATCTCACAGCAGCCTATGACATGGTCTGGCATTGTGGTCTCCTAGTCAAGATCTCAAGATGTCTGCCTCCATGGGTGGCTAACACTATATCGTTTCTTCTCCAAAACAGAAGATTCCAGGTGCATCTGGGTGACAAGTCTAGCAGATGGAGACTTGTCTCAAGTGGCCTCCCCCAGGGCTCTGTTCTGGCTCCTACGCTATTTAATATTTACATCAATGACCTCCCAGAAACTTCTTCAAGCAAGTTCATCTACGCAGATGACATCTGCTGTGCAACTCAGGCATCCAAGTTCGACATCCTCGAGGAAACACTCACGAAAGACATGTCTCTGATATCTGATTACTGTAAAAAATGGTGACTAGTTCCTAGCACTGCAAAAACGGTATCATCTGTTTTCCATCTACACCATGCCTCGGCCTCGTGTGAGCTTAATGTGCAACTTGACGATACGAGAATCCGGCATGAAGCCCAGCCAGTCTATCTTGGCGTTACTCTCGACCACACTCTGTCATTTCATGAACATCTCATAAAAACTGCAGCAAAGGTGGGCACGAGGAATAACATCACTACAAGACTGGCCAGCTCCTCATGGGGCGCGAGCGCTTCCACACTACGATCATCATCTCTGGCATTATGCTATTCCACTGCAGAATACTGTGCCCCAGTATGGTTCTGTAGCCCCCATGTCCTCTTGGTCGATTCCAAATTATATTCCTCCATGAGGATAATTTCTGGAACCATCCGTTCCACCCCGGTTCCATGGCTGCCAGTTCTTAGCAACATCTCCCCGCCAGATATTCGTCGGGATGTGGCATCATCTAAGTTCATTTCCCACGTCTATGCACGACTGGACCTACCAATATACGCGGATATCTTCGCCCACCCTGTCCAATGCTTGACGTCTTGTCATTCAATCTGTTCTCCTATGCCTACACTGAACTTCTCTGTTCCAGACTCTTGGAAACAGAGTTGGCAGTCAGCTGAGGTAAAGAACAAACACCTCATCACAGACCCCTGCAAGCGTCAACCCAGCTTTGACCTAGCACGTTATGACTGGGTCCTCCTCAATTGCTATGGAACAGGCCATGGCCGGTGTGCCGCTATGTTCCACCGCTGGGGAGCCAGAGATGACCCGAACTGCCCCTGCGGCTACAGACAGATTATGACCCACATAGTCAACGACTGCCACCTCTTCAGATTCAAAGGAGGTCTTGAAACTTTACATCAGGTCAACCTGATGCTGTTAACTGGCTAAGGAAGAAGGGCAAACACTAGAAGAAGAACTGCTTGTGAAGGGACTCCCCTGCAGGTGGGGAGCCAGGGCTCAAACCGAGATCCTTACACTGGTCCTTGAGCTTTGTGCCACCATGTGTGCTTAACCCACTGTGCTACCTACCACCCAACTGCCCCAACAGTATTATTATTAACACAACATAAATGCCTTTACTAAATTCAAACATGGAAATATATTCCCCAAAAGGACAAATAAAGAAACAAAGACATAAGAAAATAAAAACAAACACAAAGAAAGTACAAATTATTTTAGCCACACCATTTTTACCAATTTGACCTTTTTGAAAACTGTTTT
This sequence comes from Erinaceus europaeus, assembly GCF_950295315.1. NCBI lineage: Eukaryota > Metazoa > Chordata > Mammalia > Eulipotyphla > Erinaceidae > Erinaceus > Erinaceus europaeus. The sequence continues at coordinate 33,848,779 of NC_080175.1, forward strand.
AGGTGCTCATATTAGTTCATGTATCCTTGGTATACCGAAAAAAAAATTACAGAAGACATCATACCAATAAATTGTAAAGCAAAATTTACGACTCCTGCAATGTAATTAAATATTAAACTTATTAAATATGTATTCTGCCACCTGAGAATTTTATCTTTCTTGAATAGTACTTAAGCAAAAAAGACATCAAAAATATAAATTTCCAAGTTTATAGGTAATTATACATCTCTTCCTTCCTCTTTTCTGTGTGTGATGCAATATTACAACATGCAAAACCTAGGTCTTCAGTTCTCAGCTAAAAAAAATCAAAATGATAACAGAGAAATGCAAAAAAAAATAGATCAGCTTACAATTCAAATATGACGTTAAAGTATACCTAAGGAGAGCAAGGGTAAACAATAAAGAAAACTAAAGTAAAGAGAAGATAACCTACTAATTAAATCAAGGGCAATTTCTTTGAAACTATTTTGTCAGCTAAAATGATCTATAAACAAGGCAAGGGACTTCATAGATTTGGCAAAGTTATATATGGAGCCTGAAAAATGTCTGAGTTAATTAATACTGTTTTTCATAGTTCTAGGTTAATAAAATTTGAAAATAATAAAATAAGTGATCCCCACTAAGCAATAAAAATTCATCATTATGGAAGTACTAAAAATAATGAAAAGCATTCCATAAATGGCAATATACTAAGATTAAGATTAAGATTTTATTCAAAATCCTGCAAAGGTGAATACTTCTAATACTTTAAATATTTCTTCTGAATCTAGAAAAGGGAGTTTCTGTGAAATAAATTTGATATGAAGCTCAAAGATGTTACCCTAAGAAGCCACAGAAAAATATATGTACAAATCCTAAATGAAGTGTTACTGGGCTAAATAAAATGAAGCAGCGTATTAAAACAATAATCTGTGGCAGCTATTCACACTTTCTTAAGTTCAGTTATTTATTTTGAAACTTTCACTAATTTAAAATCATTCATTTACTTTTGTATTTTTTACATGATGTCCTCTAGATATATTGTCGTTAATATATTTATGTAGAAAAGTTAATGGATGAAATAATTCACATTTCATAATGATTAAAATATAAATACTGTTGGAAGTCAAATTTGGTATTAAGTCATCCCTAGTCTTCTTAGCTGGGTAACTCTGTCAACTAGACATTTTCTCAGAGGGTTGCAGTGAGACAAAAAAGAAAATATCATAATTATATTCAATGGTACCTAGTAGATCCTCAAATATGGCAACTATAATTATGACAAACATTAAGGAAGATATTTAATGATAGGAACTCAATTAAAATTCCAGACAACATAGATTTATATTATTATCACCTGAAAATTCTGAAGAATTTATAAATGTAAGAGAAAATTACTTTCTATAGAAGTATAACATTCTGAGAATGAGCTATCTTGAAAATTAATATACTCCTTATATTTGAATACAGAAACCAGGTATTAAAGAACCTAATTCCACTGAATTATTAGATATAGACACAAAGTATGATCCCAATGCTGCCCTTCAGTCCTTGTGCCCAATATTAAAAGAAAAGTGGAAAAAACAGCAAAAATAAAAAATGCGTTTGTGTGTTTTTCCTTCTCTTATTAATATAGGGTAGATATTAGAAAGACCTGTTGTCCTAAGTCCCCATTTCAAAACTGATTTGAGAACAGCAATCAATTGAAATTTCTTAGCTTGTAGCAGAGAGAAATTGAATTAAACAAGCATTTAATGATGTGTGTATACATTTGAAGTATTGTTTCCACATAATCTCTCTTGAAAAAACTTACATACAGTACAGTCCATTTGTGTTTTTCAGGTCCAAAATTCTACTGCTCAGTTATATATGCAGTCATTGTCATATTTATTTAATTATTTATTTTTATTGAACAATTCCCCAACTGGTACACAGTTTTCCCCTCTGTGAATTCTAAGTTTAATTAGCAAATGATGAATATCCAACATCTTTAATGGTAATTCATCCATCTGGATTTCCTCATGACCAAACCAGTTTTAAATTATGGAATATTATAAGAAATTTAAATAAAATAAAACACAATTTCATCTCCTCCAGTTTTTGTAATAAATCTTGAGTTGATAGTGCATTTGCACACAGAGAAATGAAAATTAAAATCTATTCTATAAAGTCCTGGGCACACTAAGTAGAGCACACGGGTTACCATGCACAAAGGTTCGAACTTCCAGTCCTCACCTGCAGAATGGAAGTTTCAGGAGAAGTGAAACAGTGCAGCAGGTGCCTCTTCCTTTCCCTCTCTCTCCACATCTCTTTCTATCCATTTTCCATCTCTATTCCATTAAATCTTTGTCTCTATAAAAATGTTATTAAAAAGTACAGTATTCTTTTTTTTTTTTTTTTTGTTATTTTTTTTTTTTTATTTAAATTTTTAATTTAAGAAAGGATTAGTGAACAAAAGCATAAGGTAGGAGGGGTACAACTCCACACAATTCCCACCACCCAATCCCCATAACCCACCCTCTCCCATGATAGCCTTCCCATTCTCTAGCCCTCTGGGAGCATGGACCCAGGGTCGTTGAGGGTTGCAGAAGGTAGAGGGTCTGGCTTCTGTAATTGCTTCCCCGCTGAACATGGGCGTTGACTGGTCGGTCCATACTCCCAGTCTGCCTCTCTCTTTCCCTAGTAAGGTGTGTCTCTGGGGAAGCTGAGCTCCAGGACACATTGGTGGGGTCTTCAATCCAGGGAAGCCTAGCCAGCATCCTGGTGGCATCTGGAACCTGGTGATTGAAAAGAGAGTTAACATACAAAGCCAAACAATTTGTTGAGCAAACATGGATCCCAAGATTGGAATAGTGGAGAGGAAGTGTTGGGGAGGTACTCACTGCAAACTCTAGTGTAATCCTGCTTTCAGGTATATATTTTGCAGTAGTTTATGGATACGTGTGCGCATACGCTCTCTCTCACAGAAACTGGTGTATGTCTAGGTTATGGGACTTTGTTAGAAAGTGAACTACCTGAGATGAAATTAGAGTGTACTATAAAAGGAAAGGTCTCACCCGAGTAATGAAGCTGAAGGGTTGTCATTCCACACGTGAAGTCTCTGGATACACTCTGAGGTGAAGCATGTTGTGATGGCAATCGTTGCTTTGGTTAGGTTGTGATCGGCGGATGCAATATTATTTGGTATGGATTGGGAGAAGCATACGGGAAAGTGAGCCCTATCCATGGGTGCCAGGACTGGGGGAAGTAGGGGCTCTATAGTGAAGATGTGAGGTTCCTGCTGTCTTAGGGTTCAAAAAGACAATCAATAGTTAATATTATCATCACATTATTTGTTAATTGGGTTAACTTTGAAAAGTCCCTTTGTTATGGTTTGCTGTACAGTACCCAGTATCTTGTATATAGCTGTGCTATTGGAAGCCTCCAATCTACTTGGTCTAGGCTTTTGAGAGAGTCCGCATATCAAATACGTAGCCTATATATTAAAAAGATTCAGTTTGTCTCCTGAGAACCTTTGAGACATACAATTGATTTCCCCCTCTCATATTAATTAACTACTGATTTATATGTCTACATTTTGCTAGGAGTGTACATAAACACCATTCCCATCACCAAAGGACCGTGACCCATCCCTCCCGCCCATTCCCACCCCCCACTGGCCCAGAAAGCTACACAGCAGGTTAAGCGCACATGATGCAAAGCGCAAGGACTGGGCAGGATCCCAGTTCAAGCCCCTGGCTTCCCAAAAAAAAAAAAAAAAAAAAAAAAGTACAGTATTCTGATGACACTTTTTTCCTACTCTGTGATCAGACACAGGAACTCTAGGCATGTCACAATGTGTTTGTGCCAATAAGACCCATTTAATTCTTTTAACTTAGTGACATCTGAGCTTGTGGTTTTTCAAGAGTGGTGACAACTCTTGGTCATACATTTATTTTTTAGGGTACACTTTTTTATTTACAGCATGCAAAACCTCACTTAATTGCCAAAACTTAGAAATTCAGATTTAGGTATAGCAAATAAGCATAGTCAAATCCCATAATGTCAAAGTAAAAACACTTGGGACCCGGTGATGGCCCATCAGGTTGAGCGTACATGTTACAATGCGCAAGGACCCAGTTTCAAGCCCCCAGTCCCCATCTGCAGGGGGAAAGATTCACAAGTGGTGAAGCAGTGCTGCAGGTGTCCCTCTCTGTCTCCCCCTTCCTATCAATTTCTGGCTGTCTCTATCAAATAAATAAATATTAAGTAAATATGGTTATGCAAAGACACTCTTATGCCTAGGGCTGCAAAGTTCCAGGTTCAACCCCCACCCCATACCACCAAAAAACAGAGCTGAACAGTTCTTTGGTTAAAAAAAAGTAAAAACACACTTTATTAATTTCTGGATATTTGAGAAATATAAAAAAAAGAGGGGGGGGATGGTCGGTAGCTCAGCAGGTTAAGTGCACTTGGCACAAAGCACAAGGACCTGTGTAAGGATCCGGGTTTGAGCCCTCCACCCCAGCACTGCTCCCCACTTGCAGGGGTGTTGCTTCAAGGGTGGTGAAGCAGGTCTGCAGGTGTCTTTCTTTTCCCCTCTCCGTCTCCCCGTCCGGTCTTCATTTCTTTGTCTTAACCAACAACAATTACAGCAATAACAACAACAACAATAACAATAGCAATGATAAACAAGGGCAACAAAAAGGGAAAAACAGCCTCCAGGAGCAGTGGATTTGTAGTGCAGGCACCGAGCCTCAGCAATAACCCTGGAGGCAAAAAAAAAAAAAAAAAAAAAAAACCTGAAGAAAAAGAAACATTGAGCTGTTGAAAAGCAAATTAAAACAAATGTGACATAGAATAACAAAACATGGGGCTGGGTGGTGGCACACTTGGTTGAGTGCACACATTACAGTGGGCAAGGACCTGGTGTCCAGCCCCTGCTCCCTGCCTGCAGGGGGAAAGCTTCATGAGTGATGAAACAATGTTGCAGGTGTCTCTCTTCCTCTATCTTTCCCCACCCTCTCAATTTCTGTCTCTGTTCCATAAATTAAAATAATATTAGTAATAATATAGTTTATAACAAAGAATATCAAAACATAATTTTAAAGTTAATACACTTAGAAGGTTCTCAGTCTATTCTGATTTAAGATATTAGAGGTGGTGCAAAGTAGCCACACATTTCATTGTTTAAATTAAGAAAAAGACTCCTGGATGAGTCACTTGCAAATTTGACCTTATGGCTATTCATACCTAGTTTTAACAAGGTATTCATATCGCAAATCTGCAATTGCACTATTTAATTTATTTTAAAATTCTGTGTGTCGAATACTGAGGATTTACATACTCCAGTTTGCAAAAGTCTCTTTCAGTTTAATGATCTAATGATGTAAACAAGTTAGATTTATGTCATCAAATAGCAGAATGTTTCAGGTTTAGTGTTTAAATAAGATAAACATTTATCATGTAACACAAGTTCTCTTTCAGTGACAGTTGAGTACAAGAAAAATGCTTTTTTCTTCTCCACTGTACAGTCTTGATTCCTCTGTATAGGGTAACTATATATACCAAGTTTTACTTCTGGGTTATCAATTCTATTCCATCTTCTATTTATCTATTTTCATTAAACTGCTACACTGTTTAAATTCTTAAGGCTTCACGATACAGTTTGAAATTGGGAAAGTGAGGTATCCCTCTTAATCTTACAATTATTATATTTTTAAGTGACTCGGGCATTTATTGCAGCAAAGTAGGGATGGAAAAGAGAAAGAAAGACACCTGCATAGGCACATGTAGTCAGGCCCTCAAGAGAGAAAGAGAAAAAGAGCCACAACTTGGTAAAGAAGTTGGAAAGGAATTTTTACAACTTCTTTTCTTTTTTATCTTTCTTTCTTTTACTTTAAACATTTTCCTTTTATTTGGGGATTAATGTTTTACAGTCACAATGGTTTGTACATGTTTTCCTAATTAATTTTTTTTTTATAAAGAGGAAATATTGACTAAACCATAGGATAACAGGGGTAAAACTCCACACAATACCCACCACCAGAACTCTGTATCCCAGCCCCTTCCCTGATAGCTTTCCTATTCTTTAACCCTCTGGGAGTATGGACCCAAGATCATTGTGGGATGCAGAAGATGGATGGTCTGGCTTCTGTACTTGCTTCCCCGCTGAACATGGGCATTGGCAGGTCGATCCATACTCCCAGCCTGCCTCTCTCTTTCCCTAGTGGGGAAGGGCTCTGGGGAAATGGAGCTCCAGGACACATTGGTGGGGTTGTCCAGGGAAGTCTGGTCAGCATCCTGCTAGCATCTGGAACTTGGTGGCTGAAAAGAAAGTTAACATACAAAGCCAAACAAATTGTTGATCAATCATGGAGCAAAGGCTGATAGTGTTGATAAAGAATTGAGGGTTTCTCCATTTTGTAGATAGCTAGTAGGCATATTTTAGTTATATTCCAAAGGGCCTGTGTCTATATTAGTTTTTTGTTGTTGTTGTTGTTTTAAGAAAGTATTTATTTGTTTATTCCCTTTTGTGCCCTTGTAATTATTGTTGTTGCTATTGTCATTGTTGGATAGGACAGAGAGAAATGGAGAGAGGAGGTGAAGACAAAGGTGGGGAGAGAAAGAGAGACACATGTACACCTGCTTCACAGCCTGTCAAGCGACTCCCCTGTAGGTGGGGAGCTGGCGTCTCAAACTGGGATCCTTCCACCACTCCTTGTGCTTTGTGCCATGTGTGATTAACCTGCTACACTACTGCCCAAGTCCCATGTTGTTGTTTTTTGATTTCCCTGAGTCTGAAATTTAATATGCATGTGGATCCGAGTTATTGTCTGGGGAGATGATGCCATGGCTAGAAAAAGGACCAAAAATCTGGATCAAGGAAGAGTGTATCTCCCTAATATGGGAAAGAGGTATAAATATTTTTTACTGTAAACCCCATCAATTTGATGAGATCTGGGGCCCATATGCAACTTAGGAGCCTATGTAACCTCTACATCCCTGTAGATCTGAGCTGAAATTCTGTGGTCATGAGTAGGAACATTCCAAGTTGCCCCAGTACTGTCCCATCTTCCTCAGGTATAGCATAGAGTATGTTGTCCATCCCCTCTTCAGAGGATGGGACATTCTCAACCACTGGTGTTCAAGTTGAGGGCAAGGTCCTATGGGGGCCCACAAAGGGGTCTATTTTGTTGTTCATGATAGGAATGACCTGTAACAATGGAGAGAGGGATTTATTAGAGGTCTAGGCCCATCATGTCTGCTTGGGAATTTCAGGACTCCCCAATTAGGGCCCCAGCTGCTAGGGTGGCCTGATAGTGACTAAAGAGTCATATTTAAAGTATGCCAGTCTCTTGCCCTTATTCAGCTTTTGCAGTCCTTGCTTTGATAAGGTTAGCTTTGGAATGAGTGAGATAACTATAATAGGAAGTAGGTGGAGAGGGTATCTAAGTAGACACTATTTCATTATGCACTTTATACTGAGAGTCACTACAGACTACTATAAATTTTTGCCTTCTGGTATATATTTTGCCCTAATTTATGGATATATGTGAACATATGCTCTATCTTAAAGGACCTGTTCTATATCTAGGTCTTTGAATTTTGTTAAGAGGTGAACTTCCCAGAATGGAATTGACTATAAAAGGAAAGGTCTCACATGAGTAATGAAGGTGAAGGGTGGACATTCTATGCCTGACATCTCTGGACACAGTCTGAAGTGAAGCATGCTGAGGTAGTACTTGTTGCATTAATTAGGTTTGGATGGATGGATGCAATATCATTTAGTTTGGATTGACATAAACCTGAAGGAAAGTGATCCGCACCCTAGATATTACAGGACTGGGGGAAATATATGCTCTATAGAGGAAGCTGAAGGATCCTGCTGTCTTAGGGTTTAAGAAGAAAATATATAGTTATTGCTATAAAAACATTATTTGAAAATTGGTTAAATTTGAAATATTACTTTGTTAGGATTTGCTGTATTATACACAACATCACTATAATTTATGTCCTTTGACATTATTTGTATATAGCTGTGCCACCCGTTGCTTCTGTTCTCCCTGGTCTAGGCTTTGAGAGAGTCAACATACCAAAGACTTAGCCTATGTATTAAAAAGCCTACACCAGTGCTTTAAAAACTTTGAGATATTCAATCAACTTCCCCCTATTGTATTAATTAAATAGTGATTTATGTGACTACAAATTAATAGGAGTGTACAAAACACCATTCGCGCCATCAAATGACTGTTTCCCATTCCATCCACCCCTCCCTCCCCACCCCACATTTCTTTTTGTTTGGGTATTATAGAGTCCTTGTGGTATATCCCTAGGGGACAAAATACTGGGTCATATGGAAGGTCCATGTCTAGTCTTGTGAGTGTTCTCCAGACTGCTCTCCACAGTGGTTGGGCCAATTTACATTTCCACCAGCAGAGCAGAAGTGTTCCTCTGTCCCCACAGCCTCTCCAGCAATTTTTGCTGCTGTCCTTTTAGATGGATGCCATTCTCACAGTGGTGAGTTGGTATATTAATGTTGTCTTTATTTGCATTTCTCTGTTTTCCTCTAAGTATTTGATAGATTCTGGTCTAACATCCAGGTCCTTGATTCATTTGGAGTTGATTTTTGTTTCTGGCGAGATAAAGTGGATCAGTTTCATTCATCTGCAAGTTTCAACCCAGTTTTCCCAGCACCATTTATTGTAAAAAGTCTCCTTCCTCTATTTAATACTTTGTGCCCCTTTATCAAAGATTAGATGTCCATGGGTGTGGGGGTTCTGAACTTTCAGTTCTGCTCCACTGGTCTGTGTGCCTATTTTTGTTCTAGTACCAGGCTGTTTTGAGGATGATGTCCTTATAAGAAAGGTTGAGACTGGGAGTGTGATGTCTCCATTTCTGTTTCTTTTCCTGAAAATGGTTTCTGCAATTCTAGGTGTTTTCTGGTTCCAGATAAATGATTATAGCTTTTGTTCTATTCTCTTAAATAAACTTGGTGGAACCTTGATGGGTATCACTTTAAATTTGTATATGACTCTGGGGAGATTATTGATTTTGGTGATATTTATTCTTCTGATCCATGATCATGGGATATCTTTCCATTTCTTGGTAACATTTTCTATTTCATTGAATACTGACTCATAGTTTTCAGTATACAAGTTTTTCACTTCTTTGGTCAGCTTTATTCCTAGGTATTTTACTGATTTTGCTGCAACTGCGAATGGGTGTGATTTCTGGATGTCTTCTTCTTCTTTAGATTTAGTGTTGACATAAAGAAATTCCACTGATTTTTGTACACTGATTTTGTAGCCTGACACCTTGCTATATTGCCTAATAACTTCCAGTAATTTTCTGCTGGATTCTTTTGGTTTTTCTATGTATACTATCATATTTTCTGAAAATAGTGAGAGCTTGATTTCTTCCCTTCTAATCTGTGTTCATTTGATTTCTTTTTCTTGCCTGAAAAGAAAGAACCTGTTATGGCAAGAACTTCCAATACTATGTTGAAGAATAATGGTGATAATGGACATCCCTGTCTACTCCCCGATCTGAGGGGGAATGCTTTCAGCTTCTGTCCATTGAGTACATGTTGGCTATATATGGACTCCACTATCTTCAGGAATTTCCCATATATTCCGAGTTTTTGTAGTGTGAATGGTGTTGAGCAAGGATGGCTGTTGGATTTTTTATTGTTTTGAGCATGAATGGTTGTTGGGTTTTTTCATATACTTTCTCTGCATTTATTAATATAATCATGTTTTTTGCTTTCACTTTTATTGATGTGATGAATGACTTTGATTGGCTTACCTATGTTGAACCAGCCTTGCATTCCTGGGATAAATCCCACTTGGTCTTGATGTCTATACTGCTGTATAGACTTGTCCATGATCTTGTTTAATATTTTGTCATCTATGTTCATCAGAGTTATTGGTCTGTAGTTTTCCTTTATTGTTGTGTCCCTATCTGTATTTGGTATTAGGGTGATGTTGTCTTCATAGAAGGTGGAAGGAAGTGCTCCTGTTTCTTTGATCTTGTGGAAAAGCTTTAGAAGATGGGTATTAACTCTTTACTGAAGGTTTTGTAGAATTCATTTATGAAGCCATCTGGTCCAGGAATTTTGTTGTTGGGGAGATTCTTAATAACTATTTCAATTTATTTGTCTCTGATTGGTGCATTTAGGTTTTGTAGTTCTTCTGGTTCAGTTTTCTAGGTATTTCTTCTGGTTCTCTAGCTTGGTGGCATATAGTTCTTCATAGAAATTTTGCATGATTTTCTGGATTTCTGTGGTGTCAGTTGTCTATTGTTTACAATTCTATTTATTTGAGTCTTCTCCTTTTTTGTTTTTTAGTGAGTCTGGCTAAGGGATTCTCAATTTTGTTTAATTTTTAAAAAACCGACATTTGGCTTCATTGATCTTTCACATGGTTCCCTTATTTTTAATGTTGTTTATTTCTGCTCTAATTTTAGTGATTTCCATCCTTTTTGTTGCTTTAGGGGTCCTTTGTTCCTCTGACTCTAAATCCTTAAGTCATGCTGTAAGGTCATTTATTGGAGCTTTTTCTTATTACCTAATATGTGATTGTGTGGCTATAAGTTTCTCTCTCAGTACTACTTTAGCTGTGTCACAAATATTTTGATAGCTTGAATGTATTGTAGTGCCATTATTCAACAATTCTTTATTTGCTCTGATATATGGCAAGTATTATAGTGATGTTCTTGTTTATAAGAGGTCTTTTAGAACCTCTTTCAGGTCCAGCTTGGTGATGGTTGCCTCCTTTAACTGTTGTCTGTCTGAGAAGATTTTGATCCCTCCATCTAGTCTGAATGAAAGTCTAGCAGGACAGGATATATTATCATTGGTTAAAACCCTTTTTTCATTCAGGGCTCAGTAGGTATCTAGCCATCTCTTCTAGCTTTTAGAGTTTGAATAGAAAAATCTGCTGATGGTCTTATGGGTTTTCCCCTGTATGCAATTTTTTGTTTTCCTCTTGCAGCCTTTAGGATAGTTTCTTTATCCTAACTTCTTTTCATTGTAACTATGATGTGTCTTGGTGTCTTTAGGTTTGGGTTGATTCTGTTTGGGACTCTTTGGGCATCTTGGATCTTAAGGTTCTTTCTGTTGCTTAGGTCTGGGAAGTTTTCTTCTATTATTTCCTCTAGAATGTTTACTTCCCCTTCCTCTCTTTCTTCCTCTGGTAGGGCAATTATATGAATGTTACTTCTTTTGAGATCATCCCTTATATCTCTGTTGTTGTTTTCAGTGTATCTGAATCTCTTTTTTAGCTCTTTCACCTCTTTCTTAGCTTTCTGTAGCTCATTCTCTGTCTGGCTAATTCTGTTTTCTGCTTCTGTTATTCTGCTTTCCTTCTCCTCAGGTTCTTTCTTCAGTTCAGTTATAGTATTAACTTGTGCTGCTAGTTGGCCTTTTAGCTCAGCTATTTCAGCTTTCAGTTCTCTAATTACCTGGAGGTAGCTTGTGTTTTCTTTGTGGGTCTCATCTGTTGTTTTCCTAATTCTGTTAGCCCTATCCTCCATAGTTGTCTTCATTTCCGTGATTATTAGGTTTATTATTGTTTGCATACTTGTCTTATCTATGATTACTTCTGGCTGATTTGGAGTTCCTTCTGGGCTCCTGACCTCATTCATTGTGGTAGCAATACATTTTTAATATTTATTTATTCCCTTTTGTTGCCCTTGTTGTTTTAGGTATTGTTGTCGTTCTTGAATAGGACAGAGAGAAATGGAGAGAGGAAGGAATGACAGATAGGGGGATAGAAAGATAAACACCTGCAGACCTGCTTCACTTCCTGTGAAGTGATTCCCCTGCAGATGTAGAGCCAGGGGCTTCAACCGGGATCCTTACACTGGTTCTTGCGCCATCTGCACTTAACCCACTGCACTACCACCCAATTCCCTTTTGGTAGGAATTTTATTTGCTCTTGATTTAGCCATTTTTTTATTGATGTGTTTTTATTTTTCAGTTCTGTCATTCTTCAGTTATTTTATTTAGAGTACAAGCCACACTATACTAAAGACCTTTATGACAAATGAAGTCACTAACCTGAGAACTTACAACAATAGCAACTGAAGCAAGGATTGATGCAGTTCAACCAACACCAGTTAGCTAGCTAAACAATGCCTCGAGTCCAAAAAATAAAAATAGCAACAAAACAAAAGAAAAATAAATGAAAAAGGGGAAAGCAAGAATAGACTTTTATGCAAATCTACTGTTCACTGTAAATTCTAGGCATAGCAAGAAGAGAAAGGGAATTAGAGAAGAGAGACACACACACAGAGAGTCAACTCTGAGTCATATTTCTTCCCCAAAATAATTCACAAAGAGTATCAGTGAATTCAGAAAACGATAGTAGGAGGAAGGAAGAAAAGAAGACAAGAAGAAATAAAGAACGGTGAAAGGAAAGAGGTTTTTTTTTTTGCTTTAGTTAAGAGGAGGGAAAAAGGAGAGTGGAGGGGAGAGGTAGAGAGAAACAAGTTCCTCTCACAGTGGATAGGACACCCAGTCACCTAGCAATGGAAAAAACAACAGTTAATTTTGGTCAACCTGAAGAAGGGGGGGGAGGGACACATGTATATAATAATAGTAATAATAAGACAAAATAAAGTTGCCATCTTGGTTCTGCCCTTATTATTTTTTTAAAGGTTACATTGTCAAGTAAAGGTCTTCTGTGTATCCAAACAAATTTTAGACATGTTTGTTTTAATTCCTTAGCTGAAATCATTGGAGTTTTAATAGGAACTGTTTTGAATATATGTATTGCTTTGTGTAGGATGTTCCTTTTAACAATATTAAATGTTAATCCTCTAACATGAAATAATATATTTCCTTATGCCTTCTATTTTTTAAGTATCTTATTGCTTCTTAGTCTTTTTGTTTGTTTGTTTGTTTTTGTAATGCAAGATTTCCAAAATATAACTGGTAGTGTAACCTCTATTTGTTTCTTTTGTGCTTATTTGTAGTTTTGTTTAAGTCTTATAGCTCTTGATACAAAAAAATTTATCCTCAGGGTCCCGGTGGTGGCTCATCTGGTTAAGCTCACATGTTACAGTGCACAAGGACCCATGTTGAACCCCTGGTCCCCACCTGCAGGGGGAAAGTTTCACAATGATGAAGCAGGGCTGCAGGTCTCTCTCTCTCTCTCTCTCTTTCTTACCCCCCTCCCTCTCAATTTATGGCTGTCCTTATCTAATATATAAATAAACAAAGATAATAAAAAATGTAAAAACTAATAAAAATTTACTCTACTTGGTTAAATTATTTTCTAAATATTTCATTCATTTAGAAGTGTTTATAAATCATTGTTTTCTCTTCTAGCTTTTTACAAGTATGTATAAATGCCACAAATAATAGCTTTGTATCCTTCCATGCAAATTTTTCATCTAAAACCTCTAATATTACTATAAGCAGTAGAGCACAGACTCAATTTTTTTATCTTGCTCCAGATCTCAGAATCTCAGAAGAAAAGTTCTCAGTTTCTAACCATGGGGTATGAAGTGCCACATATCATATTTGATATGTCAAGGTATGTTTCATGTATTCCTATATCATTAAGAATATTTATTAAAAATGACATTTAATTTTGTCCAAATATCTTTTTACATCTTTGTCATATGATTGTATGTTAGACTGATAGATTCTTTCTCTCCAATCACTCTGTTTTGGTTGGTGAATACATTCTGTCTACATAAAGGGTGATTATTGCTATGGGAGATTTAATTACTCCCATGTTATCACTTTGTTTCCATTTGTCTTTATTGTATTTCTAGTATTTCCTTTACTGAGTTTCCATGCACTATTTCATATGAATAGTTTTCCTTTGTGAGTCTTTCAATGACATCATGTTTATCTTTTAAGTTTCTCTATTTCAGATTTGTGTTTCTTGGTTACCATGACACTTGTATCAGATTCTCTGTATCTCAGAAAGCCTATTTGTGCTCGTGTTGACTTTTCATTGTTATCATTAAACTAAAAAACCTGCCCTTTTCTTTCTGCCCTTCAGTGTTTTGCTATTTTCTTATTGTTTGTGTTTCTTATCCTGTACTTCTGTTCATCAGCTTACTATGGTTTCATGCATCTTTTCTTTTATGCAGAATTACTCCTTTCAATTTTTATTTAACTGTATTAGGGAGGTAATGGATTATACTCTGGTTGTTGGCATGTGGGTAAAATGTCTTTTGCCACCAGAGTTATCACTAGGGCTTGGCATCTGCATGACTACACCACTGTTCTCAGTGAACATTTCCTTTTATTTTTTAAATACATATAGAAATAAAGAAAGAGGCAAAGAGGGACAGAAAAATTAAGAGAAAGAGAGAGACATTTGTAGCATTTTTCCACTGTTTAAGAAGCTTCTCCCTGCTGGTGGGGACTAGAAGCTAAAACCTAGGTCCTCACACTTGTCAGCATGTATGCTTTACTGGATACACCACTGCCTGGTCCCTCAGCAAATTCTTCTTTTTTTTTTTTTTTTTTTTTTTGCTTCCAGGGTTATTGCTGGGGCTCCCTTTTGTAGCCCTTATTGTTGCAACCTTCTTGTAGTTAGTGTTGTTGTTGGATAGGACAGAGAGAAATGGAGAGAGGAGGAGAAGACAGAGACAGGTAAAGAAAGATAGACACCTGCAGACCTGCTTCACCGTCTGTGAAGCCACTACCCTGCAGGTGGGGAGCCAGGGGCTTGAACCGGGATCCTTAAGCCAGTCCTTGTGCATTGTGCCAATGTGCTCTTAACCCGCTGGGTTACCGCTGGCCACAAATTCTTTTTTTTTTTTTTATTTAAGAAAGGATTAATTAACAAAACCATAAGGTAGGAGGGGTACAACTTCACACAATTCCCACCACCCAATCTCCATAACCCCCCCTCCGCTGATAGCTTTCCCATTCTCTATCCCTCTGGGAGCATGGACCCAGGGTCATTGTGGGTTGCAGAAGGTAGAAGGTCTGGCTTTTGTAATTGCTTCCCCGCTGAACATGGGCGTTGACTGGTCGGTCTATACTCCCAGTCTGCCTCTCTCTTTCCCTAGTAGGGTGTGTCTCTGGGGAAGCTGAGCTCCAGGACACATTGGTGGGGTCTTCAATCCAGGGAAGCTTGGCCAGCATCCTGGTGGCATCTGGAACCTGATGATTGAAAAGAGAGTTAACATACGAGGCCAAACAAATTGTTGAGCAATCATGGGCCCAAAGCTTGGAATAGTGAAGAGGAAGTGTTACGGGGGTACTCACTGCAAACTCTAGTGTACTTCTGCTTTCAGGTATATATTTTGCAGTAGTTTATGGATATGTGTGAACATAAGCTCTCTCTCACAGAAAGTGGTGTATATCTAGGTTATGGGACTTTGTTAGAAAGTGAACCACCTGAGATGAAATTAGAGTGTACTATAAAAGGAAAGGTCTCACCCGAGTAATGAAGCTGAAGGGTTGTCATTCCACACGTGAAGTCTCTGGACACAGTCTGAGGTGAAGCATGTTAAGGTGGCAATCGTTGCGCCACAGATTCTTTAGGGAAGATTTGGTGGTAGCAAAATCCATTAACTATTAATTAATTGATGGATGGATTCATTATTGACATTAGGATTATTGCAGGGGATCTGTGCCAGCACTATGACTCTATTGCTACTGATGCCCTCCCCCATTTTATTGGATAAGACAGAGAGAAACTGAGAGAAGAGGGAGAGAGAGTTTGTGTGTGTGAGAGAGAGAAAGAGAGAGACATACAGGTCTGCTCCACTGCTCATGAAGCATCACCACCTGCAGGTGGGGGGCCAGGGGCTTGAAACTTGGTCCTTGAGCATGGTAATGTATGTATTCAAGCAGATTAACAACCACTTGACTCCCATTAACTGTTGTTTACTTGGGAAATCATTTTTTTGTTACTTTTTGTCACCAGGGTTATGTTATCTCAGTGCTTACACAGCCCTACCATTTCCTGCTGATTTTTTATTTTTTCATATTTATTTTTATTTTTAATTTTTCTGACAGAGGTAGTGAGGCAGAGAGAAAGAGATAATTTGAATTTTCCACTTTATACATGCATAATGTGGGATAGAGAGATCTTACCTGGGTAAGGTACATGTCTTCCTATAGGTACAATCCAAGTTTTTGACACTGGCTCTGTGCTTTCTCCCTGTCTCTCTGTCACTTCACATAAATGTAAAAGTTGGTCTGTGAGTGGTGAAGTCACCTGTGTGCAAGATCCTTGCTCCACACATTCAAAAGTTTGTCCATGAACATTATCAAATTCATGGAAAATTGTAAGAAATGTCCTCATAAAAATCACCATATAGGGAGCTAGGCAGTATGACAGTGGGTTAAGTGCACATGACGAAGAGCAAAGACCAGCATAAGGACCCAGGTTCAAGCACCTGGCTCCCCACCTGCAGGGGGGTCACATCACAGGCAGTAAAGCAGGTCTGCAGGTGTTTATCTTTCTCTCACTATCTTCCCCTCCTCTCTCCATTTCTCTCTGTCCTATACAATGACAACAATAATGATAACAATAAACAATAAGGCCAACAAAAGGGAAAAAACTGCCATATGATCCAGCAATCTCACTTTCAAGTTATTTATCTAAAAGAATTAGAAAAATATAATTTATTTTTCACCTTTATATTTCAGGTATTGGGAAAAGAAA
Source organism: Erinaceus europaeus (assembly GCF_950295315.1). NCBI lineage: Eukaryota > Metazoa > Chordata > Mammalia > Eulipotyphla > Erinaceidae > Erinaceus > Erinaceus europaeus. The sequence goes on from NC_080175.1 coordinate 33,865,383, forward strand.
ACTGAATATATTATCATCCCTTGTGATAAAGAATTTACAGCTTCATGAGAAGCATGATTATTTAAAAACTGTGAAAAGTATAAAATGAAAAGTAACAAGTCACATATCTAAATACTTGAATATTACCTTACAACTCTGAGTTTGAGAAATGACACATTGGTTTATATTTCTCAGTGAAAATAAATCTTTTTTTGATAAGCACTTGGCAAGGTATTGGGAAAACCAACCTTAAACATAATGTATTAGAAAATAGGAAGTTCAGCTTTATCTAAGCCAAGTTTAAGTTTAAGTCTCTTTAATAAATTTTTTTTTTTTATTTAAATTTTTAATTTAAGAAAGGATTAGTGAACAAAAGCATAAGGTAGGAGGGGTACAACTCCACACAATTCCCACCACCCAATCCCCATAACCCACCCTCTCCCATGATAGCCTTCCCATTCTCTAGCCCTCTGGGAGCATGGACCCAGGGTCGTTGAGGGTTGCAGAAGGTAGAGGGTCTGGCTTCTGTAATTGCTTCCCCGCTGAACATGGGCGTTGACTGGTCGGTCCATACTCCCAGTCTGCCTCTCTCTTTCCCTAGTAAGGTGTGTCTCTGGGGAAGCTGAGCTCCAGGACACATTGGTGGGGTCTTCAATCCAGGGAAGCCTAGCCAGCATCCTGGTGGCATCTGGAACCTGGTGATTGAAAAGAGAGTTAACATACAAAGCCAAACAATTTGTTGAGCAAACATGGATCCCAAGATTGGAATAGTGGAGAGGAAGTGTTGGGGAGGTACTCACTGCAAACTCTAGTGTAATCCTGCTTTCAGGTATATATTTTGCAGTAGTTTATGGATACGTGTGCGCATACGCTCTCTCTCACAGAAACTGGTGTATGTCTAGGTTATGGGACTTTGTTAGAAAGTGAACTACCTGAGATGAAATTAGAGTGTACTATAAAAGGAAAGGTCTCACCCGAGTAATGAAGCTGAAGGGTTGTCATTCCACACGTGAAGTCTCTGGATACACTCTGAGGTGAAGCATGTTGAGATGGCAATCATTGCTTTGGTTAGGTTGTGATCGGCGGATGCAATATTATTTGGTATGGATTGGGAGAAGCATACGGGAAAGTGAGCCCTATCCATGGGTGCCAGGACTGGGGGAAGTAGGGGCTCTATAGTGAAGATGTGAGGTTCCTGCTGTCTTAGGGTTCAAAAAGACAATCAATAGTTAATATTATCATCACATTATTTGTTAATTGGGTTAACTTTGAAAAGTCCCTTTGTTATGGTTTGCTGTACAGTACCCAGTATCTTGTATATAGCTGTGCTATTGGAAGCCTCCAATCTACTTGGTCTAGGCTTTTGAGAGAGTCCGCATATCAAATACGTAGCCTATCTATTAAAAAGATTCAGTTTGTCTCCTGAGAACCTTTGAGACATACAATTGATTTCCCCCTCTCATATTAATTAACTACTGATTTATATGTCTACATTTTGCTAGGAGTGTACATAAACACCATTCCCATCACCAAAGGACCGTGACCCATCCCTCCCGCCCATTCCCACCCCCCACTGGCCCAGAAAGCTACATGTCTACCCCTCACCACTGGGTTTTTTCTTTGGTGCCCTACTTACAGTTTAGTGAGGTCCTGCTTTTAGTTTCCCTTTCAGATCTTCTAAGTCAGCTTCTGTTGATGAGTGGGATCATCCCATACTCATCTTTAACTTTCTGACTCAGTTCACTTAACATAATTCCTTCTAGCTCTGTCCAAGATGGGTCAGAGAAGGTGGGTTCATTGTTCTTGATAGCTGCATAGTATTCCATTGTGTATATATACCACAGCTTTCTCAGCCATTCATCTGTTGTTGGGCACCTGGGTTGCTTCCAGGTTTTAGCTATTATGAATTGTGCTGCTATGAACATAGGAGTACACACCTCTTTTTGGTTGGGTGTTATGGAGTCCTTGGGGTATAACCCCAGGAGAGGAATTATTGGGTCATATGGAAGGTCCATGTCTAGCCTTCTGAGGGTTTTCCAGACTGCTCTCCACAGAGGCTGTACCAATTTACATTCCCACCAGCAATGTAAAAGGGTTCCTCTGTCCCCACATCCTCTCCAGCATTTGTTGCTGCTGTCCTTTTTGATGTATGCCATTCTTACAGGAGTGAGGTGGTATCTTAGTGTTGTCTTAATTTGCATTTCTCTGACAATCAGTGACCTAGAGCAGTTTTTCATATGTTTGTTAGCCTTTTGGATCTCCTCTGTGGTGAGTGTTTTGTTCATTTCCTCTGCCCATTTTTGGATGGGGTCATTTGCTTTTTTGCGGCTAAGTTTGCTGAGCTCTTTATATATTTTGGTGATTAGTTTCTTGTCTGATGTCTGGCATGTGAAGATCTTCTCCCATTCTGTGAGGGGTCTCTCTGTTTGTTTAATTGTTTCTTTGGATGTGCAGAAGCTTTTCAATTTGATGTAGTCCCATTGGTTTGTTTCTACTTTGGTCTTCCTTGCAATTGGGTTTGATTCATCAAAGATATCCTTGAGGTGTAGATGGGAAAGTGTTTTACCAATGTTTTCCTCTAAGTATTTGATTGTTTCTGGTCTGACATCTAGGTCTTTGATCCATTTGGAGTTGATTTTTGTTTCTGGTGAGATAAAGTGGTTCAATTTCATTCTTCTGCATGTTTCAACCCAGTTTTCCCAGCACCATTTATTGAAGAGAGCCTCCTTCTTCCATTTAATCCTTTGGGCCCCCTTATCAAAGATTAGATGCCCATAGGTGTTGGGATTTACTTCTGGGCTTTCAATTCTGTTCCACTGGTCTGTGTGCCTATTTTTGTTCCAGTACCATGCTGTTTTGATGATGATGGCTTTATAATATAGTTTAAGGTCTGGGAGTGTGATGCCTCCATTTCTGTTTCTTTTCCTCAAGATGGTTTTGGCAATTCTAGGTGTTTTCAGGTTCCAGATAAATGATTGTAGTGTTTGTTCTATTCTCTTAAAGAATCTTGGTGGAACTTTGATGGGTATTGCATTAAATTTGTATATGGCTCTGGGGAGAATGTTCATTTTGATGATATTTATTCTTCCAATCCATGAGCATGGGATATCTTTCCATTTCTTGGTATCAGTTTCTATCTCCTTGAGTAGCGACTCATAGTTTTCAGTATACAAGTCTTTCACTTCTTTGGTCAACTTTATTCCTAGGTATTTGATTGATTTTGCTGAAACAGTGAATGGGAGTGATTTCTGGATGTCTTCTTCTTCAGATTTAGTGTTTGCATAAAGAAATGCCACTGATTTTTGTACATTGATTTTGTAGCCTGATACCTTGCTATATTGCCTAACAACTTCCAGTAATTTTCTACTGGATTCTTTAGGTCTTTCTATGTATACTATCATATCATCTGCAAATAGTGAGAGCTTGACTTCTTCCCTTCCAATCTGTATCCCTTTGATTTCTTTCTCTTGCCTGATTGCTATGGCAAGAACTTCCAATACTATGTTGAAGAGTAACGGTGACAGTGGGCAGCCCTGTCTAGTCCCTGATCTGAGGGGGAATGCTTTCAGCTTCTCTCCATTGAGTATGATGTTGGCTGTAGGTTTGCTATATATAGACTCCACTATCTTGAGGAATTTCCCATCTATTCCCATTTTTTGTAGAGTTTTGAGCATGAATGGGTGTTGGATTTTGTCAAAGGCTTTCTCTGCATCTATTGAGATAATCATGTGGTTTTTGGCTTTGCTTTTATTGATGTGATGAATGACATTGATTGATTTACGGATGTTGAACCAGCCTTGCATTCCTGGGATGAATCCCACTTGGTCATGATGAACAATCTTTTTGATGTGTTGCTGTATCCGGTTGGCCAAGATCTTGTTTAATATTTTGGCATCTATGTTCATCAGAGATATTGGTCTGTAGTTTTCCTTTTTTGTTCTGTCCCTATCAGCTTTTGGTATCAGGGTGATGTTGGCTTCATAAAAGGTGGAAGGGAGTATTCCTGTTTCTTCAATCTTATGGAATAGCTTAAGAAGTATGGGTATTAACTGTTTCCTGAAAGTTTTGTAGAATTCGTTTGTGAAGCCATCTGGTCCAGGACTTTTGTTGTTGGGGAGATTCTTAATAACGGTTTCAATTTCTTTGTCTGTGATTGGTGCATTTAGATTTTGTAGTTCTTCTTGGTTCAGTTTTGGAAGTGCATAGGTTTCTAGGAATTGTTCCATTTCTTCCAGATTCTCTAGCTTGGTGGCATATAGTTCTTTATAGAAGTTTCGCAGAATTCTCTGGATTTCTGTGGTGTCAGTTGTGATATCTCCTGTATCGTTGACAATTCTATTAATTTGAGTCTTCTCTCTTTTTTGTTTGGTGAGTCTGGCTAGGGGTTTGTCAATTTTGTTTAATCTTTCAAAGAACCAACATTTGGCTTCATTGATCTTTTGTATGGTTCTTTTATTTTCGATGTTGTTTATTTCTGCTCTAACTTTAGTGATTTCTGTCCTTCTGGTTGCTTTAGGGTTCCTTTGTTCCTCTTCCTCTAAGTCCTTGAGGTGTGTAGTAAGTTCGTTCATTTGGGCTTCTTCTTGGTGTTTAATATGTGATTGTATAGCTATAAGTTTCCCTCTCAGTACTGCTTTAGCTGTGTCCCAAATATTTTGATAGGTTGTGTCTTCATTTTCATTAGTTTCCAGGAACATTTGAATTTCCTGTTTGAGTGAGTGTCTGACCCAGTGGTTCTTAAGGAGCATGTTGTTTAGTTTCCAAATTCTATGTCTTTTAATAATTTTCTGTTTGTTGTTAAAAGTTAGTTTTACTCCACTGTGGTCTGAGAAGATACTTGGGATGATTTCAATGCTCTTGAATTTATTGATGCTGTCTTTGTGACCTAACATGTGGTCTATCCTTGAGTATGTGTTGTGTGGATTTGAAAAGAAGGTGTATTCTAGTTTTTTGGGGTGGAGGAGTCTGAAAATGTCCAAGAGGTCTAGTCTGTCAATCTCTTCATTCAATTCTCTTATATCTTTATTGGTTCTCTTCTTTGTTGATCTGTCTAAGTGTGAGAGTGGGGTATTGAAGTCTCCCACTATTATTGTATTACTATTGATGTATTTTTGAAATTCTTTCAATAGGTGTTTAATGTATTTAGATGGTCCCTCGTTGGGTGCATAGATGTTAATAATTGTTAAGTCTTCTTGGCTGATTGATCCTCTTATCATTATGTAATGTCCTTGCCTATCTTTTATTACTTTATTTAATTTAAAATCTATCGTGTCTGAGATGAGAATGGCTGTTCCTGCCCTTTTTTGTGGACCGTTAGCCTGTATGATAGTTTTCCATCCTTTCACTTTAAGTCTGTGTTTATCTTGTTGTGACAGATGGGATTCTTGCAAGCAGCATATGGTTGGGTTATGTTTTCTGATCCATCCCCCCACCCTGTGCCTTTGATGGGTGAGTTTAAGCCATTGACATTTATTGATATTATGGATTTAATGTATTGTAGTGCCATTGTTCTAAAAAACAATTTGTTTGCTCTGATATATTACAAGTATTATAGTGATGTTCTTGTTTATAAGAGGTCTTTTAATACCTCTTTCAGGGCTGGCTTGGTGATAGTTGCCTCCTTTAACTGTTGTTTGTCTAAGAAGGTTTTGATCCCTCCATCTAGCTTGAATGAAAGTCTAGCAGGATATATAATCCTTGGTTGAAACCCTTTTTCATTCAGGGCTCGATAGATATCTTGCCACTCCCTTCTGGCTTTTAGAGTTTGAGTTGAAAAATCTGCAGAAAGTCTTATGGGTTTTCCCCTGTATGTGACTTTTTGTTTCTCTCTTGCAGCCTTTAGGATCCTTTCTTTATCCTTACTTCTTCTCATTGTGACTATGATGTGTCTTGGTGTTTTCAGGTCTGGGTTGATTCTGTTTGGTACTCTCTGGGCCTCTTGCACCTTGATATCCTTTCTGTTATTCAGGTCTGGGAAATTTTCTTGTATTATTTCCTCTAGGATGTTTGCTTCCCCTTCCTCTCTTTCTTCCTCTGGCAGGCCAATTATACGAATGTTACTTCTTTTGAGATCATCCCATATGTCTCTGTTGTTGTTTTCAGTGTCTCTCAATCTCTTTTTAAGCTCTTTCACCTCTTTCTTAGTTTTCTCTAACTCATCCTCTGTCTGACTAATTCTGTTTTCTGCTTCTGTTAGTCTGCTTTCCCTTGCCTCAGCTTCTTTCTTCATTACAGCTATTTCAGCTTTCAGTTCTCTAATTGTCTCAAGATAATCAGTATTTTCCTTGGGGGTCTCAACTGTTGTTTCCCTAATACTGCCATTTCTTTCCTCCAATGTTGTTTTCATTTCTGTGATTAATAAGTTTATTATTGCTTGCATACTTTTCTTATCTATGGTTACTTCTGACTGATTTGTGGTTTCTTCTGGGCTCTTGTCTTCATTCATTGGGGTAGCAGTTTTATTTGTTTTTAATCTACCCATTTTTTTTTAATTTATGTGTTTCTCTCTTTTTTTTTTTTAATGTTCTGTTGTTCCTCAGTTGTTGTGTTTTGAACACAAGTAACACTGTACTAAATACCTTTATGACAATTGCACTCACCAACCTCCGGAATAACCGTAGCAACTGAAGTAAGTATTGAAGGAGTTTAATCGTTACCAGTTAGCCAAACAATTTCTCCAGTCCGTGAAAAAATAGTAACCAAATCCCAGTGAAGAAAGAGAAAAGGAAGAGAGGATAGCAAGAATAGACAGTTATGCAAATTTACTATCCAGTGTATATTCTAAGGGTAACAAGAGTGTAAAGGGAACTAGAGCAGAGATACACACATAGAGAGTCCACTCTGGGTCAGATTTCTTCCCCAAAGTAATTCACAAATTCAGAAAGTCAAAGAAGAAAGAAGTGTATGACAAGATTAAAAAAAATAAAATAAAATAAAAAAAAAAAAGAGAGAGAGATTGAGAGAGATAAGAGAGAGAAAAGGGAGAAGATAGGAAGAAGAGTTGTAATTAAAGAGCAGTGCGAGGAACTTCCCAAATGTGTATCAGTGAATTAACAAAAAAAAAAAAAAAAAAAAAAAAAAAAAAAACCCGTGTTTGGTGGTATGGGGTATCCTGCTAGTAGCTGGTCCCAGGCACTGCTTATGGGGGGAGGGGGGGGGCGGGAAGGATGTATGCTTGAAAATTAAAAGGAAGAAAAAAGAATTTTTTTCCCCTACTCTAATTCTTAACCCAAATTAAGTTATAGAAACATCCTTGGTATGACCGTTATGGCCCCTTATTGGATGGCCTGCTAAAGGCAGAAACTCCTATTGTTTACACGAGATGTGTCCGGAGCTCAAAGGCTGGCCGCTTCTGCTTCTCCGGGCGCCATTTTCCGGGAAACCCCGCCCTCCAGACTTTTTTAAAGGATTTCTCAAAAATGAAAACTAGCTCCAAGTCCTTTGATCCAATGAGAGCTATACTCAAGAAGTCTTTGGATCCACCCTCAGGGTCGCGGTGGACCCTGGCAACTCCCAAGAGGCAGCCCCCGAGCTAAAGTGCTCTCTCCGGGTCCTCTGCCCGCCGCGCTCTGCAACCGGCGGAGGAGCCGCCTTCCCGGGCGGGCGGAGGACAATGCCCGGCGCACTCGCCTTGCCTGGCGCCGCCTGGGAATTCTGGCGCCCCGCTAGTCCGTGTCACCTTTGCTCTAATTGTTAACCCAAATTAAACTGTAATAACTTCTTTGGTGCCCCCCCCCCCTTATTGACTGGCCTGCTAAAGGCAGAAAATCCTACCTTTGCCGACGATGCTATCAGAGCACTCGCTGTTAGCGACTTCTCAGGCCGTCGCCATATTACCTCCCCCAAAACTGCAAGTTCTAAGAATGCAGATTGGAAGTCTCATCAACGCAGGTGAGACCTACACTTACCCACAGGTAAAGTCCTTCACGTATGTCTGCTACCTTCCACCCTCACCCATACCCTCATGTTCCTTTTCTCTTCCCTCATCCCTACCCCTTACCACCACCTTTAACTGCTACACTTGAGACTTCGCTTTCTCCCTCTTTAATAAATTTTATAAAACTACTTTCACAAGTTAAGTTACTCTGATAGCATAGGGAAACATTTCCTTTAAAATGCTTTCTGTATGTTGGGAGTCATCCAGTAGTGCTGTTTCTTCCTGGATGACTTTTATAAATGATCATAAGGGAAAGCTGACTAGTGTCAGTGAAATTGCTGACTTGGATAGTATGTGCTTTGCCATGTACATGACCCAGGTTCAAGCCCAACCCCCACCAAATTGAGGTAAATTTGGCATTGTGTTCCCTTTCACTTTCTCTGCAGAGAAAAAAGTAAACAAATAATGAAAGGATTATTTACAAATATAAAATGCAGTTGTAAAAAATGGTTAATGGACTGAATTGGAATCATTAAAATATAATTGGTTGCTTATATTGTACTGTTTATCTTTTTATTTTATTTTATTTTATTATTTTAATATATATGTTTAGAAGACAGAAAAATAAAACTTTTAGAGTTTGAATTTACATATGCCTTCTTAAGATTTAATAGAATATACCTAGAAGAACTCACAAGGAACTGTAAACACTGATTATCGATGAAAGAAAGAAAATCAGTGCCTAGTCTTATGGAATTTTATAGGAGCATTTCAGTGTCTTCTTGGGAATTTTGCCAATTTATGGTGTATTGCAATTAAAATAAGGTTCTTTGTGAATGTGGTTGTGTCTGTGTCAGTCAAGTCATAACTGAAAAAATGGAGTTTCTCTAACCTAAAATATGGCTGATATAGACAGAAAAAAATTTTTGAAGAACAAAAGTCATAAGCATTGCTCCTCTGAAGAAGTTTGAAATTTGTAAATATCCTGCTTATGTTTTCTAATGATCATGGAGTCATATAGAGAGAATATATTAAAATTCAACAGAACATTTATTCATTCTTAATAAAAAATGGTTAACAGAAATGCATATGATAGTTATAGCAGAATGGTATGGAATAAAAGTAGATGTATCGATTAATGGAACAATAATGAGAGTCCGGAAATGGACCTATAGAATTATGGACTACACATGGGGGCAGAAGAGCCAAGAATCTACAATGATGAAGGGAAAATAGCACCAGTAAATGGGGCTGACATATTATACAATCCAAATGTGTAGATATACATCAGTATCTTATACATTACACGAAAGTCACTTAAATATAAATTAAAAATATGAGCTCAAGACATGCTCTAAAATCATATAAAATCGTATTCATACAGGAAATTATTTAATGTTAGCTTTAGTGGTATTTGTAAATTTAAGGGTGTCAATGCAAAAAAAATTGGATTACACAAAACTAAAAAAGTTTCTGTAATTATGGTAAACCATTAATTCCCCCAATAAAAAAAATTGAAAAATCTCTGCACAGCAAGATAAGACATCATCTGTGAAAATTTCACCTATTAAATTAGCATAAGTGTTTGGAAATAATCCATATGACAAGGAGTTAATATCTAATATATATATGTATATACCTCACACAAGTAAACAAAAGCAATGACAAAACACATGAGCAAAGTGATAACATATGTACAAAGGAGGTAAATAGATTTTTGTCCAATTGAGACTTTTGACTTGTGAATAGGCGCATGAAAACAAATCCATTATCTCTTACTGTTAGAAAAATTAAAATTAAGATTGCCTCACATATATTATACTGCTTCATATAAAAGATACTCAAACAGTAGATGTTAAGTAGCATATAGAGAAAAGAGAAACTGCATGCACTGTAGTTAGGAATGAAAACGGGTACAACTGCTATGGAAAAAAAATGTAAATTCCTCAGATCCACAATGAGATATTTCATACATATAGAATAACAAGTACTGGTGAAAATGTGGAATAATGTAACCTTTGTGTACTATTAATGGAAATGGAAATGTGTATAGTCACTCTTGAAAATAGTAAGAAAAGTCCTCAAAATTGTTCAAATTGAACTACCTATATTGTTCAATAGTATCATTTCTGAATATATAATCAAAGTAAGAGGAACTGGGATCTACAAGGAATATCTGCAGTTGTAAGTGCATAATTCATAATAGTCAAGATACCGAAGCAATTTTAACACCTATGAAAGAATAAAGAGTAAAGAAAACAGAATATTCCCAGTGCTGCACGCACACAAGTGGTAAATACTCTGACTCTTCTCTCTGCTGTGTTAATCTCAATCCCTACCTCATGTGAAATAAATGAGATAATTTTTATATAAAATAAGCACATATAAACTCTAGAGAAAAAAACAGATTGAGCACTTAATAGGCTTTATTGCTTTTATTTTGTGGCAAGCAGTGATTCAAAAATTAATTTCCCACTGATGGAAGAGCAGCCACAGTGCTAGAGGCATATTCTATAGTCTCTCTCTCTCTCTCTTTCTCTTTCTCTCTCTCTCTCTTTTACTCTCTGTTCCAGAAGTAAACAAGTCCTAAAAACAAAATAATAAGGACACATCACCAACATTAAATGAAAAAGAATAATATTTCACAAGTTGAGAAGTAGAAAAAATATTCATTAAGGTTAGAAGACTGAATTTAAAGCAATGAAATAGGAACAAAGGGGATGGTTGGCATTTGCTGACATGGTCATTATATTCTCTGCCAATTTTCTACATATAAATTCTGATATCTTCTTGGCTACATGGACTCAGAAGATACAAAACAATCAGGAAGAAAAGATGGGGCTGGAGATGGGTGAGCAAGCACAGTCCGTAAATGTGAGAACCCAGTTCTTGTCATCTCCTGTCCCAGGAATTTGCACCCCCAGGATAAACTGTTCATATTCTCAGAAAAACAGAAACATGGTAACGAAGGGCCAGGGTATGGGATAAAGGGAACAAGCAATCCCACTGAAATGTGTGACTACAGTGTCCTTGGAACACTATCTTAATTTTCAGAGAATATGGAAATATGTGTCCTCTTTCTTTTACTTGCAATTTCCCACACATTTTGATGATGCCAAACCATAACCTTGAACCATTTAGGGAGAACTGTAGAAATAAAGTCGTCTAGATCTTTCTTGGTTCTACGCATTATTTATTTAACCCTGAAGTATGTATTTGCATTCTGAGGCTGACATAGTAGTTCACTTGGATTGTGCATTGCTTTGCTAAATTCTAGACTCTGTTGTGAGTTCACTTCCTGCTGCATTGAATGATACTTCTGCACTGTAATTTCTTCGTACCCCTATGCCCCACTGTCTGTCTCACTCTTTGTATCTGAAAAAGCTATCCTAGAATAGTGAAGCCCCAGAGATGACAATAATAACAAAAGGTAATTAGAATTGTTCAAAACCCGGAAAACTAGTCAATAAATTCATTTACTGAATAAAATAATGCTAAATATGACTAGCCTCTGTTCTTTTTCATCAGTGACAACTGATGAAACACAACTGCTTTCTCTGTTGTGTTTTGTGATGTTATGTACAGAGGAATATATTTTTTTTGGTCAAAATGTGGATGTTGACAATTTCATTACCTGCTTTGTCTCCTTCCAGTATGAAACCCAGATTTCATTATTGGTAAGAATGTCAAAACTGAAATATACTTTCTTAGTTAATTGCAGCAATCTTAAAACTACATAACCAATGTGAAGATAAAGACCTTTTATAAATTGACCATGTCGACACTGCTCTGGTGTAACTTCTGTGCCATATTGCATGCTATCTGAGACTTTAGACTCCTGTGTTAGATTGTCTGGGTTTGAATCCTTCCCTTACCACCTACTTTGCCATGTAACCTTGAACAGCTATCTCTCTTTCAGCTTCCTAATATGCAAAGTTATAGTAAGAACTGCATTGTTTTCTTGGGTAGCTGTGAGGATAGAATGTGGAAAAGATGAAAGTAAGTAGAAGAAAGAGGTTTGATTGTAGAGAAAAAAATCACTGTGGAGACTGCAGTTTCAGGGAAAGTGTCCAGAGACTGATTCCACAACTGTTCAACTTCCTCTCTCTGTTCTAGTGTTTTCCAAGATACCTCTCTTTCACATACAAAACAAGAACATGATAAAAAAATGAGAAGCCCCTGAGCAAACATCTCAACAAAAAGGAAACGTAGATGATTAACAGAATATGTAATAATACTTATCATCACTTCTCTTTTGATGGGATACGGAGTTCTGGTGGTGAGAACTGTGTGGAGTTGCACCCCTCTTATGGTTTTGCCAATGTTTTCTTTTTATAAATAAAAAAAATAAAAAGCTATTCCATTTAAGACAATGTGTCTTTTTAAATTTATGTTATTACTGATTTAATAATGATTTACAATACTGTGGCATAAGAAAGGTACAATTCTATACAATTTCCACCACCAGAGTTCTGTTTCCCATCCCCTTCATTGGAAGCTTCAGTATTATTTATCCCTCTGGGAATATGGACCAAAGATATTTATGGGTTGCAGAAAGTGAGAGGTCTGGCGTCTGTAATTGCTTCTCAGCTGGACATAGGCGTTGACAGCTCGAGCCATACCCCAGCCTGTTCTTGTCTTTCCCTAGTGGGGTAGGACCTTGGGGAGGTGGGATTCCTAGACACATTGGTGAGGTAGTCCGCCCAGGGAAGTCAGTTTGGCATAATGGTAGTATCTGCAACCTGGTGGCTGGAAAGCATTAAGATATAAAGCAGAAAAAAAATGTTTAATATTCAGAAACCTAAAGGTAAAACAATAGCAGATGAGATTTGGAGTCTTCATATTGGAAGAAGTTAAGAAGTCTATTTTAGGTTTATTCTGATGAGTCCATGACTTTACTAATTTTACTAATTTTTGCCTTGGCCAGACAGATAACATGCAGGTAGGTTAAAAATATTGTCTATGAGGATTCTGTCAGAGTTGGGAATAGGACCAGAAAGCTAGATCAGGGCAGAGAGTAGCTCCAAAACATGGGGAAAGTATATAAATACTGTTAACTGTAAACCCTATCCATCTGACCTAGGGCCATGTCTATTTAGCATATGAGCCTGTGTAATCTCTGCATTCTTGTTGATCTGAGCTCACATTCCATGTTCATAGCTAGCAACATTTTAAGCTGCACTCATTCTAGCCCATAGGATTCCTAAGCTCATCATCACTTCTTACTAGGGAAACGCAAGCCAAAGCTACAATGAGATATCATCTCACACCTGTGAGAATGCCCTACATCCAAAAGATTAGAAACAACAACTGCTGGTGAGGATATGGAGACAATTAAATCCACATACACTGTTAATGGGAATGTAAACTGGTACATCATCTTACTGAAAATAGTGATAAGATTTCTCAATAGATGATAAACAAACACCTATTTTGGGGAAATGGGGAATATATTCTCATCACATCAACAATCATGTAAATCAACATCCCCTCATTAAAGTGATACTGAAATTGAAAACAAATAAAGCAACGGGTATTGAATTATCTTCCAGTAAAAGGGTAGGCTCATTGAAAAGATAAGCATGTTTATGGGGTTGAAGGGATAGAATTCAGTATAAATGAAGGGAATCAAAGCTAAATTTATCTATGACAATGGCACATGATTGAAAATAGTATCATAAATTCAGAACTTTTTCAGTGTTGGGGAATAAGAAAATTATTACAATATTTTACTGAATATTTCGACATAATCTATGTTTTTCTAAATGGGGTCTAACCATAATTATAACACTTATTTAAATTAAATTCTTTGGACTACATATCTCTCTATAGTTCACAGATTACAATCAAATGGTGTAATTGATAAAATTATTTGAAAATTTTTATTTTTTTAAATTTATTTATTGGGGGCTAATGGTTTATAGTTGACACTAAAATACAACAGTGAGTGCATGCATAATATTTCCACATAACAATACAACCCCCACTAGGTCCTCCTCTGCCATCACATTCCAGGACCTAAACTCCCACCCCCCAAACCCCAAAGTCTTACTTTTGTTCAGTACACCAACTCCAGCCCAATTTCTGCTTAGTGTTTTCCAATATGATCTTGACAATTTTTAAATGAATAGAATTGTATTTTTAGAAATCATCTTATTCTGATATGACTATACCATGATGTAATGAAGACTTATACAATAATCTCTTATAAAAAGAGCTACAATGTTTTATTAATGAGAAAAGCAATTTTATATACATAACATTTTATTATTATGACAATCAATTTTTTCCATTTTTTACAATTTCTTAATTGGGAAACCAAAGTTTTACATTAGACAGTAAATACAATTATTTGCACATGCATAACATTTCCAGGTTTTCCATATAACAATACAGCTTCCTCTAGTTCCTTTGTCATCCTTCGTGGATCCGTATTCTCCCCACCCAGCCACCCACCCCAGAGTCTTCTACTTTGGTGCAATACGCCAATTCCAGTTCAGGTTCTACTTGAATTTTCTCTTCTGATCTTGTTTTTCAACTTCTGCCTGAGAGTGAGGACACCCCATATTCATCCTTCTGTTTCTGACTTATTTCACTTAACATGATTTTTTCAAGCTACATCCAAGAGGGGCTAAAAATGGTGAAGTCACCGTTTTTAATAGCTGAGTAGCATTCCATTGTGTATATATATACCACAACTTGCTCAGCCATTCATCTGTTGTTGGACACCTGGGTTGCTTCCAGGTTTTGGCTATTACAAATTGTGTTGCTAAGAATATATTTGTACACAGATGTTTTTGGACGGGTTTGTTGTGTTCCTTAGGATATATTCCCAAGAGAACAATTGAAGGATCATAGGGTAGGTCCATTTCTAGCCTTCTGAGAGTTCTCCAGACTATTCTCTACAGAGGTTGGACCAATTGACATTCCCACCAGCAGTGAAGGAGGGTTCCTTTGACCCCACAACCTCTTCAGCATTTACTGCTGCTGCTACCTTTACATGTATGACATTTACCTTTAATGTATGACATTCTCACAGGAATGAAGTGATATCATTGTTGTCTTTATTTGCATTTCTCTGAAAATCAAAGACTTGGAGCATTTTTCCATGTGTTTCCTGGCCTTTTGGATCTCTTCTGTGGTGAATATTCTATGTCCTCTCCGCATTTCTGGATGGGGTCACTTGTTTTCTTATGGCTGAGTTTGGTAAGCTCTTTATGTATATATTTGGTTATTAAACTCTTATCTGATGTATGGCAGGTAAAGATCTTCTTCCATACTGTGAGGGGTCACTTGGTTTGGGTAGTGGTTTCTTTTGCTGTGCAGAAGCTTTTTAATTTGTTGTAGTCTCATAGGTTTATATATACCTTAGTCTTCTTTGAAATTGGATTCGTTTCATTGAAGATGTCTTTAAAATTTATGTGGATAAGAGTTCTGCCAATATATGATAAATATATTCCTCTAAATATATGATAGTTTATGGTCTAACATCCAAGTCCTTGATCCACTTGGAATTTACTTTTGTGATTGATGAAACACAGTGGTTAAGTTTCATTCTTCTGAATGTTTCAACCCATTTTTTCCAACAAGATTTGTCGAAGAGACTCTGCTTTCCCCATTTAATAGTCTGGGCATCTTTGTCAAATATTAGATGTTCTTAGGTGTGGGGGTTTACTTCTGGGCTCTCACTTTTATTCCACTGGTCATTGTTTCTCTTCATGTTCTAGTACCAAGCAGTTTTGATGACAACAGCCCTATAATACAATTTGAGGTCTGGGAGTGTGATGCCTCCAGTTCTGTTCTTTCTTCTCAAGATTGTTTTGGCAATTCTAGGTCGAGATAAGCATTTGTGGCATTTGTTTTATTCTCCTAAAAAAGTGGTTGGGATCTTGATGGGAATATATTAAATTTATATATGACCCTGGGTAGTATATTCATTTTGATGATGTTAATTCTTCCAACCCATGAACAGGGGATATCTTTCCACTTCTTTGTTTTTTTTTTTTTTTTTTTTTCTATTTCCTTAAGTAGTGACTCTTAATTTCCAGTATACAAGTCTTTCACTTCCTTGGGTAGGTTTATTCCTAGATATTTTATTGTTTTTGTTGCTATAGTAAAAGGAGTTGATTTCATCTTCTTCTAATGTAGTGTTTGCATAGACGAATGCCACTGACTTTTGTATGTTAATTTTGTAGCCTGACACCTTACTGTATTGCCTGATGATTTCCAAAAGCTTCTTGCTAGATTCCTTAGGTTTTTATATGTATACAATCATGTCATCTGCAAATAGGGAGAGTTTGACTTCTTTTCCAATCTGTATGCCTTTAAATACTTGCTCCTGCCTGATTGCTATGGCAAGAACTTCCAACACTATGTTTAATAGTAATGGTGTTAGTGGGCAGCCCTGTCTAGTACCTTATCTGAAGGGAAATGCTTCCAGTTTCTCACCATTTGAGTATGATGTTGGCTGTATGTTTGCTGTATATAGACTCCATCATCTTCAGGAATTTTTCCATCTATTACCATTTTTATAGTGTTTTGATCATAAAGGGGTGTTGTATTTTGTCAAAGGCTTTCTCTACATCTATTGATATGACCATGTGGTTTTTGGTCTTGCTTTTATTGATGTGGTGGATCATGTTGATTGATTTCCATATATGAAACCAACCTTGCATGCCTGGGATAAACCCCACTTGGTCATGATGAACAATCTTTTTAATATACTGCTGTATCCATTTGGCTAGAATTTTATTCATTATTTTGGCATCTATGTTACTTCTTTTTTAGTTGTCTCTAATTTGTCCTCAATCTTGGTAATTCTGTCTTCAGCCTCATTTATTCTTTCTCCCCTCTAATGTTTTCTGGAGTTCATCTATTTTGTTACCCAGTTCTGATACTGTTTTAGTTTGTTCAGCTATTTGTGTTCTTAGTTCAGCTATTTCAGCTTTCAGCTCTCTAATAACCTTGAGATAATTAGTGTTTTCTTCCAGAGTCTTATTTGTTGTTTCTGCATTTCTGATGACAATGCTTTCAACCTCATTACTCACTCCTTTATTATTTCCTTGACTAGTGTTTGGATACTGACCTCATTATTTTCTGCTTCAACCTTTGGAGGGCTTTTAGCTATACACTTGCCCTGGTTCATTTCTCCAATATTTATTCTTGTTGGTTTAACCATTCTATATAGTATATTATGAGGTCCGTCTCTAAGTATTATTTAAATTACTCATCACTCTTGTCTGGACTTACTTGTATTTAAATAAGGTACACAAAGGGTTCACAGTTGTAGAAATTAATAGTTACTTCAATATTATTTTAATCCCTCAGTTGGAACACAGTGGTTTTTAAAGCCTCTTTTGTTCTTTTTCTTCCCTGTAGGCTATGGGAGCCTGAGGACTTTTAAACTATAACTAGGCTTCTTAACTTAATCCCTCACTCCTGAGTGAGAGATAAAGCAGGGTGGGGGAGAGATAATACAATGGTTATGCAAAAAGACTCTCACACCCCAAGGATCCAAAGCTCCAGACTCAATTCAACTCTTCTGGCAAGCCAGGCAACACTGGTAGTCCCATTAATTTCATAACAAGTCCCGTTTATAGTCTGTAGGTTCTGAGGCAACTATTCACTATGTTCTCATTAGGAGAACAACATGGAAAGGCTCCCACCACACAGCCTCACAGCTAAGCCACCAAAGTGTAGATCTTCTCCTGAGTTTCCTGGTTAGTTCTTTTTCCCCTAATGTCAGCACAGGGCCTCCCCACTACTGCTCCAGCATTTGAGGGCAGTAGCAATAGATACTCACAGCCGTCTTTTTGTTGGTGAAACAGACTGGAAGTGGTGCCTCGACTGGTAAACTGTCAAACTGTTCCCAGCCACTTAGTCTCTCCCTAGACTCCTCTCTGTCCATGAGCCACACTTATTTGTACTCACCAGTGATTTGGTGGGTTCCTGAAGTCATTCTAGTCCTGCCTTGTTGTGGTCCCAGATGATCTCCTTTCCATTTTTTCCATCTTATTGGATAGGACAGAGATAGAGGAGAAAGGTAAGACACCTACAGACCTGCTTCATCACTCTTGAAGTACCCCCCCCCCCAACCGCATGCAGCTGGGGAGCTGGGGGCTTGAACCTGGATCCTTGTGTGTATCCTTCCACTTAGTACTATGCACACTTAATGCCAGGCTCCAATTTTTTTTTAATAGGAGTTATGTGAGTACAACCTTCTTTAAGAATGTAAATACTATTTATGAATTTCTTTTGTCACTAGGACTTCACTGCTCCAGACTAACTTCTTCCTGCAGAAATATGTCACCATGTTCAAGCACCCAAGTTCAAGCCCTGGGACCCCCACCTTCTGAGGGCAAGGTTCAAAGTGATGAAGCAATGCTTGAGATGTTTCCTTACCTCTTCTTCTTCTTTCTATTTCTCTCTAATCAAATAAAAATAAAAACAAAAAAAGGAAGACCATAATAATTAAGAGTACTAAGTGAACTGTCTTGGTTAGAGCCACTTTTGAATTAAGAATCACACTCTGTCTGAGACATTCAGCTGAGATAAATGAACATGATATATAATACCATACCTTTATGATCTGAAATAAAGTATTTCAGCTAGAAGGTCAGAAAATTTCTACTCATGCTCTTTGTAGAAGTGTCATTTTGAATATTTATAACAGCAGCATCCCTTGCAGTGAAATTAAAACTATATGAGTGTGTTCTCTTATTTTTATTTTATGAAAGTGAAAGAGGGAGAGAATGAGAAGTATATTTCTAGAACATGTGAACCCAGGTAAATTGTACTCAGGGTTTCATGCAATAAGACTTGCACTATACTTGCTGAGCCACTCCCATGCACTAAAGTATAAGCAGAATTCATTTCATGATTTAGTATTTCACTATTGAGCCCACTGAGTTACTATTGCTCTTTATATGTACCTACAAAATGTTTTTCATAAAGAGGTGAGAAAATGTACTTTTCTTAGTATGCTAATGAAGCTGTATCTCAGAAGTAGAAAGTACATGTTAAAAATAATCAAGTAGGACAATTTTAAATTATTGGCATATCAATGATTTGCCAGTCAGTCTCTGTAACTGTGATTCAAAGTCTCCGAGCTTGATGTAGTTCTTTTAAAATTGGCTATTTGCAACAGATAAACACTGGAAATTGAATGAGAGGAGTACTTGCATTTATACCCTTGGGAAGTTTGCCTTTTCATAGTGATGACTGAACAAAAGAAAAAGATGTCAAATGCATAGCTTACAATTACTAAAGCTCTAAAACTAATTTTAAAGCATTTACTTTGCTAAAAAGGTCATCATTGCAGTCATTTTCAAACACCTACCCTTGAATAAGTTTAAGTTACTAAAATCTCATTTACCACTGAGGGAAAAGTAAGAAGGTGGCTAAGCCTTGGTTTCAATTACATTTCAGTTGCTTAAACATTTCCAACTCACAGTGATTCCTTATTTATACTGACATGATTTTAAATCCATCTATTTATATGTGTGAGACAGTGAAGCAACTGAAGTACAATTTAAAAAATGGATTTCACCAGGTTGTAGGGTCTAAAGAATGTCAATCAGTGCCACTGAATGAAAGGATGTGAGGTCTTTCTCAGGGAAAGTATTGTCCCTTTTGTGAAGAGAACAAAACAAATCTCTGCAGATATAGAGGAAGGAGAAACTTGCTTGTGCAATCTGGATGTATTCAGATGGGGAATAGATAGTGTTCAAATAGACAACAAGAAGAAATCTAATACACAAAAGAAATGAACAGCAATTAAACTAAAGAGATTTAAGTAAGTGGTTTCCTGAATCACACTATAACAGAAATCAAGATGCAAAGGGACAGAGTGAAAGATGGAGACAAATTAGGATGGGACCACCAGGATGACAGACCACACTATACCCAACTCTAATACATTGGAACAACTGTCCAATTCCTGGTTAAATTATTATTCAAATTTTTATAAAAGCAAATAACTATTCAATTTAATGATTCCTAGCATTAACTAGTGGGTGTGTGTGTGTGTGTGTGTGTGTGTGTGTGTGTGTGTGTGTGTGTGTGTGATGGATAGCATGATTCTACTAATCTCTCTGCTACATCAAATTTCTCTATGAGTTGCTGTGGAAGTTTCAGAATTAGTCAAGACACCCAACATACCCTTCTGACTCAGATGAGAACAACAGGAACCACCCCCAGCAAACATCAACTTTTATTCTCCTCCAGATCCTCCTTTTGTAAATTTCCACCAAGGTTGTCACTGGGGCTCTGTAGCTACTCAACCAATATACCACACCTAACAGCCATTTTTATTCCTTTTTTTCCTTTATTTTTATATTTGGTTAGAGAGGAATAGAAATAAAAGGTTGAGACAAGGAGACAGCTCAAGCATTGCTTCATCACTTTGAAGCTTGCCCTCAGCAAGTGGGGGGTCCCAGGACTTGAACTTGGGTCCTTGAACATGGTGATGTTTGTGCTCTATACACTGTGCCAACATTGGACCCTATTAAAGCTTTTCCATATTCATATATTGTTTTCCCTATTGTCCATGTGCTAAGGATTCATCATTTATATTTTATGTTTATTTTTATTTTATTTTATTTATTTATTTTTTGGCCTCCAGGGTTATCACTGAGGCTCCATGCATGCCTTAGGAATCCACTGCTCTGGGGAGCTGAGCCAGGATGGTGACTTGGAAACAACAGCTGTTGTGAGCTTCAAACAGAAACAACTTACAAGCTGGGATACTCTGGATAATGGGTCAGCTGTAGGAGTGTGAACAAGGGGTAATCATGTTGACACCAAAAAAGAGTCCTATAACCCACTCTTGGACTGGAAAACAGAGGCCAAAAGGAATAAGACAAGAAAATCTTTTTGGCTTGATTATTTCTGAAGTTACTCCTCCCCCCACCCACCCAAAAAAATAGCCCCTTAAAGGCTGGGCAGCCTCTCCTAGCAAGCTTCCTGCTGAAAGATTTTCTTTACCAAGATTCCTGGCACACCAGGGGTGTCATTTGTCATTCCAAGCCTTTTTCTTTTTGTTTACTGCTCCGTTTGCTTGTTTGTTTGTTTGTTTGTTTTAGGTGGCTGGAGTTCTACTTGAGTGACAAAATACCTGACCAATCAAAGCCTCAGTCCTGTCTGGGAAAGTCTACCTGGAGGTTTTCTTTTTTTTTTGGATACTGCTTATAATTGGGTGTCTTTGCTCAGGCTACCTGCAGCCAGTCTGGAGCTATCCTGGCAGCACACTGACTGTTAGGGTTTTATACTCTATTTTAATTTATTATTATTATTACTATTATTATATACATGTGTCCATATTCCCTCTTCCTTCCTCAGGTTCACCAAAATTAACTGTTGTTGTTTTTTCAGTTGATAAGTGACTGGGAATCCTATCCATTGTGCGATAAACCTGTTTCTCCTTTTTCCCTTCATTTTCCTTTTTCTCTCCTCCTAGCCAAAAAAAAAAAAAAACTCTTTCACTGTGTGTTTTTTCTCTCTCTCTCTCTCTTTTCCTTTTCTGCCTTCTTTTGCTTTCTGAATTCTATGATACTTGTTTGGGAATTATTTTGTGTAAGAAATCTGACTCGGAGTGGACTCTGTGTATGTGTGCATGTTTCTCTTTTTTACTTCCCTTTCTCCTCTTCCTATCCCTAGAATTTACAGTGGACAGTAGATTTTCATAATTGTCTATTCTTGCTCAGCACTTCTTTTCTTTTTATTTTTTTCTTGGTTTTGGTTGTTATGACAAGAAAAGAAAATGAAAGACAGAACAGAAAAATAAAAAAAAACACATCAGTAAAAAAAAAAAGGTTAAATCAAGAGCAAATAAAACTGCTACCACAATGAATCAGGACAAGAGCCCAGAAGAAACTCCAAATCAGTCAGAAGTAACCATAGATTAGAATAGCTTGCAAGCAATAATAAACTTAATAGTCACAGAAATGAAGAGAACTATGGAGGAAAGAGCGATCAGAATTATGGAAACAACAGATGAGACCCTCAAGGAAAATACTAGCTACCTTGAAGTAATTAGAGATCTGAAGTAGCTGAGGTAAAAGGCCAATTAGCAGAGCAAACTAATACTACAACTGAGCTGATAAAAGAAGCTTCTTCTTCTAGCGTTTGCCCTTCTTCTGTAGCCAGTCAACAGCATCAGGTTGAGCCTGATGTAAAGTTTTGAGACCTCCTTTGAATCTGAAGAGGTGGCAGTCGTTGACTATGTGGGTCATAGTCTGTCTGTAGCCACAGGGGCAGTTCGGGTCGTCTCTGGCTCCCCAGCGATGGAACATAGCGGCACACCAGCCATGGCCTGTTCGATAGCTATTGAGGAGAGCTCAGTCATAATGTGCTAGGTCAAAGCCGGGTTGACGCTTGCAGGGGTCTGTGATGAGGTGTTTGTTCTTTACCTCAGCTGACTGCCAACTCTGTTTCCAAGAGTCTGAAACAGAGAAGTTCAGTGTAGGCATAGGAGACCAGATTGGATGACGAGATGTCAAGCGTTGAACAGGGTAGGCGAAGATATCTGTGTATATTGGCAGGTCCAGTCGAGCGTAGACGTGGGAAATGAACTTAGATGATGCCGCATCCCGATGAATATCTGGCAGGGCGATGTTGCTAAGAACTGGCATCCATGGAACCGGGGTGGAACGGATGGTTCCAGAAATTATCTTCATGGAGGAATATAATTTGGAATTGACCAAGTGGACATGGGGGCTACGGAACCATACTGGGGCACAGTATTCTGCAGTGGAATAGCATAATGCCAGAGACGATGATCTGATTGTAGTGTGGAAGCGCTCGCGCCCCATGAGGAGCTGGCCAGTCTTGCAATGATGTTATTCCTCGCGCCCACCTTTGCTGCAGTTTTTATGAGATGTTCGTGAAATGACAGAGTGAGATCGAGAGTGATGCCAAGATAGACTGACTGGGCTTCATGCCGGATTCTCGTATCGTCAAGCTGCACATTAAGCTCACGCAAGGCCACTGAGAAGCTGAGGGAAGGGAAAGGAAAGCAGACTAACAGAAGGGAAGGAAAAGAAGACTAACAGAAGCAAAAAACATAATGAGTCAAACAGAGGATGAGCTAGATAAAACTAAGGAAGAGGTAAAAGAGCTCAAAAAGAGATCCAGAGACACTAAAAAAATAACAGAGACATATGGGATGATAAAAAGAAGCAACATTCATATAATTGACCTACCAGAAGAAGAAAGAGAGGAAAGGGAAGTAAAAATCCTAGAGGAAATAATAGAAGACAACTTCTCAGACTTCACATACAGGGGACAACCCATAAGACTATCAGCAGACTTATCTATTCAAACTCTAAAAGCCAGAAGAGAATGCCAATTTATCAAGTCCTGGATGAAAAAGGTTTCAACCAAGGATAATGTATCCTGCTAGACTTTAATTCAAACTACATGGAGGGATCAAAACCTTCTCATACAGGCAACAGTTAAAGGAGGCAACCATCATCAAGCTTGCACTGAAAGATGTTCTAAAAGACCTCTTATAAGCTACAACATCACCATAATACTTGCCATATATCAGAGCAAATAAAAATTATTCAGTCATGACTCTACAATTCATTAAATACATAGTATCAATAAATGTCTATGGCCTAATCTCATCCATTAAGAGGCACAGAGTGGGAGCATGGATCAAAAAATACAACCCAACCACACAATGCTTGCAGGAATCCCACCTTACCTAACAAGACAAACATAGACTTAAAGTGAAAGGATGGAAAACTATCATACAGGCTAATGGACCACAAAAAAAGGGGCAGGAACAGCCATTCTCATCTCTGACACCATAGACTTTAAATTAAATAAAGTACTAAAAGATAGGCAAGGCCTTTACATAGTGATTAGAGGATCAATCAATCAAGAATATTTAACAATTATTAACATCTATGCACCCGATGAGGGATTTTCTAAATACATTAAACACCTACTGAAAGAACTACAAAAATACATCAATAGTAATACAATAATAGTGGGAGGCTTCAACACCCCACTCTCACACTTAGACAGATAACTGAAGCAGAGAATCAACAAAGAAACAAGGAAATTAAATGAAGAGATAGACAGACTAGACCTCCTGGACATTTTCAGAGTACTTCACCCCAAAATGCTGGAATACACATTCTTTTCAAATCAACACAGCACAACCTCAAGGGAAGACCACATGTTAGGCCACAAAGACACTATCAACAAATTCAAGAGCATTGAAATCATCCCATGCATCTTCTCTGACTACAGTGGGGTGGAGATAACATTCAACAATGAACAAAAATTTACTAAAAATCACAAAATTTGGAAACTCAACAACATGCTACTTATGAACCACTGGGTCAGAGAGGCACTAAAGCAAGAAATGCAAATGTTCTTGGAAACAAATGAAAATGAAGTCACAAGCTATCAAAATATTTGGGACACAGCTAAAGCAATATTGAGAGTGAAACTCATAGCCATACAATCACACATTAGAGAACAAGAAAAAGCTCAAATTAACAACCTTACTGCACACCTTAAGGACTTAGAGGCAGAGGAACAAAGGCACCCTAAAGCAACCAGAAGGACAGAAATCACTAAAATTAGAGCAGAAATAAACAACATCGAAAATAAGAGAAACACACAAAAGATGAATGAAGTCCAGATGTCGGTTCTTTGAAAAATCAAACAAGACTGACAACCCTTAGCCAGACTCAGTAAAAAAAAGGGGGAGAAGACTCAAACAGAATTGTAAACGATAGAGGAGCGATCACAACTGAGAGTACAGAAATCCAGAAAATCATGCAAAACTTCTATGAAGAACTATATGCCACCAAGCTAGAAAATCTGGAGGAAATGGAAGAATTCCTAGAAACATATGCCCTTTCAAAACTGAACCAAGAAGAACTACGAAACCTAAATGCACCAATCACGGACAACGAAAACAAATCTATTTTTCCTCGAAGCCATTTTTTACCTTTTGCTGCCCTTGTTGTTATCGTCTTTTTTTTTTTTGTGATTATTGTTGTTGTTATTGCCATAGTCTTTGTTGGATAGGACAGAGATAAATCGAGAGAGAAGGGGAGGACAGGGAGGTGGAGAGAAAGATATATACCCAGAAACCTGCTTCACAGCCTGTGAAGTGACCCCCTGCAGGTGGAGAGCTGGGTGATCTAACAGGGATCCTTATGTAGCTCCTTGTCCTTTGTGCCATGTGAGCTTAACTGGCTGCATTACCGCCCAGGCCCCTATTCTTGCATTTTATTTATTAAAAATATAATACATTCTATTTCATTTTTCACATACTTCCTTTTTACAGAAGTTTATCTGCTTAATTTTGCTGTAATTTTGAGTTGGAGATGGCATTTTTTTTTATCCAATGATTGTTTCTGCATCACATTATTTACTTTAGAAGAATTCCTGGGAGTTTTATTTTTTATTTATTATTCTCTGCAGAATATATAATTATCATCCTGGTTTCACTACAGTGCATTTACCTTTTCCTATTTTTACCCCAAATTGCTTGGGTTCTCAAATCATGTTTTGAATACTTTTGTTTATTTTATTTTACTGTATTTATTTTAGAGACACAATGAAATCTAGAAGGTAGGGGTAGAGACAAAGGGAGAGGGAGATGGAGATAGAGACAGAGTTGGAGAAAGAGACAGAGACCTATAGCATATCTACACCACATGTGAAGCTTCTCCCCCTGCAGGTGGGAACCTGGTATTTGCAGCTGGGCCCTTGCATACTATAGTATGTATAGTCACTCCACTGGGTGCATCATTGCCTAACCTTCCCTGCCCCCAGCCACCTTTTTTGACAAGACAATCTGTTTTCTACTTATCCTCTGAAGGAAAGAATGTCTCATTTTTAATCCTTGAGTTTCTATAACAATACATGGCCAAGAATATAGTTCTTTAAAAAAATATTTATTTACTTGAGACAGAGAGCACAGAGGACAAAAAGTGCTACATCTAAGGCCCTGAAGTGGACCATCCTTTATTACCCACTTTGACTTCTTTTTAAATTTATCTTTATTGATTTAGAATTGTTTCACAGAATTTTCAGATTTCAGGAGAATTTTCATATCCACGCTCAGAGCTTGCAAGTCACAACACTCCCCCCCAAGCTTTGTGCACCATTCAACATAGCCTTTATTCTGTCATAACAATCCTCAGTCTTACACTTATAAGAGAGAACCTAGTTATCTTTCTTTCTTTTCTCTCCCACCTCCTCCTCCTCTTTGCTTTTTCTTTTTCCTTCTCTGTTCAGGTTCCTAAATGTTCAACAACAGAATGCAATTTTTGCAGGATATATACACAATGGAACACTACCCTACATCAGAAAAGATGAGACTATAATTTTTGTAACAAAATGTAATGAATTGGAGGTGATTATGCTGAGTGAAATAAGAGGTAAAGGATAATTGTCAGGCTGAAGGAACGGATAGACCTGCCAATGCCCATGTCCAGCGGAGAAGCAATTACAGAAGCCAGAACTTCCACTTTCTGCACCCCCAAAATAATTTTGGTCTATACTCCCAGTGGGGGAGAAATTATAGGGGAAGATGACCAGAGGGCTCCAAACTCCACCTCCATCAGGACTTGGAAAGAGAAGAGGATGAAGAGAGGGACATTTGAATGTCGTAATACGTGTATGACTGACTTGGAATGGAAGAGAAGATAGCAACATAGGAGAAAAAAGTGGGGGAGAGAGGGAATATATAAAAATATAGACAGACAGTTGTAGAAATAATAGTTATCTACAACCTTAAAATAACTGCTATCGATCATAATGGAGGGAATGAGGATACAGAACTCTGGTGGCGGGAACGGTGCAGATTTGTCCCCGTTATCTGTAATTTTATAAATCAAGATTAAATTACTAATAAACTTTAAAAAAATATAACTGTCAGGTGATTTTATTCATATTTGGAGTATAGATGACTAATATAAAAAATGTACTAGATACCAACTTAAAGTAGAGAAGCATTGTGTCACCTTCTGAATCACTCCAAGAATATAGTTTCTGATAAATATCA
Organism: Erinaceus europaeus; assembly: GCF_950295315.1. NCBI lineage: Eukaryota > Metazoa > Chordata > Mammalia > Eulipotyphla > Erinaceidae > Erinaceus > Erinaceus europaeus. Next base: position 33,892,274 of record NC_080175.1, read on the forward strand.
GCCCATAAAAGCTAAGTGCCACCATGAGTTCAGTGTGGTTAAAAATTCACTTGTATGTATACAAGTGAATCGGGAATACATTGCTTCACAGAAGAGAATACTTTATGTCCAGAAAGAACATTTTTTTATGTCAACAAAAGGTCCCTGTGACCTGAAAGGTGATAGTGGCTAGAGCATCAAACTCTCAAGCATGAGGTCCTGCGTTTGATCACTAGCTTTGTATGTGCCAATGTGATGGTCTGGTTCCATTTCTCTCCCCCACCTCTTTCTCTCTCTCATTAATTATTATTATGTTTTTTACAAACTTTTCCAGCCTATAGTAAAACAATTGTTAAGTCTATTATTTCTAAACAACATCAAAGTCAGTGAGTCTACCACTCCTCATTCCTGTTGTCTTGTATTTGGTTCAGTTCTATAGACATAAAGGTGATTACAAGTTTTCTTGTATAAAAGGCACAAAAGTATTCTGGAAGGTGCAAATTCTAATACTTGAGCTGTGTTTTCAGGTGTACATTTAATGCAAATTAAGCTATCTAAAAAATTAAAAGTTACTTCTCAGGAGTGTTGAAAACATAAATTATTAGGACCTAGACTGTACAGCTTTCTTTCACAATAGCATAGTTTATCTAGAAGTAATATGGCGAAAACTAAGGTTTTATTTCCACCTTTTATTAGATGTATAAATCAGATTTATAGAAAATGATATTACTTTCATCATATCTTTAATCTTAATATATTTTCCCTGAGTAGTCTGATAAAACTTCAAAAGTAATATAAATTCTTGAAAGAGCAAATATTTGAGGAAATTATTAATAATATTAAATAAAACATATTTTCCACATGGGTCATCAAGAAACGTAATCTAGAAAATAGCATTAGATTTAATATACCATGCTAGTCTCTGTAGGTATTATTGATCATATCCATAGTTATAATTTGTGGTTTTTATATTAGTCCGTTTATATAGTTGCCTTTTTCATGTTGCATTTGATATTATAGCGATTTTAATGCGTTCTGTGGTTAATTCTGTTGTTTGTCTACAATGATTGAGCCCAAATAAAGTATCCAGGTTTATAAACGCCCAATGTCAATTATAGACTATTAGAGTAAGATTAGTGAGAAGGTGTAATGCCATCTGGTTACGTCTTGTGGCCTCATAAGAAGCGAATTCACAGGGAGTCTGGCGGTAGCACGGCGGGTTAAGCGCACTTTGCTTAAAGCACAAGAACTGGCCTGAGGATTTCTGTTCAAGCCTCGCCTCCCCACCTGCAAGGGAGTCGCTTCACAGGCAGTGAAGCAGGTTTACAGGTGTTTATCGTTCTCTCCCCCTCTCTGCCTTCCCCTCCTCTATTTCTCTCTGTCCTAACAAAGCCAACAACAATAACCACAATAACAATAAAACAGAAAGGATAACAAAGGGGAAAATAAATAATAAAACATTTTTAAAAAATAAAAAAAGAAGTGAATTCACTGACTTTCAGAATCTGTATCGAAAAGATGACAAAAGCTGGAAATAACTTATTGTTTTTCTTTTTAACTAAAAAGTAAAAAGATTGGCAGAAACCATCTTTATAATGACTTCTTTTAAAAAAAATTATTTATTTATTGCATAGAGACAGCCAGAAACTGAAAGGGGACAGGGAGATAGAGAAGGAGAGAGACAGAAAGACACTTCCAGCACTGCTTCACCACTCATGAAGCTTTCCTTGCACATTGTAACATATGCACTCAACCAGGTGTGCCACATAACCTGGCCCCTATAGTGGCTTCATTGTTATTCCTTCTCTCTCTACACACTCAGTTATTCATCAGTGTATCTATTGAATGTGAGCTCTAATCAAACAAGTTTATTTTATTTTATTTTTTAAACTTTTTAATAGTGAACAAATAATGATTGACAAGATTATGGTATCAAGAGAGGTACAATTCCCATCACCAGCGTTCCATATCCCATTCCCCCCACTGGAAGCTATCCCTCTGGGAGTATGGACCAAAGATCATTATGGGGTGCAGAAGGTGTGTGTGGGGTCTGGCTTCTGTAATTGCTTCTCAGCTGGACATGGGCACTGGCTGGTCAATACATACTCCTAGTCTGTTACTATATTTCCCTAGTGCATTAGGGACCTGGAAAGGTGGAGTTTCAGGACACATTGGTGAAGTCATCTGTCCAAGGAAGTCAGATTGGCATCATGGTAGAATCTGCAAATTAGTGGCTTAAAAGTATTGTAAATGTATGTGTTTGAGACATTTGAAAAATAAAGCCACAGTTCATCTTAAAGATACAAAGCAGTACAATCTGTTTAGTAATCAGTACTCTAAAGGTAAAAGTACAGCAGATTAAATTTGGGGTCTTCATGTTGGAAGTATCTAAGAAATATATTTTAGGTATATTCCAAGGGGTCCATGACTTTATGAATTTTTGCCTGAGCCCAACAGCTAAAATGCATGTGGGCTAGGAGTATTGTCTGGAGATGGTGTCAGAGTTGAGGATAGGACTAGAAAGCTGGATCAGGGCAGAGAGTAGCTCTCAAGTGTGGGAAAAGTATATAAATAACATTAACTATAAGCAGGTTATTTTAAATAATTTAGAGATTTATAGCATAACAACATAGAAACAGAATATAATTATACCCTCCTCATGGTTAATAAATCAGAGAGAATTCTGGTGCCTACTTTTCAAGATCATCAATTTCCCAAGAAAGCACTTCCATGGATGGGATCTGTAGTAATTATTTTACATTTTCTCTGTTGACAGCATCCCAGCATATAACTGGCATATTACCAGTCACTATTCTAGTCTTGCTCTGGCATGAGAACTACTTTGTTGTCATAGACCAAATATAAATATGGGATCCAATTGTATTCCCATTTTACTATCCAATTATCAGAAGGAAAAATTGTCTTTTCACAAATTATCAGGGTTACATGTGAATTTCAACCTTTAGTGAATATAAAATGTAATCTTATACATGTATATAAGTATATATTAAAACAGTGGAGGAAGCTATTAATTTACAAGATTTGGGTTTAGTTTGCCAATGTGTCAAACATATACTATTATATTCTATGCGACTTTTTATATGCATATAATATGAATAGATTTTGGTTACCTACTCAACTATTGTATTATTGCTATACCACAAATTTTTATGGAAGAAATAGTGAAAATAATAATAAATCAACGCATTTTAAATGTTATCCTTTAAGATAAATTTGTCATGACATTGCATTTAAATTTCAACATTCATAAATAGTTTTATTCATTTAATTATTTTAGCCATGCAGTTCAATTTCCAATACCATCATAAGCCAGAGCTGAAAAGTACTCTGGTAAATGAATAAAATAAATATTTTTAAAAATTTAAATTAAATATTAAAAGACAGTTTTTTAAAAGACAACCATGGTCACTGTTTGTAATAAACTCAAAGGATCCCCTGAGATTTTGTATATTTTGAACATGGTATTAGAGGCCCTTAGTAGCTTTTGCAGTTTTCTTTCATTCAATCCTGTCTTGTAATTATCTCTGGTATCTTTTGGAAGGATAAAGCATCCAGAGACCTTTAAATGACCCAGGTGTCCATACTATATCAAACCTACATAGACCATTCTTGGTGCAGTTTCAGGGAATAAAGATGTGCTCTACTATTCATATTCCAATTTTTGTGCCATTTGGAGTCACCTAACACTCATAAGTTTAAAAAGAAATTAAAATAGTAAATCTTTGCTTATTTCTTAAGTCATTGGTGTGGTGTGCAAACACTATAATGGGGAGATGAGAAATTGAACTTATAAGAATTACTTTGTAAATCATTATTTCACTAATAAGATTTGTAAAGAATAAAATAAAAAGTTAAATCATATAAGTAGTGACAACTATAGTAGTATTTTATTCTTAACTTCCTATGACATTTTTTTATTTATGTGCATAGTGTGTGTGTATGTGTGTAGATGACTAAGTGTTGTTTTTAGGTAATTATTTTAATATTTAAAATTAATTAGATTTTATAGCTCTTAATTACCTTATTATTATCAGATAGTTTTAGGATTATTTGAAATTACAGATAGACAATTCAAACAGTAACAAAGGTGTCAGATGTCCAGCTATACATAAGAATTGAAATGGATCATCATAGGCAAAATCTGGAAGTAATGGAAATGTTCAAAGACAGATAAGTGGCTAATAAATTGTAATATATATTACTCCTTTGTTTAAAATGATGAAGTAATTTTTTCCTGATTTTAACTGGATGCTGAAGACACCATGTCAAATAATATGAGCCAGAAAGAGAAGAACACATATTGCATAACCTCACTTGTAACTGGATATTAAGAAATAGGGACAGAGAGGAAAAAACACAAAGTGAGACTTGGACTTGACACGGTTTATTACACTAAAGCAAAGGTCTTTGAGGAAGGAAGGGAAGGGAGGGAATCCTGTTGAATGATGATGTAAAATGACATACAAGCTCATGTGCTAAGTATGGATAGACACGGGTTCTAGGTCATATCAATTGGGCTTACAGTTAGCAGTATGTATATATTTTCCCATATTTGGGAGCTATTCTCTGCCCTGATCCAGCTTTCTTGTCTATTTCCAACTCTTATACCAACTTCCCAGATAATACTTTTAACCCACTTGAATATTACCTGTCAGGCTCAGGCAAAACTTAGTAAAGTCATGAACCCCTTGGAATGTACCTAAAATAGAGTTCCTAGCTTCTTCCAACATGAAGAACTCAAATCTCATCTGCTGTAATCTTATGTTCAGGTTACTGATTAACAATTTTCTTTAATTTATGTTTTAGTGCTTTATAGCCACCAAGTTGTAGATGCTACCAGGATGCCAAACTGAGTTTCCTTGGCAGACAATATCACCAATGTGTCCTGAAACCCCACTTCCACAGGGACCAACCCCACTAGGGAAAGACAGAAGCAGGTTAGGGGTATGGATTGAACCAAAGTCCATGTCTAGCTGAGAAACAATTACAAAAGCCAGACTTCCCACCTTCTGAACCCTATAAAGCTCTTTGGTCCATACTCCCAGAGGGGCAAAGGATAGGGAAGCTTCCAGTGGAGGGCATGGGATGTGAAACTCTGGTGGTGGAAATTCTATGGAGTTATACCCCTCTTGTCCCACAGTATTGTTGATCATTATTAAATCATGAATACTTTTTTTTTAATGGCAGTTGTGAGTGAGAGTGCTCTGGAGAACTCCCATGGGTTAATAGATAATTATTCTTGTGTGTCAACAAAACTACTCTGCAAATCATGAAATACCTCCACCCAGTAAAAGTGACTGAAAAAAATTAGAACAGGTAACCAGATTATCACATCATGCATTTGAGCCATCTAGCCAGTCTGTATTCCATAAAAAGTGATTCTAGCTCAGGAGGACAATTAGTTGACAATGGAGGATCCTAGGGCAAAAAGAACTGATATGCTTGGTTTGTAGTTATCATTAAGACACAGAATCTTACTTTGCCTTACAAACAAGGGAGCAGTGGAGACTATGGAAGAATGAGGATAAAGCAGTAAGTGTGGGGATAAAAGATCTCCATCTTAAATACAGTAAAAATTAGTCCCAGCAGTTAAGCTGTCAGTCATCAGCTAATGTAGGAGATGGGAACATAGCATTGTAGTCTTACCCAGATTGACGTATGGTCTTTAGAGTTAGCTAATATTGTCATAGTCTGAATTCTTCTTTTGAATATTTTAATTTGCCTGTTTCATTTTTTTTCTTCCAGGGTTATCATTGGGGCTCAGTGTCTGCATTATGAATCCACTGCTCTTAGAGGCCATGCAGTTTCAGTTTTATAGACAAATGCAATACAAATTTCCTATACATCCCTTATTGCCACCATAAAGATTTCCCTACTGTTATTATATTTTATAATGTGGTACATTTTGATTCAGTGGGTGAGCTGATATTTATAAATCATTTTCAATCAAAGCCAACAATTGACTGAGTATTCACTCTTAGTGTTGTACATATCTGTTGGTTTTGACAATTGTGTAATATACTCTGTTCATCATTTTGGTATTACACAGGAGATGCCTCTGTCTTAAAGAAGGGCTGCTTCCTCAGATTGACAATTTTGCCATCTATGTTCTTCAACATGGGTCTATATTTGTTGTTGCATTATTGTTAGTTTCTATAAGTATTAGGGTGATGTCAGCTTCACAGAAAATGTTAGGGGTGCCAGGAGATGGTGTACCAGGTAAAGTGCACATATGACTAAGTGCAAGGACCCTTGCAAGGATCCAGGCTGGATACCCCCACCCCCCGCCACATGCAGGGGTGTTGCTTCACAAGCAGTGAAGCAGGTCTTCAGGTGTCTGTCTTTCTCTCCCTCTCTCTATATTCCCCTTACCTCTCAACTTCTCTCTGTCCTATTTAATAAAATAAAGAAAAAGAAAGGAAAAAAATGGCCTCCAGGAGCATTGGATTCATAGCACCAAGTCCCAGCAATAATTCTGGATGAAAAAAAAAAAAAAAAGGAGTGTTAGGGAGTGTGCTGCTTGTTTTGAATTCTCCCGTTTCATTTACAATCCTATTTATTATGACCCTTTTTCTCTTTTCCTTGCCAGCTTCAGGGGTTTGTCAATTCTCCTTAGTGTTTTAAAGAGCCAGCAATTAGTATCATTTGTTTTCAATGTTATTTATTTCTACTCATTTTTTTTTTACTACCTCCCTCTGTTTACTTTGATGTTTTTGTTCTGTTTGTTGTTGTTCTTTTTTAGACTTCATCTGAGCTTTTTTCTATCTGTATGTTTTTTGACATCTTCACATTTTTTATGTCCTGGAACCAAGCTCCACAAATACCAAGGGGAAAATGTGGTGGAGTTGTGTAGATTCTAATAGACAATATACTGTAATTTTTGTTAATTTTGGAGTACTCAGTTACCAGTTTTTTTTTAATAGCCTTTGTGTTATAAAATCATTGTTGTAGCACTGGCTGCTAATGATGATTATATAGGCAGTTATTTTTTTTCAGATTCTTATGAAATTTGACTTAAGGATTCAGTGTTTATTTTGAGTACAAGAAGTATAATAGCCTTTTTGGTCTTGTTTGCTTATTACTAACTTCATGACCAGACAAATGTTCTGATTTTTTTTTTAATTTTAAACTTGTCAAAACGACAATGGTCACAATGTCTAGGGAGGGCTGTAGAGTTGAAGGTTCACAAAACATCACCCTCTGGATGCACTCAGCTCACCAAGATCTCACAAGAATTGCTCATGACAAATTTTTAACAAACAGACATGCTCTTGACTTTTTGCTTCAACAGCCTGAAGAGCTATTTTCTGAGGTTGCTTTCAGTTTTGAAATTGCTGTCATTTCTACTTTAACCACCAGTACTAGGTCTGAGAATTTAGTAATTTGTTTAGTTTTTATTGAGTATGGAGACAAGTGAATACTGTGAAAGTAATAGTGAACATATAGGAAAAGATTAAACCGAGACTGTCCATAGGTGCTGTGTCCAGGGCAGCATTACAATATCTGTACTTCTGTTTCTGCTTATCTAAGCCAGACAATACAGACCTGTGGGTATTGGTCATATGTTTGCAATGCTCTCTAAGTTCATTTTCTATACAGTCACTCCTTCAAATGAAATGCACCCTGTAGATTCCTGACAAATGTAAGAGGGTTATGATGACCATAATGATGATGATTAAGACTATCACACTCTTGTTTCAATAGTCAAAGAAAATGAGTCTGTGTTTATTAAGAATACAAAGTAGGATTGCATTCCTTTGAGAAAAAAAAAAAAAGAACTTTACAATTACTTCTATAAGCTTTACCATTACTTCTATTACCAAGGCAGAGGACTGTTTCTTTCATTCTCTCTCTTTCTGTCTTTATCTAAAAAGCATGGATTGAAATACTGAATGACTATAATTACTTATGCCTTTGTGTTTCCCACCTTAGTCCCAAGTATATCGCTTTAAGCATCGTTAAGTTCAGTTCGTTTAAATTATTTCATGATAAGATACTGCTACAATCTTTATTACTGATATCACAATGGTTTTCAAACTATAGAATTGTTTCAAGACTATAGCCTTAGACCCACATGAGTTTGTTTAGCTCACTGTACCCATCGACAAAATTCTTGTAACTATGCTCCTCTGTAAGAATCACCAATACTTTCACAAAGTTTGGTCAGTATTATTTCCACAAATCCCTTTGCTTTAGTTATCTATATTCCATATGTGAGTAAACTATCTAGCAGTTGTCTTTTATCTGTTACTTAATTTATTATGGTGACCTCTAGTTCCAGCCATTTTGTCTCAAGTGATAAGTGCTATATCAAATTTTTATTAGTGATTTAATAATGATTAACAAAATTGTAAAATTACAGGGTTATACCTCCATACAATTCCCACTACCAGAGTTCTGTATTCCACCTCCTTCACTGGAAACTTCCCTATTCTTTAACCCTATGGGAGTCTGAAACAGAATTTCTTATGAGGTGGGAGGTCGGGCTTCTGTAATTGCTTCTCCAATGAACATGGACATTGGCAGGTCAGTCCATACCCATAGCCTGTTTCTATCTTTCCCTACTGTGATAGGACTCTGGAGAGGATCCAGGACACCTTGGTGAGATTGTCTGCCCAGATAACTCAGGATGGTGTCATGGTAGCATCTGCAATTTGGTGACTGAAAGGCAATAGATATAAAGCAGGGGTGACAGGTGGTGGTGCACCTGGTTAAGTACTCACATTAAAGTGTGCAAGAATACAGGTTCAAGCCCCTGGTCCCCACCATCAGGGGAAAATCTTCATGAGTGCTTAAGTAGGGCTACAGTTGTCTCTCTCTGTCTATCCCACCTATCTCCCTCTCCCATCTCAATTTCTCATTGTCTCTATCCAATAAAAATAAGTAAATACATTTAAAATAAAATATATAAAGCAAGACAAATGTTTAATAAACAGGAACCCAAAGTTAAGGAATATCATTTTTAAATGTTTTACTTATATATTTCTGCATGCTAACATGTGTGTGCTCAATGGGTGTACTGCCACCCAGCCTCACAATATCATTTTCTTAAATCACAGAGTAGTGTTTTGATGAATATGCATCCCATCAGTACTTTATCAAGTCGTCTGTTGATGAATGCCAAGAAAAATGATAAGTTTACTCTGTGGTGTTCCTCTTAGAACACTAAGCTCACCCTCGTAGTGAGAAAAATGCTAGACAGCTTTCACCACAAATGTATTATATGTTCAACCTGACCTGCCCACCTCAAAACCTCTTGGGTCTGAAAAACAGGAATGTAAAATAAATAAATAAAGTCACAAGCCCAAGTACTCTCATAAGGAGCCCCCAAAATTGAAATGCCAAGGTCACATTCTATAGTAGGAAAAACATGTTAGCTGAAGCGAAAGCATCTGGAAAACTTAGACTTTACTTAGTACATCAATGCTGACACTTTGTGACAAATGTATTATACAATCATAAAATAATAAGACTTGTTATTGGTGTAGTTATAGTGAATGACCTACAGTCATTTTTCTATAACTAATCCCAGCATTATATTAACAAATTAAGCCATTATTTCAAAACTGGCAATTATGATATGACAAGTCTTAGAGTGTAATAAATGTAATAAGTAGACATATCTTGAACTGGGCCAAAAGGAGAACAAACACTAACGACACTAACAGATACATCTTAGCTGAAGATATAGTGTGGAAGGAGAAAGAGAAACAGCAGTAGAGGAATAGAAGGAGGTCAGGGTGTTGGACCACTGAACACACATTCAATAATGACATATGATATTATTTTCAAGTATTCACTTCCTAATTTATTAATTAAAATAGACTGTGAACTTCCTTTCCTGAAGACCACACTAGAGTGTTTTGCTCTATCCACATTCCTCATGCATTCTTTTCAAGATGTAAAATTCTAGAGAAGAAAGTAAAATATTATGAGGTTCATGGAGTAACCAATTCTTGTCAGGAGTGTCATGAAACAGATATTACCAACTACACGAAGGAGTGATTTTGAGATTTCCTGAGAAGTCATTACCCTCTGAATAAGTTCATCCATAAGTCCATTTTATATTTTAAGTTGTGATAGATCTGTAGTGTTATTTTTCCAATATTACTGAAACTGTCACTTTGTGTATTTCTAGATTTAGACAAAAATAATTAGAGAGAACATTTGGCTTTAAATCTCTAGATAAAATAAATTACACCTTGTTTAATATAAAGTCTTCTTTAAAATAAGGTTTTCATTCTTTTGCATGTTACAACCCAGTTTTCCCAGCACCATTTATAGAAGAGAGCCCCCTTCTTCCATTTAATGCTTTGGGCCCCTTTATCAAAGATTAGATGTCCATAGGTGTGGGGATTTATTTCTGGGCTTTCAATTCTGTTCCACTGGTCTGTGTGCCTATTTTTGTGTGCCTATTTGCTGTTTTGATTATGATGGCTTTATAATATAGTTTAAGGTCTGGGAATGTGATGCCTCCATTTCTGTTCCTTTTCCTCAAGATGGTTTTGGCAATTCTAGGTGTTTTCAGGTTCCAGATAAATGATTATAGTATTTGTTCTATTCTCTTAAAGAAGCTTGGTGGAACTTTGATGGGTATTGCATTAAATTTGCATATGGCTCTGGGGAGAATATTCATTTTGATGATATTTACTCTTCCAATCCATGAGCATGGGATATCTTTCCATTTCTTGGTATCAGTTTCTATATCCTTGAGTAGCAACTCATAGTTTTCAGTATATAAGTCTTTCACTTCTTTGGTCAACTTTATTCCTAGTTATTTGATTGACTTTGATGAAACAGTAAATGGGAGTGACTTCTGGATGTCTTCTTCTTCAGATTTAGTGTTTGCATAAAGAAATGCCACTGATTTTTGTACATTGATTTTGTAGCCTGATACCTTGCTATATTGCCTAATAACTTCCAGTAGTTTTCTGCTGGAATCTTTAGGTTTTTCTATGTATACTATCACATCATCTGCAAATAGTGAGAGCTTGACTTCTTCCCTTCCAATTTGTATTCTTTTGATTTCTTTCTCTTGCCTGATTGCTATGGCAAGAACTTCCAATACTATGTTGAAGAGTAGTGGTGACAGTGGACAGCCCTGTCTACTCCCTGATCAGAGGGGGAATGCTTTCAGCTTCTGTCCATTGAGTATGATGTTGGCTGTAGGTTATCTCACCAGAAACAAAAATCAACTCCAAATGGATCAAAGACCTGGATATTAGACCAGAAACAATCAAATACTTAGAGGAAAACAGTAGTAAAACACTTTCCCACCTACACCTCAAGGGCATCTTTGATAAATCAAACCCAATTGCAAGGAAGACTAAAGCAGAAAAAAACCAATCGGACTACATCAAATTGAAAAGCTTCTGCACATCCAAAGAAACTATTAAACAAACAAAGAGATCCCTCACAGAATGGGAGAAGGTCTTCACATGCCATACATCAGACAAGAAACTAATCACCAAAATATATAAAGAGCTCAGCAAACTTAGCACCAAAAAAGCAAATGACCCCATCCAAAAATGGGCAGAGGATATGAACAAAACATTCACATCAGAGGAGATCCAAAAGGCTAACAAACATATGAAAAATTGCTGTAGGTGACTGATTGTCAGAGAAACGCAAATTAAGACAACACTAAGATACCACCTCACTCTTGTAAGAATGGCATACATCAAAAAGAACAGCAGCAACCAATGCTGGAGAGGCTGTGGGGACAGAGGAACCCTTTTGCATTGCTGGTGGGAATGTAAATTGGTACAGCCTCTGTGGAGAGCAGTCTGGAAAACTCTCACAAGGCTAGACATGGACCTTCCATATGATCCAGTAATTCCTCTCCTGTGATTATACCCAAGGACTCCATAACACCCAAAAAAAAGAGGTGTGTACTCCTATGTTCATAGCAGCACAATTCATATTAGCTAAAACCTGGAAGCAACCCAGGTGCCCAACAACAGATGAGTGGCTGAGAAAGCTGTGGTATATATACACAATGGAATACTATACAGCTATCAAGAACAATGAACCCACCTTCTCTGACCCATCTTGGACAGAGCTAGAAGGAATTATGTTAAGTGAGCTAAGTCAGAAAAATAAAGATGAGTATGGGATAATCCCACTCATCAGCGGAAGTTGAGTAAGAATATCTGAAAGGGAAACTAAAAGCAGGACCTAAATTATAGCAGAAATATCACATCTCCACTATAAAGCCTCTACTTCCCCCAGTCCTTGAACCTTTAGATACGGACCACTCTCTCGTATGCCTCTCCCAATCTATATCAAATAATATTGCAGCTGCCGATCGCAACCTAACCGACGTAATGATTGCCACCTCAACATGCTTCAGCTCAGACTGTGTCCAGAGACCTCACGTGTGGAATGACAACCCTTCAGCTTCATTACTCGGGTGAGACCTTTCCTTTCATAGTATTCTCTAATCACATCCCAGCTGGTTCCCTTTCTAACAAAATCCCAAAACCTAGATATACACCACTTTCTGTGAGAGAGAGCATATGTTCACACGTATCCATAAACTACTGCAAAATATATACCTGAAAGCAGAAGTACACTAGAGTTTGCAGTGAGTATCCCCCTAACACTTCCTCTCCACTATTCCAAGCTCTGAGTCCATGATTGTTCAACAACTTGTTTGGCTTCGTATGCTAACTCTCTTTTCAGTCACCAGGTTCCAGATGTCATCAGGATGTCGGCCAGGCTTCCCTGGACTGAAGACCCCACCAATGTGTCCTGGAGCTCCACCTTCCCAGAGACCCACCCTACTAGGGGAAGAGAGAGGCAGACTGGGAGTATGGACCGACCAGTCAACGTCCATGTTCAGCAGGGAAGCAATTATAGAAGCCAGACCTTTCACCTTCTGCCCCCCCCTTTCACCTTCTTCAACCCCCAACGACCCTGATTCCATGCTCCCAGAGGGATAGAGAATAGGAAAACTATCAGGGGAGGGGGTGGGATATGGATATTTGGTGGTGGGAATTGTGTGGAGTTGTACCACTCCTACCCTATGGATTTGTTAATTTATCCTTTCTTAAATAAATAAAAAAATAAGGTTTTAATCTAGGGAGAGAGTTCAATGTTTTATCCCTGTGATGCTAGTTTCAATCCTTAGCACCACATATGTCAGAGCTAGTGCCCTCATCTTAAAAATTAAATAATAATAATAAATCCTTTTTAGTGTATCTGTATTTTCAAATTTCAAATTACAAAAACAGAGTCATATAAATAGCAAACTCTCTTGAATGAGAGCCGTTTACAGTACAGGTACATACATTTAGTAAATGTTTCATTTCAATCAAGTCTTTTGCTGAATGTGAATGAATACTTGCTATGCATTTGTACATAGTGTATGCATACACACATATATAAGAGAAATGAACAGTAAATATCGTCATTGCCATACTATCAGAAATAAGTAAACCCATTTTAAATGGTTACTGTTAGGAAAAGACTAGAGAATATATAGAATCAAGTCTTCCTAGTAGGGCAAACTATTAATACCTGTTATGACAGTTATTTACCATATGAATTTTTGCAGGTCACCCTGGGTCCCTGCCTCCCTGGCCACTGGTGGCTGGCATCAGAGAAACCCCTTGGGGGTCACATTATGGCTATGGTGATGAGGGTGTAGTGCGTGGAGACACACACACACACACACTCACACACGCACGCATGCACGCACACACACACACAAACAACCAGAGCCAGTCAGCTAAGGAAGAAGCCTTTGAGGGTAGTCTCCTTTATTGAGGGATACAAGCAAGCAGATATACCCATTCTCCAGAGAGAAGGTTGAGGTAATCATTAGCCCATACATAGTTACGTCTTGACCTACAAAGTATTTAAAGTTTTTGATCACAACTGGAAAGTTGCCATATAAACTTCTGTCATGAGCTCACAATGCATTTTTCTCTAAGGGTAACTTACAAGCACCTCTGGGGAGGAGGTAAGGGAGCAGTTGAGTAAAAACAGGATATTTGCTATGGGTTTCAAGTAGGCCATACAGAGTAATTCATGGCCTTTGTTTTAAGGGGATGGAGTAGAATGTACAGAAAGGTGTCCCATCCAGGGGAGCCTATCCATGAGGTCAGGAGGGACCTGCCTAACTTCTCCCCTAGGAAAGGGAGTGAATTCAGAGTCAACCCACTCAGACTCTCATGGAAACAATGGTCTGGACTTCCTGGACACTGGGATAGTTTGGAGCAAATTTAATTTATTTATACTCAACAGTTATGTCTATCAAGTAGGAACTGTTATTAAACCTATTTATATGCTTGATTTCAGTATCAAATTGACTGTGTACATTACCTGCCATAATACAACTTCAACAACAAAAGACTTTTATTATTATTATATTAGGAATATACCTTTTTTGTTTCATTTCTCCAGAAACACCCTAAAGTATAATAATATAGTTGATAAGGGACAATTATAAATGTCTGAATTTCTTAGAATGAAATGTAACTCTTCAGAGTTGGGAGACTAGCATAATGGTAGTGTAAAAGACTTTCATGTCTGAGTGTGGGTGATCTTAGGCTCAATCCTCAGCACCACCACCAAGCATCCAGAGCTGAGGAGGGCTGTGGCAAGCAAACACAACACAAAACAACTTTTTTTTTTCTTTTTGCCTCCAGGGTTATAGCTGGGGCTCAATGCCCTAAGAATCTACTGCTCCTGTTGGCCATTAAAAAAAAATTTTTTTTTTGATAGGACAGAGAAATTGAAAGGGGAGAGAAAGATAGAGAGGGAGAAAGATAGACACCTGCACACCTGCTTCACAACTTGTGAAGTGAACTCCCCCCTTGCAAGGGGAAGGGGGGCTGGAACCCGGATCCTTGTGCCATGTGTGTTTAACACTGTGCACCATTGACTCAAAACAACTCTAATTCTTTAGAGGAAATATAGCTATCATGTTTATTCTCTCGTTAACTACTACAGATAGGAAGAAAAAAAAAAACCTCCATAAAACCTGTTTTTAAAGAAAGTCCTTCATGTCATACTGGCTATATGGAGTAGAAAGAGTTACAGAGAATAGAAATGTATTCTGTCTAATTTAGGTCAGCCTTGTCATCTCCAGGCAGTGTACATCCATAATTTTGCTTAGATCTTTGTCAAAGAAGAATTAAAAACATTGAATTTGAAAGCACCCATTTTTCATAACTTTAGTCACTCTAGGGTCTCTTTTTCTTGTTTCAATAGAGAATTTAAAAGCTAAATTTAAAAATACTGTGAGTTAATTGATGCTAATTATGCTTCTTAATTCAGGAACCATCCTCTAAGTTACTTTAGTGTCAATCAGGAACCTGGGGGTAGTGTCAATCAGGAACCCTGGGAAGACTGACTCCTCATAGACATGCATAGGAATGATGCACCCCCACTGAGAGATGCTTCACTTTGCATGTCTAACTGTGTCATAGAGGGTTACTATGATGAAAAAGTAGGACAGGTGTTTTTAGCAGAATTTTACATTTGTAAGTAAAATCAGTGCAGGGTTATAGCTTGACAAGATCTGTGCTGGTTACTCACATGTTTCAGAAAACTATAATATTCTAGGTGGTACAACAAATGTGAAAGAAAAAAGAAATTAACATAGATTACCCCAGATTTGAAAATATTTTCTGTATTAGGCTGGAGAGCAGCAGAGTTCTTGAGAAACGCATGAGGTCCTAGATTCAACCCCTGGTAACAGAAAAGATGAAAGACATTGCTCTGGTTTCTCTCTCCCTCACACAGACATGCAAAAATATTTATGGCTTGTTGTTGATTCAAATAGAAATACCCAGTACAGGATTCTGGGGAAGGAAGGGAGACTGGGTGGTGGCATACTTGGTTAAGTGCACATATTGCTATGCACAAAGACTGGTTTGGAGGCCCTGGTCCCCACCCCCAATTCCCACCTGTGAGGTGGGGGGGGGGGGCTTCACAAGCCATCAAGCAGTGAAGATACCATGAAACAAGTATTTCTCTGTTTATCTCCCTCTTTTTATCTTCTATTCAATCTCTCTTTGTTCTATCAAATAAAATGATTTAAAAAATAATAAAGGGAGCAAGAGATAAAGTGGAGGGGCTATGGGAGTCCTGGTATGTGATTTTGGAAAAATGGGTTGAGAGTATTTTGTAGACATGTATCATGGTGAGATGAGAAATTGTACCAATTGTACTGTAAACCATGAACTACACAGTCAAATTATAACACACACACACACACACACACACACACACACGATAGATAAGATCCATTAACACAAAACAACAGGGATTTGGATGTTGAAAAATATACTGACAGGAGATTAAATTTCAGTATAGGGACAATTAAAGCCTGAGCTTTTATGGGGAACCAAATTAAAGGCAGCTTAGCACTTCAGAAATCCCATGAATTGTGAGCTATGAGCTTCACTGAAAGACAATTTATAAGGATGATAATCAGGTATTTTTTTTCTTTCTTTCTTTCTTTCTTTCTTTCTTTCTTTCTTTCTTTCTTTCTTCCTTCCTTCCTTTCTTTCTCTCTCTCTCTTTTAAAATATTTATTCATTTAATCCCTTTTGTTGGTTTATTATTGTAGTTATTATTATTGTTGTAATTGATGTCATTGTTGTTGGATAGGACAGAGAGAAATGGAAAGAAGAGGGGAAGACAGAGAGGGGGAGATAAAGATAGACACCTGCAGACCTGCTTCACTGCCTGTGAAGTGACTCCCCTGCATGCCGGGAGTCTTGAGCTCCAACAGAGATCATTATGCTGATCTTTGCACCGTGTGCCACATGAGCTTAACTCACTGTGCTACAGCCCACCTGACTCCCTCTTTCTTTCTTTTCATCCTCTTTATTCCTAAATCATTTTATTGGGGGATTGTTGTTAAAAATTCGGACGGCTCCAGCCGGCCGGGCTAGCTTCACGGCCGGGTAACAGAGACGCAGAGACAACAGCTGGGCAGGGAAGCTGAATTTCTTTATTCTAATCACCAAACAGAACTCTGCTGTCTCTTTGCCATGGCGCAAGCACTCTCTCTCTCTGCAACTCTCGAACTCTGGAACTCTCTGAACTCTGGAACTCTCGCGGGGTTCCTTCGGGGTGGGGCCAAGCAGGCCCACGAAACTAACTGGACTGATCCAATTCTCTTGGTGGGGGAGAACTACCCAATGTAAAGCATACAACAGGGGATAAAAGAGTTTATAGAACATTCCTTGACATATGAGTAAAATTTCTTATTTCCTTCATCATAGGAGTATGTACACCACTCCCACCACAAACTTAAGTTGTTGATTATCATGCAGAAAGTGCTTAATGCCCTTTACATTCCATCAGAGTTCTTTGCTTTGTTGCAGTATACCTTACCTAGTCCAAGTTTCATCCTGTTTTCCTCTTTTCTTCCATTGTTTATTAACTTCTATAAGTGAGATACATCATCCCATATTTATCTTTCTCTTTACGGTTTATCTCACTTGGATGGAATGTGAATGAGTCATGTTAAATGGGATAACAAAAACTTGCTCATCCAAAATGATCTATGTATACCTTTGTTCAAAGCAGCACTTACACTCAACAGCAAATGAGTGGCTAAGAAAGTTGTGGTATATATACACAATGAAATACTATGTAGTTATAAAATATGATGAAACCATCTTATTTATTCTTTTTGGATTCTCAAAGGGAATTGCAAATGCATAGTCTTATCAGGAATAGCCAATTCCATTACTATGGTCCACACAACTATTGTCTGAAACTATTATTTTCCTAAATAACTATTTTTTTTTAGCTGTGAGGTAAATGCTTACTATTTGCTAGCATTTTTTCACATGACTAAAAACATTTAATTTGAAAGCACCCACTTTCCATAACTCTAGTCATTTTCTTTTTCTTGTCTCTATAGAGAATTTTAAAGCTAAATTTAATAATACTGAGAGTGAATTGACACTTCTTATTTTAATTGAAATAACTTTATATAAGTTTCAGATGTGCATGTATATATATATATATATATCCTGATCTCATGGGTATCTTTTTTCAATAATACTTTACAAGTTACTTAATAACTTGTTAATATTTCAAATATATAAATATAGTACATATTTATATATATATATTCTGCAATATATTTAGTTAATTGTCAGTAATGCCCATTCACTACATATATACTCTTGCATATACAGCTTATTGAGATACTGAAAATATCCAACTACATATTTAATTAAGATTTATTTATAAGGTAATTTTATAAGAATTTACAGTAAAAATGATTAGTGGGATAGTTCTTATAGTCATTTCAATAGTTGCTTTTATTATTGCTCTTGCAAAGTCTAGTCTGTAGATGATGATGCAACTTTGTGGGTAATGGCATCTTAGATACTTTATAATGCTATTGTCCCACTAACTTACAGTTTATGCTTTCTGAATTTAAAATATTAGTATACAATTTTTTATAGTTAAAAGAATGGGAACATTACTGAACTCACTGATTAGTTCAAAGAGGTTGCCATTTCTTTCATTTTTTTTCTTAAATAAAAAGGCAATCATTATTTTTGAACTAATGGTAATTTAATTTATTTAATTCACCTAATACTAAATAGTCCTTATTTTTCATATACAATTGTTCAAGAATTGGAGCTCTTTAACAAATAGTAGAAGAGTGGAAGATATTCTAGAAATAATTATAATTTGTAAGCGATGTCACGAACAGTTCCCACTATTCAGCATAAAATCCCTCTCTTGTTCTATCTATCCAGATCTAACCTATTCCTCTAGCATCTATTACATATCACCTTTAATATATCTATCATTTCTTTAGTGTCTCATAGATCCTTATGTTTAGAACTCTCTTATACAATTCAGAATCAACTCTCAGATTGTTATGTTTCTTTGATGATAGTTTCATTGTTAAGATATCACAGATTTTAGCCCAGGCATATGCACCTGTCAACATAAAGAGTGACATCTTGGGCAAAGTTTTATACTCTTTTTTTTTTTTTCCTCCTCCAGGGTTATTGCTGGGCTCGGTGCCTGCACCATGAATCCACCGCTCCTGGAGGCCATTTTTCCTCCTTTTTGTTGCCCTTGTTGTAGCTTCGTTGTGGTTATTATTATTGCCCTTGTTGACGCAATTCGTTGTTGGATAGGACAGAGAGAAATGGAGAGAGGAGGAGAAGACAGAGAAGGGGAGAGAAAGATAGACACCTGCAGACCTGCTTCACCGCCTGTGAAGCGACTCCCCTGCAGGTGGGGAGCCGGGGGCTCGAACCGGGATCCTAACACCGGTCCCTGCGCTTTGCACCACATGCGCTTAACCCACTGCACCACCGCCCGACCCCCAAAGTTTTATACTCTTATGTCTCACGTCATATGAAGAGGCTGAGCTCTGTCTGGAGCAAGAGTGTTAGCGCTCTAAATCATAAGTCACCATCATCATTTTTTTAGTGTTTTTATATTTTTATGGAAAGAATTCTTTGTTGAGAAAATAGTCTCCATAGTCTTTATTTCACCCAATAACATTATGGAAAAAATGGGGTAGAGATATGAAATGATACAGATGATTAACCTGAACCACTCAACCTCCTCCATTCAGCAAACTCAAGGACCCTCTCCCACAACAGCCCAGGGGCAGGTGCTACTACCAAAGGCAATGAATGCAGTTCAAATTCCAATGCAGATTTCAAAAGGCATCCTATAGTTTATCAACCATGATTGCCAGCTGTCAGTAATTATTTCATTTATATATTTGTGAGCTTTATGGACCCTAGAGTATTTGGGTGTGAGTAGAGACATGCCAGATTTAATGGGCACTGAAATTACAACTAATTACACACCATCATGCCTTTAACAGATTATCAAATGCTACTTTCTTCTTTCTTTATACCTCCATGTACCTAAGATACCACGAACTAATCCACAATGATTTATCACTTTTTCTCACAATGACTTCTCCCTTTTTCCATTTCCCACTTGCCACTTCCAGTTAAAGATACATATAAATGCGTTGTCTCTGATCAATAAAGGCATTACGTCCCCACTCCGCCATGAGTTCCTGGTTTCTCTCCTGCTTTGCTGAGTAAGCAGCAGCCCAGGGTGGCTCTGGTGGAGTTCTCTCCAACCAAGGGAGCACATGCCCGGGAAGAAACACCCACAACACTAGCCTGGCATTTTTCCTTATTAATGCTTTTGCTTTAATAAGGGGGGGGGGGTGCCAAACTCTGGTGATGGGAATTCTGTGAAATTATACCCCTCTTGTCCTATGGTCTAGTTGCTCATTATTAAATCAGTAAAAAAATAAAAAAAGAGAGCTAATAGGATAGATAATATGGATGCTAATATGATTGCATCATATGTTCCCCACTAAATATGATGAAATCTTATTTTCTGATGTGACTCTTAGAGGGTGGTTATAATCAAATACTTTGACAAAAGTGGAGTCTTAATATGCTAGGGTCAGTGACCTATTAAGAAGAGACACCTTTCTTTCTTCTGTCTTTTCTCTTCTCCTAGAAAGAAGGTGACCTCTATAAGCAAAGAAAAGTCTCACCAAAACTCAGTCAGGCAGGCACCCACATCTCAGGCTTTCTAGGCTTCAGAGATGTGTGTATGTGATGCATGTATGTAGTTGATAGAAGAGAGGAAAAGTAGAAGGAGTAATATTAAAACTACTGCTAATTTTTCTGAACACAATCAGTAATTGACAATTTTATGTGGCACTGAGCCTCTGTAGATGAGGAAGAGCAGGAGAGGAGGAGGAGGAGGGGGAGGAGAAGAGAAGGAGTTTTGAAATCCACTACTACTATTGTGTTTCTGTTAATGTATTCCTTTCAGTAGATGTTTGATGTATATAGATGACCTCTCATTGAGTGCATAGATGCTAATAATCCTTAAGACCTCTTGATTAACTGAATATATGGGCATTAAGTAATGTCCATTCCTATCTTTTAAAATTTTATTTATTTCTGGGTCTATCATGTCAGATTGAGTATAGCTGTTTCTATCCTTTCTGTGGTCCATTGGCTTGGATGGTAGTTTCCATCCTTTCACTTTGAGTCTGTGTTTGTCTTTTTGAGTTAGAAGGGATTCCTGAAGACAGCATATGGTTGTGTTGTGTTTTCTTAGTCCATCTTCCTACTCTGTGCCATTTAATAGGTGAATTCAGGCCATTGACATTTACTGATATTATAGAATGAAGATATTGCCATTATAGTAAACTTTTAGAGTGTGGATGGTGTCCTCATTCTTATGTGTTCCTACCTTTTGGGACAGAGGTTATCTGGGATTTTGTCATGGTTAATTTCTCCAGTGTTTCTTCTTTTTAACCATTGTATATGGTGTGTTATGGGGTTCCTCTCTCAGTATTACTCAGTCCACTAAGCAAACTTCCCTGGATTGACTTTTGCCTAAGTAAGGTACTTAAAGAGTTCACATTTATGGAAATTAACAGTTGTTTCAATGCTGTCTCAATCCTTGAGATGAAGCACAGTAGTTGTTAAACCATCTTTTGTTCTTTATCTTCCCTGTAGGCTAAGGGAGCCTGGGGGATTTTTAACTATAAATAGACTTTTTTAGCTTTATTACTCACTCCTAACCCATGGCTAAGTGGGTTCCCAAAGTACTCCTAATCTTGTCTTGTTGCCCACATCAATTTTTTTTTTAATTTTTCATTTATAAAAAGGAAACATTGACTAAACCATAGGATAAGAGGGGTATAACTTCACACAATTCCCACCATCAGAACTCTGTATCCCAACCCTTCCCCTAATAGCTTTCCTATTCTTTAACCCTCTGGGAATATGGACCCAAGGTCATTGTGGGATGCAGAAGGTGGAAGGTCTGGCTTCTGTAATTGCTTCCCCACTAAACATGGGCATTGGCAGGTTAATCAATACTCACACCTGTCTCTCTATTTTCCTAGTGGGGAAAGGAAAGGGCTCTGGGGAAGTGGAGCTCCAGGACACATTGGTAGGGTTGTCTGTCCTGGGAAATCTGGTGGGAATCATGCTAGCATCTGGAACCTGGTGGCTGAAAAGAGACTTAACATACAAATCCAAACAAATTGTTTCCCAATCATGGACTTAAAGGCTGGAATAGTGCAGATGAAGAGTTGGGGGGGGGGGGTCCTCCATTTTGTACATATCTAGTAGGTATATTTTAGTTATATTTCAAAGGACCTGTGGTTATACTCATTTTTTTTCTTTTTTCCCCTAAGTCTGAATTCTGATATGCTCATGGATTCAAGTTATTTTCTGGGTAGATGACGTCATGGTTGGAAAAAGGACCAGAAAGGGGTATAAATATTGTTGACTTGTAAACTCCATCGATTTGACCACATCAATTAAAAAAAATATTTATTTATTTATTCCTTTTTGTTGCCCTTGTTTTATTGCTGTAGTTATTATTGTTGTTATTGATGTCATTGTATAGGACAGAGAGAAATGGAAAGAGAAGGGGAATACAGACGGGGAAGAGAAAGAGAGACACCTGCAGACATGCTTCACCACTTGTGAAGTGACTCCCCTGCAGGTGGGGAGCTGGGGGCTTAAATCTGGTTACTTAAGCATGTCCTTGTGCTCTGGGCCATGTGAGCTTAACCCGCGCTGTTCTACCGCCCGACTCCCGACCACATCAAAATTTTAATTGCCAAGAAATATTTAACTTTCTTTTACAACACAGTCAGTTTTTTAATGTAGTTACCAACACAAAAATAGAGTATAAGGATCCAGAAGAGAACATAACTGGGCAAAATGTCTTCTTCTCCTTTCTATTTCATTTGCCTGAATCATGTGGTTATATACACATTGGTGTTGAGGGACAATGTGGGCACAGGGGTTCCTGGGGAGTGTGGACACTTTTTTTCCAGTGGGTTTGACACATGGAACTGGCATGCACACTAGCACACTTGTTTTCACTGAATATGCACATGTGGAACTGAGATATATGCTAATGAAGGGTTTTTACACTGTACTATATGAAGTGAGAGAAGTTTGTTTCACTGGTACAATGAACAGTAGGCCTGGGTATGATGTAAGAATGGTATGGGGAAGTGGGCTTGGTTGGAAAATGGTCTTTTGACTAGCTCCAGAGACCCTTGGAAACCTGCCCTCCATCTTCCAGCTTTAACTCTAACTTCACTTTTGCACCTAAATCATCCTGAACTGTAATAAAGGGCATTGAGGAACTGCACATCTGTCATGTGTGTTCTCTTGAAATTCTTTTCTTCAAGAACCAGTTTGCACCACAAAAAGGAACCCTAACCCTAATTCCTCTTTTCATTGCAAAGATTTAAGCTAACGTTCACCTAGATTGGCTGAAATATCAGAGAAACTTTGAACTTTAGGTACTAGAACTTTGAAGGTGGGTTCACCAAGGTTTTTGCACTTAACAGGTTGTGCTGCTTGTATTCCCACCTTTTAAAGTATTGCACACTAGTGGCAACATAAAGTTTACTTAAAAGCTCTTATTGAAATTATCTTATACTTTTGATAAAAAATGAATGAAACATGGGCTAAATGAATGTGTTTATATCCTCTAGGAAACCAAGGCTTTTTTTATGGCGAGTCTTGTCTTAAAAACCCAGATGCCTAGAGCCCAATTACTGAGTTTCCCAGAAACCTTTGAAACGTTTTGATTACAGTCAGTTCCAGGACTAAGCTGAAGGCAATCACCTCACTTGCTATTTGTTGGAAAATAAGTATGTGTATTACCTCCCACTTCCCTTAGCTTTTTACTAACTCTGGTGGAAGGTGGTTTCACTGCTTTGTTTCTTTTTCACCTCTCCCTGTAGACTTTTTTTTTCCAGCTTAATTACTCCTTTTTTTCTTTGACCAAATAATAAACTTTGCTTTCAATCCTTTTCTTTTTGTGTTTACTTATCGACTCCTGTGTTGAATTAAACAATTAGTATGAATACCATGGTTTAATTTTTCCTCATTCAGAAAAATATACTCACTTTTAAAAAGTCATCTATTTCATTTAAAAATCTTATGTTCTATTGACTGTAGATGAATGATAAATATGTAACATAATATGATAATATATATCAAAATACACACAGGATTTATTACTTATATTAGAAATATATGACATATTCATTAATGTGTGTATTTATGCATAGGAAAAAAAAAGCATTTTTGAGTCAATTTGATAATTAAGGAGGAATTAATTCCTAAGTAATTTTTTTCATTGTGATTATCTTATTTGGTATCAAATGACGTTTCCTGAAAAGACATTGCTATTAAAAATATTTACTTATTTATTTATTTATAATTGGGAGAGAAGGAAAAGAAAGACTCCTGCATTACCGCTTCTTGCTCCAGAAGCTTTGTCCCTGCAGGTGGGAACTGGAGGCTTGAACCTGGATCCTTACATATTATACAGCATGTAGCCACTACTGGGGAGGGGGTGCTACCATCTAGTAAAAGTCGTGAAGCAAGGCTACAGGTATCTCTCTCTCTCTCTCTCTCCCTCTTTTTTTTTTTTTTCCTCCAGGGTTATTGCTGGGCTCGGTGCCTGCACCATGAATCCACCGCTCCTGGAGGCCATTTTTCCCCTTTTGTTGCCCTAGTTGTTGCAGCCTCGTTGCGGTTATTATTGCCATTGTTGACGTTGTTTTGTTGTTGGATAGGACAGAGAGAAATGGAGAAAGGAGGGGAAGACAGAGAGAGGGGGAGAGAAAGATAGACACCTGCAGACCTGCTTCACCACCCGTGAAGCGACTCCCCTGCAGGTGGGGAGCCGGGGGCTCGAACCAGGATCCTTACGCCGGTCCCTGCGCTTTGCGCCACGTGCGCTTAACCCACTGCGCCACCACCCGACCCCTCTCTCTCCCTCTTTGTCACCCCCGTTCCTCTCAATTTCTGGCTGTTTCTATCCAATAAATAAATAAAGATAATAATAAAAAATTAGGGAGTCGGCTGTAGTGCAGGGGGTTAAGCGGAGGTGGTACAAAGCACAAGGACCGGCATAAGGATCCCGGTTCGAACCCTGGCTCCCCACCTGCAGGGGAGTCGCTTTACAGGCGGTGAAGCAAGTCTGCAGGTGTCTATCTTTCTCTCCTCCTCTCTGTCTTCCCCTTCTCTTTCCATTTCTCTCTGTCCAATCCAACAACGACAACAACAATAATAACTACAACAATAAAACAACAAGGGCAACAAAGGGAATAAATAAATGAAATAAATATTAAAAAAATAATACAAACTTGGAAAAAATACAAACTTGGTAGAATAAAGAAGGCGGTTCAGCTGTAAGTGGAATGTATGCCTTGCCTGTCTGAGGCTATTGGTTTGATTCACAACAAAGTTCTAGTTATTTCTTTCTCTGTTTCTCTCTGTTTGATAATGATAATAATAATAATAATAACAAAAATATATACATAAACTTGGTGATTGATCAGTTTTTCTTTCCCAGAGGAAACTATTATGAACATCAAAAAAGTTATAGCTGTGTAAAATTTTGTATATGTGAAATACAAATTATTTTTGTTCAAAGGCAGCAATAAAGACTGAGGAGACAGCATAATGGTCCTGCAAAAACTCTTCATGACTGAGGCTCTGGGGTCCCAGATTCAATTTCCAGCACCATTATAAGCTAGAGCTAAGCAGGACTCTGGTGTCTCTCTCTGTTTCTCTGTCTCTCTCCCTCTCTCATTAAAATAAATAAAATGTACTTTATAAAAGATACATTGTGGAATATAGGACAGTTTTGGACTGAAGACATTGCTTGTGGATTCCATTTGATAGCATAGTGGGCGTGTGAGCAAAATCATTTGAGCTAATAACATTAGAAAGTACAACAGAATTAAAGATTCACTCAGTTATAAAAGCTACTCATTTCATAAAAATTGTTCAGAAGTAATTTATCTAAAGTCTCCAAATTTTGGAAATGTTTCCAATAATAACTTAAAGTATGAATCAAATAATAAAAATGAAATCAAGAGCTGATAATTTTTTGTATGGTGATTGCTTTGTTAAATGTGAAAATTAAAGAAAATTGAAAAGAAACATTTGGTAAGTTGATTGGGGTCATTCTTCTCAGAATGAAAAACTTCTTAACCAGAACAATTAATTTTTTTTCATAAAACTGTGAAAGAACACAGAACAGTGAAAAGATCTCTGAGAGAAAGCTGAGAAACAGCAAAAAGTCAGATGTTCCCAACAGAGTATATAATGAGATTCAAGTGGAGTTTCACTGGGCCTCTTTCTCTCCTCCTTATTAGGGTCCTGTGTGAGTTTCAGAAATGTGCCAATGCAGATAGGAGGTAGGAACAATTCTGATTTAATCCAGTGAGCTTTGCTCTTCATTACTCTTAATGCATTTCCCTTTGACTCTCCCTATGATAATCTCAGCCTTAGATTGGAAAACACTTATACAGAAGAAGAGGAGGCAGAAAAGTTTCCAGAAAATAGTCCTTAATCGAAGGAGTTAGTGTTCTGTGAGGTGTGCTGAACCCAAGCATCCTCACTTTGGGGGGGGGGTAGAGTTTCTTATTGAGCTTGGTCTGAATATGATATGGTATCTCTTACTAGAGTTAGAAAGGGAAAAGGTAGCTAGAGACGGTTTGGACAGGGGGAAAAAAAAAAAAGGACATCGTTATGATAAAGTATGGTTTGTTAACTTTTTGTAGCTTTGAACCTGCATTAAAAAAAAACAAAACTGAGATAGACTGTGGAGCTTGGAAAAGCAAAATAAAACTGACCTAAAGTTTGGGATATAGAGAATGTGACAATCCCTTCTTAGAAGCTGCCATAGAGTTACATTTTTTAAAGTATTGATATTTATTTTTTTAAATATTTATTTTTCCTTTTGTTGCCCTTGTTTAACATTGTTGTGGTAATTATTGCTGTTGTTATTGATGTAGTTGTTGTTGGATAGGGCAGAGAGAAATGGAGAGATGAGGGGAAGACAGAGAGAGGGGGAGAGAATGACAGACACCTGCAGACCTGCTTCACCACTTGTGAAGCAACTCCCCCTGCAGGTAGGGAGCCAGGGTCTGGAACCATGATCCTTAAGTTGGTCCTTCGGGCCACGTGCGCATAACCCGCTGCTTCACCACCCTCCTCCCAGACTTGCATTCGTTTAGATTTAAGTGGCCAAGGAAAACCTTACAAACATTGTACTGAGAATGATCCCAAGTCTTTTGGGTGGACAGAACTGGGGAATGGAGTCTACTGAGTATAATTCACCTCAGCTTTTGTTCATCTTTCTATATTTTCATCATCATTTTCCTACATGTGATGTTTGCTTCCTAGCCACGCATGCCTGTCCTTTCCCTTCATAAATATATAAGACTTTTCTAGAAAACTCCTAGCTATCAATAGACAGCACAGTAACTGTGCTCTGTATAAAAACAGAGCAGTCTCTCATTTTGCTTTATAGTTATCACCAGGCTTCCCAACCTGTTTGTATTTCAAGCATTTTTCCAACTTGTTATTTTTTCATGGAAGACTCTTACTCAAAATAACATTAGAAGCCTTGTAAGAATATCCTGATTTTCTGTGACGCTAACATTAATTTCAGTGCTACTCAAGAGTAATCTTGTGTCTTTGTTGTCCCTCAAGAAAGTCAATACTATATTAAATGATAAAAGTATTCTTAGAATGAACTTTTAAAAATTTGCATAATTTACTCCAAATATAACACCACAAAAATAACTGATAGTATTAAATGAATAAACCACATACAATAATTCAAAATGACTTGAATATTCAATTTGATAAACAAACCAGTTGAATGTAGTCTTGTTTTGAGGTAGAGCTGTGTAAAACAAAGTAACCCTGAATTACTATTGGAATGAGCCCAATTCAATATCTTGTTGATATCACAGAATAATCTGTGCTCTAATTAAATTCATGAGTTGTAAATTAAAATTTGGCACAAATAACACCAAAGGAGTTGATAATGCAAGAGAGAGAAAGGTAATTAGAAATGAGGGGGGAATTATGCATCCTGCTAGATAAAACAGAATGGCAATGAGGAAGGTGATAGCTTTGGTAGTTATTGCTAGAGATGTTAATTCAGCTCAAGGAAGGAAAGCAGAGAAAAACAGGATAAACAGGCACATCCATTAATGGAACTTGAGCATTTGAGGCAAGATATTAAATTTTGTTAAAATAATACATTAACATAAGAATACTTAAAGTTTATATTTATTAGTTTAATTAGTCCTTTTAAGAGAGCTGCAAAGGGCTCCTTTGAGCAAGTGGCAACACAAAGCAAAGAATAGTCTCTGAACTGGAAACTGACCAGACAAGTAATCTGCTATAGCCTTGATTTTTGGACTTCCATTGATCCAGAAGATGGAGAAATAAATTATTATTATTATTTTATTTTATTTTTAATTAAGTATTTATTTATTTATTTTCCTTTTTGTTGCCCTTGTTGTTTAACATTGTTGTGGTTACTAATGTCATTGTTGTTGGATAGGAACAGAAAGAAATGGAGAGAGGAGGGGAAGACAGAGAGGAGGAGAGAAAGACAGACACCTGCAGACCTGCTTCACCGCTTGTGAAGCGACTCCCCTGCAGGTGGGGAGCTGGGGGCTCGAACTGGGATCCTTACGAAGGTCCTGGCGATTTGCGCCACGTGCGCTTAACCCGCTGTGCCACCGCCTGACTCCCGATTTTTTATTTTTTATTTAGAAAGGATTAATTAACAAAACCATAGGGTAGGAGGGGTACAGTTCCACACAATTCCCATCACCCAATCTCCATTTCCCACCCCCTCCCCTGATAGCTTTCCCATTCTCTATCCCTCTGGGAGCATGGACCCAGGGTCATTGTGGGTTGCAGAAGGTAGAAGGTCTGGCTTCTGTAATTGCTTCCCCGCTGAACATGGGTGTTGACTGGTCGGTCCATACTCCCAGTCTGCCTCTCTCTTTCCCTAGTAGGGTGGGTCTCTGGGGAAGCAGAGCTCCAGGACACATTGGTGGGGTCTTCAATCTAGGGAAGCCTGGCCGGCATCCTGATGACATCTGGAACCTGGTGACTGAAAAGAGAGTTAACATACAAAGCCAAACAAGTTGTTGAGCAATCATGGACCCAAAGCTTGGAATAGTGGAGAGGAAGTGTTAGGGGGATACTCACTGCAAACTCTAGTGTACTTCTGCTTTCAGGTATATATTTTGCAGTAGTTTACGGATACGTGTGAACATATGCTCTATCTCATAGAAACTGGTGTATATCTAGGTTTTGGGACTTTGTTAGAAAGTGAACCACCTGAGATGAAATTAGAGTATACTATGAAAGGAAAGATCTCACCCGAGTAATGAAGTTGAAGGGTTTAATGAACCACACAATTGTGTGTTTTGTTTAACATTTTCCAGTGGACTAAGAATATAGTCATATATGATAATATGAATACAGCTAATTTCCATTTCATATACAATATGAGTAGGAGGTTATAAAGATTGTCTTGGAAATTTTATTTTATGAAATATTCAGGAAGTCAGAAGCTTGCATTTTTCCCATGTATTCATAGTCTGAACACCATTAACAGCCTTTCCTAGAAGTTGCCCGTAAGCAAATTATTTTATTAGCATAATGTAGTCACAGGTCACACCTAGACATAAGAAAAAATAGAAATGTAGAGTCGTGTGTGTGTGTGTGTGTGTGTGTGTGTGTGTGTGTGTGTAAGGGAGTGTCATGTGGCACTTCTATTTTGGATTAACAGGATGATGACGACAACAGTGGATAAACGTTTGAATATTTTTACCTGTTCTTCTTTCCTGATTATTAAGAATATTCAAAATGAAGGCTTAGGTCTAAGTTTGAAAAGTTAGTCTCTACGATCTTAATTTAACTAGTATTATGATTAGTTATCATCTGTTTTTCTCTAAATCATTTTCTCAAAGCATAAAGATAAATAGATTTTGAGTCAATAAAATTTGTTTCATCACAATGTTTTCTAGAGTAAATTACAACTTTCAAATCTTTATTGAATAGTGTCGGGATTCAGGAGATCAAATTTAACTAAGCAAGGAGCTGTCTCATCCACACACCAACCTGAGGATCAAATATTCTCACAGTGGATCTAATCCTGACACATTCCAACCAGTTCCTCCTCTTCAAGCTTGTAGATGTCTTTTTTTTTTTCTTGATCCGTGTAGATTTCTATTTTCTCAGATTGCCTCAAATCTACATAAGCTAGGTCTTCATTTCATAATATTCTCCAGTTTTTTTCTTCCACAGGATCTTCATGGACTATTACTTTCATATAACCTATTTTTTGATATCTTCAGTTTATGTAATAAAGAGATGTACACCGCATGTTTGTAAAGACAGGACTTTAATAGAAATTATTTTACTAAAACTACTATTTTACGTTTTAGTACTAAGAATATTTAGTAGGCATGTATATCTCTTAAAGTAGATAGGAACATGATACTAAGAACATTGCTTCTACTTATCATAAATCAGCAAATCATTTTTTATTTACTATTGTTTTCCTTGATGCTTACAACTATGTAATATTCAGCTGCCTTATCTGTTCAGAGTTATGCATTTTACAGCAGAGCATCTGAATATGCACATGAAAGACTAGAAGATCTAATTCACAGTTTCTGTTCAATTGTAACTAATTGGCCTCTTAATATATTTTCATTTCTCAGCGAGTGTAATGGTGAAGTGAGCTAGTGTTGTCCTACGATAACAAACAATTCAAAATCTCAGTAGCTTTCAACAAATTATCGTTTCTCACACAAAGTGTCTACACCTGCTGTGTTCCACATCTTTTATGAAAGCAGTGTGGGAAGACAAAAGCAGAGTCAGTTTGTGAGGAAAGGAAACAGAGTTTATAAAATTTTGATCTAGAAAATAATGCTATGTCAACTTATTTTCATAAACTGGAGCAAATCAGAAAGGTACATTTTACATATGCAGTGGGAAAGCATTTTTCTCCTCCAATGAGACACAAGAAATATTATTAGTGTTATAATACTCTAGAGCCTATCTTTGTGAGTAGAAAGCATACATTCTCTCATCAAGAGTTTGAATTTGATCATAGTGGCATCTTCCATCTGCAGTCACCAGATCTTGTCTGGAGCTGTGTATACTTTTTGTTTTAATTTTTCTGTGCTGGGACCTCATGCTTCGATGGTTTCACTATTCTAGAAAGACATTCTTATTCCTTTTATTCCATGATGAGGTCATGAGCGAGTGAAACCAAAGCATTTCTTGGCCATCTGTGGATCTTACTCTCAGTTTTACCCATGGTGCTCCCCTGTGTTGTCAGGGATCAAACCAAGGGCCTTGCTCATGATAAAGTACATCTTTCACCTGGTGATCTGTCTCTTATCCTCAAAAATCATTAGTTTTTGACAAGGATACCTACAAGCTAAAGCCAAGTTAAGTATTTCCCTACTTTCTGTAATCAATGAACCACAAGAATATTATCACTGAACTAAGAACTCCCATTTGGAAAAGGGAAAAGCTGAAAGCAACCATGTCTGATTTATAGTAACTTACTGAACTTACTGGGCAGGTATTTTGAGAAGTTCTTGTTTTCAGAGGGAATGATTCTTATGCTCTGACTGTGAGTCTTGGCTACAGATACCATCCTCTGTTGTCTCCTCCTGCTTGGCATAATAGTTGGCTCTACTTTTGGATATGTCCTTTGTTTGTCATCAGCTTACTTTATCACATACAGATGGGAAGGATATGTAGTGTATAGCTATTCTGGTGAAGAAGTAATATCAGTATGCCCATTGTCCTTTAAATTTTGGATAAATAATGCTTACTTTATATTTTGAATAGTCAAGTGATCTTTGGATTCAGACTGGTGGCTTTTGATACACAGCTCATTGAAAAAGTGTTTTCTCAGTCTTTCCTGGAAAAAAATGCCAAAATTAAATTGTCCTGTAGACAATGAATACACTTTTGCATAAATACAATATATAGGTCACTTGATCAAAAGCTAGATGGATAAGTGATAGGTAGAGAGTGAAAGGGAGACAAGAGAAGGGACACATAAGAAGAGTCAAGACATCACAACACGACTTCACCATCCCTGGGGCTCATAGTGTTATGCATGATACTTCTGTGTGATTCTGAGACTCAAGTAGCTCACACATAGTAAGGGGCACACATTACCTACAAAGTGAGTAATCTCTGTTCCCCCTACCTGCTTTTTGCATTCCATGCTTATGTGTGGTATGGACTTGCAGCTATGAATAACATTTGAAAACACTTAGAAATCGAATCCTGGAATGTTCCTAGCAGTGACCACAGAATGTGAGCTCAGACCTACAGGGTTACAGAGGTGACATAGGAACTTGGGCCCCAGATCAAATTGATGGGATATACAGTTAACAAACTTCATGTACTTTTCCCATATTTGGGAGCTACTCTCTTCCCTGGTCCAGCTTTCTAGTCATTTTTCCAACTATGACACCGTCTCCCCAGACAATAATCTGGGTCCATTTGCATATTAGATGTCAGGCTCAGGCAAAAATTAATTGGGTCATGGGACCCTGAGAATATATCTAAAATACACCTACCAGCTTTTTCCAAAACGTAGAACACAACTATTCATCTGCAATATTCTTGCCTTTAGAATGAATAGTCAACAATTTGTTCTGCTTTATATCTTAACTCTTTTTTCCACCACCAGGTTTCCTACGACACCATGATGCCAGCTGGACTTCCTTGGGCAGACTACCCCACCATGTGTCTTAGAGCCCCACCTCCCCAGATTCCTGCCTCACTAGGGAAAGAGAAAGACAGGCTGGGAGAATGGATGAACCTGCCAGCACCCATGTTCAGTGGGGAAGCAATTACAGAAGCCAGACCTTCCACTTTCTGCACCCCACAGTGATCTTGAGTCCATACTCACAGAGGGATAAAGAATAGGAAAGCTACCAGGGGAGGAGATTGGGTACAGAGTTCTGGTGGTGGGAATTGTGTGGAGTTGTACCCTCTTATTCTATAGTTTTCTCAATATTTCCATTTTATAAATAAATAAAAATAATAATAATTTTAAAAAGAAATCAAATTCTGTAGCTGCAAGTTTTAAAGACACAATTCTTGAACACATGGTAAATTGACTTAGAAATGAGAAAAATCACTAGGTAAAGTCTCACTCTTTTTTCACTAGTTTTTGTACTCATTATCTGCTAAAATACGAAATTGCTTTTCACTGGCACGCAAATTTTCTCTTCAATTATTCAAGATCTAGGTATAACCCATCTGATAAAGCAGCATTCCCTCTTTCCCAGAACTTATAACAGTGCCTAAAAACATTTCTCGTTACCAACACATAATTTTTGGTACTGAATTTGCTATTTCCTTCCATCTAGTTCTATTAAATGACCTTTCTTTTCTTTTTATTTATTTATTTTATTTATTTATTTATTCCTATCTGTTGCCCTTGTTGTTTTATTTCTGTAGTTATTACTGTTCCTATTGATGTCCTCATTGTTGGGTAGGACAGAGAGAAATGGAGAGAGGAGGGGAAAACAGAGAAGGGGAATACAGGAGATAAAGATAGACACCTGCAGACCTGCTTCACCTCTTGTGAAGCGACTCCCCCGCAGGTGGGGAGCCTGGGGCTCCAATGGAGATCCTTAAAGGTGGTCCTTGCAATTGGCACCATCTGCGCTTAACCCACTGTGCTACTGCCCAGCTACCAACCTTTATTTTCTATACTGTTTTTCAAAAACTAAAAGCAGACATTCAGACATCTGTGCATTACTATAAAATTGTATAGGACTACTCTCCCCTCATTTTATGTTATGTTATGTTATTTATTTATTTAAATTTTAATATTTATTTATTCACTTTTGTTGCCCTTGTCATTTTATTTTTATTAAAGTGTTTATCTAACTTTATTTTAAAATATTTTATTGGGGTATTAATGGCTTACAAATTGTTCAAGCCTGTGTAAAATTTCTCAGTTTTCTGCAAAACATTCTCACCACCAGAACCTGAAATAAAAACCATCCCCCAGTCCTATATATTGGTGCAACACACCAAACCCAATCAGACTTTATTTATTTATTTGTTATGAAACTGAGAGTCTGGGAGAGAAAGAGGACCATATGTGATGCTGGGGATTGAGCTTGGAATCTCATGCTTCCAAGTCCAGTGTTCTAGTAATCTCACCAGCCCTCAGACTTTAATTCTTTCATTAAAATAAACTATTCTTCTATATTTCAAAGATTATACATTCAACATATTTTCTTGCTGCATTTATAAATTTACTTTTTAACCATGCTATCTAAATAGCCTGTTATTTAGTCATTCAGTATCCTAGTTACGCATGAATGCTGCCAATCACACACAAATTATATGTAACACCATTTATATTTTTATCCACATATTTGATAAATTTTTGAAAAGCAGAGAGTCAAGAATAAAGTTAGTGGCTTCCTAATAGAAACTATCTTTACACATTAACATTGACCCATTAATCATCTCTTTGTGTTAGGTTTTTCAATCAGGTATTAATCTATCATTTTGATTTTGCACATTACTAAATCTTGTCCACAAATGCCTTGATTGATATGATTTGGTTTTTTGTGGGTTTATGTTCACCTCTTTCTCCAAGGAACCATCTTTCAGCTTTAATGATGTGTTCCTTAGAAAGGAAGGCAATATTATTCTACACAGCAGTAGTAAGCAGAATCTTTAACTTTTCCAAGTACAGTAATTATCTGTCAAACTCATCAAACTTCTGAATTTCACCAAATTTTTTCAGATGTTTTCAAGAATATAATTTTATTTTCAAGTTATGTTAGTAAATAATACATTAAACATCTTCTCTAATTGTCATTAAAAGGAGTGATGGGTGAGCCAGGAAGATAGTCTGAACTGTCAGGGAAACAACCAGTATGTCTGAGGTCCCAGATGTCACTAATTCAATTCCCAACAACTTAGGATAGACTTGAATCAAGACACTGATTCTTCCTCTCTTGTTTTCTTCTTTCATCTCCTCTTCTCTTCTCTTCTCTTCTCTTCTCTTCTCTTCTCTTCTCTTCTCTTCTCTTCTCTTCTTTCTCTTCTCTTCTCTTTTCTCCTCTCTCTCTCATTCATTTATTAAAATAAATGCATAAATAAATATTTAAAACATGAAAAAAACAATACTAAAAAGAGCTGCATTTATTAATGAAATTTTATGGAAATTTAATTTAAATTAAAATTAATGAAAATTTCTTCATCCATCCCAGGTAATCAGTATTGCTAGAGATATTCACTCCTTTCCCTTCTACTTGAGTATCATTCCAGAAACAGGCCTACTGCATATGAGTAATTATACATGTGTACTTTCATTGTTCAGGGTTGAATTTTCATTAAAGTGGAGAGAGAGGACAAAACACCATTACACAGGAACATTTCCCTGTGCCCTTGCAATACTTTCCATATCTTGTCCAAGTCTCAAACCCATATCTCACACATGGCAGAACAAAGCAGATGCTAGACTTGAATAGTTATTTCTCCACCCTGGGAATTCTCTCTCTCGCTCTCTCTCTCTCGCTCTCTCTTTCCCTCTCTCTCTCTCTCTCTCTCTCTCTCTCTCTCTCACACACACACACACACACACACACAGACACACACATACAATTTCCAGTTGTTACTTTGAGAAAAATTCAGCAGTTTTTTTCCCACTTTGTAGATCACAATTCATATGTCTGCATAGTTTTTCAACCTTTAGAATTTCTATTCAACTTTAAAATATTTGTGGTGTAAAATTAAGAATATAATTCCCTCAAACAGTGTTTTTGATGAATTCATATTGAGCTGACTTCACATGAATTAGTGAATCGAGGGCATTAAAATATTTTGATGTGTGCTATCATTTGGAGGGAGGCTTTTTTTAATTTAAGATTTTTTAACCATAAACTAATATGTAAAATTAAAAAATCATGGAAAGTTTATACAGAAGTTTTTTTCTGTAGACAAAAATTTTGTTTCAAAATATATAAATTTATTTTTCAGATAAAAGTTAATCTATTAAAATTGTTACTATTTTCCACATCATTTGAGGATAGTTTATTTTTAAAAATGATGAAAATACATATTAACTTTATTCAACATAACTGAGATATCAAATTATATAAAATAATAACTAATATAAATAACTGTACTATTTCTCTAACATAATTCCTGATTTTAATTTAATAGTAAGTTTTTAATATCACTTCTTAGTTATAAAGTGGAAAATATATTTTTGTGTCTAAGACATTTAAACTATTTAGAGAAGAAAAATTTAATTGCCTATTCATTATAAGCTAATCAATTTTCTAAAACACTCTAGTAGAGTTACATTTTAATTCTGAAAGTTCTATTACTCCATTGGACTGTGATGTACAATAATGGTGAACCACTTCTGCGTGAGTATTTGAGCCAAATTAATATCTGTTTCATGAGTTTAAGTCATAGAAGTACGTATCAAAATAACACTAATGTAGATTTAAAACAACTGCAACACTTCTAGTCAGTATTCACTGTTCGTTATTTCTATCAGTTTCAAGTCAATCAAAAGGATAGGCAAAGTGAGTGCTCAACATTTTTCTGGCAGGTAGAGAATGTATGGATTTTATAGTTTCTTGCATCTTGTGTGTTAACATCTGTGAATATGGGTAGTTCTTAGTTTAGTCCAACTTTTATATAAATTGTTTGTTATCAATTTATGGAAAAATTAGGGGGAACTTTCCAAACCTCTTCCCCTCCCTTATTTCCTCAGAGAGAGAGAGAAGAAATGGGCACACTTATTCTCAATTCCTTTCTTGTCTCACTCCTCAAAGATGTACGAGGACTGATGGATGTCTGAAAAGCTTTTCAAGCACAGAAAACACCATGTCCACATGGACGAGAGTCTCCCACTCAGTTGACATTTGTCCTAGATATAGTAACATTAAGGTCATTTGGTCCAACTCTCCAATTATCTATAATTCTAATTATGTTGATATTTTTTATTTTGTGTTTGTATATCTTATTTTTCAATCTATTCTACACTATTGATAGAGAAATAAATGTAATTAACTCGTGTTTTTGAATCTTTTTAAAAATTATTATTTTTTAGTTTTTATATTTATTTCCCCTTTTGTTGCCCTTGTTTTCTATAGTTATTATTGTTGTTATAGATGTTGTCGTTGTTGGATAAGGACAGAGAGAAATGGAGAGAGGAGGGGAAGACAGAGAGGTAGAGAGAAAACTAGACACCTGCAGACCTGCTTCACCACCTGTGAAGCGACTTCCCTGCAGGTGGGGAGCTGGGGGCTTGAACTAGGATCCTTAAGCCCATCCTAGCACTTAACCCGCTGTGCTACTGCCCGACTCCCGTTTTTGAATCTTAACCATAGGCAAGCTTACATTATTGTCCTTCTTAGTGCCCTTACTTTTCAAGGTTTCTGATTCTGATTGCAATTTGGGCATGTAACCATCTAAAGTTCCACTACAGGCCTATCTCCACATGATTTGGGTAGCAAACATTAAAATGTTTAAGGCAAAAAAAAAATGATAGAAGAGCGGAAACAAATGAACAGAAAAGCAGAAGAGATAAGATTTTTTTTTTAATCAAATGTTCACAACATATAAGAATATGGTTTATTTTCCTTTGCCTTATGATGTTCTAGGAATAACACATAACTTGTCAGAAGTTAAAGTAGCAGCCAGTAAAAGCAGGGAGCCTGAGCAGCACAGCAGCAAATTAAGCTGGATTTGAGTGGAGAAACAAAAGTGGGGGTCCTACTCTCTCTGCAGCTACCCGTGGGAAATATGATGGTGTTAGTTATAGAACTTGCACTACCCAACTTTGAGACCAGTTTACAGACAAACAAAAGGTATGTCCTCAAGACAAAAAAGCTAGAGATCATATAGCTTTGTGAATATCTTTTGGTTCTCTTGATAGGCTGCCAAAATTAAGTAGGGGTAGTGTTGCATTATCCATTAAGCCTAAGTAGATTTTTTTGTTGTTGTTGCTGTTGCTTATAAAGAAACTCTTCTAATTGGTACATTTCCCTTGAGTAGTTTTAGGAGAGAGAGCAGACTGTTGGGTCAACAAGTCATCTTTTCTAAATTGTCAGAGTTAGTGAATAAGTGATCACTATGTGCTGATACTTCCATTTGCATTTTACAAGCAACAGTTGTTCTTTCATGTTGCTTTATTTTTAATTACAGCCCTTCAACTTTCTTATTATGATGAATATATTTTGGGATAGGAAAGTTCATCTTTAATTCTAAGTTCTAGACCAGAGAAGTGAAGTGAACCAGTGCCAGTAGACTCAGGAAACGTATATTTTTAGGAACAGGATGCTTAATGCTTTTTACTTGGCAAAATGGCTGCATGTGGTTTTAGGATACACACTTTGCCAGCCTTTTCCTCTGTTATCATGACCAAGCAAGAATATGGGATTTGACCTGTAAATACCTCATCACTAAACACAAGGATTCACACTTAGTCTGAAAAAGATGCTATTTAATGTTTTCCCATGATCTTCCAGAGCACTGGGAAAAAGATCCTACTTTGTGAATTTTTCTAATCTAACAATATAGCTCTAATCCCTGGGGGACATGATTCCACATCTGCTCTGGATAAATAACATGCAAGAGGCAGAGAAGAATCCTTATGACATGTGAGAATTCCTGCATCCATTAAACAGGAATTCAAAGGCTGTCTGAGCATTTTTGGTTCACTTTATTTTTATTTTTTGCATTTTTAATTTTATTTTTCCCTTTATTGGGGGATTATTTTTTTTACATTTGACAGTGAATACAATAATTTGCACACACATAACATTTCTCAGTTTTCCACATAATAATATTTTGGTTAATTTTATGACTTATAGCCATACTTGCCATAAGTTAATATCTCACTATACAGATATTTTCTGCAAATGTTAGAGAAAAAAAATCTGCATGCTGAATGAGACTATTAATGGTGGGAAGTTTGCAGACTGGAATTTGGATCTTCCCAAATATGTTTCCCTTTGAGTTCAACAAATTAACAATCAGTGTTGAGATAGCATGGAAAAAACTAAATGGTTTTGTTTCTTTGTTTTGGAAAATGACCAGGTCAAAATAAAATACTCAGAAGTACAATACTTAGAGTTCCTATAATATCCAGATCTGTCACAAAGTTTTCTTTGCTAACTCTGCAAGGCCAGAGGTTACAGTTATTTTAAAAATATCTCACCTCTACAGGGAAGAAGCCTCAGGAATGAGACTGTAGTAGAGCTGTGCTATCACTGTCTCATTTTCTCTTTATTTCCCCCTTCCCTTTCTATCTTTTTCTGTATCTCATCATATATCTATACCTACACACACACACACACACACACACACACACACACACACACATATCAGAAGAAGTTACTTAGTGAAAACAAGGAGCCCCAGTGATAGCTCTGGTGGCAAATAATAACAACGACAACAACAAAAATAGTCAAGGAAAAAGAGGAGAGTTAATTCAAAATAGAGACAATTCAAGGAGCAAGTTATGTGGATATATTTATAAAAGATTCTGCTAGAAAATAAGGCCAAAAACTAAAGAGAGATGAAAATAAACATATCAGTGTTGGTGGCTAAATGTAGATTTTTATATCCTGAACTGAAAAAAGGTGTCAAAAAAAGGAAATAAAGTATTAAATATAAAAAATAATTGATAAAATGCAACTGAAGTTTTAGGGAAATTTTTATTAGAAAGCTAAGGTTAAAGCAGGTCACTGAAAATGATTAGGGAATTGGATTGACCTCAGATTATGTGACAACAGTAAAGGAAGCTGGAAGACAATGAACTAATCCTTCAAAATCTTGACAGGGGTGAGTTTTAAAATACCAATCTAGAGCCAGGCTGAGGGCTTTCAGACATGTTATAACCTAATAAATTTATTCCTATGCACTTTTCCTCACTAAACCTTTGGAAGGTGGGGATAGACTAACATGAAGAAAAACAGAGCTGGCAGATAGAGATCCCACTAAAGAGGGAAAGATGTCCTGGAGAGTGTGAGACATGGTGTATCTAGTCCAAGAATAGTTGTTTGGTTTGATTCAATATGTATTCCATACTCTGGACATTTAGAATCAAGGACATTCATTCTCTCTCTCTCTCTCTCTCTCTCTCTCTCTCTCCATATATATATATTTGAGGGTTTGTTTACAGTATAGTCTTTAACACATAGGCATAAACTCTCATCTCCTCTTGGCTGATGTTTAAGAGACACCTCACGAACCGGATTTCCCTTCATCCTCTCCCTTTCTCTCCTTCCCCAGAGGCCTTTGCTATGGTGCAATATACCATACCTAGTCTAAATTTCACCATATGTTTCTCCTTACTGTTGTTTGTTCTTTAATTCTACCTATAAGTGAGATTATCAGTATTAGTCTTTCTCTTTTTGCCTTGACTCACAACATATGCCTCTGAGTTTTGACTAAGATACTGTAAAGGAGATGACCTTATTTTAATGTTTCAAGGGGTCAATCAACCAAGAGGGAATAACATTAATCACTATGCACCACATGAAGGGACAGCAAAGTATGTAAAGCAGCTATTGAGAGAACAAAGAACAGTTTTTAGGTTTCTCCATTTCATCTATACTGGTAGCCAAGTAGCTTCAATGCAAAATGTGGAACTGGTCTTGTCTGGAGGCTGCTGGTGCTCTCTTTGTCTTGGATGAAGTAAATGCTTCATTTGCAAAGTATCAAAGGGCAGAGAAAAGACCCCTGTTATTTTAGAATTTCATCCTCTGCCACTTAGATGGCTTTCTTTTTTTTTTTTTTTACCTCCAGTGTTATTGCTGGTGCTCAGTGCCTGCACCACAAATCTACTGCTTCTGGAGGCCATTCCCCCCCCCTTTTTGTTGCCCTTGTTGTAGCCTTGTTGTGTTTATTATTGTTATTGTTGATGTCATTTGTTGTTGGATAGGACAGAGAGAAATGGAGAGAGGAGGGGAAAACAGAGAAGGTGAGAGAAAGACACCTTCAGACCTGCTTCACCACCTGTGAAGCTACTCCCCTGTAGGTGGGGACCCCAGACCTCAAACCAGGATCCTTATGCTGGTCCTTGCGCTTTGCGCCACGTGCGCTCAGCCCTCTGTGCTCCACCGGACCCCTCAACAAACTCTCAAAAAGTCCCCACAAAAGTGCATTTGCAGGTCCCAGCTGTGGATCTCAAATCACTAGGCTTT
This sequence comes from Erinaceus europaeus, assembly GCF_950295315.1. Taxonomy (NCBI): domain Eukaryota; kingdom Metazoa; phylum Chordata; class Mammalia; order Eulipotyphla; family Erinaceidae; genus Erinaceus; species Erinaceus europaeus. The sequence goes on from NC_080175.1 coordinate 33,933,378, forward strand.
GAGAGTTTGTGTGACAGTGGTCACATCTGCATAAAACTATATGAAGAACAGGGATCTCTAACTTTGAAAGGAAAGAGTTCTACCCATACACCACCCTTCTTTCTTCTTAGCCAATTATAGTAAGATTGTGAATCCTTGTTTCCTATCTATAGAGAACCAGACAACTTCCAATCTGCATTAGGAATAAAAAACCAGAAGGATTACCCAGTGGGTGTGCTCATCTGCTGGATTTATGCTAGGTTTGAACACTACCATTATAAAGATTGCCTTAACAAATTCATAAATACGTGTGTGCTTCTTTATTGTGCTGGATTGCCTGTTTATAGCAAAAGTATAAGAGATCACAGGAAAATAGCAGTGGATGCTCCTGGTATAGTCCCAGCAAAGTCCAGGGATATTCACTACTATATTAAGAGGAAGTTTGACATTTATTATTTTATTTGAAGAGAATGAGCTACGAGCATAGGAAATGAATTGAACAGTTTGTGACATTAAACTATTAAACCCATGAAAAACAGTGTATTGTAAAAACAATATAATGATAGCACACAATGCAATAGCATAATCATTGAAAAGTTATGATTATGACAGCAGGGGAGGGGATTATATGTGTAAGAATCAGCTCTCACAGAGACAAAATTTCATCTTTCATAGAAAAATGTTAAGGGAGTCAGGCAGTAGCACAGTGGATTAAGCTCACGTGGCGTGAAGCGCAAGGACCAACTAAGGTTCCCCATTGAAGCCAACAGGCTACCCACCTGCAGGGGAGTTGCTTCATAGCCTGTGAAGTAGGTCTGCAGGTGTCTGTCTTTCTCTCCCCTTCTTTTTCCCCTCCTCCTTCGATTTTTCTCTGTCCTATCCAACAACAACACCAGCAATGGCAAACTATCAATGACAATAACAAAGGCAGTAAAATGGGGAAAATGGCATCCAGGAGCAGTGGATTCATAGTGCAGGCACTGAGCCCCAGTGATGATTCTGTATGGAAAAAAAAAATAAAAAGAAAGGATCCTGAAGGCTGAAAAACAAACCAAACAAACAAGAAAAAACCAGTCACTAACCAAGTATACTACTGCCTGGCCCCACATTTTTGTTTCTTTAAGGACTCTCCACACTGTTTTCCCAAAGGTTTTGGGCAGCATCTTCTTAATCATGTGCTGGATTACTTTACAGCCAAGGAAGTATGTCACAACACCCGTGAAGTCATTGCATTTGGGTACAGTCTTGGGGAGTCTAAGTCACTTCCTCACAGTGACTTCTTTGGGTAAATAGCTCTGCTAGGCATCTCTTCCCTGAGGAGATGGCTTTAGGGCCAGGGCTCAGAGGTTGCCCTGCTGGAAAGAGTTGCTCCCTTGGTCCATCTCATACATAAATACCTGGCACCTGACCAGGGTGAGGGTGAACTCGGGATAGATGAAGGTAAAGCCCTGTTGACTGAGCTCCTCAAACTGTAAGTAAATGGCCTTGCCACTGCCTCTGCTGTTTTCCAGTCTATCCCCCCATTAAAATGCAGGATGAGTCAACCCTCTATTGGAAATTGTGCTTTTGCATATGTTGCTAAAGCTCTGGCTGTGCTCATGTTCCCCAAATGCTTGTTTCTTGACCCAAGGGATCCCTTTAGCTGGAAACCTAAAGGGCTGACTAAGTCCCCCAATTATGAAAGATACCTTTTAAGAAAGCAGCCAAAGTATTACTCAGGTATTGGCAGACACATCTAGACTAAGAGAACAGAGAATGAGAAATATTGATAGTCCCAAAAAATGTGGTATGTTTTAATTTGTTATAAAATAAAGGGTGTGTCCATTAACCTTCCAATCTCACCAGGAGCTGTCTCAGACTGCTTCACAGGTGGTGAAGCAGGTCTGCAGGTGTCTATCTTTCTTTCCCCTCTCTGTCTTCCCCTCCTCTCTCCATTTCTCTCTGTCCTATCCAACAACTACAACATAAATAACAACAACAGTAATTACTACAACGATAATAAAACAATAAGGGCAACGAGAGGGAAAAACAGACAAACAGAATAAAAGAGTTGCCTTTTTTTAAAAAAAGAAAGATGTTAATAGATAACATCATCAACTCACTTAGCAATATCTGCAGATGGATATAACAAAATTAGGTATTTCCTGTTGTTGTAAGTAACTATATAAACCAAAATAAATAAAACTGTGTTAAGCATTAAATAAGAATCACTGAAAGAAAGTGTTTACCATAGGTGAGAAACCATAACCATTTAAAATATGTCTCCAAGGGCCAAGGCAACAGAGCTCCAGTCAAGGAGCAGAGGACATGCTCATAGGTGTTGAGATAGCTGCAGTTTGAATAGTGTTCTCCAAGAGAATAAGCCACAAAGATGTCCCCACATATTAATACTATTCCATATGTTCTTGAAGGCCTTCTTAATAGGGAAGTAGGAACCTAGAACATGGTATCTAGGAATCTGGAGGTGGGAGATATCTCTAGTGAAAAATAGAGGCTATGGGTGTGTAGAATGGATAAGGACACACAAGAACCTTGAGGACTTACAGAGAATGTTTAGAGAGAAGTGAAAGTGTGTGTGCCTGGCCCATTCTGTCTGCTGAAAAAGGAAAGAGGATTGTTTCCTAGAAGCTTAGAGGATACCTAGTTAGATAGTTTTGACTTAGACCTAGATACCTTCCTCACCTACCTCCTATTGCACTTAACTCAGTCACTCCAAACCTAACCTTGTCAATGTAAGGACTAAAAAGTTGAATAAGGGGAAGAGACCAACATACTTTAATGATGACTCTTTAGTCACTACCAGCCACCCCAATCGCCTGAGGCCCTAGTCAAGGAGTCCTGGGATTCCCACACAGACATGATGGGCCTAGACCTCTAACAAATCCCTCTCACCACAGTCACTGGTCATCTCCATCAGGATCAACATAATGGATCCCTTTGTGGGCCCCTATAGGACCTGGTCCTCAATGTGGATCAACAAGGGTGGGAGTGATCCATTCTCCGAATGAAGGTTGGATAGCATATTCTGCCTATCACCAGAGGAAGATGGGTCATGAAATTATTGCAACCTGGTATGTTCCTAGCCATGATCAGAAAAAGTGAGCTCAGATCTACTGGGATACAGAGGTTACATAGGCTCCTGTGCTGAATATAGGCCCCACTTCAAAGTGCTGGGGTTTACAGTTAACAATATTTATACACTTTTCCCACATTTGGAGCTACTCTCTTCCCTGATCTAGCTTTCTGGTCCTTTTGCCAACTATGACACCATCCCCTAGATAATAACTTAGATCACCTGCATATTGGATGTCAGGCTCAGGCAAAAACCAGTTGGGTCATGGGGCCCTTAGGATATACCTAAGATAGACCTATTACTTTTTGCAAAAGGGAAACCCCAAATTTTCATCTGCAGTATTCCAGCCTTTAGGTTCATGATTAGTCAACAATTTGGTCTGCTTCATATTTTAACTCTTTTTCAGCAGCCATGTTCCAGATGCTACCATGATGCCAACCAGACTTTGCTGGGCAGACAACTCCACCAATGAGTCCTGGAGTACCACCTCCCTAAGTCCTTATCGCACCAGGGGAATGACAGAGACAGGCTGGGAGTATGGATCGACCTGTCAGCCCCCATGTTAAGCATACAAGCAATTAGAGAAGCCAGACCTTCCACCTCCTACACCCCATAATGATCCTGGATCCACACTCCCAGAGGGATAAAGAATGGGAAAGCTATCAAGAGAAGGGAATGGATACTGAGTTCTGGTGGTGGGAATTGTGTGAAGTATTACCTCTCTTATCCTATAATTTTGTCAATATTTACATTTTATAAATAAAAATTTTTTAAAAAGAAGCTTAGAGGAGTTAAATTTGCTTTATCATTCTAATCTGTAAAGGACACAAGCATCTGTCAGAAGTCCTATAAATATTTGTGGAATGGATTAATGAATAGACCAATGACTTCAGCAAAGCAAACGGCACAGCGTAGTTAGAAAACTCTTTAATAAGGAGCTGGGTGGTGGCGCAGTGGGTTAAGCACACAGACCCGCATCAGAAAACTTGTTAATAGGGACCCGATAGTGGCAAGCCTGTTTGAGAACATTCATTTTAATGCACAAGGATCTGAGATCAAACCTCTGGTCTCCATCTACAGGGGAAGCATTATGAGACCTGAAGCAGTTCTGCAAGTGTGTCTCTTTATTTCTCAATCTCCCTCCCCTTTTAATCTTTTTCTGTACATATATATTAAAAAAAACAAATAAATAAAATTTAAAAAAGAAATCTAGTTAACAACAATTAGGTTAGAAGTGTGTCTTATGTAAGAGACAAACTATAGGATAGACTGGATTCAGAAACATGAAACCCAGCTCAGTTAAGTCTTAATATAACACAATCAAAGAGGAGAATGAAGATGGAGCACTGCACAGTCCCTTTAAAACAACAGCTATGTACAACCTGTTAGAAGAGTATACCAGTGAACTGGATTCTTGAAAAAGAAGGAAAATGTCATGAAATCCTTATGGACCCCAGAAATTGTGTGAATTAATCTTGGCAATTAAAAATAACTGTCACCTCAGGTTCTAACCCCTGGTCTCCATATGCAGGAGGAATGCTTTGCAAGTGGTGAAGTAGTGTTGCAGGTGTCTCTCTGTCTCTTCCTCTCTACCACCCCTTTTCCCTCTGTATGTCTGACTATGTCTATCCAGTAAATAGTATAAAGATAATACAAAATTTTAAAAAATATTCAGAAAATAACTATCACTGGATTGATTAAAATAATTTAAAAATTAAATGAAAATAATTAAGCAGAACTCCAAACTTCATAGCTATATGTTGATGTCCAATGATGCAATTTAAAATATTTTGGCAGATATTCAAATACAGCTATGTGACAAGCATGTTTTTTCAAACTAAAATATCATTTGCAATTCAACTAAAAATACCATAGTTGATAACTTTAAAAGCTCATGGATCAAACATAAAATAGGCTACATCAGCATAAAGTCCCTGTTTTAATTCCAGCATCCAATTTTTATTATGAAAACTGAGTAATCAAGCTCTCTGTTCTGTGAAAAGTTGACATCTGTGATATGATCTTTAAAATGGGGCCTGGAAGCCATTACTGAGAAATCACATTATCTTTCTTGTTTGGACTATGTCAAAGACCTTTGAACTGAGCCAGAGATATCTGGATTAGATTAAAAGCAAGTATTTTAAGAAATCATCAAGAAAGCACTGTTTGAAATCAAAATATCATAAAATCTGATGACTAGAATTTTAGTATGATAGAATCAGTTAGTTCCCTTTTCATTCTGTCTAATGAATCATAATCAATCACATATAGCTAAAAATAATTTATTGCTGACACTAAATAGCTCTTTTGTTTAACCACATTTCTTTTCTTCTAACAAAAATTTCCAACTCTATCCTTTCTTGGAGTATATTTTAGGTTTTTACTTATATTTGTGTATCCCAAATTGAAATCATCTAAACCTTAAAAAAGTTGTTTTGTCTTTTATAGTGTTTCCTGAATATTAGTGTTTACAGTTGTCTCTGACAATAATAAAGGTGTAATTCTCCTTTATGAGGTCCAACATTCAGAGGAATGTCCAGTATGTTAATTTGATCAAATGGACATATTTCTTTTTTTTTAAATTTTATTTAGAACCAGGGTCTCCTGCTCAAAGAATACTCCCTGAGGCACATTTCTGTTCTTTATTTTTGCAGATGAGAAGATGAGGATGAAGATGTGAAGAGACAGCACATCACTGCCTCCCCATACATAGAGATCCCATGTGGTGTTAAGTCTGTAACTAGAATATCATATAAAACTAGGCATGCATTTCCAGGGCTATTAATATAAATGCTTAAAGGTAAAAAGTTAATTAATTAACATTACTATTATTATTATTATTTCACCACCATAGTTATCATGGGGACTTCATGCCTATAAGGTTCCTCTGCTCCCAAATGATTTTTTTTTCTGTTTTCACATATAAAGTGAAAGGGAAGAGAGCCCAAGAGAGGAGAGACACAAAAATATTGCTCTACTGCTCGTGACATTTTCCTCTTTACAGGGTGCTGCTATGTGGTGATAAGGGACTCAAGCCCAAGTCCTGAGCATTAAAAAGTATAAGAATAAACCTGTCAATGTCCATGTTCATCAGGGAAGCAATTACAGAAGCCAGATCTTCCACCTTCTGCATCTCACAATGACCTTGGGTCCATACTCCCAGAGCGTTAAAGAATAGGAAAGCTTTCAGAGGAGGGGATGGGATATGGAGTTCTGCTGATGTGTATGGTGTGGAGTTGTACCCCTCTTATCCTATGGTTTCGTCAGTGTTTCCTTTTTATAAAAGTTTTTTTTTAAGTATGCACTCTACTGCTTTGAAAATTGTTGATTTAATGATGAGTGACAAGACTGTAGAATAAGAGTGGTACAATTCCTACCACCAGAGTTCCATATCCCATCCACTCCACTGGAAGATTTCACATTTTTTAAGCTTCCTGGGAGTATAGACCAAAGATCTTTATGGGGTGCATAAGGTAGAAGGTCTGGCTTCTATAATTGCTTCTCTGCTGAATATGGGTGCTGGTAGGTCGATCCATACACCCAGCCTGTTTCTCTCTTTCCTTAGTTGAGTAGGGCTCTGGAAAGGTGGGGTCAATCTGTTCAGGGAAGTCAGGTTGGCAAGATGGTAGCATCTGGAACTTGGCGGCTGAAAAGCATTACAATATAAAACAGAAAATGTTTTCTTAATAATGAGGAACCTAAAGATAAGAATATAACAGATGAGATTTGGGATCTTTACACTGGAAGAAGTAAGTAGGTCTATTTTAGGTCTATTCCAAGAGGCTCATGACTTCACTAATTTTTGCCTGAGCCCAATAGTTAACATGCTGGTAGACAAAGGTATTTTCTGGGGAGATGGTGTCAGAGTTGGAAGTAGGATTAGAAAGCTGGATCTGTTTTTTTTGTTGTTGTTGTTGTTGTTGTTGTTTTCCTTTTATAACTAGGGAGTAAAAGGCAGAGAGGCTGAGAGGGAAGAAGTGGCACAATAATATTGTCCCACTGTTTGTGACATTCTCTGTTTTGCCTGCCATTCTCATTTGGTATCAGGACTCAAACCCATGTACTGTGTTTGGTAAACTGTATCCTCTACTGGGTTAGATATCTCCATGCCACTAACTGGAAAAATATTTTAAGTAATATTTTGCTCCTGTTCTGCTAGGAGAGATAGAATTAAATGCATATATAGTTCAACCAGAGATAGAGTAAGGATATACTCAGATAAACGACTATGACAGGAGAAGCTATGGCTGTGAGATTTGATTTAATAATTACTTAAGAACTCATTAGAGAGATGCTAGTCTGAAGTTCACTTTTATATTTAGTTAGGTTATCTAAGAGTGTTCCTTTAGAGTATGTCAGATCTATTTTCTAACAGTTCCCTTCCTTGATACCATATACCATGACGTCAAATTGTGTATTATGTATTTATTTGATTAATGCCCAGTACTAGAAGACACGTTTCTTTGGGCTTTATAGTTTGACATCACTTTTAGCAGAGAGTTTTACTGCCTTTGCTGCTTCTGCCTTGTCAAGGAAATCAGTAGGGAGTGGATAACATTGTAAATGTAGAGGTAAGCCCCCAAGTATCCCTCTGATTTTTAGAGACTGGTCAAATAAATAGCATTAGACAGACTGGTAAGAGAAAATGTAAATCTAAAAGGAAAGTTACTAGCAGCAGGCTTACCTCCTAGACAAATGGGGTGAGTTCAGAATGTCTGTATAACTGACTACATTGTCATAGGCCTCAACTTTATATATCTTTCTTTGTTTTATTATTAGTGATTTAATGTTGATTTTCAGAATTTCTGAGGTAATGGGTATAATTCCACACTGTTCCCAACACCACAGGTTTGAGTTCTCATTCCCTCCACTGGACACTGCATTAGTTCTCCCAAGTGCACAAATATGGGTTGATTATTATTTCTTTTTTTTTTAATTTTTTATTTAAGAAAGGATTAATGAACAAAAACATAAGGTAGGAGGGGTACAACTCCACACAATTCCCACCACCCAATCTCCATAACCCACCCCCTCCCATGATAGCTTTCCCATTCTCTAGCCCTCTGGGAGCATGGACCCAGGGTCATTGAGGGTTGCAGAAGGTAGAAGGTCTGGCTTCTGTAATTGCTTCCCTGCTGAACATGGGCGTTGACTGGTAGGTCCATACTCCCAGTATGCCTCTCTCTTTCCCTAGTAAGGTGTGTCTCTTGGGAAGCTGAGCTCCAGCACACATTGGTGGGGTCTTCAATCCAGGGAAGCCTGGCCAGCATCCTGGTGGCATCTGGAACCTGGTGATTGAAAAGAGTTAACATACGAAGCCAAACAATTTGTTGAGCAATCATGGATCCCAAGCTTGGAATAGTGGAGAGGAAGTGTTAGGGAGGTACTCACTGCAAACTCTAGTGTACTTCTGCTTTAAGGTATATATTTTGCAGTAGTTTATGGATACGTGTGAACATAAGCTCTCTCTCACAGAAACTAGTGTATATCAAGGTTATGGGACTTTGGTAGAAAGTGAACTACCTGAGATGAAATTAGAGTGTACTATAAAAGGAAAGGTCTCACCCGAGGAATGAAGCTGAAAGGTTGTCATTCCACACTTGAAGTCTCTGGACACAGTCTGAGGTGAAGCATGTTGAGGTGGCAATCGTTGCGTTGGTTAGGTTGTGATCGGCAGATGCAATATTATTTGGTTTTGATTGGGAGATGCATACAGGAAAGTAGGCCCTATCCAAGGGTTCCAGGACTGGGGAAAGTAGGGTCTCTATAGTGGAGATGTGAGGTTCCTGCTGTCTTAGGGTTCAAAAAGACAATGGATAGTTAATGTTATCATCACATTATTTTGTAATTGGGTTAACTTTGAAAAGTCCTTTTGTTATGGTTTGCAGTACAGTATCTAGTATCTTGTATATAGCTGTGCTATTGGATGCTTCTAATCTACTTGGTCTAGGCTTTTGAGAGAGTCCGCATATCAAATACACAGCCTATATAATAAAAAGATTCAGTTTGTATTTTGAGAAACTTTGAGACATACAATTGATTTTCGCCCTCTCATATTAATTAACTACTGATTTATATGTCTACATTTTGCTAGGAGTGTACATAAACACCATTCCCACCACCAAAGGACTGTGACCCATCCCTCCCGCCCACTCCCACCCTCCACTGTCCCAGGAAGCTGCATGTCTACCCCTCACCACTGGGTTTTTACTTTGGTGCCATACTTACAATTTGATCAGGTACTGCTTTTAGTTTCCCTTTCAGATCTTCTTACTCAACATCTGTTGAGTGGTATCATCCTATACTCATCTTTTTCTTTCTGACTTAGTTCACTTAACATAATTCCTTCTAGCTCTGTCCAGGATAGGTCGGAGAAGGTGGGTTCATTGTTCTTGATAGCTGCATAGTATTCCATTGTGTATATATATATCACAGCTTTCTCAGCCACTCATCTGTTGTTGGGCACCTGGGTTGCTTCCAGATTTTAGCAATTATGAATTCTGCTGCTATGAACATATGAGTACACACCTCTTTTTGGTTGGGTGTTATGGAGTCATTGGGGTATAACCCCAGGAGAGGAATTACTGGATCATATGGAAGGTCCATGTCTAGCCTTCTGAGAGTTTTCCAGACTGCTCTCCACAAAGGCTGGACCAATTTACATTCCCACCAGCAATGCAAAAGGGTTCCTCTGTCCCCACAGCCTCTCCAGCATTTGTTGCTGTTGTCCTTTTTGATGTATGCCATTCTTACAGGAGGGAGGTGGTATCTTAGTGTTGTCTTAATTTGCATTTCTGACAATCAGTGACCTAGAGCAGTTTTTCATATGTTTGTTAGCCTTTTGTATCTCCTCTGAGGAGAATGTTTTGTTCATATCCTCTACCTATTTTTGGATCGGGTCATTTGCTATTTTGGTGCAAAGTTTGCTGAGCTCTTTATATATTTTGGTGATTAGTTTCTTGTCTGATGTATGGCATGTGAAGATCTTCTCCCATTCTGTGAAGGGTCTCTCTGTTTGTTTAATAGTTTCTTTGGATGTGCAGAAGCTTTTCAATTTGATGTAGTCCCAGTGGTTTGTTTCTGCTTTAGTCTTCCTTGCAATTGGGTTTGATTCATCAAAGATGTCCTTGAGGTGTATGTGGGAAAGTGTTTTACCAATGTTTTCCTCTAAGTATTTGATTGTTTCTGGTCTGACATCTAGGTCTTTGATGCATTTGGAGTTGATTTTTGTTTCTGGTGAGATAAAATGGTTCAATTTCATTCTTCTGCATGTTTCAACCCAATTTTCCCAGCACCATTTATTGAAGAGAGCCTCCTTTTTCCATTTAATCCTTTGGGCCCCCTTATCAAAGATTAGATGCCCATAGGTGTTGGGATTTACTTCTGGGCTTTAAATTCTGTTCCACTGGTCTGTGTGCCTATTTTTGTTCCAGTACCATGCTGTTTTGATGATGATTGCTTTATAATATAGTTTAAGGTCTGGGAGTGTGATGCCTCCATTTCTGTTTCTTTTCCTTAAGATGGTTTTGGCAATTCTAGGTGTTTTCAATTCCAGATGAATGATTGTAGTTTTTTTTCTTTTCTCTTTAAGAAGCTTGGTGGAACTTTGATGGGTATTGCATTAAATTAGTATATGGCTCTGGGGAGAATATTCATTTTGATGTTATTTATTCTTCCAATCCATGAGCATGGGATATCTTTCCATTTCTTGGTATCAGTTTCTATTTCCTTGTGTAGCGACTCATAGTTTTCAGTATACAAGTCTTTCACTTCTTTGTTCAACTTTATTCCTAGGTGTTTGATTGATTTTGCTGAAACAGTAAATGGGAGTGATTTATGGATGTCTTCTTCTTCAGATTTAGTGTTTGCATAAAGAAATGCCACTGATTTTTTACATTGATTTTGTAGCCTGATACCTTGCTATATTGCCTAATAACTTCCAGTAATTTTCTACTGGATTCTTTAGGTCTTTCTATGTATACTATCATATCATCTGCAAATAGTGAGAGCTTGACTTCTTCCCTTCCAATCTGTATTCCTTTGATTTCTTTCTCTTGCCTGATTGCTATGGCAAGAACTTCCAATACTATGTTGAAGAGTAACGGTGACAGTGGACAGCCCTGTCTAGTCCCCGATCTGAGGGGGAATGCTTTCAGCTTCTGTCCATTGAGTATGATGTTGGCTGTAGGTTTGCTATATATAGACTCCATTATCTTGAGGAATTTCCCATCTATTCCCATTTTTTGTAGAGTTTTGAGCATGTATGGGTGTTGGATTTTGTCAAAGGCTTTCTCTGCCTCTATTGAGATAATCATGTGGTTTTTGGCTTTGCTTTTATTGATGGGGTGAATGACATTGATTGACTTACGGATGTTGAACCAGCCTTGCATTCCTTGGATGAATCCCACTTGGCATGATGAACAATCTTTTTTATGTGTTGCTGTATCTGGTTATCCAAGATCTTGTTTAATATTTTGGCATCTGTGCTCATCAGAGATATTGGTCTGTAGTTTTCCTTTTTTGTTCTGTCCCTATCAGCTTTTGGTATCAGGAAGATGTTGGCTTCATAAATGGTGGAAGGGAGTATTCCTGTTTCTTCAATCTTATGGAATAGCTTAAGAAGTATGGGTATTAACTGTTTCCTGAAAGTTTTGTAGAATTCGTTTGTGAAGCCATCTGGTCCAGGACTTTAGTTGTTAGGGAGATTCTTAATAACGGTTTCAATTTCTTTGTCTGTTATTGGTGCCTTTAGATTTTGTAGTTCTTCTTGGTTCAGTTTTGGAAGTGCATAGGTTTCTAGGAATTGTTCCATTTCTTCCAGATTCTCTAGCTTGGTGGCATATAGTTATTTATAGAAGTTTTGCAGGATTCTCTGGATTTCTGTGGTGTCAGTTGTGATATCTCCTCCATCGTTTACAATTCTATTAATTTGAGTCTTCTCTCTTTTTTGTTTGGTGAGTCTGGCTAGGGGGTTGTCAATTTTGTTTAATCTTTCAAAGAACCAACATTTGGCTTCATTGATCTTCTGTATGGTTCTTTTATTTTCGATGTTGTTTATTTCTGCTCTAACTTTAGTGATTTCTGTCCTTCTGGTTGCTTTAGGGTTCCTTTGTTCCTCTTCCTTAAGTCCTTGAGGTGTGTGGTAAGGTCGTTCATTTGAGCTTCTTCTTGGTGTTTAATATGTGATTGTATGGCTATAAGTTTCCCTCTCAGTACTGCTTTAGCTGTGTCCCAAATATTTTGATAGGTTGTGACTTCATTTTCATTAGTTTCCAGGAACATTTGAATTTCCTGCTTGAGTGAGTCTCTGACCCAGTGGTTCTTAAGGAGCATGTTGTTTAGTTTCCAAATTCTATGTCTTTTAATAATTTTCTGTTTGTTGTTAAATGTTTGTTTTACTCCACTGTGGTCTGAGAAGATACTTGGGATGATTTCAATGCTCTTGAATTTGTTAATGCTGTCTTTGTGGCCTAACATGTGGTCTATCCTTGAGTATGTGTTATGTCGTTTTGAAAAGAAGGTGTATTCCATTTTTTTGGGGTGGAGATGTCTGAAAATGTCCAAGAGTTCTAGTCTATCGATCTCTTCATTCAATTCTCTTGTATCTTTATTGGTTCTCTGCTTTGTTGATCTGTCTAAGTGTGAGAGTGGGGTATTGAAGTCTCCCACTATTATTGTATTACTATTGATGTATTTTTGAAATTCTTTCAGTAGATGCTTAATGTATTTAGATGTTCCCTCATTGGGTGCATAGATGTTGATTATTATTTCTATAACTATTTATATTTATATACATTTGCTAATTTCTTTATGGTCCTGCCTTCTTTTCCTTTCTAAGTCATAACTATACCTGTTTGTACTTCCAAATGTTCTTCCTTTGTCCTCTTTCTTTCTGGATCCTGACAGATCTGAGCTTCAGAGCCCTCTGGTCATCTTCCCCTAACATTTTAGCCCTTGAGAGTATGGACACAAATTATTTTTGGGGTGCAGAAGGTGAGAGTTATGGCTTCTATAATTCCTTCTATTATAACACAGAGGACTTCACAAACAGAGAAGAGGTGAATTGAAGGGTCAGTCAACATTGCACACATCAAACAGATGCAAATTCTGTTCTCTCCAAGCAGAAGGTACAGACAGGAAGGGAAATTAGCAAACATGAAATACAATAAAATTTAAGAGTATTCAAGTCTAACTGGGTGGTCCTAATTTCATCAGCAACCTTATTTTCTTTCTATTCTAAACTATTTGTTCTTCCAAAGTTTGAATCTGGCTACAGCAATCCAGGCCTCTGCAGATTTCATGTTTCTCTTATCATCACCTTCTAGCAAAAGGGCCTCTGTGAATCAGGACAAAGATGATCATTGCTATGAGAAGTAGCCATTCATCTCTGGCCCATAGATCACAAGTTTCTGTCAACATCCTCCAAACTATGGTATGTTATTTTAACTTATAAATAGAGTGAAGTCTCAGACACATCATGCTTTTTCTCAGACACATCATGCTTTTTGACATCCGTTTCTTTCACTAAATTATAGCAGTCTTTCACAGTGGAAACCAGTTTTGTTTTGTTAACACATATGTCTGGCATGCTGCCCAATATTTCTGGATGGATAGATAATTGCAAAAAGGTGAATAAAAGAATAATTGAATGTGCTTGTCAGTTGAGTTTCATTGAGCTGTTCACCTCTGGAAATCTTTGTAATGTAAATTAGACTATATACCTTTGAGAGCCTTGTGTGTCTTCTTCTTTATCGTGATCTCACCTGTATTTTGTCCAAACTTTCTCCCCATTTGATCTTCATCATTTTCTTTAAAGCCAAGTTTCACTGTTCCCTCAGGCTTCCACTCGAATTCTATCTCTTAATTGCACAAGTATATTTAAAACAACAACAATATAAGCTTAGTCTATTCACTGGACTCCTGAGTGCTGGAGATTGAGCTGAGAGGAGCCTCCAACATGAAGAAACATTTTCAAACCACTATAGTATCTCCTTTATTTATCTACTGTTAAGAAGATGACAAATAACATTATTTTGCAGTTAAACATGCAACCACAGCCACCAAGTATTTACTGCTTTTCAGGCTCAACTCTTCATCCCCTAGGGGACCCTATCTTCTTTTTGTATTTTAATTCCTTCTCCAGAAGTAAAACTAACAGAAATAACTTTAACAACAGCAAGCAGATACAACACAAACAAATAACCAAACAACAAGAATGATTGATTTTATCTTATACTCTTATTCCTATAGCTCCTCCTTCTTTACTAAAGTTTTTTTTATTTATTTATAAAATGGAAATATTGACAAGACCATAGAATAATAAGGGTACAATTCCACACAGTTCCCACCACCAGAACACCACATCCCATCCTCGCCTTTGAAAGTTTTTCTATTCTTTATCTCTCTGGGAGTATGGACCCAGGGTCATTATGGAGTGCAGAAGGTAGAAGGTCTAGCTTCTGTAATTGCTTCCCTGCTGAACATGGGCATTGGTAGGTTGATCCATACTCCCAACCTGTCTCTCTCTTTCCCTAGTGGGGCAGGGGTCTGGGGAGGTAGGCCTCCAGGACATATTGGTAAGGTCACCTATCCAGGGAAGTCTGGTTGGCATCATGGTATCATCGGGAACCAAGTGGCTGGGTGGGTAACTGCTGCTCCTTAAGTCAGTGCAAGAATCCTTACTGGGTTACAAAGTTCAGTTTATTCTTGAACTGTAAGGCTAACCCCCTAGCCTCAACCAACTGAAAATCCAAGTACATATTTTTTTACTTTCTCAAGTTATTTCTGTGTGTTTTTATACTCATTTATATTACACCCCTCATATTGAATTTGACCTTCTTTAAGAAGATAAGAAGAGTGAGGCCAGCTTGTCCAGTGCATTTTATAATAAACCACTGTCCAGTGGGTGGAACTTCAGAGTCCAATTAAATAAGGTGACATCTATGTTACACCACTCATTGATATTTTGGCAAGACATTTAGAACTTCAAGTCTGATATTTTTAAAAAAATATTTATTTAGTCCTTTTTGTTGCCCTTGTTGTTTTATTGTTGTAGTTATTATTGTTGTCATTATTGATGTCATCATTGTTGGATAGGACAGAGAGAAATGGAGAAAGGAGAGGAAGACAAAGAGGGGAAGAAAAAGATAGACACCTGCAGACCTGCTTCACCACCTGTGAAGTGACTCCACTGCAGGTCAGGTGCCAGAAGCTCAAACTAGGATCCTTAAGCCGGTCCTTATGCTTTGCGTGAAGTGCGCTTAACCTACTGAGCTACTGCCTGACTCCCTGATATTTCTTTTTACTATAAATAAGAATAATGTGATCATAAAAATTATAAAGTTTAAAAAAGACAGTTCCTATCAGTGGTTTGGCCAGCCATGACACAAACTAGAAATGAAAAGATACATTAATACTAGACGTGGCTCTACTGCCCAGGGTCACAGAAAACCAATCACTGTTTCAGCTCTCACTTTGTGTGCGTGAGTGTGTGTGTGTGTGTGTGTGTGTGTGTGTGTGTGTGTGTACACTAGTGACTGAACCCATAGCCTCATAGACATGAAACATGTTCTACTACTGTGCTACGACCTTGATCTCTGGCAGCTGATTTTTTTTTTTTTTGCAAGATTAGAAAAAAAAATCAGAGGGCAGGCAGTGCCAAACTCAGTTAAGCACACATAGTATTAAACACAGGGACATGTGTAAGGACCCTTGTGAAGTACATCTGCAGGTATCTGTCTCTCTCCCTCTGCTCCCCTTCCCCTCTCAATTTCTCTCTGTTCTAACTAATCAAATAGAAAGGGGTGGGGGGAGGAAAAAGAGAAATAATCCTTGCAGCTCATCTTCAGGGAAGACAGGGGTGTTGTTCAGACCTAAACATTCCTTTATTTTAAGGGAGCATATTTATGGGTGGGGAGGAGCAGCAACACAGCCAGAAAGGGGATTCTGAAGCAAACTGGAGGGAAACTTGAAGCCATTTGCTAATCCAGCCGTATGCATCAGGCTGCTGGATCACCTATTGAAATCATAGCACTCACTGTTGGAAGCTACTCATTAAATTATGTAGAGGGGACAAAAGGTGGTACTTCAGGTACAATACACTTGCTACCTTGTATATGGACCCAGCTTCAAGTTCCTGGTCCCCACCTGTAGTGGAAGAAAGCTTCATGAGCAGGAAAGAAACGTTGCAGGTATTTTCCCTCTCTCCCTCTCTATCTCTCTCATTCCACTCAATTTTTCTCTGTATTAAAAAATAAAGAACATAATGATACTTGATACTTAAATGATATGTTAAATGCATTGACAGTCATAGAGAAAATATTGCATGGTTCTACCTTATAAAGTATCTAGTGGAATTCATAAAGCAATCTGATATCTAGAATGGGAGTAAATCTGGAACTGCTAGCCAACATGAATGCAGTTTTTGTTATGAAAGATAATAAGTGACAGAAATACATTTTAAGCATTATATTTATTGTCAGCACATTTTGCAAGTAGGTAGATCTATTTGTTCACCAATACTATGTTTTGTTTATGCCAGACCTTAAACTTGCACAATGAGTACCTTCCATTCAGGGATTTTTTTTTTATTTTTTATTTTTTTTAGTATTAGGATAAGTTACTAAAACATGAAGCATCTTCAGCCATAACTTCAGTCAAGCCTGGTCTTGACTGAAGGCAGCTTTAGGGCTGTTGTCTCTCTCATTCTTATTTTCTTCTCTTTCTTCTCCCTCTCCCTCTCCTTCCCCCCTCTCCTCCTCCTCCTCCTCCTCCTCCTCCTCCTCCTCTTTCTCTTCCTCCTCCTCCTCCTTTTCCTACTCTTCCTCCTCCTCTTCCTTCTTTTTACTAGTGATTTCATATTAATTTACAAAATCTACAGGGCATAATTACACACTGTTTCTACCACCAAAAACTGTAGTAGTTCTCCAAAGGTCACAGATACGATTTGATTATTATTTCTATAACCATCTATATTTATATATACATTTTTATGGTCCTGTCTTTCTTTCTAAGTCACATATACAACTATTGCTACTTCCAAATGCCCTTCCTTTTTTCCTATTCTCACTCTGAGTCTTGATAGAATTGGAGTTTAGAGTCCTCTGGTAATCTACCTCCACATTTCTACACATCTTTGGGGGAATCTTTCGCTGTCTCTCTAAAAACAATATTAAAATCAGATTTAAATGAAATTCTGTTTCTAAGGTAAGGATCTCTCCTTATCTCTTTGTTTAGAATGTCATTTTGTTGTTGTTGTCTAGGGCTTAGGGCTTTGCTGCTGTGGCCTTACTTTTTCAAATAGAAATAGAGAAAGCTGCTATAACAGCAAAACTTCCTGAAGTGAAGTGAAGATCAGGCTTGAACCAGGGTTATGTGCATGACAAAGCAGTCACCCTACAAAATAAACTGTACCACCTTGCTCTTTTATTTGTTAACATTTTTTTGTCCTTTACTTCTCAAGAATATAAATCCAAAGGACCTCTTCTACTTTTCAAAGTCTCTTAAACCCCACTAAACTTTTTTTTTCCATAAGGTTTATTGCTGGGGCTTAGTGCTGACACTAGGAAGCTATAGCTCCCAGCTGCCATTTTACCTTATTTATTTATTTATTTATTTAAATTTGACAGGACAGAGGGAAATTGGGAGATAAAGAGAGGGAGAGTGAGCTAACCATTTGAAGATCTTGTTAAGCCCTTTCTTTCTGTATCTAGTTTATAAAGGAAATATAATCTTGATTATATAAATCTCCATGTAAGTTCAGCAAAAGTTGAATATTTCATATGGTAACATGAAGACACAATTTATGATGAAAAATGATAAATTATAATTCCAAAGTCTTATTTTTTCTGAGAACCTATGAAATAAAAATCTATAAAGAAAAAATATATTTTGAACTCCCACTAGATAAACAGCTTCTATCTAGAATGTTAAAGTTCTAGTACTTATCAGCAGCAGCACAAAGATAAATCAACAAAAAACAAATTGACGCCACCGAAGAAAATATACATATTATAAAATAAGCATGTGCAAAGACACATCGGTAATATTAGAAAATGTGAATTATAATTAAAATGAGATATTTCTACATACTTTTAATGACAGTAAAATGAAAAAAAAATAAACTGGTAGTGGAGTACAGTTAAAAATGCCAACATCATGGACCTAAAGACTGGAATAGTGCAGATGAAGTGTTGGGGGGGTATTCCCTGCATGCTCTTGTGTACTTCTGCTTTCAGGTGTGCACTATTCCAGTCTTTAGGTCCATGATTGTTCAACAATTTGTTTGGCTTTGTATGTTGACTCTCTTTTCAGCCACCAGGTTCTGGATGCCAGCAAGATGCTGCCCAGACTTCCCTGGACAGACGACCCCATCAATATGTACTGGAGCTCCACTTCCTCAGAGCCCCACCCTACTAGGGAAAGAGAGAGGCATACTAGGAGTATGGATCGACCAGTCAATGCCCATGTTCAGCGGGGAAGCAATTGCAGAAGCCAGACCTTCCACCCTCTGCAAGCCACAAGGACCCTGGATCCATACTCCCAGAGAGATAGAGAATGAGAAGGCTATCAGGGGAGGGAATGGATATGGAGATGGGGTTATGGGAATTGTGAGGAATTGTACTCCTCTTATTCTATGGTTTTGTTAATGTCTCCTTTCTTAAATAAAAATAAAAGCCAACATCTGGAAATACATCTGTAGTTAGTTGAAATAAAATGTAAAATAACCACTTTGGAAATCACTTCAGGATTCCAGGCACATCTGGTGGCACACCTGATTGAGTGCACATGTTACAAAACACATGGAATCTGGTTCAAGCCCCTGACCCCACCTGTAAGGGGGATAGCTTGTTTATAGGGGGGAGGAGGAGCAGCAGCAGCAAAGCCAGAAAGGGGCTTCTGAAACAAACAGGAGGGAAACTTGAAGCCATTTGCTAATCCAGCCTTATGCATCAGGACTTCTGGATCACAATGTGTTGTTTTGATGGATTTCCTCTGAAACTAAGATTTTCTTCAGCTTCACAAGTGGTGAAGCAGTACTGCAAGTGTCTGTCTCCCCCCCCCCCCACATCCCCTTCCTATCAATTTCTGACTGTTTCTATCCAATAAATAAAATATATTTTTTCAAAAATAAAGCACTTCAGTATCTTTGTAGAATGTATTAAGAACTTTTCTATCATTAATAGTCAAGTATTCAGTATATTCCTCATATCTCTTCAAGAAAATTCATACAAAGTGTTTGAATATTCAAAATAACTTTACCATATTATTAAAAGCTATGAATAACATAACTATTCTTCAGTGGGTGAAGAGTTAATGTGTGGTCCAGTCACAGAATGGAATGCATATCATTCACAAGTAGCAAGGAATAGACTAGTGAACTATCTATCAGCCTGGATTAAAATTAAATTAATTATGCTAAACAAACAAATCTAAGAATTAAAAGCCTATGTATTGTGTGATTCCATTGTATGCCATTTTAGAAAGTCAAAAGTACAGGATGGACAAAATGATTCACTTGGATAGTGTTCTGTTCTGCTATATGCAGACCCCACATCTGAGCCTGAGTACTTCCCATATTGGTAGAAGCTTTATTGAGGTGGCTTCCTCTCTCTCTCTCTCTCTCTCTCTCTCTCTCTCTCTCTCTCTCTTCTCTTTCTTCTTTCCTTGAGTGGTAAAACTGAGAGACTGAAATTGGCATAGTTTAATCAATCAGGGTACTAAATACAAATGATTAACGTCAAGGCTTTATTTTATTTGAACTAGTATATATCATTATTATTAATGTTAGTATACCAAATCAATTCTCAACCCTGGCTTATGATGGTGAGGAGGAATTGAACCTTGGAGTTCAGAACCTAAAAAGTGAAGGTCTCTTTATATATGATTTTTATTTATAAAAAGGAAATACTAACAAGAACCATACGATAAGAGGGGCACAACTCCACACAATTCCCACCACCAGAACTCTGTATCCCCTCCCCTTCCCTTCCCTGATAGCTTTTCTATTATTTATCCCTCTGGAAGTATGGACCCAGGGTGGAAAGTCTGGCATTTCTATTGTCTCTCCAGACAATAACTTGGTTCCACCTCTATATCAGAGATGATGTCATGACTGGAAAAAGGACCATAAAGCTGAATCAGGGAAGAGAGTAGCTCCCAAATATGGGAACGGTGTATAAACATTGTTAACAGTAAATTCCATCAATTTGATCTAATCTGGGGCCCATATTCAGCGTATGAGCCTATATGACTTCTGTATCCCTGTTGATCTGAGCTCACATTCTGTGGTCATGAGTAGGAATGTTCCAAGCTGCCCCAATTTGGGAACCCATCTTCCTCAGGTGGAAGATAGAGTATGTTGTCCAACCTCCCTTCAGAGGACAGAACATTCTCCACTGTGGTTATATTTCTTTAACTGATGGATCATTGACTTATAAGATTAGTTATGTTTTTCTTAATTGGGGGGGGGCTAAATGGTTTGTAGTAACTATAGCTTTTTATATGTGGGTAAAATAATTGCTGCAAAGCACTCTCACTCCAGCCTAGGTCAGCCCTCCCCCACCATCATGCACCAGGATCTGAAACCCCTCCTTTGAGTCATTTGCTTTTGTGCAAAACACTAAATCCAGTCCAAGTCCTACTTTGTTTTTCCCCTTTCTGTTCTTATTTCTCAATTTTTGTCCATGAGTGAGGTCATCCTATATTCACCCACCTCTTTCTGGTTTATCTTACTTAACATGATTTCTTCCAGCTCTTACTTAACATGATTTCTTCAAGCTCTAACATGAGGTGAAGAAAGTAAATTCATTATTTTTAATAGATAACTAATATTCCATTGTGTTTATGTACCACAACTTTATCAGTCACTCATCTGTTGTTGGGAACTTAGGTTTTGGTTATTACAAATTTTGCTGCTATGAATATAGGTTATACATAGATCTTTTTGGAAGAGTGTGTTTGAATTCTTAGTATATACTCCCAGAAAAGTAATTGCTGGGTAATAAGATAAATAAATTTCAGGTTCACGGAAGATGGCTGACTGAGAAGCTGCTAGTGGCTTGAGCTCTGATCACATCTTCTGGAAATGGTAGGATTTTCTGCCTTTAGTAAGCCAGTCAATAAGGGGTCCTAGCAGTAACACCAAGGAGGTGACTATAACTTAATTTGGGTTAAGAATTAGAGTAGAAAAAAAGGGAACAAAATTTTTTTTTCCTTTTAAATATTAAGCATACCACCTCCCCCCCCCCCACCCAACGCCCCAACCAGTCCCTGGGGACCAACTCCTAGCAGAATCCCCTGCTAAGCTTCTCTCTTTACCAAATTCCTGTCCCATCAGGGAGTATCATTCATTCTAAGTCTATACCATTCTGAAACCTCTGGCTCTTTTTTCTTTCTAAGTAGCCAACCCCCCTCACCCCACATAGCTAATTAAATAATTAAAAATAAATAAATTAATTTAAAAAACTCTTTCCTATCACTGCTCTTTTATGACTGTTCTTTTTCTTATCTTTTTCTTTTTTCTGTCTCTCTTTCTTATCAAAATATTTGGGACACAGCTAAAGCAGTACTGAGAGGGAAATTTATAGCCATACAATCACATATTGAACACCAAGAAGAAGTTCAAATGAACGACCTTACTGCACACCTCAAGGACTTAGAGGAAGAGGAACAAAGGAACCCTACAGCATCCAGAAGGACAGAAATCACTAAAGTTAGAGCAGAAATAAACAACATCAAAAATAAAAGAACCATAGAATAGATCAATGAAGCCAAATGTTGGTTCTTTGAAAGATTAAACAAAATTGACAACCCCCTAGCCAGACTCACCAAACAAAAAAGAGAGAAGACTCAAATTAATAGAATTGTAAACGATGCAGGAGATATCACAACTGACACCACAGAAATCCAGAGAATCCTGCGAAACTTCTATAAAGAATTATATGCCACCAAGCTAGAGAATCTGGAAGAAATGGAACAATTCCTAGAAGCATATGCCCTTCCATACTGAACCAAGAAGAACTACAAAATCTAAATGCACCAATAACAAACAAAGAAATTGAAACAGTTATTAAGAACCTCCCCAACAACAAAAGTCCTGGACCAGATGGCTTCACAAAAGAATTCTACAAAACTTTCAGGAAACAGTTAGTACTCATACTTCTTAAGCTTTTCAATAAGATTGAAGAAACAGGAATATTCCCTTCCACCTTCTATAAAGCCAGCATCACCCTGATACCAAAAGCTGATAGGGACAAAACAAAACAAAAAAAAAAACTACAGACCAATATCTCTGATGAACATAGATGCCAAAATGTTAAACAAGATCTTGGCCAACCGGATACAGCAACATATCAAAAAGATTGTTGATCATGACGAAGTGGGATTCATCCCAGGAATTCAAGGCTGGTTCAATATCCGTAAGTCAATCAATGTCATTCACCACATCAATAAAAGAAAAGCCAAAAACCACATGATTATTTTAATAGATGCAGAGAAAGCCTTTGACAAATCCAACATGCATTCATGCTCAAAACTCTACAAAAAATGGGAGTATCTAGGAAATTCCTCTAGATAGTGGAGTCTATATATAGCAAACCTACAGCCAACATCATACTCAATGGACAGAAGCTGAAAGCATTCCCCCTCAGATCGGGGACTAGACAGGGCTGTCCACTGTCACCGTTACTCTTCAACATAGTATTGGAAGTTCTTGCCATAGCAATCAGGCAAGAGAAAGAAATCAAATGAATACAGATTGGAAGGGAAGAGTCAAGCTCTCACTATTTGCAGATGATATGATAGTATACATAGAAAAACCTAAAGAATCCAGCAGAAAACTACTGGAAGTTATTAGGCAATATAGCAAGGTATCAAGCTACAAAATCAATGTACAAAAATCAGGGGCATTTCTTTATGCAAACACTAAATTTGAAGAAGAAGAAGACATCCAAAAATCACTCCCATTTACTGTTTCAGCAAAATCAATCAAATACCTAGGAATAAAGTTGACCAAAGAATTGAAAGACTGAATAATGTGAAATACTGAAAACTATGAGTCTCTACTCAAGGAAATAGAAACTGATACCAAGAAATGGAAAGATATCCCATGCCCATGGATTGGAATAATAAATATCATCAAAATGAATATTCTCCCCAGAGCCATTTACAAATTTAATGCAATACCCATCAAAGTTCCACCAAGCTTCTTTGAGAAAATAGAACAAACACTACAACAATTTATCTGGAACCTGAAAACACCTAGAATTGCCAAAACCATCCTAAGGAAAAGAAACAGAAATGGAGGCATCAGACTCCCAGACCTTAAACTATATTATAAAGCAATCATCATCAAAACAGCATGGTACTGGAACAAAAATAGGCACACAGACCAGTGGAACAGAATTGAAAGCCCATAAATAAATCCCCACAATATGGACATCTAATTTTTGATAAGGGTGCCCAAAGAATTAAAGGGAAGAAGGAGGCTCTCTTCAATAAATGGTGCTGGGAAAACTTGGTTGAAACATGCAGAAGAATGAAACTGAACCACTTGATCTCACCAGAAACAGAAATCAACTCCAAATGGATCAAAGACCTAGATGTCAGACCAGAAACAATCAAATACTTAGAGGAAAACATTGGTAAAACACTTTCCCACATACACCTCAAGGACATCTTTGATGAATCAAACCCAATTGCAAGGAAGACTAAAGCAGAAACAAACAAATGGGACTACATCAAATTGAAAAGCTTCTGCACATACAAAGAAACTATTAAACAGACAAAGAGACCCCTCACAGAATGGGAGAAGATCTTCACATGCCAGACATCAGACAAGAAACTAATCACCAAAATATATAAAGAGCTCAGCAAACTTTGCACCAAAAAAGCTAATGACCCCATCAAAAAAGGGCAGAGGATATGATCAAAACATTCACTACAGAGGAGATACAAAAGGCTAACAAACATATGAAAAACTGCTCTAGGTCACTGATTTTCAGAGAAATACAAATTAAGACAACACTAAGATACCACCTCACTCCTGTAAGAATGGCATACATCAAAAAGGACAGCAGCAATAAATGCTGGAGAGGTTGTGGGGACAGAGGAACCCTTTTACATTGCTGGTGGGAATGTAAATTGGTCCAGCCTCTGTGGAGAGCTGTCTGGAAAACTCTCAGAAGGCTAGACATGGACCTTCCATATGATCCAGTAATTCCTCTCCTATGATTATACCCCAAGGACTCCATAACACCCAACCAAAAAGAGGTGTGTACTCATATGTTCATAGCAGCACAATTCATAATAGCTAAAACCTGGAAGCAACCCAGGTGTCCAACACCAGATGAGTGACTGAGAAAGCTGTGATATATATAAATATACACAATGGAATACTATACAGCTATCAAGAACAATGAACCCACCTTCTCTGACCCATCTTGGACGGAGCTAGAAGGTATTATGTTAAGTGAGCTAAGTCAGAAAGATAAAGATGAGTATGTGATAATCCCACTCATCAACAGAAGTTGAGGAAGAAGATCTGAAAGGGAAACTAAAAGCAGTACCTGACCAAATTCTAAGTAGGGCACCAAAGTAAAAACCCTGAGGGGAGGGGTAGACATGCAGCTTCCTGGGACAGTGGGGGGTGGGAGTGGGTGGGAGGTATGGGTCACAGTCCTTTGGTGGTGGGAATGGTGTTTATGTACACTCCTAGTAAAATGTAGTCATATACATCACTAGTTTATTAATACGAGAGGGGGAATATTAATTGTATGTCTCGAAGCTTTTCAAAACGCAAACTGAATCTTTTCTCAATATATGCAGTGTAATTGATATGCAGACTCTCTCAAAAGCCTAGACCAAGTAGATCAGAAGCAACCAATAGCATAGCTATATACAAGATACTGGGTACTTTACAGTAAACCCTAACAAAAGGACTTTTCAAAGTTAACCCAATTACCAATAATGTGATGATAACATTAACTATCCATTGTCTTTTTGAACCCTAAGACAGCAGGAACCTCACATCTCCACTATAGAGCCTCTACTTTCCC
This sequence comes from Erinaceus europaeus, assembly GCF_950295315.1. NCBI lineage: Eukaryota > Metazoa > Chordata > Mammalia > Eulipotyphla > Erinaceidae > Erinaceus > Erinaceus europaeus. The sequence goes on from NC_080175.1 coordinate 33,958,485, forward strand.
CAGTCCTGGGACCCTTGGATAGGGCCCACTTTCCCGTATGCCTTTCCCAATCCATATCAAATAATATTGCATCAACACAACGATTGCCACCTCAACATGCTTCACTTCAGACTGTGTCCAGAGATTACACTTGTGTAATGACAGCTCTTCAGCTTCATTACTCGGGTGAGACCTTTCCTTTCATAGTATACTCTAATTCCATCTCAGGTGGTTCACTTTCTAACGAAGTTCCAAAACCTAGATATACAACAGTTTCTGTGAGAGAGAGCATATGTTCACACATATCCGTAAACTACTGCAAAATATATACCTGAAAGCAGAAGTACACTAGAGTTTGCAGTGAGTATCCCCCTAACACTTCCTCTCCACTAATCCAAGCTTTGGGTCCATGATTGCTCAACAATTTGGATTCATATGTTAACTCTCTTTTCAGTCGCCAGGTTCCAGATGTCATCAGGATGCCGGCCAGGCTTCCCTAGACTGAAGACCCCACCAATGTGTCCTGGAGCTCAGCTTCCCCAGAGACCCACCCTACTAGGGAAAGAGAGAGGCAGACTGGGAGTATGGACCAACCAGTCAATGCCCATGTTCAGCGGGGAAGCAATTACAGAAGCCAGACCTTTTACCCTCTGCAACCCACAATGACCCTGGGTCCATGCTCCCAGAGGGATAGAGAATGGGAAAGCTATCAGGGGAGGGGGTGGGATATGGAGAATGGGTGGTGGGAAATGTGTAGAATTGTACCCCTCCTACCCTTTGGTATTGTTAATTAATTCTTTCTTAAATAAAAAAAAAAGAAAAAAAAGATAAATCAATTTCTAGTCTTCTCAGAGTTCTCCAGATTTCTCTCCACAGGGGATGGATAATTTTATGTTTTCTGTAACATAAATTATATCTTTATGTTCTATGCTTTTAAATTGAAGCAAACATATTTATTTCTGTAAGATAGCTCATATTAAACTATGGCGTTCACTGATTTTCCTGATGCTCCATTGTTAATAATGGCACTTGAAAATGGATATTTTGTTCACACAGAAAGTTATCCTGATTCTTAACAATGTATTCAGCATATAGCTAAGACATTGATTTTTTTCTCACTGTGCTATGATCAAACTCAGGGGCTCATAGCTATATGGAATGTACACTAAAACTGAACAATATCTTTGAAAAACAGTCTGGTATTTTAGAACAATAGATAACTATATATATATTTATTTATTTATTAAAAAGGGGAGACATTAACGAAACCATAGGATTAGAGGGGTACAACTCCAGGCAATTCCCATCACCATATCTCTGTATCCCACCCTCTGGGAGTATGAACCCAAGGTCATTGTGGGATGCAGAAGGTGGAAGGTCTGACTGCTGTAATTGCTTCCCTGCTGAACATTGGTGTTGACTGGTCAATCCATACTCCCAGCCTGCCCCTCACTTTCCCTAGTAAGGTGGGCCTCTGGGGAAGCTGAGTTCCAGAACAATATATCTTTTAAAGTGTATTTTTTCCTTCACTTCTACTTTAGTTTTTATTTTATTTTTTTATATTTATTTATTTTTTAGTTTCCCTTTTGTTGCCCTTGTTGTTTTTTATTGTTGTAGTTATCATTGCTATTGTTGTTGTCATCAATGTTGGATAGGACAGAAAAAATGGAGAGAGGAGTGGAAGACTGAGAGGGGGAGAGGAAGTTAGACACCTACAGACCTGCTTCACCACTTGTGAAGCAACTCCCCTGCAGTTGGGGAGCTGGTTGAACCCGGATACTTACACCAGTCCTTGCCTTTTGCGCCATGTGTGCTTAACCCACTGTGCTACGGCCCAACTCCCCTACTTTAGTTTTTAAAGTTCGATCACCAAAGTCCTGTATACCATCCATCAACTACCTTAGTTATCTCAAAATTTGTGATTTTAATGATACATTCTACCTCTTAGAAAATGCATTTACTTTATTTATCTATAGCCCACAAACAAGTGGAATAATTCAGTAATTATCTTTCATCTATTTACTCATTTACCTTAGCAAATTACCTCTATCTCTATTCACTTTGTCCTGAATAATACAACACCCTCTTTTTCATTTGCTGAGTAGCATTTCCTTGAATATGTATCCCCTCGTTTATATATGCAGTTATCTGACATTGAGCATTTATGCTGCCTCCATATTTGGTTGATAGCATTGGAAGTGGTTATGCTGATTTATACACATCACCTGTGGGTGTCAAGCTATACCTTCTATAGTCAGATAACTTGCAAGCCACTGTTAATAATAATAGGAATGTAAAGAAATAGCTTGAATAAAAAAAAAAGAAGTTCTTGCATTTCTAACTATAGGTGCCAATAAAAATTTATTCAAAGTTAAACTGTAAAAGGTGCATTCAGCACTTAACAAGAATGAAGAGTAATCTGAAAATCTGATTTCAGTGGGGAAAAATGTGAGTCTTCTGCTATAAGATGTAATGACAGGGAGTTGGGCGGTGGTGCAGCAGGCACGAAGTGCAAGGACCAGAGTAAGGATCCAGGTTCAAGCCCCGGCTCCCCACCTGCAGGGGAATAGCTTCACAAGCAGTGAAGCAGGTCTGCAGGTGTCTATCTTTCTCTCCCCCCTCTGTCTTCCCCTCCTTTCTCCATTTCTCTCTGTCCTATTTAACAATGATGACATCAGTAACAACAACAATAATAACTACAACAAGGGCAACAAAAGGGAAAATAAATATAAAAAATAAAATCATAAAAATATTTAATGCCTTGAATCTAACTTTGAAAATGAGTCTGTTTTGTCATTCCATGGGATAAGGACTGTCACCACTGTCCCCAGAGTAAAGTGTATATTTCTGCTCTTTTAAAATTTTATTATGAACCATTACTCCTTTTTTATTTTTTTACCTCATTGCTATCCAGAATCTTGGAGATCTGTAATTAAATAATACTTCATGATCTTTAATAATAATAAGTATCTTCTATTAAGGAATAAAATTAATTTTCACAAATCATGTCAGTTTTTTTATGATAAACCAGGGTATGTTACAGGAAATGTCCATTTATTCAATAAGAAAATAAAATATTCTTGTGAGTTAAATATTATAGTTAACCTTTAGTTACTCTATAAAGTACTGATCTTTAGTCATATATAGTCAACGTAATTCAACTATTTTGCTAAAAAAGTCACTTAAGTTTCTGTAATAATAGGAAGAGTACCACCACCAGTCATATTTCAGTTTCTTCTTCTCAGCCAAGTGGTGGGGTCATTGTTCTTACAAGAGATACTTTTTTTTTTTTAAGACAGGATCCATTTGTGGATTGAAGGTCAAGTTGAACACAATCTAAAATAATGCTTATGATTGTATTCAAAGACTCTGGTTCTTACACACTACTTTAGATCTTAATAATGATATTAAAGTGTGCTATAGAATGTAAAAAGAAGCTAGAAAGTGAAATATTGGCAATGGAATTCCAATTATCTAAAGTAAAAGAATTCTTGTAAAAACTGCCAGTTCAAAGGCTTGTCAATGAAACAGGAAAACAATGTAATGTAGTTTTAAAGGCCTAAGTATCTATCAAAGTTCACAAGTAATAAATCATGAAATTATGCTAGACTAATTTTTTTTCCAGTGCAAAAGACCTTTCTTTTATCTTCAATTTCATTTCCATGACCAGTTTTTTTTTTCTCATCACTACTAGAGTGATAAAGGGGGTGGTGAAAGAGAGATAAAGGGGCCAGGTGGTGGCGCACCTGGTTGAGTGACATGTTACAGTGCAAAGGACCTGGGTTTGAGTCCCTGGCCCCCACCTGTATGGGGAAAGCTTTGTGAGTAGTTAAACAGGTCTGCAGGTGTCTCTCTATCTCCTCCTTCCCTCTCGATTTCTGGCTGTTTCTATCCAATAAATAAAGATAATAAAAAATGCTCAAAAAAAAGAGATAAAAAAGCAGAGAGGGACTTCTGAAGGCATGACTATGAAATATAAACCATTTCAGACCACTCTTCTGTAAAACTAGATTAAATAATGAAAATTCATCTATAAACTCAACAAAAATACATCCAGAAATTCTTCAAAACCTCACTAAGCTACTGCCAGCAAGTTGCAGATGCTATTATGATTCCATCCTAATTCTCTGGGCATATGACTTCACCAATGTGTCCTGAAACCTCATGTCTACAGATCCCTACCTCACTATGGAAAAACGAAACAGGCTTGTCAATATACATGTCCAGGGGAGAAGTAATTACAGAATCTAGAACTCCCACCTTCTTAATCTCAAAAATAATTTTTGGTTCTTATTTCCAGAGTTGGAGAATAAAGACAACATTGAAATATGACCTCACCCCTGTAAGAATCCATGGCATTTTTATATGGTTCCTGGACTCAAACACTTACACATAGTAAGGTAAGAGGTCTACTTGGTAAACTTTCTTCTGGTAGTATATCACATTAATATTGTTTTGTGGCAATGAGATTTTTCTGGTAACCAAAGGAGATGTGTAGTGGCGGATCTTTTTTTTTTTCCTCCATTTTCTGGGGCTTGGTGCCTGTACTATAAATCCATGAAACCATTGCTTCTGGTGGTCATTTTGCCATTTTTTCTTTTGTCCATTTTATTTGATGAGATAGAGAAAATTGATAAGAGGGGAAGCGGAGATAGGGAAGGAGAAAGATACCTGTAGATCGGCTTCGATACTCAGGAAGCTTTTCCCCTGCAGGTGGGGTGTGGAGCCTCCATCTGGATCCTTGTGTGGGTCCTTACACTTAATACTATTAATACTATGTGCACTTAACTAGGTGCACCACAACCGGCCCTGTAATAACATATCTAAAGTTGAGAGTAGTATTAAATTTATGTTGAAATAATGAATAAATCACTTAATTCTTTACTGCTGATTCAAAAAGGGGGTTAGTGACTTAAAGGAAAGATGAAATTAAAAGTTACTCTAAAAGCACAGTAATGCAAGTATTGTCATCAATAAATTGTAACAGGTAGGGTTTGAAAATATGGAATCCATGAAAACTAGTGATTGATTCTCCCTATCTACTTATATCACTTAAAGCAAAAACTAGAACACTTTTTCTTTCTGGATTATTGTAGAGCTTGGAGTTCTGTTGTCTAGATCATGAAAGTCTCTTGTGTGTTGACTTACACTAATCATGTGTGGTAGTGGAATTATATCCCTGAAGTTATACTCTTGAAACTTATCATTAAATGGTACTATAAGTGAACATCATATTAAATGTACAAAATGAACATCATAAGGTAACGTGATTTAACAAAATATTCTTGCAGGAAGGGACAATGAGAGATTCAATTGTTAATGTAGCTAAAATTTTGGCTACTAAAATGACAATTGAAATTGACAGAAATGCAAATGAACAGTTCAAAATTAGAACTAATGTAGGTTACAACATTTTAAAAAATTCTTGAGTTTGGTTTTCTTCTTTTAATATTGCTCTCTTTTTTTACATAGCCAACAAGGTTGTCACTGGGGCTTGGTGTCATCATTATGAATCCAATTCTTCCTTTGATTTCTTTCTATTTTTATTAGATAGGACAGAGAGAAATTAAGGGGAGGGAGATAGGGCAAAAGAGACAAAAAGAGACTAGAAGCATTGCCTCATTAATCATGAAAATTTCTCCCTGCAGGAGGGGAGGTGGGGCTCAAACTTACTTCCTTGCATATGGTAACCTGTGTGCTCAACCAGGGGTGCCTTTGTCCAATTCCCTTAATATTGTTCTCTAAGGAAAATATTAATCCAGTAACACATAGAAATAATCAGCCAGGTTAATGAAAGATCTGGTTGTATTTGGCTTGGGAAGCAAAGGGCATGGGCAGAATATTAAGGAAGATTATTAGCAAGGAAGCTGGTCAAAAAAAGGTTCCATTTGGCCCCAAGGGGAAAACTGAATCAATGAGAATCCTCTTAGGACAACAGCTCTCAAAAATTTATCAGGAAAGATCTAATTCATTGTTGAAGGGACTATAGAAATAGTGACATGCTTGTAATTAAAACTGTACAAAAAGTAATTAGAAGGGTTCAAGGATAGAAAGGGGATAGACTTAAAGTCCTCAGCCAATTATTTGGTTACTGTCCAAAGAGAGAGCAAAATTCACACATCATCTTTAAAATCTGTACTACTCTGACATGATTGGAAAGTGCATGCTTTGCATGTTTAATTGTGCATTTGTCTGGATTGTGTCATGGAGTCGCAAAATAGGACGCTTCCTTATAGATCTGCAGAAGACAAACTATTGCTCAAAATGAAAATGTTTTAGAAATGTCAATTATCTAGTCAAGACTCTTCTAATCTCATATTAAGGCATAGTGATTGCTCTTTAAATTTAAGCAATCTGAATTCCAAGAATGAAAAATTTAAGTTATAATGAGAATTTAAGGATTACTTTTATTGATTTATTTATAAAAAGGAAACATTGACTAAATCATAGGATAAGAGGGGTACAACGCCACATAATTCCCACCACCATAACTCTATCTCATCCCCTCCCCTAGTAGTTTTCCAATTCTTTAACTCTCAGGGAGTATTGACCCAAGGTCGTTGTGGGATGCAGAAGGTTGAAGGTCTGGCTTCTGTAATTGTTTCCCCTCTGAACATGGGTGTTTACAGGTTGACTCATACTCCCTGCCTGTCTCTCTCTTTTCCCACTGGGGAAGGGCTCTGGAGAAGCAGAGCTCCAGGACACATTGTTGGGGTTGTGTGTTCAGGGACATCTGGTCACCATCATACTAGCATCTGGAACCTGGTGGCTGAAAAGAGAGTTAACATACAAAGCCAAAAAAATTGTTGACCAATCATGGACCTAAAAGCTGGATTAGTGCAGATGAACAGTGGGGGGGGGGGTCCTCCATTTAGTTGATAGCTGGTACACATATTTTAGTTATATTCCAAAGGGTCTGTGGCCATACAATTTTTTTTTCTTTTTCTTTTTTCACCTGAGCCTGAAATCTGCTATGTGCGTGGATCCAAGTTATTGCCTGGGGAGATGATGTCATGGCTGGAAAAGGAACATAAAGTTGGATCAGGGAAAAGAGTAGTTCTCTAAAATGGGAAAGGGGTAAAAATATTGTTGACTGTAAACCCCATCGATTTGATATGATCAGGGGCCCATATTCAGCTTAGGAGCCTATGTGACTTCTGCATCCCTCTAGCTCTGAGCTCACATTCTGTGGTCATGAGTAGGAACATTCCAAGCTGCCCCAATATCAACCCATCTTCCTCAGGTGTAGCATAGAGTATGTTGTCCTTCATCCTTCGCAGAATGAAACATTCTCTACCACTGTTGATCCCAAGTTGAGGGCAAGGTCCTATGGGGTCCCACAAAGGATCTATTTTGTTGTTCCTGATAGGAATGACCTGTAACAATGGAGAGAGGGATTTCTTCAAGGTCTAGACCCATCATGTCTGTTTGGGAATCTCAAGACTCCCTGAACAGGGCCCCAGCTGATGGGGTGGCCTGATAGTGACTAAAGAGTTAAAGTAAGCCAGTCTCTTGCCCTTATTCAGCTTTTGTAGTCTTTGCTTTGATAGGGTTAGCTTTGGAGTGAGTGAGAGAACTGTAATAGGAAGTAGGTGAGGATGATATCTAAGTCTGAGTAGACACTAATTCATTATGAACTTTATACTGACTCACTACAGACTATTGTGTGTAGTGTGTATATTGTGTATAGCACCTGGCTGAGTTCACATGTTACAAAGCGCAAAGACTTGGGTTCTAGTCCCCAGTCCCCACCTGCAGGGGAAAAGCTTCACAAGTGGTGAAGCAAGTCTGGAGGGGTGTCTCTGTCTCTCTATCCCTTCCTTCTCAATTTCTGGTTGTCTCTCTGCAATAAACAAATAAAGATTATAAAAAAATTAAAAATCTTAAACCCAATGTTTGTGGCATTTTATCTGAACTAAATCTAATTTTATATGCTAAGTAGTGTTATTTTGTCTTAAAGTGAGAAATGTTACAAGTATTATTTTTATAATGTATCATTCTTTCTCTTTTTCCTTCCTCTATAATTTTACATGTCACTCTAATAAGACTTTAAATAGATTTACTAATCATATGCAATTTGAATATATGTATATTTAATTGAGTTTTAGTGAGTTGAATAGAAGCTACCATTCTACCTAGGAACTGGAAATGTGACCTTACTTGGAAAAAAAATATCTTTGCAGACAAACTCATTGAAGGCTATTGAGATGAGATCATGCTGGTTTACTTGATATGCTTTAAATACAAGGAGATTTCACAGACACAGAAAAAGTTACGGAGATCTTAAGAAGGAAGCAAAGATGAGTACTACCTGAGCACAAATATCAGAAAATCTAGAACCCTCTGACATTGCATCCTTTCTTAGCTGTTCTAAAATGGAATGAGAGCTTTCAATACCTCTCTTAGTCTTATGTTACACATAACTATGAAATGATACATTTCAAACTTTTAAAACCACCACTTATGTGGTCATTTATTATAATAGTCTTATAAAAGTAAAGCAGCTATGACTTTTCTTTGAATAGAATATTATGATTCATCACGTCAGATAACTGTATTTATTTATTTACTTCAGAATATGATTCTTATCTGGCTAGTGGTGGAGCTGAAAATTGAATCTGAAACCTCTCACATACAAGCCCTGTGTGTTACCATTACACTATATTCCTGGCTTTATGATGGATAGTTTTAACTGTTTAATTCTAAGATAAATTATAGACCATAGAATCAATGTATGAGACCTGTGGTAGTGGTTGTTTTATAGGAATTTACCCATGTAATCTTATTAACCAAAGTCAAATCCCTAATAGAAATAATTAAAGAAAAATCAAATTATGAAGGAGTTAAAAATAAACTTAACTTCTGGTCTTGGAACAGCTAACAATCAGTCTTGTAGCTTATTTAGTGTGCAAGTCATGTGTCAGATATCTTAAATCCAATTTTTGGTAAAGTAAGTGAAATTCAAAGTGGTTCAAAGAAGCCACTTCAGGCATGTTGTCATTAAAAAAATACATACTCTAGGCAGACCTAAATGTTCCAACCTTGTGGCTACTAATCTATCACACAGCTGCCAGTTCCCTTTAAATATTAAAATGATGAAAAATGGGATAGACATGGTGTGGAAATTTAAGATTGGCAATAACAGTGGAAAGGGAATGAGAACTGGTCTTGTGACATGTACAAATTTTATCAGGCATGCTGGTGGTTCAAATGATATTGAATGTCATTGATTTATAAGAACACACAGCTACAAAATAAATGGTTTAAATGAATCTTAGTTTAGAATTTGAAAGAAGCACTTAGTAATTTTGAAGTTAAATTAAATACAAGTGCACAAAGAGATATAAAATTTCTAACAAGAAGATGGTATATTCAAAATGTCTAACTAGATCAAGACCTCTAGGTGAAAGGATTTATATCCTCAAGTAGTTTGTAAACATAAAATGCAAATCAAGGCCTTAGACGATATAGGTTATATTATATTAGGGTCTAAATATATTTACTCATTACTTTTTTTTCTTTAAATTTTTTTATATTTATTTTATTTATTTATTCCCTTTTGTTGCCCTTATTGTTTTATTGTTGTAGTTATTATTATTGTTGGTGGTGGTGTTGGATAGGAGAGAGAAATGGAGAGAGGAAGGGGAAGACAGAGAGGAGGAGAGAAAGATAGACACCTGCAGACCTGCTTCACCGCCTGTGAAGTTACTCCCCTGCAGGTGGGGAGTCGGGGCTCGAACCGGGATCCTTATGCCAGTCCTTGTACTTTGCACCACCTGCGCTTAGCCCGCTGCACTACAGCCTGACTCCCTTATTCATTACTTTTAAAAAATGGGTGGGGCCACTTAATCAAGTTACATAATGACTAAAACATATTTAGATTAATATAATTTTACATTTATAGATCAATACTGTTTCTTCAGTTATTAAGAATATCTGTTTAAAATAAAAGTAGATTAAAAGATAGACTTTATGCTCCCATTACTATGTTTAATTTCTTCTTCATTAAGTGGATAGTTTGATAAATGGACAGAGAGTCTCCAAGTAATATACTGATGCAAAAATATAAATGTTTTTCTTGACTTAAAAATCTTGTTAAAGGGCCAACAAAGCAATCACATTTGTGTACCTATTTGCCTTGAATGTGGTCTACTGAAGACTTGTCCCACTTACCAGAGGAAGGTTTGGTTTTGAGGTGCCTTTCTCTCTGTGTGCCTTTTTCTATCTGAAAATGTCACCCCGGAATGGCAAAGTCCAAAGACAACACAAGTCTTATGAACATTTCAAATAAGTAGTAGATTTCACTGTGCTTTGTTTTTTGTTATCCAGTTTTATGATTGTTATATGACTAAGCTTCCTTCATTTCAATGACTTTTTTACTTTTATTTCTTCCAGTTTTGATTATGTAAGTCAAAACTTTCATTACAATATTATTATGAATAAAATATGTAACTGTGAAATATACCATTACAGAATAACTTATACCTTGCTTTATTTCATTTTATAAAGCCATAAACACATTTGTAATTAATGTAAAACATTGTCCTGACAACTTCAATAATTTTAGAAAATGAATATTATTTTCTTTTTTATAATTTAAAATACTTATTTTATTTTAATGAAACACAGAGAGGGAGGGATGCACAAGAGAGGAAGAAAGCAAGAGAAAGTGAAAGTGTGAGGAAGAGAAAGTTAGAGAGACACTTATAATACTGCTCCACTGCTCATGAAGCTTCCTCCCTGAAGGTGGGAAGCAGGGAGTTGAACTCAGGTTATTACACACAGTAATATTTGAAATCTACAGGGTGAGTCACCAATTGATTACTGTAAATAAATATTTTAATATTACTTTTTATAGAAATATGATTATCTTTGTTTCATTATTAACACTATAGAAATAATATAAAACCACATTTAACTTTAATATGCAATATATGTTATGAAACAGGAAATTTACTCTAGTTGAATGAATTGAAAATTTATAGCTTGGAAATAAGTATGCACTAACATAATACTAATGCTTGTAGTGTTAAGTGTTTCAACTAATATTTTCTCAATTCAGCATCTGTGTTTTAAGTGTCCTTGAAAATATTTTCACTTTTTTAAATAGCAGAAAGACACAAATTTCCTGAAAAAAAATCTTATAGAAGGTAAATCCTATCTGAGAGTGTCTATTATGAAGTAGGAGAACCTTTTGTCTAATGAATATTAGAGATCTGACAAAAGAATTTTTGTAATATGGTGTCATTAGCATGAGAAAATCATTGCATGAATAGAACAATCTTAAAGAGTATTGATCATCAGAAAGGAAGATTCAATATCTATTTCATTGTAAAATGGTTTAATCAGATGTAAATAAAAGAAAAAATGAAATAAGCTTCCTAGTGCTTAGTCAGGAGAAGAGTAAACACTGGCTTATAGAATTAAATAATAAGTAATAGTAAGTAAGTAAGAAGACTTGGATGAAGACTTCAAGCATCATTCCAAAATATCTTCTAATCACTTGTTGAGACAATTCAGAAATGAACCACACAATAACACTGAAATTATACTTAGTGAGTTGGAATGAATATTTCCCATAACCTGCAAATTGATTTTATATGTCAGGCAATGGTTCTGTGTATGGTGATTCCATTCAGGGACAATTCATAATATTTTAGTTGTTCTACATTTAATATTATTTAAAATATTATATATATATATATATATATATATAGAGAGAGAGAGAGAGAGAGACAAAGAGAGGGAGAGAGAGAGAGAGAGAGAGAGGCAAGAAACCAGAAACTGAGCTCTCCTACATGAGGTTCCTGTGTTCTAACACACTAAACAATCTATCTGTCACTAGAATTGTATTACTTAAAGATCTAAACATATTATTTGTTTTGTAATATTTATTTTATTTATTCATTAAGACAGAGAGAGGGCTAGATAAAGACCAGACATCAACTTTGGAATATTCAGTTCAGATGATCAAAACTAGGACCTCAGTGTGACTAGGTGGTGACACTGTGCTCAGAACCATGTGCAAAGACCCAGGTTCCAACTCCCAATCCCCACTTGCAGAGTGATCACTTCACAAATCATGAAAAATGCTGCAGGTGTCTCCCTTTCTCTCTCTCTCTCTCTGTAGCCTTCTCAATTTTTCTCTGTCTTTATCCAAAATAAATACATACATTTTTAAATGTCAAAATCAGGATTTCAATTTGCAAGTCTAACCCTCTACCATTTACCACATCCCAGGCAACCTGAATTATTTTACCAACCAGCAACAACATTCAACTTTTTTTTTACTTTAAGAAAGGATTAATTAACAAAACCATAGTGTAGGAGGGGTACAATTCCACACAGTTCCCAACACCCAATCTCAATTTCCGACCCCCTCCCCTGATAGCTTTCCCATTCTCTATCCCTCTGGGAGCATGAATCGGGGTAATTGTGGGTTGCAGAAAGTAGAAGGTCTGGCTTCTGTAATTGCTTCCCCGCTGAACATGGGCGTTGACTGGTTGGTCCATACTCCTAGACTGCCTCTCTCTTTCCCTAGTAGGGTGGGTCTCTGGGGACACGGAGCTCCAGGACACATTGGTGGGGTCTTCAGTCTAGGGAAGCCTGGCCGGCATCCTGATGACATCTGGAACCTGGCGACTGAAAAGAGAGTTAACATATGAACCCAAATTGTTGAGCAATCATGGACCCAAAGCTTGGATTAGTGGAGAGGAAGTGTTAGGGGGGTACTCACTGCAAACTCTAGTGTACTTCTGCTTTCAGGTATATATTTTGCAGTAGTTTACGGATATGTGTGAACATATGCTCTCTCTCACAGAAACTAGTTTATAACTATGTTTAGGGACTTTGTTAGAAAGTGAACCACCTGAGATGAAATTAGAGTATACTGTGAAAGCAAAGGTCTCACCCGAGTAATGAAGCTGAAGGGTTGCCATTCCACACGTAAAGTCTCTGGACACAGTCTGAAGTGAAGCATGTTGAGGTGGCAATCTTTGCGTTGGTTAGGTTGTGATCGGCAGATGCAATATTATTTGATATGTATTGGGAGAGGCATACGGGAAAGTGGGCCCTATCCAAGGGTTCCAGGACTGGGGAAAGTAGAGGTTCTATAGTGGAGATGTGAGGTTCCTGCTGTCTTAGGGTTCAAAAAGACAATCGATAGTTAATGTTATCATCACATTATTTGTTAATTGGGTTAACTTTGAAAAGTCCTTTTGTTATGGTTTGCTGTACAGTACCCAGTATATAGCTGTGCTATTGGTTGCTTCTGATCTACTTGGTCTAGGATTTTCAAAGAGTCTGCATATCAATTACACAGCCTATATATTGAAAAGATTCAGTTTGTGTTTTGAAAAGCTTCGAGACATACAATTAATTACCCCTCTCGTATTAATTAATTAGTGATTTATATGTCTACATTTTACTAGGAGTGTACATAAACACCATTCCCACCACCAAAAGACTGTGACCCATCCTTCCCACCAACTCCCACCCCCCAATGTCCCAGGAAGCTGCATGTCTACCCCTCACCACAGGGTTTTTACTTTGGTGCCCTACTTAGAATTTGGTCAGGTTCTGCTTTTAGTTTCCCTTTCAGATCTTCTTTCTCAACTTCTGTTGATGAGTGGCATCATCCCATACTCATCTTTATCTTTCTGACTTAGCTCACTTAACATAATTCCTTATAGCTCTGTTCAAGATGGGTCAGAGAAGGTGGGTTCATTGTTCTTGATATCTGCATAGTATTCCATTGTGTATATATACCACAGCATTCTCAGCCACTCATCTGTTGTTGGGCATCTGGGTTGCTTCCAGGTTTAGTTATTATGAATTGTACTGCTATGAACATATGAGTACACACCTCTTTTTGGTTGGGTGTTATGGATTCCTTGGGGTATAACCCCAGGAGAGGAATTCTGGATCATATGGAAGGTCCATGTCTAGCCTTGTGAGAGTTTTCCAGACTGCTCTCCACAGAGGCTGGACCATATTACATTCCCACCAGCAATTCAAAAGGGTTCCTCTGTCCCCACAACCTCTCCAGCATTTGTTGCTGCTGTCCATTTTGTTGTATGCGATTCTTACAGGAGTGAGGTGGTATCTTAGAGTTGTCTTAATTTGCATTTCTCTGACAATCAGTGACCTAGAGCAGTTTTTCATATGTTTCTTAGCCTTTTGGATCTCCTCTGTAGTGAATGTTTTGTTCATATTCTCTGCCCATTTTTGGATGGGATCATTTGCTTTTTTGGTGCTAAGTTTGCTGAGCTCTATAGAGACCCCATTCTGTGAGGGGTATCTTTGTTTAATAGTTTCTTTAGATGTGCAGAAGCTTTTCAATTTGATTTAGTCCCATTGGTTTGTTTCTGCTTTAGTCTTCCTTGCAATTAGGTTTGATTCATCAAAGATGTCCTTGAGGTGTATGTGGGAAAGTGTTTTACCAAAGTTTACCTCTAAGTATTTGATTGTTTCTGGTATGACATCTAGGTCTTTGATCCATTTGGAGTTGATTTCTGTTTCTGGTGAGATCAAGTGGTTCAATTTCATTCTTCTGCATGTTACAACCCAGTTTTCCCAGCACCATTTATTGAAGAGAGCCTCCTTTCTCCATTTAATCCTTTGGGCCCCCTTGTCAAAGATTAGACGTCCATAGGTGTGGGGATTTATTTATGGGTTTTCAATTCTGTTCCACAGGTCTGTGTGCCTATTTTTATTCCAGTACCATGCTGTTTTGATGATGATGGCTTTATAATATAGTTTAAGGTCTGGGAGTGTAATGCCTCCATTTCTGTTTCTTTTCCTTAAGACGGTTTTGGCAATTCTAGGTGTTTTCAGGTTCTAGATAAATGATTGTAGTGTTTGTTCTATTCTCTTAAAGAAGCTTGGTGGAACTTTGATGGGTATTGCATTAAATTTGTATATGGCTCTGGAGAGAATATTCATTGTGATGATATTTATTCTTCCAATCCATGAGCATGGGATATCTTTCCATTTCTTGGTATCAGTTTCTATTTCCTTGAGTAGCGACTCATAGTTTTCAGCATACATGTCTTTCACTTCTTTGGTCAACTTTATTCCTAGGTATTTGATGATTTTGCTGAAACAGTAAATAGGAATGATTTCTGGATGTCTGCTTCTTCAGATTTAGTGTTTGCATAAAGAAATGCCACTGATTTTTATACATTTATTTTGTAGCCTGATACCATGCTATAAAGCCTAATAACTTCCAGTAGTTTTCTGCTGGATTCTTTAGATTTTTCTATGTATACTATCATATCATCTGCAAATAGTAAGAGTCTTACTTCTTCCTTTCCAATCTGTATTCCTTTTATTTCTTTCTCTTGCCTCATTGCTATGGAAAGTACTTCCAATACTTGTTGAAGAGTAGTGGTGACAGTGGACATCCCTGTCTAGTCCCTGATCTGAGGGGGAATGCTTTCAGCTTCTGTCCATTGAGTATGATGTTGGCTGTAGGTTTGCTATATATAGACTCCACTATCTTGAGGAATTTCCCATCCATCCCCATTTTTTGTAGAGTTTTGAGCATGAATGCATGTTGGATTTTGTCAAAGGCTTTCTCTGCCTCTATTGAGATAATCATGTGGTTTTTGGTTTTGCTTTTATTGATGTGGTGAATGACATTGATTGACTTACAGATGTTGAACCAGCCTTGCATTCCTGGGATGAATCCCACTTGGTCGTGACAAACTATCTTTTTGATATGTTGCTGTATCCGGTTGGCCAAGATCTTGTTTAATAGTTTGGCATCTATGTTCATCAGAGATATTGGTCTGTAGTTTTCCTTTTTTGTTCTGTTCCTATCAGCTTTTGGTATCAGGGTGATGTTGGCTTCATAGAAAGTGGAAGGGAGTATTCCTGTTTTTTCAATCTTATTGAAAAGCTTAAGAAGTATGGGTACTAACTGTTTCCTGAAAGTTTTTTAGAATTCATTTTTGAAGCCATCTGGTCCAGGACTTTTTTTGTTGGGGAGGTTCTTAATAACGGTTTCAGATTCTTTGTCTGTGATTGGTGCATTTAGATTTTGTAGTTCTTCTTGGTTCAGTTTTGGAAGGGCATATGCTTCCAGGATTTGTTCCATTTCTTCTAGACTGTCTAGCTTCATGGAGTATAATTTTTTTTATTTAAGTTTTTGTATTTAAGAAAGGATTAATTTACAAAACCAGAGGGTAGGAGGGGTACAACTCCACACAATTCCCACCACCCAATCTCCATATGCCACACCCTCTGCTGATAGTTTTCCCATTCTCTATCCCTCTGGGAGCATGGTCCCTGGGTCATTGAGGGTTGCAGAAGGTAGAAGGTCTGGCTTCTGTAATTGCTTCCGCGTTGAACATGGGCGTTAACTGGTGGGTCCATACTTCCAGTCTGCCTCTCTGTTTCCCTATTAGGGTGTGTCTCTGGGGAAGCTGAGCTCTAGGACACATTGGTGGGGTCTTCAATCCCGGGAAGCCTGGCCAGCATCCTGATGGCATCTGGAATGAGTAATGAAGCTGAAGGATTGTCATTCCACACGTGAAGTTTCTGGACACAGTCTGAGGTGAAGCATGTTGAGGTGGCAATTGTGGCATTGGTTAGGCTGTGATCGGCGGATAATTCTTTATAGAAGTTTTGCAGGATTATCTGGATTTCTGTGGTGTCAGTTGTGATAGCTCCTCCATCACTTACAATTCTATTAATTTGAGACTTCTCTCTTTTTTGTTTGGTGTGTCTGGCTAGCGGGTTGTCAATTTTGTTTAATCTTTCAAAGAACCAACATTTGGCTTCATTGATCTTTTGTATGGTTCTTTTATTTTCGATGTTGTTTATTTCTGCTCGAACTTTAGTGATTTCTGTCCTTCTGGTTGCTTTAGGGTTCCTTTGTTCCTCTTCCTCTAAGTCCTTGAGGTGAGCAGTAAGGTCGTTCATTTGAGGTTCTTCTTGGTGTTTAATATGTGATTGTATGGCTATAAGTTTCCCTCTCAGTACTGCTTTAGCTGTTTCCCAAATATTTTGATACGTTGTGTCTTCATTTTCATTTGTTTCCAGGAACATTTTAATTTCCTGCTTGAGTGAGTCTCTGAAGCAGTGGTTCTTAAGGAGTATTTTGTTTGGTTTCTAAATTCTGTGACCTTTAATAATTTTCTGTTTGTTGTTAAATGTTAGTTTTACTCTACTGTGTTCTGAGAAGCTACCTGGGATGATTTCAATGCTCTTGAATTTATTGATGCTGTCTTTGTGGCCTAACATGTGTCTATCCTTGAGTATGTGTTATGTGGATTTCAAAAGAAGGTGTATTCCAGTTTTTTGGGATGAATGACTCTGAAAATGTCCAAGAGGTCTAGTCTGTCAATCTCTTCATTCATTTCTCTTGTATCTTTGTTGGTTCTCTGCTTTGTTGATCTGTCTAAGAGTGAGAGTGGTGTATTGATGTCTACCACTATTAATGAATTACTATTGATGTATTTTTGAAGTCTTTCAGTAAGTGCTTGACATATTTAGACGGTCCCTCATTGCGTGCATCGATGTTAGTAATTGTTAAGTCTTCTTGGCTGATTGATCCTCTAATCATTATGTAATGTACTTTCCTATCTTTTATTACTTTATTTAACTTAAAATCTATCGTGTCTGAGATGAGAATGGCTGTTCCTGCCCTTTTATGTGGTCCGTTAGCCTGTATGATAGTTTTCCATCCTTTCACTTTAAGTCTGTGTTTTTCTTGTTGTGACAGATGGGATTCTTGCAAGCAGCATATGGTTGGATTATGTTTTCTGATCCATCCCCCAACTCTGTGCCTTTTGATGGGTGAGTTTAAGCCATTGACATTTATTGATATTATGGATTTCATGTATTGCAGTGCCATTGTTCTAAACATTTTTTTTTTATTTGCTCTGATATATTGCCAGTATTATAGTGATATTCTTGTTTATAAGAGGTCTTTTAGAACCTCTTTCAGGGCCGGTTTGGTGATGGTTGCCTCCTTTAACTGTTGTTTGTCTAAGAAGGTTTTGATACCTTCATCTAGTTGAATGAAAGTCTAGCAGTATATATTATCCTTGGTTGAAACCCTTTTTCATTCACGGCTCGATAGATATCTTGCCATTCTCTTCTGGCTTTTAGAATTTGAGTGGAGAAGTCTGCATATAATCTTATGGGTTTTGCCTTGTATGTGACTTTTTGTTTCTGTCTTGTAGCATTTTAGGATCCTTTCTTTATCCTTACGTCTTCTCATTGTGACTATGATGTGTCTTAGTGTCTTCAGGTCTGGGTTGATTCTGTTTGGTACTCTCTGGGCCTCTTGAATCTTGATGTCCTTTCTGTTATTCAGGTCTGGGAAGTTTTCTTCTATTATTTCCTCTAGAATGTTTGCTTCCCCTTCCTCTCTTTCTTCCTCTGGCAATCCAATTATGCAATTGTTACTTCTTTTGAGATCATCACATATGTCTCTGTTGTTGTTTTCAGTATCTCTCAGTCTCTTTTTAAGATCTTTCACCTCTTTCTTTGTTTTCTCTAACTCATCCTCTGTCTGACTAATTCTGTTTTCTGCTTCTGTTAGTCTGCTTTCCCTTGCCTCAGCTTCTTTCTTCATTACAGCTATTTCAGCTTTCAGTTCTCTAATTGCCTCAAGATAATCAGTATTTTCCTTGGGGGTCTCAACTGTTGTTTCCCTAATACTTCCATTCCTTTCCTCCAATGTTGTTTTCATTTCTGGGATTAATAAGTTTATTATTGTTTGCATACTTTTATTATCTATGGTTACTTCTGGCTGATTTGTAGTTTCTTCTGGGTTCTTGTCTTAATTCATTAGAGTAACAGTTTTATTTGTTTTTGATCTACCCATTTTTTTGATTTATGTTTCTTTTTTATGTTCTATTGTTCCTCAGTTGCTGTGTCTTGAGTACAAGCAACACTGTACTAAATACCTTTATGACAATTGCACTCACCAACCTCAGGAATTACAGTAGCAACTGAAGCAAGTATTGAAGCAGTTTAATCACTACCATTTAGCCAATTTCTCCAGTCTGTGACTAAATAGTAACTAAATCCCAGTGAAGAAGAAAGAGAAAAGAAAGAAGGGATAGCAAGAATAGACAGTTATGCTAATCTACTATCCACTGTATATTCTAGTGCTAACAAGAGGGAAAAGGAAACTAGAGCAGAGATACACAAATAGAGAGTCCACTCTGAGTCAGATTTCTTCCCCAAAATAATTTACAAATTCAGAATGGCAAAGAAGAAGGAAGGAAGAAGTGTATGACAAGATAAAAAAAAAAGAAAAAATAGGAAAAAGAGACAAGAGAGAGAAAAGATAAGAAAAAGAGCTGTAATTAAAAAGCAGTAAAAGGAAAGTTTTTTTATTACTTTATTTTTTATTTAATTTAATTTAATTTTTTTAATTAGCTAGGTTTAGGAGGGAGGGGAGAGTCTGTAGAGGAGGTAGGAGTAATGAGACAAGTTCCTCCCACAATAGATAAGATGCCCACTACCCTAGCAATGAAAGATACCCTAAGAGTTAATTCTGATAAACCTAAAGGGAGGGGGAGATATATGCCTTTGTATAGTATTAATAATAAAATAGAGCAGGGTAAAAAAAAAGAACCCTGTCCCAGATTACCTCAAATCTCATGATTAGAGGCAGATGATTGTTAAGAAAGAGAAAAAACAAAAACAAAAAAAAACTCAGGACTAGACAAGGATAGCTGAAATAGACAGTTATGTAGATCTACTATCCACTGTATATTCTAGGGGTATCTAAAGGAGGAAGGGATGTTGAGCAGAGATACTCGCAGTGAGAGTCCAACTCTGAGTCAGAATTCTTCCCCAAAATAATTCCCAAATGTTTATCAGTGAATTCAAAAAAGCACAGTTTGATGGTATGTGGGATGGGGCCTGTGGCTTTGAAAGCTTTAGGATTAAGGAAGAAAAGATGGCAAGAATGAGAAAAAGAAAAAAAAAGAGAGAGAAAAAAAGAAAAAGAAAAACAACAGTCATAAAAGAGCAGTGAAAGGAAAGAGTTTATTTATTTACTTTTAATTATTTAATTAGCTATGCGGGGTGAGGTGGGGGCGTCTGGGTACTTATAAAGAAAAAAGGCCATAGGTTTCAGAAGTGTATAGACTTAGAATGAATGATACTCCCTGGTGGGACAGGAATTTTGGTAAAGAAAGGGGCTCAGCAGGGAGCCTCCTAGGAGCTGGTCCCCAGGGACTGGTTATGGGGGGGGGGAAGGGGGAGGAGGTGTGCTTAATAATTTAAAAGAAAGAAAAAAATTTGTTTCCCTTTTTTCCTACTCTATATTTTAACCCAAATTAAGTTATAGTCACCTCCTTGGTGTCACCGCTATTGACTGGCCTACTAAAGGCAGAAAATCCTACCGTTTCCAGAAGATGTGGTCAGAGCTCAAGCCACTAGCAGTTTCTCAGTCCGCCATCTTCCGGGAACCCCCCTCAACTTCTTTTTATTATGGACAGTATACAAGTCTGAACTCCCTTTTTATCAGGCAACATGCTTTTATATGCCAGATTCTTTGTATTTTAATTTAGAATATCTTCAAGAAGAAAAAGAACACCTCTCATTACTGAAAGCCCAGGAAAAAGGTCAACAGAATAGATATTTCTTGCCAAAACCCTTTGATTTGAGAAATTAGGTAAGTAAAACAGTTCTTAGAGCAATTGCCTATTTGGGGATACGGTGCTAGGGAAATTGTGAGAGGAATCAAGGTTCCCTTGGTAATCTGATGTACTGGTTGTATAGAGCCAACACAGAGAAAATCATTCTCAATTCTTGAGGATTTTGTTTTTAAAGATATGTTTTTTAATCTATATTTTGGGTAGAGACAGATATAAACTGAGAGAGGAGAGATAGAGAGGCAGAGACACAGAGACACCTGAAACACTGCTTCACAACTCACAAAATTTTCTCCATGCAGGTGGGGATAAGGATTTGAACTTTGGTTATTGTGCTTTGTAGCATGCATTCATTTGCCACTGAGTCCTCCACCCTCTGGCTCAAATCTTGAGTTGTTATCTTTTATCCTATTTTTACCACACTCGAGAATATGTTTGCACCCTCTACGCTAGTATGGAATTGGCGAGCATGAAAATGTTGAGAATGTGAGTTATGCAGTTGAGTCTCTCCTTTCAGATCCCTTCAAGGTTTTGATTATCTTGAAGTGACATCATGGAATAATACCATCAAATGAGCAGAAAGGGAAGAAATTTGCTTTCTTCTATCCACTTCTCTCATCTATTTGAAAACTGTTAGGGCCGCTGTTTAAAACAAACAACTATGGGCCCTTGATCAAATTGACGGGGTTTATAGTTATATATATATTCCCCATATTTGGGAGCTACTATCTTCCCTCACCCAACTTTATAGCCCTTTTTCCAACTATGACACCATTCCCCCAGATAATAACTTAGATCACCAGCATGTTAGATGTCACACAGGCAAAAACTAGCTGGGTCATGCCCCCCTTGGAATATAGCTAAAAATAGACCTACTAGCTTTTTCCAAAACAGAGACCCCAAATATCCATCTGCCATATTCCAGCCCTTAGGTTCATGATTAGTCAAAATTTTTCTTTGCTTTCTATCTTAACTCTTTTTCAGCCACCAGATTCCATGTACTACCATGATGCCAACCTGACTTCCCAGTGTATATGACCCCACCAATAAGTCCTAGAGCCCTGATTTTCCAGAGGTCTGCCCCACTAGGGAAAAAGACAGACAGGCTGGGTGTATGGACCAACCTGTTAACGCCCATGTCCAGTAGGGAAGCAATTCTAGAAGCCAGACCTTCTACTTTCTGCACCCCATAATTATTCTGGGTCCATGCTCCCAGAGGGTTACAAATAGGAAAGCTATCAGGGGAGGGGAAGAGAGGGGATATGGAGTTCTGGTGGTGGGAATTGTGTGGAATTGTACCCCTCTTATCCTATGGTTTTGTGTGTTTGAGGCACCAAAGGTCCCAAGTTCACAATTTTGTATTTGGATACATTGATAGGGAAATTAATGTCACAATAGAATATTTACAAAAGGATATGAGACAAATAAATATAAAAATATTTCTCTATAATAAGATATAATGGTGAAATATAATTCATCAATAAGCAGGTGATGTTTTTAATTTTATGCTAATGATAAAGTAATAGGAAAGACGATGTAATCATGGAAGCCTAATTTGCTGTAAGCTTTGAGGAAAGCAATTTGACAATACTTATCTGGATCATTTAAAATGTTTATGTACTCTAGTCCATTACTCCTGCTTCTGTAATTATTTTTTTAAGTAAAATGATCTAGAAGGAAATTCAGAGTTGATATATAAAGATATTGATTGCATCAATTTAGTAAGATGGAGTAAATGAAAATGTACAACATATTTGCAGATGTGTTAAGAGGTCATTTGATTAAGCCACTGTAAAAGAAGATATTATGAATATTATAAACAGCAATTACTGCTTATGACTTAGCTTTTATTCATAGGATCAATTTTGTTATCTTCTGTCAAATAAACTATACTATGTTATAAACCATCAGTACATATTTATCCACATATAGGAAGGAGTACTGAATGAAATAAAATCTACTAAGATAACTATAGTGAAAAGTTAAACATAAAATTATGATTGATAAAAATACATATATTTTGTTAGTAAAAGTAAAATTCAAATATTTCTGGTAAGCAAATCATATTATCCACCAGCGTATTAGCTATTGGGCTCAGGCAAAAATTAGTAAAGACTTGGACCCATTAGACTATACCTAAAAATAGGTTTCATAACTAGTTGAAACATGAAGACCCCAAATTTCATCTGCTATTCTTTTACCTTTGTGTTCTTGATGATTAAATAATTAGTTCTGCCTTGTAACTTAATACTTTTCAGTCACCAAGTCGCAGGTGCTACCATGATGCCAACCTGACTTTTCTGGGCAAATAGCCTCACCTATGAGTCCTGGAACCCCACCTCCCCAAAATCCTAACCCCCAGAGAAAAATAGAAACAGGCTGCGGGAATGGATGACCTATAAACACCCACGTCAACTACAGAAAACAGTTACAGAAGTCAGATCTCCCATCTTCTGCACCCTATAAAGATCTCTGGTCCATACTCCCAGAGGGAAAAAGAACAGGGAAATTTCTAGTGGAGGGAGTGGGATATTGGACTCTGGTGGTAGGAACTATATGGAATTATACCCTCCTTATACCACAGTCTTATTGATCACTATTAAATCACTAAGAAGATATAAAATGTTAAAAATATAAGCAAGGAATAGAATAAAGGTTGTACTAACATTCTTCTTATTGAAAGTTTGCATATAACTCAGATCACAGAAGATAGGTAGAGTAGGATAGCACTCAAAGACGGAATTATAAAAAAAGTATTCTTGGTGTAGTCAGGTAGCACAGCGGATTAAATGCACAGGGTGCAAAGTGCAAGGACCAGTTTAAGGATCTCTGTTTGAGCCCCCGGCTTCCCACCTGCAAGGGAGTTGCTTCACAGGTGGTGAAGCATGTCTGTAGATGTCTTTCTCTCCCCCCTCTGTCTTCTCCTCCTCTCTCCACTTCCCTCTGTCCTATCTAACAACGATGACAACAATAACCATAAAAAACAACAAGGGTAACAAAAGGGAAAATAAATTAAAAAATAGAGATATGGGGAAAACTGATTTGCACTATAAGTGAGCACATTAAGTAGAACTTCGGGTCTTTCTTAAGTTTCATAGAGTTTTCTCATTCTGTGGTCAAATGCCGTCTAAATAAATTAAATGTCCTTGGCTTCCAATGAATAGGATAGACTATTGGAAAGGCAAAAACTGCACAGAAATATAACTTTACCCATCTGAAAAACACTTCCCTAAAGCAAAACACTGAGAAAAAATACTGATATATGGAAGAGCCAGGGAAAGAATCATCCCTAAATGTATAGAGATACCGCTTAGAAGCCAAACAAGACCAGGAGCATATCAATCTAGAAATCTTAAGTTTCACAGTGAATTTCTTGCAGTGTTTAAAGATGCTTACCTAACTAGAGAAAAGTATGTTTTTGGCCCAGTCTGGTAAATCTTATGAACTATGAAGAGTGTTCATATAACTAGCCCATGCCATAAAAGGAAGACTAATGATCTTTATAAGAGGGATGGGAAAATAGAATAATAGTTAAGCAAAATGACATTCAAGTCTGAGGCTCTGATACCCCAGCTTCATTCTCCAGAGATGAGCAGTGTGTTGTTAGGTCTGTCTGTCATCTATCATCTACCTACCTACCTACCTACCTACCTACCTACCTACCTACCTACCTACCTACCTATTATCTATCTTTCATTACCTCTCATCTAACTATTTTTCTAAATTTCTGTATATTAAGTAAACTATCTTACAGACTATAGAAAAAAAGATATTTCAAACTGAAGAAGATAAAATTCACAGTATCTCACATACAATTGAAAATTACTGGGGGTCTGGTGGTAGGTAGCTCAGCTGGTTAAACGCACATGGCGCAAAGTACGCAAGGACTGGTGTTCAAGGATCCATTTTCGAGTGCCTGTCTCCCCACCTGCAGGGGGGGTGTGTGTCGCTTCACAGGTGATAAAGCAGATTTGCAGATAGATGTCTATCTTTTTCCCCTCTCTGTCTTCCTGTCCTCACTCCATTTCTCTATGTCCTACCCAACAACAACATCAATAACAACAACAGTAATAATAACTACAAAAACGATGAAACAACAAGGGCAACAGACAACTGAAAAAAATAGCCTCCAGGAGCAGTGGATTCGTGGTGCAGGCACCGAGCCCCAGAGATAGCCCTGGAGGAAAAAAAAAAGAAAATTACCAGATACATTAATAAGAAGAATAAAATAAACCCTTAAAAAGATGAAAACTATCTAAATCACCTAATAATTATCAAATTTATTCAAATTGGCAAGGACAGATAATGAAAGAGTTATAATATCTATGTTCTACTTGATTCAAATATTTCAAGGTCAGGAAAAGTAAGAGAGACCCAAGTTGGACAGGTAAAGATGATAAAACTACAATACAAATCCACTGAATGAGCTTAAGACAGAACAGAGATTGCAAAAGTAAACATTACTGAATTTGTGTTACAGTGATAAGAACTCTGCACAGTAAAGTATAGGAAGAAAGAAAATGCTGTTTAAAAATTAAAGGAGTGAACTTCCACCTTCTGCACCCCATAAAGAATTTTGGTACATACTCCCAGAAGGGGAAGACATGTTAGGGGAAGATAACCAGAGAGCCCGGAACTCCATTTCCATCAAGACCTGGAAAAAAAAGAGAGAAAGAAAGAAAGAAAAAGAAGGAAAGCAAAAGGATGAGAGAAAAGAAGAAGGAAAGAAAGGTAAAGAAAGAATGATACTTTAGTAGATGTGACTTATAAAGAAAGAGAAGGCAGGACCATTAAAAATGGATATATATATATATCAACCCATATCTGTGATCTTGGGAGAACCTCTGCAGTTTCCAATGGAGGGAATGGGGCACAGAACTCTGGTTGTGAAGACAGTGTGGAATTATATCCCTGTTATCTTATAATTTTGCAAATTAACATTAAATCTCTACTAATTTTTTTAAAACATTAAGCGAACATCAGTGAGTTACAAGATTTAAAGTACACATAATTGAATTCCTAAATGGAGATGAATTGAAAAGCAGAAAATATTTGAAAAATTGGCTAAAAATTTTAATTTGGTAAACATTATCAATGAACATATCTAGGAATATAAAAAGCATAAAAGACATGAAGAAAACAAGAGGAAAGAATAAGCTTTCAAATTTATTTAAAATAGTGTACTGAAACTGTCAGAGGGAAACAGGTGCTAGATAAAGAGATGAAGAGACAATATTCCTATTCAAAATGTGTGCAAACGAGAAGACACTTTAATTTAAGCTACTGAATAAAATGAGCAAAACTCGAATTTTGTACCAAGCAACTATTCACATGATTTATTTTTCTTTTAATTCCTTGTGTGCTTCCATTGATTCTTTTTCTACAATGCAGGAGTCCCTGATTGCCTGCTGATGCATCTCTGCAGTGTACTGGTGGGTGGGTATGATAAGGAATTTCTTTCAAGACCCAGAAAATAAAAGGAGAATGAGCCATATGCTTTTTTTCTCGTGGATTTCCCTCTATTTCACTTTATACTATATATGTGGAAAATATACATGTGTCATTTTACACACACACACATACTTCTATATGATAAAAATTAGCATAGTCATTTATTGTATGAGAGAAAGAGATTTTGAGAGGCAGACTCAATCACTTCATCTGTGACCTTTCAATATATACAGGACCCATGAATATTCCTTTGAATACTAGGTAGTTTCTTAAAAGTGTTGGAAAGCACATTCTTGTGAGGGAACTCTAATTTTACTTTAATTTTAAGTTTATTAAGCAATGGTACAATGGTATATAATCAGTGTTATTTTTGCTTGTTCATTTTTTAAATAATTTATTTGTTGTGAGGGGAGAGAAAGAGAGAGAGAGAGAGAGAGAGAGAGAGAGAGAGAGAGAGAGAATGGCTATAGCACTGGTAATCTCTGGTGGAAGGTAATACTGTAGATTCAATCTGCACTCTCTGAAGCCTCAAGCATCCAAATTGATGTTCTAACAGATTGTATTATCTCCCCAGCCATCAATGTTATTTTAATTAAAATATATGTTTTATAATATAGCTCCTCTATAATCTACTTACATTAAAATCATACTAAAATACTTAAAAGTTAATTTTTAAGATATTTCAATTACCCATCACCTAACCAACCACTGCTATTCAGAAGTTAAAACTAGGTGTCTAAATCAATTAATATTCAGAAAACTTCCATTTTCCATATAATGTGCAATTCTGATACTTCATTCATGTTCTTATTGTACAACTGCACCAAGAACAATCTTAAGGACATGGATGAGAAAAGCTTTACTATTATCCCTAGCTGATTTAAGCAGCGATGAAGAAGTTTTTAGTAGAGGAAATGTTCAGATCACAAAATTATTGTCACTCCGTTTTTTCTCTCTGTCTTTGGTTCTGTTACTTATGACTTCCTGCCACTTAGAATAAAAAGAACAAACTACAAACAAAACATCATAAAGACTGATTTCATTTTGCATGTAAAGGAATTAATCCCTTATAGTCTATTTGATTAAATCATTTTTGTTTCTACAAAAAATGTGGCATTTACTGAATACCTTATTCTCAAAGATTCTTTTTTAGGTAAGGCTAATTAGAAGAAGAAAAATGTATAAACTGGTGATAAAAAAAATGTATAAACTATTCCCTATACACCCATCCTGATTAAATATAGTTTGTCCCTTTTCTTTATAGTGACCTTTCAAACATTTTATTTGGCATCTACACTGCACCAAGAGATTCTCATTACAACATTTATATTGCCATCCACTCTCTTGCATATTTAGAATTCATGGGATTTAGTTTGTTGGAATTCGACTTAGATTTTTGTACAGAAGCCTATCAGCTGATTCACACATGTAGTAGAAAGTTTTGTCACTCAGAAATCAATACCTATCTCCAGGGAGATATTTCACTCACATTCTGTCCCTTTTGGCTTGTCTATTTAGAGATTCTTTTCACAATTCAGGCTCTAATGATTTTTGTCACCAAACGCTTATGTTCACGCAATTTTAATAGTTGTTTTGGATTTGGAGGCAATTGGTCAGAGGTTTGCTTAGGATTTTTCCTTCGTACTTGAGTTCTTCTTGAGTAATAAGGAGCCAATGTATCATGGTGCACTAAAAGAATATCTTCAACATTAAAAAGCCTTATAAAACAATGACAATACCCTTGCACACACACACACACACACACACACACACACACACACACACACACAAACTGAAACTTGCAGTAGCTCTGAGTTGCCAAAATGTGTTTGACTTTTATTACCATTGTGATATTTTTAGTGATCTCTATAGAAATTGAACAGATGGCTTTGTGTTATAATGGAAGAACAATTATCATTAAATGGGTAATGATCTACAACATGTGAGAAAGGAAAAATTCTTTTTATGAGTTCTCTGAAAATGCTTTTTCTCCCATATAGGTGGCAATTTTGTGAACTCTAGAATATTTTGAAGAACTAAAGGCATAATGCCAGTTAACAAGCATGAACCACTTTAAAAAATATATATTTATTTATTTTTGCATGAACCACTTTACTCACATTAAGTGCATCTTCCTCACATGCTCTTTTCCCTACAAGTCTCCACATTGTCTGTGACACTGTATCTCCAACTTGAACTGTTAAGGCTCATGTAAACAACCCAGAATTAGAGAGTGTAGTCAGGGCTGCTAAGCCTGGGACAAGGTGTTGAAGTAGTCAAGGAGAAGGAAGAAAATTCTCTTAAAGATTTCTGACTGGGAGCAAATAGAAAAGTAAGGTTTTGAAAGACTTTGACAGCAACAAAGTCAAAGACACTAATGCAAGAATAACTGCCTGGATAAGTTCCCAGTGGGAAGCTTCATGAGTGATGAAATAGAGCTGCAGGTGTCTCTCTGTTTCTTTTGCTTTCTATCTCCCCTTCCCTCTTGATTTCTGGCTATCATATATATATATATATATATATATATATATATATATATATATATATATATGATAATACCTACTCAAAATAATGCTCAGCAACTGCAAATAGTGACCATATTACAATGATGAAAGTGGTGGTAGCGTAATAAAATACTGAAAGCAGTATAAGAGCTTGGAAACAAATGGAGATGGTAGCAATAAGGGATTTCTTTCAATTATACTCCCTGTAGAGACAAGCTTTGCTCCTCTACCTCAATACAAACGCCGCCATCGCCATCTTAGTTGACTTTCATCTCTGCCTAACTGCAGCCTCACCACCTAGACCAGACAATAGGAAACTTACACTGGGATCCCTTAGAAGATTTAAAGTATCCCGTCACTGTTACAGGCTAGAGAAAGCATTTGTGTGATATATAAAGTCATTTCAGGAAAAAGAAAACAATAACTTATGATGTACAAAAATCTTGGAGATACTCTATTAAGATGTTTAAAGTCACACTTTTATTTTTTTATTTATTAAAAGGAAACACTGACAAAACCATAGGATAAGAGGGGTACGGCTTCACACAATTCTCACCACCAGAACTCCCTATCCTATCCCCTCCCCTGACAGCTTTCCTATTCTTTAACCCTCTGGGAGTGTAGACCCAAGATCATTGTGGGATGCAAAAGGTTGAAGGTCTGGCTTCTGTAATTTTTTCCCTGCTGAAAGTGGGCATTGACAGGTTGATCCATACTCCCAGCCTGTCTCTCTCTTTCCCTACTGAGGAAGGGCTCTGAGGAAGTGGAGCTCTAAGACACATTGGTGGCATTGTCTGTCCAGGGAAGTCTGGTTGGCATCATGCTAGCATCTGGAACCTGGTTATTGACAACAGAGTTAACATACAAGCCAAACAAATTGTTGACCAATCATGGACCTAAAGGCTGTATGCTTATAATTCTTCAGTAATACCAGTAATTATACACTTAACAAAGCCTTATCCTTTTTCTCCATTCTTTTTTTGTTGCTGTTGCTCTTGTTTTGTTTTTGTTTGGTGGGACCAGAGTCTTCTACATATGTGATAACACCATTTCAGGTTTTTTTTTTTTCCTTTGTTCTACTAAAGGTACAAAGAGAGATGGAGAGATAGCACAACCTCTGAATTTCCCTTGTTTGCTTTAGGACCTACCAGGAATCTGCTGAGTCTCAAATCTGGTTCTCCTGTATTACAATACAAGTCCCCAGTTAGTGAGCTATTTTCCTACCATTTTTCTACTTTTAATGCTCTCTACTCTGAACATATATGCTTCTTTTTCAATTTCCTCCTATAGATAAGGCTACCCACTTACACTGTACCTTCCAGAATGGTTATTCTGTTACACACAAACTCTCCCAAACTTTTATCTCTTTGGCAAACATTGGATGCATCTCAGCATCTCATCTTAACTAAAACATTAGCTTGACAAAGATACTTTATTTAAAAGGAATCTGCCTTCTTATACCTTTGTTGAAAAGAACTACAGGTTTATAAGAGGTCCTTAAACGTGTGTGTGTGTGTGTGTGTGTGTGTGTGTGTGTGTGTGAGAGAGAGAGAGAGAGAGAGAGAGAGAGAGAGAGAGAGAGAGAGAGGGAGAGATTTAATAATGATTGACAAAAGTGTTCAAATTACATACAATTCCCAACATCAAAGTTTCGTACTCTAGCCCTTCCATTTATGGGGTACAGAAGATGGAATGTCTAGCTTCTGTAATAGCTTCTCTGCTGAACATGGATATTGACAGGTTGGTACATATCTCCAGATTGTTTCTATCTTTCCCTGATAAGATAGGACTCTGGGGAGGTGAGGTTCCAGGACACGTTGGTGAAGTCATCTGCCTGGGCAAGTAAGGATGTTATGAAACTTTTATGATTCACTATGCAGTACGTGCAGAAATATTAAATTTTTGCATTAACCAATGTTTCCTCTTGTTCCTATACTGTTTTGTTGTTGTTGTTGTTGTTGTTAGTGAGTTCCCTACATTCTCTGTTTTCTTCTACAACTCTGTTGTACTGTTCCATCTGTTCATTTTGTCTTTCTCTTTTCTCATCTTCCCTTTTCTTTTCTTTTATTTATTTATTTATTTATTTATTTATTTATTTATTGTTATCTTTGCTTATTTATTGGATAGAGAAAGCCAGACATCGAGAGGGAAGGGGGTGATAAAGAGGGAGAGAGAAAACCACTTGCAAAGCTTTCCCCCTGCAGGTGGGAACCAGGGCCTCGAACTCAGGTCCTTGCACACTGTAATGTGTGTGCTTAACCAGGTGCACCACCACCGAGGCCCATTTTTCTTTTGTTTCTAATTTCCCTTTTCTTTTTGGTATTGGAGGGTTGCAGAATCTTGAGCAAACATGATTTTACTAGTCAGTTTTTTTTTCTTTTTCTTTTCTCTGTATCTCTCCTTCTCCTTTTTCTCCTCTTCCTTCTCCTCCTCTTCTTCCTCCTCCTCATTCTTCTCCTTCTTTCTCCTCCTCCTCCTCTTCTTTCTTCTTCTCCTTCTTTTTTTGGTTTAAGGTAGACAAATAGATAGAGAAAGAAGGAAATACTTCATATAACTTCAACTTTTCACAAAACTACCCCTTGTGTTGTGTGTTGTTCCCATGTAATGCTGGTGACTTGAACTTGAGTCCTTTCCCATTGGACACCATGTGTTCTACCCTCTATTTCCATTCTTGAGAGACCTGTTGAATTGCAAATCCAACATTTCTAACTTACTGAATTCTTCAAATTGCATTTTGGAAACTCATTTCTGAAGATATTCTGTGGAATTTGCTATTCCAAGACCCTTATAGAAATTTGATCTCGGGAGTCCGGCTGTAGCGCAGCGGGTTAAGCGCAGGTGGCGCAAAGCACAAGGACCGGCATAAGGATCCCGGTTCGAACCCCGGCTCCCCACCTGCAGGGGAGTCGCTTTACAGGCAGTGAAGCAAGTCTGCAGGTGTCTATCTTTCTCTCCTCCTCTCTGTCTTCCCCTCCTCTCTCCATTTCTCTCTGTCCTATCCAACAATGACAACAACAATAATAACTACAACAATAAAACAACAAGGGCAACAAAAGGGAATAAATAAATAAAATAAATATTTTAAAAAATTAAAAAAAAAGAAATTTGATCTCACTTTCATATGACTATAAATTTTCTAACTATTCTACCTTTACTCTTTACAACTGTAATTACAAGTGCTCCAGAAATGAAGATATCCCATTTAACTGAATTGATTCCATTACTCCTTTCCACCAAAAACTAGAACCACATCATCTGATATTCCGACCTTATACTTTTGATAAATGTATGATACATTTTTAAATCTTCTCTAAAATCTTCTGAGTTGGATGTACTCATTTTTTATTTAAACTACTCTTCATTAACAATAATTATTTCCAGTCAATAGTTCCAAACAATTTTGACACAAATTCGCTATCAGTTTTATATTTTATGCAGTGATATAGACTAATAAAAAAAGACCATCTGTCAAAAACTAACTTACCTGTAATTAGTAGTAAACACCCTAGTTATCACCTAAAATAACTGCATCCAATTAATATTCTTCTCCTATCTTATATCAAAAGGATGATGACTTATCCTAGTGTGTGCACTGAAAAATGAAATGCCAGTGTGTTGAGTTGGAAGTGTGGAGTTATTGAACCTTCTCAGCAACAGATGTGTTTATTAGACACATGCCAAAATTTATCTATTTTTATTACAAAGAGAACTTTGGGTAGTATGGTTGAGAATATTTGCTAAGAATAAGAAAGTACACTAAAGATGTTCACCATAACTCAGATAATACTTCAAAATTCCAGAAATGGAATGATGAGTAACTATAGGGTTCTTGCTGTGGGGGTGAGTGCCTGAATAATTTCACCAGTCCTGGAGACCATTTCTCCCTATTTCTTCAGGTAGACTATCAGTTATAGACAGGATAGATGACAGATAGATAGAAGATAAAGAGAAGTAGATAGAGGCAGCCAGGTGTAGAGCCTCAGGTTAAGCGCACATGGCAAAGTGCCAGGACTGTTGTTAAGTATCCCTGTTTCAGACCCTGGGTCCCCACCTGCAGGGAGGTTGCTTCACAGGGGGTGAAGCAGATCTGCAGGTGTCTATTCTTTTCTTCCCCTCTCTGACTTTCCCTCCTTTCTCGATTTCTCTCTGCCCTATCCAACAACAACAATATCAATAGCAACAGCAGCAATAATGAAAACAACAAGGGAAACAAAATGAAAAGAGAAGATAGATAGATAGATAGATAGATAGATAGATAGATAGATAGATAGATAGATAGATGATAGATGATACCAAAAAAGAAGGAAAGAAAGGAGAGACACCACAATACTGTTTTACTATTCATAGAGTTTCCGTCCTGCAAGTGCTACTATGTGATAGTCAGGGACTCAATCAACTTCAGGTCCTCACATATTGTCACATGTGCACTTTACTAGATTAATCTCCTCCTGACCCCTAATATAATGTTTTAAGAGCTAGTGTTAGAAGGAACTGAGCAGTGGCACACCCAGTAGAACATTTATAAACAATGAAAATAATTATAAACAATTAAAATGAACACAGTGGTGCATATTTGCTTTTCAGTTAGTGCTTCCATATCCACTGGATAAATGGCTAGGAGTGGTATTATTGGATCATGAAGTATTCCCATTTTTACTTACTTTAACACTCTCCGTAATGTTTCCCACAGGGGCTGCACCGATTTGTATTTCCAGGAACAATATCAGAGTTCCTTTATATCCACATATTCATCAGTACTTATATGGCTTAACTTTTATTTAATATTTATTTATTTATTTACTTATTCCCTTTTGTTATACTTGTTTTATTGTTGTAGTTATTATTATTGTTGTTGTTAGATAGGACAGAGAGAAATGGAGAGAGGAGAAGACAGAGAGGGGAAGAGAAAGACACCTGCAGACCTGCTTCACCACTAGTGAAGCAACTCCCCTGCAGGTGGGGAGTCGAAAGTTTGAACAGGGATCCTTACATAGATCTTTGTGCTTTGCCTCACCTACGCTTAACCCCTCTATACCACCACTCAACTCCCATTACTTAGCTTCTTAAAGGATAACAGAGGAGGAACCCAGGGGGAACAAATGGGGAAGTAAATATGAAGGAATAGTGGGACAAAGGAGAAAGTAGTGGAATGGGAAGTATGACAGTAAATGAGGAGTGAGTTTTGACTGTGGATTAGAACACTACACCTTGTGCTTTGACAGCACTACATTTCCTTGAGCAAAGTTTCAGCACAAGGATGGAATTATATTTAATTTTATTTTTTTAATACTTTTATTTATTTAATAGATAGAGGCAACCAGAAATTGAGAGCAATGGAAATATAGAGGGGGGAGAGACAAAGAGACACATACACTCTTACTTCACCACTTATGAAGCTTTCCCACGTACAGGTGTGGACTGGAGACATGAATCTTGGTCCTTGCACATTGTAACATGTGCACTCAACTAGGTCAGCCACCACTTGGCTCAAAAATCCTCTGTGTATTTCTCCTCCTCGTTCTTCTTCTTTTCTCCCCCCCCTTCCTCTTCTTCTTTTCTCCTCCTCCTCCTCCTTCTCCTTCTCCTCCTCCTCCTTCTTTTTTTCTTATTCTTCTTTTTCCAGAACAAAGCTCAGCCCTGTCTTAAGCTAGTGGTGCCAGGGATTGAATTTGGGGTCTCAGAGCCTCAGACATGAGAGTCTTTTGCATAACTGTCATGCTAGCTCACTTGCCTTTGGAATTCTCTTTAGAGTCAAAGTCCCCAACACATGAAAGTCTATCAAAAGGTGATTAATACTCTTGTATGGGGTGTGGGGGTGTGGGAGGTCAAGGTTCAAGCAGAATAGTGTTCCTTTTAATTTTCAACATTCTTTTTTTTTTTCAATTATCAAACAAGAGTGGGGATTCTTGGGTTAATTCAGTTATAAAGAAATGAAGAACATTCTTTAAAAAAAATAATTCTTTATTGAGGGATTAATGGTTTACAGTCAACAGTAAAATATAATAGTTTGGAGCCCATATTCAGCACAATAGCTGATCCAGCTTTCTAGCACCTTTTCCAACTATGACCACCATCTCCCCAGACAATAATCTGGGTCTACTTGCATCCTGCATATTAGCATTTACTTGCATAAAGTCATGGGCCCCTTGGAATATACCTAAAATAGACCTATGAGCTTTTTTACATAAAAGAGACTCCAAAACTTCAACATTAACATTCCTGCCTTTAGGTTCATGATTAGTCAACAATTTGTTCTGCTTTATATCTTAACACTTTTTCAGTCATCAGGTTCCAGATGATACCATGATGCCAACCGGACTTCCCTAGGCAGATGGTCCCACCAATGTGTCCAGGAGCCTCACCTCCCCAGATCCCTACCCCATTAGGGAAAGGCTAGGAGTATGGATAGACCTTCCAATGCCCACATTCAGCGGGAAGTAATTACAGAAGCCAGACCTTCTACCTTCTGCACCCCATAATGATCTTGGTTCCATACTCCCAGAGGGATAAAGAATAGGAAAGCTTCAAGGGAGGGGATGTGATAGAGAATTCTGGTGGTGGTAATTATGTGGAAAACTGCTCCTCTTATCCTATAGATTTATAAATACTTGTATTTTATAAATGATAAGAGAAAGAAAATCAAGTCAACAAAAATACAATAGTTTGCACATGCATATCATTTCCACATAACAATATAGCCCCCACTAGGTCCTCCTCTGTCATCATGTTCCAGGACCTGAACCCTCCTCCCAGCCCAGAGTCACTTACTTTGGTGCAATACAACAACTCCAGTCCAAAAAGAATATAATTTTTTTTCAGAACCAGCAAAATTTAACATCACTACAAACTAGTGGTAAAAGCAAAACAAACAACCAAAAAACAATGCCACCATATCAGTGAGGGCATATTATGGGCTTGGGAGGCATGCGAGCTGTGAGAAGTTTCCTTCTCAATTCATTTAACAGCATTCACCATCTAAAAAACAAGCAGCAGGTAAAGCTACAGACACCAGAGAGAGCCCAAGGCATGGAGGGATAGTATCACCAACTCTATTTGCTGGAAAGATTTAATTTGGAAACCAACTTGGGAGCCATCAGGCGAATGAAGTGTAGTTATTACCCTGTAAAAGTCCATCTGATGCTTGAGTAATAGACACACTGGGAATCATGCACTATGCTTCTTCCACAAAGTAGTTGGGAGGTGCCCTAGAGAGTGCTTATCATGCATGCAGGCAGTTATCTGGACCTGAGCTCGAGTTCTCGAAGGCTTAGCAACAGTTCACCTTTGCATTTGCCCCTGGTATCTTCACAGGCGACTCCCCTGCAGGTGGGGAGACTGGGGCTCGAACAGGGATCCTTATGCTGGTCCTTGCGCTTTGTGCCACATGCACTTAACCCACTGCTGTATAGCCCAACTCCTTTGTCGCAAA
Source organism: Erinaceus europaeus (assembly GCF_950295315.1). Taxonomy (NCBI): domain Eukaryota; kingdom Metazoa; phylum Chordata; class Mammalia; order Eulipotyphla; family Erinaceidae; genus Erinaceus; species Erinaceus europaeus. Next base: position 33,994,472 of record NC_080175.1, read on the forward strand.
CTTTTTATTTTTTTATTATTTTTTTATTTTTTTATTTAAGATACCACCTCACTCCTGTAAGAATGGCATACATCAAAAAGGACAGCAGCAACAAATGCTGGAGAGGTTGTGGGGACAGAGGAACCCTTTTACATTGCTGGTGGGAATGTAAATTGGTACAGCCTCTGTGGAGAGCAGTCTGGAAAACTCTCACAAGGCTAGACATGGACCTTCCATACGATCCAGTAATTCCTCTCCTGGGGTTATACCCCAAGGACTCCATAACACCCAACTGAAAAGACGTGTGTACTCCTATGTTCATGGCAGCACAATTCATAATAGCTAAAACCTGGAAGCAACCCAGGTGCCCAACAACAGATGAGTGGCTGAGAAAGCTGTGGTATATATACACAATGGAATACTATGCAGCTATCAAGAACAATGAACCCACCTTCTCTGACCCATCTTGAACAGAGCTAGAAGGAATTACATTAAGTGAGCTAAGTCAGAAAGATAAAGATGAGTATGGGATAATCCCACTCATCAACAGAAATTGACTAAGAAGATCTGAAAGGGAAACTAAAAGCAGGACCTGACCAAATTGTAAGTAGGGCACCAAAGTCTCAAACTTTTTAAAGCACAGACTGTGTCTTTTTAATCCATAGGCTGAGGTTGAGTCTTCAATATGCTGACTCTCTTAAAAAACCTAGACCAGGGAGGACAGAAAAAACCAGTGGCACAGCTATATACAAGTAATGTCAAAGTACATAAATTATGGTGATGCTGTGTATGACACAGAAAATCCTAACAAAGGGATATTTCAAAGTTAACCCAGTTGCCAAGTAATATGATTATTTCAATAACTATCTATTGTCTTCTTAACCCTAAGGCAGCAGGAACCTCCCATTTCCTCTATAGAGCCTCTAATACCTATTTATTAAGAAGTCATCAGTGAATTATATTTAATTGTTGAAATTATTTTCTCAAGAATTATACTCGCCTCAGTCAGAAAGAATTTGAAATAGAAAAAAATGTGTTTTTATTTTTTTTCTGTAATCAGGAGGCTGAACATATAAAGCATCTTAAAAGGAAAATAATTAGAAAGGAGAGATACATTTAATATATTAATAGCAGCCATTAGATGCCAATTGAGGGAATAAGAGGTTTGTTCATGAATTGTTGTTATATAAATGCTTGAGAAATAAAGAAAACAGCTTGGGAAATTAATGAACAGCTTGTAAATTACTTTGAATCATATAGTTAGCTAACTTTTCTAACTGGGGACTCCTCTCAACTCCTATTAATCCAGTTGTTCCTCAATGAGAGCAGGAATTAGAAATTTACAGTTAAATATCAATATAGAAAGATAGCCCAAGCACATTAGTGAAAGTATTACAGTCACTGAAATATGATTGTATGTAAAGGCTCATATGATTTAAAAATCAAGACATGGCTTTAATTCAACTTCTATCAAAATTCCTATGAAAATTTTCAAAAAATTCCAAAATTTGTTCCAAGAAATTTATAATCACCAACGAAGACAAAAATAGAGAGAGCTAGGTGGTCAAGTACCCACATTACCCCCCACATTAGTACTCAGATTCAAGCCCAGGTTTCCTACCTGTAAGAGTTAAGCATTGGGTCTAGGTGGTGGTGCACCTGGTTGAGCACATCAGTTACAATGTGCAAGGACCAGGTTCCCCAGGTCCCCACCTGCCAGGGGAAAACTTCACCTATGGTGAAGCAGTGCTTCAGCCCCAACCACCGTGTGTGTGTGTGTGTGTGTGTGTGTGTGTGTGTGTGTGTGTCTTCTTCTTCCTCTCAATTTCTGGCTGCCTCTAGCCAATATAATAATAATAATAATAATAATAATAATAATAATAATTAAAGGGTTGAGCTTCCTGAGTGGTAAAGTAGTGCTGCCGGTGTCTCTCTGTTTCTCCCTCTCTATCCTCCCTCCCCTCTCAATTTCTCTCTATCCTATCAAATAAAAGAAAGAAGAAAGAAAAAAGAAATAAGCTCTTTAGAGAAAAACATAAATGTTTGTTAGTGTATGGAGAAACAATCTTCCACACTGTTGGTGGGAATATGATCCAGCATATCAATAAACCATATAAAATTACTTAGGTAATAAAATGCAACTACTACTTAATACATCTATTCAATTCTGGGTATATAGCCAAAGAAAATAAAATTGATATTTCTAAGAAATATGTGCATTTTGATGTTAATTGCATGGAATGATGTATATTTGTTAAATATATATTTTGCCATCTGGAGGGCATTATACAGGCTAAGCAGAGAAAGACAAATACAATATGGTATATTTTATATACGGAGTCTGAATCCAATATTCCTATTTTAAGACTCCACTGGAAAGTCAAATTATGCTCTCAGTTACTTGAAGGTGAGGAAAGTGGGCATATACTAATTAAAAGGTGCACGGTTTCCTTGGGGTGTATTCCCAGAAGAGGAATTCAGCCACCATGTTGTCTCTCCCTCCCAATTATGTGTCATTTTTTAGATAAATAGAAATACAGAGAGTAAAAGAGATCATAACACTGAAGTTTTCTTCATTGTAGTGAGGGCCAGGCTCAAACCTGGGTCATATCTATGGGAAACCATAGACCATATGGTCAAATCTATGGCAAATAGCTCAAGATATTTCAATAGTCTGAACTCTTAACATCCCATCCCAAAAGATCTGCATACATCTGTGTTCATAGCAACACAAATTTTAACATCAAAGCCCGGAAACAACCTAGTTGTTCAACAACAGATGAGTGACTGAGCAAGTTATAGTTTATAAACACAATGGAATCATACTCAGCTATTAAGAATGATGAAATCACATTCTTCACCTTTACTTGGATGGAACTTGAAGGAATCATGTTAAGTGAGATAAACCAGAAAGAGAAGAATGGATATGCGATGATAGCACTCATGCGCAGAACTTAAGAAACAAGAACAGAAAAGGGAAACAATGTAAAACTTGGACTGATGGTGTCTTACTTCAAATAGAAAGATTCTGAGTAGGGAGCGCAGAATGGGACTAGTTTTTGTAGTTTTTTAAATTTTTAAAAAAATTTTATTTATAAAATGAAAATATTGAAAAGCTCATAGGATAAGTAGAGTATGATTCCACACAATTCTGAACACCAGCACTTCATATCCCATGACCTCCCTTGATAGCTTTCCTATTCTTTATCACTCTGGGATTATTGACCCAGGATCACTATGGCGTGGAGAAGGTGGAAGGTCTGGCTTTTGTAATTACTTCCCCAATGAATATGGGCATTGGCAGGTTTATCTATACTCCCAGCCTGTCTCTCTCTTTCCCTAGTGGGGCAGGGGTCTGTGGAGATGAGGCTCCAGGACACATTGGTGGGGTCATCTGCCAAGGGATGTCAAGTTGTCATCATGGTAGCATATGGAACCTGGTGGCAGAATAATGAAGCTGAAGGGTGACATTCCATGTCTGACATCTCTGGACATGGTCTGAAGTAGGCTGAGGTGTACTATTTGCATTGCTTTGGTTGGGATCAGCAGATGAAGTATCAGTTGGTATGAAATGAGAAGCATGGAGGAAACTGAGCTCCAACTTAGAGGTTCCAGGATGGGAGAAAAATGGGCTTTATAGAGGAAGGGGAAGGTTCCTGCTGTCTAAGGGTTTAAGAAGGCAACAGAGAGTGACTGCTATCACCAAATTATTTGGAAATTGGGTTAACTTTAAAAATTCCATTATTAATATTTGCTGTATCATATAAGACCTCACCATAATTTATGTCCTTTCATTCTATTTACATATAACTGTATTTTTAATTTTTATTTATAAAAAGGAAACACTGACAAAACCATAAGATAAGAGGAGTTCAACTCCACACAATTCCTATTACCAGAACTCTGTAACCTCTCCCCTCCCCTGATAGTTTTCCTATTATTTAGCCCTCTGGGAGTGTGGGCCCAGGGTCATTATGGGGTGCAGAAGATGGAAGGTCTTGTTTCTGTAATTACTTCCCCATTAAACATGGGCATTGGCAGGTCAGTCCATTCTCCCAGCCTGTATCTCTCTTTCCTTAGTGGAGCAGAACTCTGGGAAGTTGGGCTCCAGGACACATTGGTGGAGTCGTCTGCCCAGGGAGGTCTGGTTGGCATCATGGTAGCATCTGGAATTTGGTGGCTGAAAAAAAGAGTTAACATATAAAGCCAAAAAAATTGTTGACTGATCATAAACCTAAAGGCTGGAATAATGCAGGTGAAGATTTGTGGTCTCTGTTTTGAAGATATCTACTAGACCTATTTTAGTTATATTTTAAAGGGCGCATGACTATACTAGGTTTTTTTCCTGAGCCTGATATCTGATATGCAGGTGGACCCAAGTTATTATCTGGGGAGATGATGTCATGGCTGGAAAAAAGGCTACAAAGCTGGATCAAGGAAGAGAGTAGCTCCTAAATATGGAAAAGTTGTATAAATATTGTTGACTATATACCCCACAGATTTGATCTATGGCACATATTCAGCATAGGAGCCTATGTAACCTCTGAATTCCTGTAGGTCTGAGCTCACATTCTGTGGTTATGAGTAGGAACATTCCCAGCTGCTCCAATTTCAGCAGCCCTCTTCCTCAGATGGTAGATAGAGTATATATTATCCAGCCTCCCTTCGGAGGATGAACATTGTCTACCTTTATTGATTCACATTAAGGCCAAGGTCCTATGGGAGCCCACAAAGGGGTCTATTGTGTTGTTCCTGATAGAGATGACTGGTAACAATGGAGAGAGGGATCTATTTGAGGTCTAGGACCCTCATTTCTGTGTGGTAATCCCAGAACTTTTGCTTTCAGGTATATATGTCTCCTTAATTTATGAATTCATGTGAACATAGGCCCTATCTCATGGGACCTGGTCTATATCAAGGTTTTGGGACTTTGTTAGGAAATGAACCAATTGAAATGGAATTAGGGAATCCTATGAGAAACAAAGGCCTCACCTTAGTAATGAGGTTGTAGGGTTTACATTCCACACAGGATGTCTCTGCACACTGTCTGAAGTGAAGCATACAAAGGTGATACGGGCTGCATTGATTAGATTGGGTTCAGCATATGCAATATCATTTGGTATGAATTGAGAGAAGCATGCAGGAAAGTGAGCCTCACCCTAGAAGTCAGGACCGGGAAAAATATGTGCTTTATAGAGGAAGTGGGAAATTCCTGCTCTTTTAGGGTTTAGGAAGGCAATAGATAGTTATTGCTGTAATGAAAATATTTGGCAATTGGGTTAAATTTGAAAATCCCATTGTTAGGATGTGCTGTATCATACAAGAACTCACCATAATTTATGTCCTTTGACATTATTTATATATAGCTATGTCTTATAAAGTAATGCCACCATTTACTTCTTTTCTCCCAAGTCGAAGCTTTTAGAAAAGTCAACATTTCAAAGAACAAGTCATTATTAGAAGTGTATTAACAATTTGAGTCCACTGTTAAAATTCAGTCTGGTTACATGTTTGAAGTCTTAAGTGCTTAGACTGAAAGAAGATATACTCAGCCTATGGTCTGTGCATTAAAAGTTTTGAGACAACCAATCAGTTTTCCCCCTCATGTTAATTAAATAGTCATTTATGACATTCAAAGTTAATAGAAATGTGCATCAACATCTTTCCACCACCAAAGGACTGTGTACCAACCCTCTCTCCCCCGTGTGAAGCTGAATATATAACTGTATCTAATAAAGTGCTGCCATCGGTTGCTTCTGTTCTTCCTGATCTAAGTTTTCAGCAGATTTAATATTTCAAATAAGAAGTCATTATTAGAAATGCATTAACTATTTGTGGCCACTGTTTAAATTCAGTCTGATTATCAATTTGAATTTTTAAATGCTTAGGTTGAAGGAACATATACTCTGAGCTATGGTCTATGCATCAAAAACTTTGAGCCATTCAATACATTTTTTTTTCTCATAGTAATTAAATAGTGATTTATATGACTATAAGTTAATAGGAGTGTATAGCAACACCATTCCCACCACCAAAGGTCTATTTTGCCCTCATCCAGATGTTTTTACTTTGGTACCATACTCCAAGAAAATGTTTTTTTTTTTCTTTTTTTCTGGTGGTGGTGGTGCAGGAGTTCCTGGTACAGGATGATGGACCAAATTTGGAGGTGAGGTTGTTTTGAAGACACCTATCTTAGTGAGATGAAAAGCTGAACCCATGTTTCCATAGCTGTACTATAAACCATTAACCTTCCAATAAAAATAAATAAATAAGGAGGAAAAGGTTATTACATGCCATGTGAATGTGGTCCCTTCTTATTTTGTCATATATTCAGTTTCAATGGTAGGAAGAATGATTCAGAGAAGTCCATCCCACATAATCACTACTCATAATGTTACTGTACTTTATATCTGAAATTTGCTGATAAAATAAATCTCAGTCATTTTAAGTAGAAAATAAATACTAAAAGAGAACTCTGTGAGATGATTGAGTTGTGACTTTACCTGACTTGGGTAATTATTTCAGAATGAATAGGAGTTATCACATTGCAAATTTTAAATATACATGTAATCTTGGTTTTCAGTTATATCACTACAAATCTGGAACAAGATAAATAACATTAAAAGCAGATAGATGCATGTATGAGTGTTGGAGTGAAATTAGTACAGCACTTTTTTGTGTAGGAATATGAATCACTGAATCTGCAGTCATAATTCAACTTCCTTGCTCTGATTTACTTCATTCAATTCTCAGTGAAATTGCCACTGCAGTTTGAAGACAATTGTGACTTGATGGACCATGTAAATTATAAGAATAGCACACAATTTAAACTATTTTGTTCTTGATCAGTGCATAATTGGTAATGTCTCCAGATTCCAGATCATCCTTTTGTTTCTAAAAATCTTGCTGTTAACATTAATCAAGTTCAACATTTCTCCATTACTAGATTAAAAAAAATAAAAGGGAGATTATTCTATGACTATTAGGCTATGTTTCTCAAGGCCTCAAATAAACTCAATTGCTTTATACTTTGGCTTGTTTATCAGAGTAAAGTAGCATTTATATTTTCAGCACAACCCACAATTTTAATAATTATGCTATTTAGAATTACTGTTTAACACAAATATATTATAAATAAAATATTACATTTATAAATTTTAGAGAAAGATTTATATTCTATCAGTATTGTATGGACTAATATTTTTCGTTGTTGTTCTGTGTTCTGATCCTATTTTGCCATCCTTTCTTTCTTCCTTATTTCTGTCCCAGTTCTTATTTAACCTTTTAATAATTCTTTTTTTTTCTCACTTGCTCTTCATGCCTGCATGATTCCACCACTCTTGGAAAACTATGTTTTAGTTTGTTTTCTGTTTAAAAGTGTGTATTCAATCATGTGAGCTTTCTTTGAGCTCTAAAGATGATCTTCTTCCTTTTTTCACACTTATTATACAAAATTCAGTTTCTCATACAAAGTTGAATAATAAAAATAAATGAATAATGAAAACCAGTTATTAATATCTACATGTTCATTTAAATCAGAATAATCTAATGAGGGTATGCTAATTAAAATATCTTCTTAGGAAATTACAAGTAAAACTTTAATTAAGGAGAAGTTAGATAAATCAATAAGTTAGAAGTTCTCACAGCAAAATCTGACTGAGTTTGGAGTATGGCACCACAGTAAAAATCTCTGGGTGGAGGTAGACGGTGAGAGTATATCTTCAGCCTCCCTGAGAGGGTCCGGGGGGTGGGGAGACTTAGTCCTTTGGTGTGGGAATGGTGTTAATATGCACTCCTATTAACTGATAGTCTCATAAATAACTATTTAGTTAATATGAGAGGGGAAAAGTTCCTTATAAATATTCTAAATGGAGTAATGACTTTAGCTTTAACATTATGGACTAAAGTATCCAAGTTTAGTTTCCTAGAAGCTTAGTTTTTATTATTTGGCCTTTTGTTTTTAATAATAGAAGAAAGCAGTAATTCTGTTCTGTGAATATGTGAGTAGACTAAGATAAAGTAAACTTCTATGCAAATAGAACTTCTAGAAAGAAAATATAACATATAGTGATAAAATTTACATAAGCTTTTGGAATGCCATAAATGATCCTGGGTCCATACTCCCAGAGGGATAAAGAACAGGAAAACTATCAGGGGAGGGGATGGGATACAGAGTTCTGGTGGGGGAATTGTTTAGAGTTTACCCCTTATCCTATGTATTTTGTCAGTGTTTCCTTTTTATAAATAAAACTTAAAAAAATTCCTAAGCCAAAATATTTTGTTTCTCTTTCTGATTATGTTACATGCACTTCCCATTTACTGTTACCTTATTTTTAATATTAGAATACATGGCTTCAGGGGGTCAGGAGGTGGTATACCAGGTTGAGTCCACACAATACAGCAGTACAGAGCACAAGGACCCAGGTTCAATCCCCTTCCCTTCACCTGCCAGGGGGAACATTATGATATAGTAAATTGATTATATAATTTTTCATTCTATTTCAGCATTTTATTCATAATTATATTTTATTATTAAAAATTCTAATGTTCAACTTGGAAAATTTGAAGTGTTTGATTTTAATCATTTTCCCCAAAACTCTGTAAATGACCTCATAACATCTTTACCCTTATTCTAGAGGTAAGTGGTTTCTTTTTATTTATGTATGTATGTATTTATTTATTTATATTATCTTTATTTATTTATTGGATAGAGACAGCCAGAAATCTAGAGGTAAGTGGTGATAGAGAGAGAGAGAGACAGAGAGACAGAGAGACACCTGCAACATTGCTCCACTGCTCTCAACGCTTTCTGCTTGCAGGTGGGTACTGAGGGCTCAAACTCAGGTCCTTGCACACTGTAACATGTGCATTCAAGAAGGTGTGTCATCACCCAGCCCCAATGGTTTCCATTTGACCTATGATAGCACCTCATGGCAATTGGGGTTTGGAAAGCATTATTACATGCCATGTGAATGTGGTCCCTTCTTATTTTGTCATATATTCAGTTTTCCTATATTTTTGATTCCCTGATTTTATGGGCCTGAGACCTTTTTAATTTGGGTCTACCTTTGACAGGAAGATGGATACCTCCAATATGTCTTCTGTTTGCCTGCCTTCTCCATTCCTAGAATGTTTCCTTAAATTTATTTCAAAATCTGAAAAAGAACTGGTGATTTTGGTCATCCATACATTATGTTTTGGAAGTAAAATTTGCACAAGTAGCTATGATGTTTTTTCATACATAAAATATTAAACATTCAAGTTAGGTGCATAAAATAGACAAAGGATATTTTGGGGTGAAACAGAAATATGTATTTGCAAGGAGGTGAACAAGCCAGAAAATAAAATTCTTCAGCAAATAGGTCTGCAACTGATTTATACTGGAGAATATGCAGAAAACATTTTATATAATGATAGACAAAATGGTGGCTAGTTATTTTGGGTTTCCTTTCTTTCATAACCTCATTTTAATTTCTTTGTTATACTTCCTACTGTTTATATATAAATGATGGGTTGTCTAAGGCCCCATTCAGATACTTCCATTAACTTTATCCCACTCCTTCACTTGCCCAGCATTATTTATTTTTCATTTTGTTTTTTACATATAACACCCTGTTTATATTTAAATGTGAACTTGAGTCAGTATTTATCTGGGAAGTGAGATTTTTCTTTATTCATACTGAGAGCTTTGTGATACAGTGAAAAATACAGCCTTGGGGTTGCAACTGTATTTCATAACAAGGGGATTGTACTTATTCTTAAGTACAAAACCTTGGGATTTCAATCTATTCAGCCAATATTAAATGCTTTGTATCATTTAATGTACTTAGGAGGGGTTACTACTAACTGTGTATACTGAAATAAGTTGTTACTCTGACATCCTTTGGCTTCTGAACTTCAAAGTGAAAATAAAAGAATATTAGAAAACTCCAAATAGCACATACTTTGTTCAATAACAATTTTACCTCTTACCAATAAAATAAAATTGCTGTTAGGTAGTATAGTAAATGATCCCTTACAATGTTGGTAAGGTGAAATGGAAATAGCAACATTTATAGAGTGATATTTTCACAATAATCAAAGAATGCAATCTTATTCAGTGGAAAGGCTAGGTCAGGGATATTTATTTAAGTTGAAGGTGGAATGAGAAAGATCATATCCCATGTTTTGATTCATTACAATGTTTTTTTTTAATCTCTTCACTTGCTTTACAAACTGAGAAGTCTGAGTGTTTGCTAATTCCTTAATTTCCCCCATTCTTCCAAACATTCTCTTCAAAGACTATTTACACATTTATGTTAGTAAAATTAATAGTATTTACAGTGAAGAGAGTTAAGTGGAATAAATGCTTCATTGCAACAAGCCTATGATAAGTAGAGGTGATTTATTGCATAATGCCAGAAGAGAATATGATGATTACTTGAAGGCTGTTTACCACAGCCATAATAAACAATAAACTGTAGTAATACTAGTTACAATATAAGAGATTATAACTATGCAGAGTAGACTATAAATATTAACTATGAGGTCAGGTGAGTACACATGTTATACTGCTCAAAGAATAATGTCCAAACCTCTGGCCCCAACCAGCTTCATAAGTGGAAGTGGTGAAGTAGGGCAGCAGGTGTCTCTGTCTCTCTCTCTAGGTATCTCCCTCATACTTATTGACATCCATCTCTCTTTAACAAATAAATATAAATATTTTGTAAAATACTAACATATTAGTTTTCCATCAATCCTAGGCAATTTACAGATTTAGTAACTCAACACAATATTGATTTACAATTTACATATCTGAGTATGAAATACCCACATTGAGCTCAAGGTCTAAATCAGGGTGTTGACAGAACTGTATTCTTTCTAAAGTTCTTCAGAAAGCTCAATGCCATTTCTAGCTTCTGGTGGAACCCACCTTCCTTGGCAGATTGCTCCTTCAAATGATTACCATCAGTTTTCGTCATCAACTCTCCCATTCAATTGTGATTTTTAAAAATTCTTCCTCTCTCTTTTTTCCTGACTTAAATACACACACACACACACACACACACACACACACACACATATATATATACACAAACACACACATATATATGTATATATACATATATATGCATATATATTTTTTCCAATCCCAGCATCACTTTTTGAGAAAATCTTCAACTTCAGGATTATGTCTGTGTGGGCTGAACTGCCAAGGATAGATGTTCTATACTCTAGCACAAAGCCGGAGTGATAGCCTGGCTTCTGGATGTAGCCTTGGCTCAAGACCTGTTTTTTGCTGGCTCAAAGCCTTCATTGCTCTCAGTACTTTCTGTACCCAGTAACTTTTGTTCCTAGCACGAATATGAGATGTAATGCTGACACTGCACTTCTCATGTAAGGATTTAGCTGCATATGTATAAAAAGGGTCTACTGGAAACAATAAACTGGTGTACTTGCACGTGCTTGTTCTACTGATGTTGCCTTTGTGTGCTTTCTTGAGGTGAAGTTAAGGATCTCACCTCACTATACTTCCCTTCAACCAGAAAAGGCTGACATGACAATTTGTCATGGGGGTCATTCCCATTTTCCCAAAAAGGTAAATGTCAGTACATTTTATCTTCCAGCAAGCCATCATGCCACCCCCTTCTACCAAAGAGACTTAGATTCCCAATCTTCCCTTGGTGATCCTCCATTTCCCTCCCCAAGTTTCCAAATCTACTGAAGTAGACTGTTGATCCAGTGAGATTTCACCCGGCTTATACTTTGTTGACAAGCTTCAGTGATAATACTGGACTCATTTAATCCAAGAAAGTCCTCTCTTTAAAAATCCATAAATTGTCGCACTTGTGAAGTTCCTTTTTGTCATTCAAGGTGACATATTCTTAGGTCCAATGGAGCAGGTCTCAGCATATTGGAAGTCATTATTCAGCATGTCACAGACAGTTATCATATGTTTTCTTATTTAAATATTTATTATACAATGCCATTAAATCAGTGACTATATGTGTCTTTAGGTCCTAGTGAGTAAATGTCATAAAAATATTTCAATCTTGCATGCGTTTACTTTAAAATCTCTACTAATCAAGTTTGTGTTAATTCACATATTGATCATTACTCTTCCTTAATATGACTTTACACTTTTAACTCACAATATATCTAATTTTTATGTCCTGAGAGGAAAAAAAAAGGCATGCTATATTGACTGGTCAGGTAATCAATGAGTAGGGTGAAACAGTATAAATCAGTCATTTATAAAATACTTAATATTAATTATAACATTATTATTTTCTAAAACTTTATGCAAAGTTTCATGTATCTGTGTTAGTTTGATCTTAACAGTGAATCAAAGATAATATTGAGTTACCTGGATGTTTACTCTGTGGTGAGAGCAACAGATTTGCAAACATAAAGTCCCAAATTCAATCCACAATATTGTATCTGTCACAATGGTACTCTGCTTCTCTCTCTTCTTATCTCTTTTTATCAATAAATCAATAAGTGAATAAAAATGGATTAAAATGAATGAACTCTAAATTATAACAAATATGCATTAATGTAACTATGACATTTTATCATTTTAAAAATACTGATTTATTTCTTTGTTAATTTATTTCTTTGTTAAATTTTGTTACTTTAGAAATAAATATGGTAGTTCAAATGATCAATATTATAAATTTATTTCTTTTACAATCTCCTTTTAGAATCTGATATAGTATAAAGCTTTGTACATCCCAAACAGACTATTATTCATGGGGAAAGTAAATGGAAATTCTCCAAAGCACAGTTTTGGTCTCAATTGTCCCATTCCCAATTATTCTAGATCACTCTAGATATTACACACAGAAATATCCCTGGACTTAAATTTTCAAGGGTATTTGCTGAATAGAAATACTAAGTCATAATGATCTCAGAATTTTTATTTTCCTTAGTCATTCTTTGTTAGCCCTTTGCTTAACTTTTAAATGCTGCATTATTGAGTATGTAACTATTTCCATGGATAAAGTGCTTTACAAGATACACTAATAATGTAGTATTCAATGAAAAAGTTAAGTAAATGAAAACAATATATATATATTCTTGCTTGACTTCCTTTTTAAAAATCTTCACTGAGATTTCACTTTTTAGGTCCATTTTTTTTTTCAGATAGAAAGATAGGAAAGGAAAGATACTATAGCATCAACATTGCTCACAGTGTGATGGAGACCAAGCATCTTTGCACACTGCAAAGTAGACACAGTTATCAGGTGTCTTTTCATGTCTTGCAGTCTCCAATATATCTACTTTTGTTTCTCAAATATTTTTTAAAGTTATCAATACATTCAGAACAATAAGCCATACTTTTCCTGAAGAATACTGTTGAAATTTAAATATATAGCCAATGTGTCATGTCATTTTACTTAATGATACTTAACATGAATTAATTTTAAAGATTAATATATTTACTTTTAACACACACACATACACATAAACACCATTCACCTCTGGCTTATGGTGGAGTCTGAGATAGAATTTTCACCTTAACTCTTAATAGATAAATAGAAATACAACTTCATAACTGACATAATTTGTCATGTGTTCAGTTTTTTAGAAATGATGTTATCAAATTTAGCAGAACCCATTCAGCTATTATCAATTGACAGCAAGTCAGCAAATATTTCACTGCAGCTAAGACAATTGGCAAATAAAACTGCCAATGCCTATTGTTACCTTGCATAGACATCTGTAACACATAAAAAGAAATGATAGTTTCAAAGTATTAGATGGCATATCTGTTTATGCTCATAATTTATGATTTATTTATTTTGAAGTTTTTATTTCATACAGTCTTTCTCATTTTGTTGTCTTACCTCTCAAATTTTTCTGTACTCTATAATACACTGCCAAAGCATATTCATAAATAGAAATGTGAAATATATGTAAGTAGATATGGGACTAACAAAATAAACAAAATTAGTGTGGTGTACTTCCTCGAGTGTAGTAGATAAGGCATATCACAAATCATGCTATTATTTAAGACAATGCATCTTCAGTAATGTGCAAATGTACAACCCTCAGTGTTCAACTCTCCACTATCACACATAAAGTGTGTTTCTCTAAGAATGCAAAGTAAATTGACTATGACAATGTCTTCTTAAAATAATTTATAACAAAAATTAGATGGAAGTCTCTTGACTCAAATTTACAAGATCCAGTTACATCTCCTGTAAAAAGCAAGCATGTAAGAGTGAGATAAATATGTTGCACATGTTTTATTTTAATATTTATTTACTTCCTTTTGTTGCTCTTGCTGTTTTTTTATTGTTGTAATTATTATTGTTGTTATTATTGATGTCGTCATTGTTGGATAGGACAGAGAGAAATGGAGAAGGGAGGGGAAGAGAAAGATAGACACCTGCAGACCTGCTTCATTGTTTCTGAAGTGACTCTCCTGCAGGTGGGGATCCAGGGGTTCCAACCAGGATCCTTATGCTATTCCTTGCACTTTACACCACGTGTGCTTAATCTGCTGCACTACTGCCTGACTCCCTGGCACATGTTTTAAGAAGTAAAGAAATATGTGGCCCATTTGCTCACAAAAATGTTTTGTCAGTTTTCAATGTAAAATCCTTTTCTACAGAGTATCTCCCCCCCTCAGTTTAATTTAACCAATTATCCAATACACTTGAAACTTATTAGCATTTTTGAGAGGAGTTTTGATTACAGAATGATTTCATAGAACACTTTCCAAAGTGTTAACTCAGAGCCATTTACTATATGTCTTCTGTCATTCTATTGGTGTGCATATGACTTACAGGACAGTTGTTGACACATGCACATGGGCACAGTCATCTCCCTGCAGTGGATGTCAGAACACCACTTCCTGTATGGGAAAACTAATTACAATAAATTAACATTTACTATAAATAAATTCATGGCATTTTTTACCTGAATAATAAAATACCTGCATTTTAATCTATCTAAAACAATAACTATAACTTGGAAGATGGATAGTTGTGCTTCCAAACATTTACTTTTCCAACATATAAAAAATCCATTTATGAACGCATTTTTAAAGTCAAATCTGCTGAATAAAAAAGTATCCTGTAGATACAAACATTTTAGCAGTAGTATAAATATGAACACAGGGTTGCTATTGAGGAAGTTGGAATTTTTTTTAGTAAATCAGTCAAATAACATTATTTTGACATAGTGTGACACTGTTGTTGGTAGTAATAAGAGTCTAAAGTGAGTTTTACTTTTTACTTTTTTCATGGTAAGTGGTAAATATTTTAATAAGTGGTGTTGAATTGTTATGTGGAAAACTGAGACATGTTACACATGTATAAACTACTATATTTTACTGTTGAGTGTAAACCATTAATCTCCAATAAAGAAAATATAATTCCATAAGCACTTTACATAAATTGCTTCACTATTTGACCTTTATGAATGAGGAAAGCACTCTGAGATAAATGCCATTTAGACAAATGCTAATCCAGATTTTTAGAGCAAAGACACAATTATTATAATTTCAAAATTATTCACCATCTTTAGGATGCCAGGCTTTGATTCAAATTGAGTTTGCTTACATAAAATAATTTATGGAGTTAAATTGTAATTCAACTATCCAGATCTTCTTTTCATGATAACCCATGTCTCCGCTTTTCCCAGACAGAATATGAGATCCATTATTTCTCTCCCACCCTTCCTCCCTCCCTTCCTTCCTGCCTTCCTGCCTTCCTGCCTTCCTGCTTGCCTTCCTGCCTTCCTGCCTTCCTGCCTTCCTGCCTTCCTGCCTTCCATCCTTCTTCTCTTATTTATCTCATCACTAGGATTCATTACTCTGGATAAATTTTTTCAGAAAGAAAAAGCGATCCCACAGTACCATGCCTTCCCCCAGGGCCATGTGTTCCCACCTGATATATACTGGATGCTTGAATCTGGGTTATGCACATGGAGGCAGGCTTCCTTTTAGGTGAGTAATGTCCAGGTCCATGACATTTAGACTCTTATTTTTTTAAGAATTATTTTTAATATTTATTTATTTATTCCCTTTCATTGTCCTTGTTGTTTTAATGTTATAGTTATTATGAATGTCGTTGTTGTTGGATAGGACAGAGAGAAATGGAGAGAGGAGGGGAAGATAGAGAGAGGGAAAGAAAGACAGACACCTGCAGACCTGCTTCATACCTGTGAAGCGACTCCCCTGGAGGTGGGAAGCTGGGGGCTTGAACCAGGAACCTTAAGCTGGTCCTTGTGCTTTGCACCACCTGTGCTTAACCTGCTGTGCTACTGCCCGATACCCCACATTCAGACTCTTGAATCCTAGATTCTTCAATATGTGCGAGCAGCACATTGGGAAGAACAAGGAAGAATGATCAGTTGTAGGGTAACCACTGCTGCTTTGTGTGATAGCTTCCTTATCTGAGTAATTGTTGATCTTCTTCATTGGAACTAAATACATGCCCCCTCCCTCTTCCCTTCACCTACCCCTTCCCTCTCCCTCTTCTTTTCTTATTTTCTCCGTTTATTGCTACCAGTGTTATAGTTGATTCTCAGTGTCTGCACAATGAATCCACTGCTCATGGCAACTTTCATTCCTTTTTCATAGACACAGAGAAATTGGGAAAGGAAGGAAGATAGAGAGAAAAAGAGAAATACAGATACCTGTAGAACTGTTTTACCACCAGTTAAGTTTTTCCCCTGAGGGTGGAGACTAGGGCCTTTAACTGTGTTCCTTGTACTTGGTAATCAATGTAGTCATTTGAGTGTGCCACCACCCTGCTCAAAGACGTATATTCCTATATTTGGAGTGAAAGAAGGATGGTTTTCTGAGAAAAAAGGGAATGCTTCAATCTGGATATAAAAGATAATGAAATTGAAATGAAGCTCATTGTTGCCTATTGGATGCATGCACATACAATGTCTTTCTTTATAATGTCTAAATTGGTTCCTTGTTACTGTGAAACAAAAAAGTGATTTACAATCAAAGACACCCCTACTCAAAACTACAACTGGTCATTATATTAAGTATTGAGTTCAAAAATTTCAAATATTTTCTATTTTGCTCAACTTAAAAACTGCATGTTTTTTCTCAAACATAGGTTTGAAATCTATGTACCAACACAAATATCCAATTAAGAAGAAGAAAGAAAGAAAGCTATATTCTTATAGAGTTTGAATTCTATGATAGAGTCACATAAGTTAAAGATCAACTAGCTAAGCAAAATAAAATGAAAATGAAAAAAAGTCAGTAAATTAATTTTATTTTCTGGGTATATATTACCTTTAGGTATTACTAGAATTCTAGAAAGGGCTTTGAAAAAAATAATTTTCTTAATGAAAAGGTACAGTCCATATAGAGGGAGGGGATGGGATATGGAGTTCCGGTGGTGGGAATTGTGTGGAGTTGTACCCCTCTTATCCTATGGTTTTGTCATTGTTTCCATTTTATAAATAAAATTAGAAAGAAGAGAAAATAAATTCTGTAAACACTCCAATTTTGTGTATCAGAGAGCTCAGAGAATTCCAGTGCTACGAATGGGCTAAAACAGAGGAAAGTCATGCTTTAGAACCAGATGGATGGTTTATGCTAGTAGATTTTAAAAAGCATAGGCTATATTCTAGCCATGATTTAGAAAACTACTGGCCCCTTCCTTATTTCTTAGAATTTTATGTTTTATGAGTAGGCAAATAAATAAACAGGACATTGTACTTATATACCTGAAGTTTCTGGTTTGATTCTTTCCACTGTATACAGAAGTGAGTCTCTGGCTTTTGTCTTTCTCTCTCTCCTCTCTATCTCTTGTTAACTCTCTCATATATAAGTAACACAAAAATTTACAAATAGTCTATTTTCATTATTATTATTTACACTTGTAATGTTTATGGGTCTGAAGGTAGGCACTCAATAAAGAATCAGACAAAGTTAAAACATGACTTTCTCAGAAACAATAATAGTTGCAACAGAAACAAGACAACATTCTCAGGGTTTGAGCCTGGTTCAGACACAAATTTTAGGTTAGAGATGTGAGGGATTTAGTGAAAGGTGTCTTTTTTTCTTCATTTTTTTATTGGGAGCCTAAAGGCTTGAAGTATAGTTGTTGGCACATGGGTAGAATATCTCATCTCACCAAGATAGTTGTCTTCAAAATACTCTCACTCCCATGCTTGCTTCGCAGCACATACACAAAATACTCTCACTCCAATTTAGGTCCATCATCATGCACCAGGACCTGAAAGTCCCACTTGCCCTCACCTGTCCTCCATTCTCTGTCCTGAGTCTTTTGCTTTGATGCAATACATAATGGAAGAAGACCTTTTTATGTCATATATAAAAACACAAAAGTTAATAAATAAAATATATAGAGAGCTCAACAAACAGCATCAGCAACAAACAAAAAATTAAAAAATAGGTAGAGGAGGGGCTTGGTGGTGGTGTACCTGGTTGAGTGCACATGATACAATGTGCATGGACCCAGGTTCAAGTTCCCAGTTCCCACCTGAAGGGGAAAACTTTGTAAGTGGTGAAGCGGTGAAGCCGTGTTGTAGATGTCTATCTCTGTACGCCCCTCCCACCCCCGCCTCTCAGTATCTGGCTGTCAGTATCAAATAAATAAAGATAGTATAATATTTTAAAAAATAAATCATATAAATGTTAACAACTATTTTGTAAACCATTATTTGTCCAATAAAGTTATTTGTAAAAAGAAATAAAGTAACATATATTCAAAAATATTTTTAGTAGGGAGAGGATATTAACAATATACATCAAAGCAGAGACCCAAAGAGGCAATAAACATATTAAAAAATGCTTAAGGTCTCTGATTAATCAGAGATATGCAAATAAATACAACAATAAGAAAGGTATCATTTAAGAAGGATTGTGTTTGGGACACATTAGTTTATGCATAATTAGAGCAAATCAGGAACCGAAATAAGTATTTTAAGGGAAATATACATTGAACAGTGTCAATTTAGGAGCTATGAAAATCTGTTTGTATTTACCTACAAAGGAAATATAGTAATAAATAAGACTCCCAAAGGGTGAATAAGTTCACTTCACTGATAGGGAAGTTTTCCTTCTTCTAAGAGTTTAGCTGTCCAGATTCTACTCAGTGAAGAGGACTAGTAGCCTATTTTCTTATATGGCCACATGTGAAAAAATACTATGAAATTTATTCTCTAGATATCTATAATAGAAAGATAACCACTGTGGTTATTAGACTCCAATCATAAATGGCACTGGGGAGAAATTGGGTCAAGAGAGAAAGGCAGGATCCACGTGTTTAAGTGTAGGAAGCTAAAAGCAGTGCAGGGAAGATATTAAACCCTGAAACTGAGGTTGTTGAAAGTTAAATTGGGGGCAGGGGTAGCTAGAATAATGATTATGCAAAATAGATTCTCATCCCTGAGGCTCTGAGGCCCCAGGTTCAATCCCCTTTACCACCATAAAGCTGAGTTGTCGAACCCCGGCTCCCCACCTGCAAGGGAGTCGCTTCACAGGCTGTGAAGCAGGTCTGCAGGTGTCTATCTTTCTCTCCTCTCTGTCTTCCCCTCCTCTCTCCATTTCTCTCTGTCCTATCCAACAACGACAACAACAATAATAACTACAACAATAAAACAACAAGGGCAACAAAAGGAAATAAATAAATAAAATAAATATTTTAAAAAATAAATTAATTAAAAAAGAAAGAAAAAAAAGCTGAGCTGAACAGTGCTCTGGTTAAAAAAGAAAATAAATAAATACATTTGTTGTTCCTTGTTGAAAACTTAGGGCCTAAGTACACAGCTTCTTTCTGTCTCTTTATATAATGAAGATATATGTCTAATGTAATAAATATGCACATGCATATATTATACCTATATAAGGTGTTTGAATTTCCTTGAGAATAAAGATTTATATGTTACCTTGCTATCTCAAAAAAGTGATTTATTTTGTTTTTGCCTCTAGCTGGGGCTTAGTGACAGCACTACAAATATACTGCTCCTGACAGCCATATATTCCATTTTTACTGGACAGAAAAGGGAGAAATTGAGAGGGGAATGGGAAATAGAGAGGGCCAGAGAAAAATAGAGACCTGCAGACCTGCTTCACCTCTTGTGAAGTGATCCTCCTGCAGATGGGGAACTGGGGCTCCAACTGGGATCTTTGCTCAGATCCTTGACATTTATACTATGTATACATGACCCAGTATAGCATTGCTGGCCCCCTCATAAAAAAGTGATTTCTAAGCCCCTATTCTCTACCTTCACAGGGGAAGCATCAGGAACAGTAGAGTAGTGCTGCAGGTATCTCTCCTTCTATCTCACTCTCCCTCTCTCTTCCTCTTTTTCTCAATGTGTATCAAAAAATAAAGTGTAATCTAACTCAATGTACATGATATGTAATATGCATTTCTTCCAGCAAAATATAACTCCAATATCCCTATAAGTTTAAATGGTCTAGATTTTTTAAATCTTATCCTAAAATTTAAAGATATTAGAATACATTGTTTATAGACAAGAACAGTAGAGAACCAAACGATGTGAAAGAACAGTTAATTGACTAGTAGAATTTAAAGAATTATTCTTGTCCTTAGGCTGCCCATTCTCCAGCAAATATCCATGTTTACTTTTTTTATCCTGTTCCAAACTGACCATGAATCTCCAAGTGACTTCTTTTAAGACTGTTTAAATTTCAAAGCAATTATTAGTCCTGGTACCAGGAGTATGTCCATCTGGCAGAATGCACACTTATGCTGAAGACCATGGCACTGCATAGATGGTGGAGCGGTGGTGCTGTGATGTCTCTTTCTCTCTGAGTGTCTTACTCACACCTCTCTTTATACTTCTGTATATAAAAGAATTTAAAAAAAAACTGAAAGCAGTGCAATCATGTATTATGTGAATACCAGGCACAGATTATTTTTACTCCAACATCTTTCCTATTTTTTTCACAGTTCACAGTTTTAACTACCAAAAACCAAAGTGAATAAGGAGTAGAAGGAAAAAGAGAGAGAGGGAAAGAAAGAAGAAAGAGAGAAAAAAAGAGAGAGAAAGAAAGGAAGAAAGAAAGAGAGAAAGAAAGGAAGGAAGAAAGAAAGGAAGGAAGGAAGGAAGGAAGGAAGGAAGAAAGAAAGAAAGAAAGAAAGAAAGAAAGAAAGAAAGAAAGAGAAAGAAAGAGAAAGAGAGAAAGAGTTTTCATTATTAGGAAAGTCAGTTGGTGGCTTCTATAATTCCTTTTAGCTTGTTGGGAGCACACTTGTCCTTTTTTTATTTGGGTGAAAAATTTTGTTTTATGATCTTCATCCTTCACACA
Source organism: Erinaceus europaeus (assembly GCF_950295315.1). Taxonomy (NCBI): domain Eukaryota; kingdom Metazoa; phylum Chordata; class Mammalia; order Eulipotyphla; family Erinaceidae; genus Erinaceus; species Erinaceus europaeus. The sequence continues at coordinate 34,015,713 of NC_080175.1, forward strand.
TAAAAAATAGACTCATATATAACATATGGACTTTACTTGGCATTTTGAAAAATTTTTTAAATTTATTTTTTATTTAAGAAAGGATAAATTAACAAAGCCATAGGGTAGGAGGGGTACAACTCCACACAATCCTCACTACCCAATCTCCATATCCCATCCCCTCCCCTGATAGCTTTCCCATTCTCTATCCTTCTGGGAGCAAAATGGTGCTAGGAAAACTGGGTTGTAACATGCAGAAGAATGAAATTGAACCACTTTACCTCACCAGAAACAAAAATCAACTCCAAATGGATCAAAGCCATTTTGAAATTATATCCTAAGCCATAATAGATACAAATTCTCAGTAGGGATGAGGAGATAGTACAACCTGTCAGAGTATTGCATACCTAGGACTCCAAGGGTTGTCAGTTCAGTTCTCAGCCCTACCTGGTGCTGGCCTTAACAGTGCTCTCTTTCTCCTCCTCCTTCTATTCTCCTCCTCCTCCTATCTCCTTCCTCTTTCTCCTCCTCCTCTTCTTCTTCCTGCTCTCTTTTTATTGTTTATCACTCAGTAAATGAGTAAATGGATAAATATTTTAAAATTGCAAATTGCAGATAATAAGCATTCTTTATATAAGAACATGTTTTTCTACATATTATTTCAATTTCATTAAAGATAGACTATTTTGCAGAAGAATTACTATTAAAAACCTATCCTGTTTTGAGATTTTTCTGGCATTGAACTGTTAGAAGATGTAAGGTTCTGAATGTTCCATCCCCTCTCTAAGATTTTACAAATGACATCTCCATGACTATTAAAATGATGGCTTAACAAAAGTCAATTATGTTTATGGAAAAATTAATAGATTGGACAATTAGCAGTCATGCCATAGTTCTACCAAATGTCTTTGGTTGTGGAAAAGCTAGTAGCCCACATGATATAAATATATGACCTTCACATATCTAAATCAAGTAGGAGCAATAAGTTATGCTAAAAATAGCTGACATGTATTTCTTAGAATGTATCATAATCTTAAGGTGCTGGAAGTATGCAAGAAGCTTGCTCTGCAAGGGTAAATAGTAAAATATCATGAAAAACGGTCATTGAACAGGACATTGGACTAAGAGGGAAAATACTTGAAAATGAAGCTCCATTTAAGTGATAACATGATTTTTTTTACATTTTTTTAGGATACAAGCAGAACTAATTTGCCTGAGACACCTGTTAATAGAACTGTGTCACCTTAGAGAGATAGGTATGATCTAGATGACATCCTACTCCCCAGGATTAAAGACTAGAATCAAGTATTCTATTAGTCAGTCATTAAAAAGAATGAATTTGTGTGCATTATGAGTTGAATCATGTGCATATAAAATAAGAGGCCTCAGCAGGAAAAGGAGAAATGAAATACTTGATTTACTATTAGATTCAATGGAGAGGCTATGGTTACAGTTGAGAAACTTTGAACACTTTACACTGAATATGTTTTGAATTACAAGTGTTTGCTCTGATGATTATTTGTTGCTTTAGACTCTAAGACTCCCAATTAAAACCTTATATTTTAAGAAGAGATTAAAATGTGAGAAGACTGCTTCATATCTAGTTAGTTGAAATGTACTGTAAGTTTTGTCATCAAATAATCTGTCTCCATCAAAATAAATAAATAAAACATACATTTTGAGGACCATGAGCTGCCGTAAAGTAGAAATTAAAATAATGCTGAATTGATGAATTATTTTTAAAATTATTTTGAAGAAAAGTCTTGGAAAACTATTTTAAGCATGCAGGGAAAGTATGAAACCTTTTTAATGGAAATTTATGTGACGGATAATGGAAAGAGAGAATAAGAAATTATTTTACATATTTAAAATCAAATAAAGAGGACTAGGGATTAATATACCTGGTAAAGCACCAGCCTTACACTGTGAAGGATCCTGGGTTTGAGGTTCAGTCTCACATGGGAGAATCATGACTTCAGAAGGAGCTACATAGATGGTATAATAGTGCTATATGTTTTTTATCACTCTTTCTTATTCTCTCTCATTTTCTGAAATAAAAAAATGCATATGAAGAAAAAAGTTGGTCTAAGAATGTTAAAAAACAAACATCCATAAGGCCATGGTGCCATTAAAAATAAATACAAATTAATCAACAATGAGTTAGTCCAAAATACAAAATTAAAAGTAATAATTAAAATATCAACAACTTTAACACATTTCACTTTGATATTCATAATAAAGGTGTTACTGACCAGCATAAGAAACCATTGTATTTCTTTACTAATTAATCATATTTTATTTTTTTCAGTAGAGACAGAAAAAATCAAGAAGAAAGGGGGAGATAGAGGAGAGAGAAAGAGAGACATCTGCAGCACTGCTTTCTTGCTTGTGAACCTTCACCCGTTTAGGTGGGGGCTGAGGGCTTGAACCTGGGTTCTTGTGCATAGTACTATGTATGCTCATCTGAGTACACCACCACCACCCAGACCTCCTAAAAAAATTCCAGAATTTACAGCTATAACTTGTGTCTGGCTGGTGCCATTAAGTACCTGACACACATTTTCCTTTCCGGGCACTACATATGATATCAATATTGTATTATTCGTTTTGAAGTAAGTCATTTTTTCCTCAATACAAAAGAAAGAAGTTGAAAACTATAATACATCTATATGAAGTTAGTCTCTCAATTAGTAAAGCTCCTATGAAGTTTGTGCTTGACCATACTTTCATGGATCAGGGATAGCACACAATCTCAGAAAGTCATGCAGGTTTGCCTAATCCTCTCACCAGGATCTGTTACAGGTGACAGAATTCCTCTAGGCTTCCTCTCTATGGTGAAAGTGGGAAACTGACAGTCTAAAGTATATCCTCTTTTGTTTTGATTATTACCTGAAATCAAGTAACTGCAGCACATGGTTTGAGAAGATAGATAAAGCCATTATTTCAAGTTGGACTCACTCTTCAGCTAAAAGTCCTACTGAAAGTAGACTTAACTAAATGATGTATGAGATACATTGAATGGACTTGGTGCCAGGTTGTGCCAGTCATAGAAATTAGAGTAGATGAAAAAGTGGTGGGCTTAAGGAAAGTTTTCCAGAAGATGAAATGTTGTACAGTTAGGGAAGATATTCCTGGGAGATGCATGCCCAAGGTTCCCACATTGCTGTTGTTCTGGGAAGTTTAACTGATCTGATAACTGCCTATGTTTCAGAGTCCAGAGTGATAACCATTACATCATGGAACCACATGGCTGCACCATGGAACCACATGGCTAATTGCCTCTGTTTCAAGCTGCATGTTTAATGAATTACTTTGAAAGATAGTATATATTTTTCACATTATCACACCTTTTACACTCCAAAGCAGAGTAGATTTGTTTGCTATTCATATAATAATGATGGTGTCTTCTTTCTCTTACGCAAAGAGAGGTTACTTAATTGACTATGATACATATTTTTCTTAACTTGCCAACAGATATTGTATGTGAATTAATTACAAATTCACAAAGCAACAAATTCATAAAGTAGATTATAGAGATCTACTTTCACCAATGTGGACAGTTGAAATCTTACTTCTTAAAGGAAAAAATAAAGTCCCTCTCTTCTGCTGGCACAATTATTTTTGCAAAGTCTAGGACTAGCCTGAGAAACTGTCACACATAATGATGCACTAACCACTGATTTCCTCAATTTTTGCTCTCCTCTGTGTCTCTCATCAGAAATCCTGTGTGTTAAAGGCACATTGATTGTCTATCAGGTAGTAGGAAACCAGAATTTCATGCATACAGGCCCAGATTAAAGTATTTCATACCTGCTGCCACTATATAGAAATGTTGAACAGTGGTTTTGGTTTGTTGAGTGGGTTGTTTTTTTTTCTTTATTATGACTATAAATAAATAAAATCTTAAAAAATTAATGTCCCTGTACCTTTGAGAATCTTCAAGAAAAGGAAAAATTATATTATTTACATGGAATGAAATAAATCCTTTGACCTTTTTATAGTTTTTGTTGAGAACATCCTTCAAAGTCATGAAATCATATGTTAACAATTAAGGAAGTTCATATTTGATATTTCTTTTTTGATTTCTTTATTAGTGATTTAATTATGTTCAACAATTTTGTGGGGTTAGTGGTGTACAATTCCATACAATTCCCACCACCAGAGTTCCATATTCCTCCCCTCCATTCGAAGTTTCCCTACTCTATCCCTCTGGGAGTATGGACCAGTGATCTTTATGGGAAGCAGAGAAGGGTTATCTTCTGTAATTGCTTCTGTGCTGGGCATGGGCATTGACAGATTTATCCATAACACCAGACTGTTTCTATCTTTCCCTGGTGGGGTAGGTCTCTGGGGAGGTATGGTTCTAGGACACATTGGTGAAGTTGTCTGCTCAAATAAGTCAGATAGGTGTCATGCATGAATCTGCAACTTGTTGACTGAAAAACATTAAGATATAAAGCAGAAAAAAAAATTTTAGTAATCAGTACCCTAAAGGTAAAAGAATACCAGATCAAATTCAGGTTCTGTTGGGCAGCCCCCCTGCTCCATCCGCCATTGCTGACACTATGACCTATTTACATAATCATTGTTTTGCCTAGTCTATACTTTTTCTACCTAGAGACCCTCCCTGTCTGCAGGGTACATTAATCCCACCAGTTAAAACCCTAGCAAAGCTTTCTACCTTCCAGCTCTTTTCTCTATCCCCTTTCCTAGCCATTTCCTTTTCCAACTTGCCACTTCTGGTTCTAAGAGATAAAAGTGTTGTCTCTAATCAAGAAAGACACGTTGTGTTTCTATTCAGCCACAAGTTCCTGATCTTTCTCCAGGGTAGCTGAGTAAGCAGGAGCCAAGAAAGCAGCAGCCCAGGTTGGCTCTGTTGAGTTCTCTCCAACCCAGAGAGCACATGCCCGGGAAGAAACACCCTCAGGGAAGAAACACCCTCGCTAGCCCGGCAGGGTTCTTCATGTTGGAATGAGCTGAGGTCTATTTTGATATTACTTATCAAAAGTCCATTCTTTAACATAAATAAACATATTTAGGTGCCAAGCAGTGGTGTGTATGTGTCATTATGCACATGAACCCGAGTTCAAGATCCTGGGTGTCTGCACTTGAAGTGGGAATGCTTCATGAGTCAAGAAGTAATGCTGCAGGTGTCTCTGTATCTCCACTTTCCTACAAAATTTCACTCTGTCGTTGGGTCTGGTGGTGGTACATCTGGTTGAGTGCACATGTTACAATGCACAAAGATCTGGGTTTGAGCCCCAGGTCTCCACCTGCTGGGGGAAAGCTTTGCAAGTGGTGAAGTAGTGTTGCAGGTGTCACTCTATCTCTCTTCCTTGCTATCACCCCCTCCCTTTCAATAACTGGCCCTCTCTCTCTCTCTCTCTCTCTCTCTCTCTCTCTCTATATATATATATATATATATATATATATATATATATATATATATATATACACTAAGCACAAGGATCCACGTAAGGACCAGGCTCAAGCCCCCATATATATATGTTATTTTTTAAATTTATTTTTTATTTAAGAAATTTTTTGTCTCCATTCAGTAAAAAAAGACATTATTTACATTTACTCTGAGGTATTACAAAGATAGTTTGACTGAAACTTTTTAAATCTACAGAGTAATAAATGTAAAACAATGGGAGTTGTGTGATAGCTCAACGGGTTAAGCGCAGGCGGCACAAACCACAAGGACCACCAGCAGAAGGATCCTGGTTCGAGCCCCCAGCTTCCCACCTGCCAGGGCGTTGCTTCACAGGTGGTAAAGCAGGTCTGCAGGTGTCTATCTTTCTCTCCCCCTCTCTGTCTTCCCCTCCTCTCACCATTTTGCTCTGTTCTATCCAACAATTACATCAATAACTACAACAATAAAACAACAAGGACAACAAAATGGAAGAAAGAAAGAAGAAAAAAAATTTAAAAAAAGAAATGTAAAAATCAGTTTCTTTATTGTAATTAACGTATGCAATTTGGAAAAAGGATGTTGTTGTTATTTAACTTCTTTTTATCTCTCTCATACTCTTTCTTTAAATGTTTATTTATTCCCTTTTGTTGTCCCTATTGTTTTATTGTTGTAGTTATTATTCTTGTTATTGATATCATTGTCGTTGGATAGGACAGAGAGGAATGGTGAGAGGAGGGGAAGACAGAGAGGGGGATATAAAGATAGACACCTGCAGACCTGCTTCACTGTTTGTGAAGCGACTCCCCTGCAGGTGGGGAGGCGGGGCTCAATCGGAGATCTTTACACTGGTCCTTGAGCTTTGCGCCACCTGCGCTTAAACTGCTGTGCTACAGCTGGACTCCCTCTCTCATACTCTTCATTCAAATTAGCTTCATCAAATAGTTTTGGTTTTGACTGCACAACCCAAAATGTCTGTTCCTAGACGTGACAATACGTTTATGAAAGGGAGACGATGCCTGAGAGAAGGACGCTAAGCATAAAGCTGTCCACTGAATGACATCTGGAAGCCACTTATTTATGAACAAGGCAAAGGAAAAGCAGTCATTAGGAGACTGAATGTGAACATATTGAGAAAAAGAGCCAAATGTGAAAATGTGTGTTAGCAAGGAAAGAGAGAGAAATGGGCATAAAGGCAATGTGGTGTTCAGCAGGGTCAAAAACTGCAGAAAGGACAATTAACAAGAGAACTGTAAGGAGGTCAATGGCTTTGGCAATTAGGAGGTCACTGATGACATTTAATCTTGCAAGTCACCAAATAAGTCAGCTAATGAAGACAAAGCTGTCTGGTGCCCCCAGTGCATCGTAATATCAGCCCTAAATGAATGATATTATCCACAGGGTAACACTTAATGATGAATAGTATTGTGATTAAATTGCTATAGAATACCAATGGGAATGTTCATTGCAACCCTTTAAATACCAACAGCATAATTAATACTCTGGAACTGACATGCAAGAAATAGATAACAGTCTGCTACTTATATCACTGTCAAATTTTATGTCACCCTTGGGGTTTATTGGTGCAAAATGAAGTGCATTTATTCAGATAAAGTTAGTTCTACTTTATAAGGAATAAGAAACTGCTAAAGTGGGCCTATTCACATGGATAATATGGAAGTGTTTACTAATAAGAATACGTCGTTCTTCTATAATTGCCGATGTCATAATTTCTTTAATTTGAAATGTTTATAAAATTATAAAAACAGTTTCCAAGCAGCACACATAGCTTTAAGAAAGGTCACCTTTCTTAAGTCCTGAAAGATGTGAATCCTATCGAATATATTTTCCCTTTCTTAGTTTTATTTTCTAGTATATTTTGTTTATGTTGCATAGAGACATAGAGAAGCTGAGAGGGGAGAGAGAAAGAGAGACACCTGCAATGCTGATTCACCATGTATGAAGTGTCCCACCTACAGACAAGGATTGGGGACTTAAATGTAGGTCCTTGCACTTGATAGCATGTGTGCTCAACCAGGTGCAAAACCATCCAGCACCTACAGATAGTAACTCTAATTTCAAATTAAGAGTGGAGATTTAAAAATACTAATTGTGGTCCACCGGGTTGAGCACACATGTTATAGTGCTCAAGGACATGGGTCCAAGCCCCCAGCCCCCATCTGCAGGGGGAAAGCTTCCCAAGTGGTGAAGCAGGGCGGCAGGTGTCTCTCTCCCTATCACTCCCTTTCCTCTTGATTTCTGGCTGTTTCTATCAAAATAAATAAATAAATATAAATTTTAAAAGTTTAAAAAAAGAATAATTGTCAGTGATGGAGGAGATAGTATAATAGTCATTCAAAAAGACCCTCATACCTGAAGTTCCCTGGGCCCAGTTTTAATCCCCTGCACCATGGTAAGTCATAGCTGAGCAGTGCTCTGAAAAAGTGTGGGGAGGGAGAGGGAGAGAAAACCTTCAGAGGTAAATCCATTGAATATAATTTTAAATTGTTAAAAGAAATCAGTAAAATAATATATATGTTATATATACATACACTTATATGTGTGAATGCATATGTGTATATGTATGTATTTAAATGATTAATACATGATTTGTATAAGGAGAAAGATGATAACTATTATGAATTCTTTAGTCATAAGATCTCTGTTACAATTATTTTTCTCTCCTATTATAATGAGAAAAAAGTAATAGATAATATGTAAACAAATGGGCATACCTGTATTCTAACTAAAAATTTGGGTTCGCAGTGGTGGTGTACCAGTTAAGTGCATATAGTACTAAGCACAAGGATCCATGTAAGGAACCAGGCTCAAGCCCCCATTTCCCCACTGCAGGAGGAATGCTTTATGAAAGGTCTGATGGATTCTTTCTCTCTCCCTATCTCCCATTCCTTTTAATTTTTTTCTTATCCAATAAGATTGAAAAAAAGAAAATAGCCACCAGGAGCTGTGGATTCATAGTGCGTGCACCAAGCCCCAGTGATAACCCTGGAGACAAAAGCAAAACAAAACTATGTACACAAACAGCCTGCTGAAGTATATTTAACATAAGAAAATGTAGCTTCCAAATTATTATCAATAAATAATAGTGTTTCATTCTTGTCAGCTAGGATTTTAAGAGTAAGATTAAATTAAGTATGTTAGGAACACTGAAACTTTTAAATCAGGATAACAGGAAATAATTCTCAAATTATAAAATGTGCCTGAATGGGAAAGCTATCATGGGAGGGGGGGGTTATGGAGATTGGGTGGTGGGAATTGTGTGGAGTTGTACCCCTCCTACCTTATATTTTTGTTCATTAATCCTTTCTTAAATAAAAAAATTAAAAAAATAAAAATAAAAATAAAAACATAGTAATCATAAAATAAAATGTGCCTGAAGATAACAAAATCAATGATATCTAAAGCATAATGCCACAAAATGACTATGTGGCAGAGAACATCTAAAATGTAAAAGTGAAGGGGTTAGTCAGTGGCAAACCCAGTTGAGTGAACATAGTACCATGCTTAAGGACTTGTGTTTGAACTCTGGAATGTTCTTTTAATGATTCATATGCACTGTTATGCCACAACATAAGTGAACCACAGAAACCTGTGTGAAAGGAACACAAAAGATATGATTTTTAAAATTATTTATTTATTTATTCCCCTTTTTTGTATTATTGTTGTAGTTATTATTGTTGTTGTAATTGATGTTGTTGGATAGGACAGAGAGAAATGGAGAGAGGAGAGGAAGACAGAGAGGGAGAGAGAAAGATAGACACCTGCAGACCTGCTTCACTGCTTGTGAAGCGACTCCCCTGCAGGTGGGGAGCCTGATACGATTTTATGTACAAGTTATAATATTCTGGGTATAATTACATTGCTTATTACATTGTGACTGAACTGAGTGAGTCCTTCGCCTTCCCCTTCAAATCTTTTACCTTCTTATCTGAAGGATCATGCATAAACATCGCAGATTTCAAGATTTCTTAGTCTTTCAATTATTTTTATTACATGCTTTATTCCATTTTCAATTTACTTATTGCTCATTTAAAACTGGGGAACTAACTAGTGAATTTAACCCAAATTAGTGTTTTCTTGCATCTTACAAATGAGGTATTTAGTTAGACTAACATGCTTGGATAGTTCTATATTTTGGTTTGATCAGTAATAAAACTTGGTTTTTAAATAAGTGAAATAACTCACACTCCGATAAATGTTATCATTAAAAAAGAGTTAAGGGAGTTAAAAACACTTATTCTGATACTTGCACTGTTCTAGATAATTTCACATCTTCTTTATAGCAATTGCCTTTCAAATCAGTCTTCAGGTTAAGCAATAAAATAAACATCACATAATTTGAAAGTCACAATTCATTTCACTTTGGACAAGAATAACACAATCCAAATTTATAGTGTTGATTTATGCTTATTTGTAAAAGGTGAAACCCTATTTGAAGATTTCTTTGTTACCACATTTGAGGGCATTTAAACAGAGTACTTTATGTTAAAACTATCTCATCTTTTTTCCCTACTTTATTATTATTTTTTTGTTTATAAGATGGAAACACTGATAATACCATAGGATAAGAGGGGTACATTTCCACATATTGCCCAGCACCAGAGCTCCATATCCAATCTCCTCCTTTGATAAATTCCGTATTCTTTATTCCTCTGGGAGTATGACACAGGATCATTGTGGGGTACAAAAGGTGGAATTGCTTTGTATTGAAGTAGACTCTCTAAATTCAAATAATGTTGCTTTTTGTTTGACCAGCACCTCAGGCAAATTTGAATTATTATTCTGAGGTCCCCTTTTGCTTGTTACTAGTGGGCCTGCAGTGGCTCTGAGAAGGCAGGGGGCATTTACCTGAGTCCTATTAATCTTTTGGGAACTATTTGACCAAACTCTTACCAACTCTGAGTAATTTGGGGACATTAAATTCTTAGTGGATAGGAGAATGCCATTCATGGCCTGTTATCAACAGCAATTGCACTGACAGACTGGCAGTATAACACTCATTTTTTCTAGAATTAGAACAAAGCCAGGGTTGTGACCTAGCGAAACACAGGTGAGGGAGCATGTATGAGCATAGGTGTGATAGCTTTCACCTGTCTAGTGCCTCAGTTACCCATTGGGGCATCACTAAATTCAGCCTTAGTTTTTTTAGGCCACCCTGATTCTTTGGCTATTCAATAGGTCCTTCATTTTCACAAAGAGGTTGATGTGAGCTCCATCTGGAGACCTTGGACTAAATTTAATTATTAGAAGGAATAATATGCTAGAAGTACCTGGTAGGGCTCCCTCTCTACGTGTCCCTGTTCTTCTCCTTTCTTTGCTAAGGCATGGGAGTTGATATAATGTCTGTACTCCATCTCTTATTGCTTTTCCCCACAGGGAAGAAAAATCAAATTATTGTAATTATTAAGTGTTAAAAATGGTCTTCCTCTGCCATTATTAGTATAAATGTTATGCTTAGATTTAAAAAAATATATGTTACATTAGATCAAGGATCAAGATTGGAGGAGATGAAAGTCTTCTATTTTCTGATACCCCATCCTTCTTGATCATATTTCTTCCAATAAATGATGTCATAATAGCCACTTAGTAAAATAAGTTAGCCAAAAGAAAGAAACAGATGAAAAGAAAAGTAAATGTGCTCACTTTTTTCATGACAGAGTTCATGAAACTGTGTTATGAAAAAGACATTTTGCATTGGACAGACTAACTGGTGAACACCAAATTTTTTCTTTTTTTGAGTTTCTCACCTGCTCCTTTTTCCCAGTCTGCTAAGAATTTAATTGCATCTTGTTCTCTCTAAATCAATATACAACCTTTATGATTGTAAATACCACACTTTAGAAAGCTGCAGCTAGTAAAATCATACTACCAGCACAAGATGTCATATTAAAGCACCTAATAGAAGTTTTAAAAAGTTCTTGTAGTATAAAAACATAGGAACTATATCTAGGACAGGAGTAAGGAGGTAGAGAAACACATTTCCAACATTCTTTCAAGCCCTTTTTCTTTTGTGAAGCCAATTCCATGATACTGGTGAGCAGCAGTCTGGACTTTAGAGAGCAGGACTTTTTAAAGACTAACTGGATGAGCTGTTTCTATGCAGTACAGAGTGCCAGGCTGGCTAGCTTCACAGGCGGGAGACAGAGATAACCAGGGACTCATGGCTGGTACGCAGTTCAGTCTTTATTCATGTGGAACGCAGTGCAATCTAAGCTATCTCTAATCACAATTCTGTCCTTATATATACTTGCCAAGTAGGGTGGAAACAGGATGTGACATAGAGAGGGTGGAGCAAAAAAAGACTGGTGGAAATCAGGGTGTACTAGGAGAGGGGGCAGAGCAAAAAGACATCATGAACCAGTGGGGATTAAACCAATGCCTTGCAGGCAGGGCGGTGCTTAGTTAACAGTGGTTATGTAAATAGAATACAGTGTTAAGCAGGGGGGATTAAACCAATGAAACGAAGGGGGTTTAGAAGCAGAATTAGAAGCATACCAACAATAGAGGTGCAATTTAAAAGAACAGAAGATTGTACAACTAGAAAAGAAAGTCCTTACAAGATGAGTTTATAATGAACCTCCACAGCTTAGGGAGGAAATAAGCGCTATATTAGCAGGAAGGTTAAATGAGAGCAGGGGAAAGCTTCACAAGCAGCAAAACAGTGCTGCAGGTGCCTTTCTGTCTGTGTGTCTCTCCATCACCTTTCCCTCTCAATTTCTCTCTGCCCTATCAAATAAAATAAATTCACAAAAAAAAAACACCAGTTATGTCAGAAGTACATATGAAAAAAATATTGCGGAAACAAGAATGGAAAGAGAATAATGTATACAAATTAAGAAGCTAACATGGAAAAAAAGAATACATTAGATATCACCTTATGTGCTTCGAGAAGAAGAAAACTAGGGAGACCTCAAAGTGGCCTGAAAATGAGTGAAGTTCTGTCAAAAGGAATCAGCAAGTCATTGTACACAAATTAGAAACTGCCCTAGGGTCTCTCTTACTGGTATTGACTGAAAGAAGTTATACATTTTTGACAACTGTCTTTTGGGAGATTCACATATCTCAAACAAACAAGATTCAAGTAATTTCTTGATGTAAGATGTTCACTATCTTCACTACAATCATTTAGAAAAGGTTCTGAAACTCCTATAAAATCATTGGTTTACAGGATTGATTGGAGGTGTCAATAAAGTCACTTAGGATAAATGTGAAGACTAAATGAAACAATGAACTAAGTAATATTGCTTACTGAATTGAAATTTAAAACAAAAATTAAATTTACAAGTAATTACAAAAGTCAAACAGAATAACTACAAAGAATAATTAATACTGATAAAGTCACTTAATGAAATCTAAAATAACAATGTTAATTCACTCTTGGACAAATGAAAACTAGAAGAAAAAAAACTGACAACACTTCAAGAAAGTAACATATTTCTCAACCTGGTAATGGCATAAAATCTTTCAGAAATGATAGTAAAAAGTTATTAAACAAGGAGAAAGTAAAAAATTGGACATTGATTTTTGTCTCTCCCTCTCCACCTGCTTCTCCAGTGTAAAGCTTCCCCCTGCAGGTGGGAACTGGGGACTTGAACCTGAGTCCCTGTGCACAGTGATATGTGCCCTTAATCAGATGTGCCAGCACCTGGCATTGATTTTTATAAACCTTAATAAACCATATAATTAAAAATTTTATATAGTTAATCATCACAACAAATTGTGTGAAGAACTGGAAATAGTTCAATGCATTCAATAATACAAACAATTTCAGTATCAGAAAATGATATGATAAGGTAATTCAGTTACTAACATGTAACTGAATTAAAATGTATTAACAAACTCTACCTGTAAGGAAAAAAATTTTTCTGGGAGTAGGCAGTTGTGCACCAGGTTAAGCGCACATAGTACGAAGCACAGGGACTTCTGCAAGGATTTCAGTTCAAGCCTCAGCTCCCCACTTGCAGGGGGATGGTTCACAAGACATGAAGCAGGTCTGCAGGTGTCTCTCTGTTTCTCTATCTCTCTATCTCCTTCTCCCCTCTCAATTTCTCTCTGTCTTATGCAATAAAAATGAAGAATGGCCTCCAGAAGTAGTGGATTCCTTGTGTTGGCATCAAGCCCCAGCTACAACCCTGGAGGAAAAAGAAAAATGATTCCCACACTAACCACCAGAACATTTTTTAGAAAATAATAAATACAATTTATGTGTAAATTCACTTAACTATTGTCTATAAAAGTGACTAGTATTTTTTATGTTTGATGGCAAGAACCCCTAGCTAGCAATAATGCAGAAAAATCATCACAGAGAATCTATTTATAATGTCATTTTATTCAAGAGAAAGATACATTTATTAATAATTTTAGATATTTTTATAAACTCTGAAAAATTAAGCATGTTAAAAATGTAAGTGCAGCAGATAAATATCTGATATTTTCTCTATACCTTCCCAAAAACAGAATGAGAATTAAAAATACACTAAAAATTTAATCATTCCAAACTTAAGCAAGAAAAAAAAAAGAAAACAAGAAATATGAGGATGATTTATACTGATTGTTGCTTAAAACATAATTACCAGTATTTATATGGTAAAAATCACTATATTACATTATCATTTATTTTATAGATACTTCTATAAATGTATGATTGGAGGAAATTAAGATATATATTTGTAGAGATATACTGATGAAGATTGGGTGGTGGGAATTGTGTTGAGTTGTACCCCTCCTACCCTATGGTTTTGTTAATTTATCCTTTCTTAAATAAAAAAAAGGAAAATGCTTGGAAAGTTTGTGTATAATTCAGTGTACTTTATGGAACAGAAAAGTTTTGCTGTGAAGACACTTTCTATTCCTAACATTATTTAAATATAAACTTTACAGTGTGAATAGTATAGCATCTCCTACTGCCACCTTGGGTTTTTTGCAGAGGGGATGTATTTTTTTCATTATCTACTGCATCTTCTGTGTAGGCTTTTTTACTAGTAAAATCTCTTTTAGACATATTGCCAAATGAGTTCCTCCAACTGAAAACTGTGTAATCAAACAGAACTTTCATTCTTCCTGTCTCTGTTAATGTACATGAATCCAATACCAGAAATTATGTTCAGGTTAGTCCTGATTTTTACATATTTAGCAGTTATAAGTGGACTTTGATTAACTAGTCTTGAATAATAGAATTATACTTTGAATTTTAGCTTATATTAATTGTGATAATTTAATGTAGAAACATATAACTTTTTTATTCAAGGTTTTGTAGAAAAATAAAACCAAAAGGATATGTATGTATGTCTAAAATTTGTATGTGTTTATGCCAACATAGATATACATTACATATACAGAATAGACATTTTAAAAATACTTTTTTTTTTATTTAAGAAAGGATAAATTAACAAAACCATAGGGTAGGAGGGGTACAACTCCACACAATTCCCACCACCCAATCTCCATATATCCCACCCCCTCCCCTGATAGCTTTACATTCTCTATCCTCTGGGAGCATGGACCCAGGGTCATTGTGGGTTGCAGAAGGTGGAAGGTCTGGCTTCTTTAATTGCTTCCCCGCTGAACATGGACGTTGACTGGTCAGTCCATACTCCCAGTCTGCCTCTCTCTTTCCCTAGTAGCGTGGGTCTCTGGGGAAGTGGAGCTCCAGGACACATTGGTGGGGTCTTCAGTCCAGGGAAGCCTAGCCGGCATCCTGATGACATCTGGAACCTGGTGACAAAAAAGAGAGACCCAAAGCTTCCAAGCAATTTTCTATGGTGTGAGGTGGCAATCGTCGTGTTGTAAAAATACTTTTAATGAAAGAGAAAAACATACACTCAAAAGAGCCCTGCTCAGCTCTGGTTTATGATGGTGCTAGGGATTGAACCTGGGGCCTCAAAGTCTCAAGTATGAGAATATTTTGCATAATCATTGTTATCTCCCCAGCTTAGATAATTTAAATCCAATAAATATTGGTTCAATATCTGTTATGTTCTAAGACTATTTAATGACCTGACTATCTCTACATCTATCAATCAATATACTTATCTTCATCAGTATATGGTGTGAAATGAGTCAATAGTTGAGTGAGGGAAAATATAACAACTTTCTAAGTTTTATATGCAGTATCACATTCTACAGAAGGTATATGCCTCTTCATCTTTTTTTTTTTTTAACTCAATGCCACCTGACCTGGATTTTGATATATATAAAGTTTAATTTGTTCTTTTTATTCGGAGATTAATGTTTTATGTTTGACAGTTTTTACATGTATAATATTTCTCAGTTTTCCATATAACAATACAAACCCCACTAGGTACTCTGTCATGTCTATCTATCATCTATCTATCTATCTATCCTATCTATATATTTAAAATAGTATTATATATAATATACATATGTAATATATGTATATATTTAATATAAAGTCTAAGTCTATGTAGTTCCTATTTAAGTAAAATTGGATTACAATCAGACTTAAAAATTTGTGAACCAACTGTTCATTTATTTCTGTGAATTTTATTTCTACCTTGATGAGAATGTTTAATTTGTCCAGTGTATTGGATGAGGCTGAAAGCATTTAATTCACACAAAGACTGAAGCTGAATGTCCACCTCCTCCTACTCACAGAAATATCATGAAAACAATTGGTTATCCTTAATGGCCTTATTTTCTCCAGTCTAGCATAGCCAATAACCTTGGTGATTGTTTTTATTCTGGGAAAGACAGTTAATAGTACACAGACACAGTAGGGAACAAGAATTAGTCAGGCAAGCCCATCTTCTCAGATGCTTGAGGGAATGCGTTTTCAAGTATTTCTCTGGAAATTCCAAAGGTCAGAATTTTATGTGTACCAGATTTTCTGTTCTATTTTTATTAAAATATTTTGATAGATTTGTATTCATTTTGACCCTAGTATAAATGATTACATATTTCATACATAGATATTCAATATAATATCTTGAAATGCAGATAAAATATGGTTATAGTAATACAATGTAGAATTGTTGTTACTAAGATTATATACGCTGATGTAAATATTTTATAGAAAATATTTGTGCTTATAAAAAAGGGTCTTGTTTGTCATCTGAGTTTCTCAATATAAAAAAATCAACATAAAATATGTTGTTTCCCTTTGATTTTCTTTCCTATTTTTTGTGGATATATGTGACACATCTCAATATTAACCTTAATCTTTATACCTAATGGAACTGACTTCTTTCTTTTTCAATGTATCTAGTGCATTTTAGTAGAGTAGGTTTTTTGTTTGTTTGCAACCAGGGTTATTGCTGGTATTCGGTGTCTGCATGAGGAATTCAACACTGCCAGTGGCTATATTTTTTTTCTTTTTTCTTATGATTTTTTATAGGACAAAAATAGTGAGAAGGGACGGAAAAAGAGAGACACCTGCAGCACTGCCTCATTGCTCCTGAAGTTTCCCCTTGTAAATAGGGACCAATTTCTTGAGCCCTGGTTCTCTGCATACATAAGGTGTTTTCAGTCAGGTACACCTTCTCTTCCTCCTCCTCCTTTTAACATATAACACTATTTGGTTTATTAATTTGACTATATGCAACACTTTAAATCTACTTATAATCTATGACTTTATTTTCCTTTCTTTTATTCCATTCTTTAGGCTTCTGACTTTATTTCCCTTTAGAAGAGATATAAATTTAAAGAAAGTGTAGAATTCAACCACGTTATATTTATAGGTAACCAAAATCTCCAGATAGCATTAGTTTCCACAGGTTTATGTTTCCTTGAATGCATTATATATTATAAATGCTATATAAAATATCATGTTTATATGTATATATATTTCATTATTATAGTATATATCTATTGTGCATATTACAATTTAGATAAATGATGAGAAGTACTATAATAGTCTGTATCTTGTGATTTAACTTCCCCCCTACACAGACACATACACACAAAAATATTTTGGAGATTGATCTATGATGAGCCATATATTCTATTTTGATTGTTTAAAATATTTATTTATTATTTATTATTTATTATACAGAGGCAGGGAGAAGTGAAGAGGGATATAAAGAGTCACTGGGTAGTGGCATACCTGGTTGAGTATATACTGCAGTGTTCAAGGACCCAAATTCAAGCTCCAGGTCCCTACCTGCAGGGGCAAAGCTTCACAAGTGGTGAAACAGAGCTACAGGTTTCTGACTCTCTCCCGCCACCTCTCCTCTTCCTTCTCAATTTCTTTCTAGTTCTATCCAATAAATACATTTAAAAAATAACTTGTAGCATTGCTCCCAAGTTCATGAATCTTTCCCCTGCAACTGAGGACCAGAGGTTTGAATTTAGGTCCTTTTATATTGTAACATGTGCTCAACTAAATGTACCACCATCAGCCCCCCCCCTTATTTCTATCATTTTAGATTCTTTCTAGGAGGGATTTTCAAATTTATGAGGAAGAGATATTGCTGAAGAAATATGTTTCCAGATCTACATCATCATTATTTTCCAGTGTTCTAAGTATAACCCTCCTGGATATAAGTTCCTGGTTAAGGCCAGGTGGTCCCTTGTTAATAACTTCTCTATTTAGAAAAAAAGTTAGTCATTTGTTTTATTTTTCCTTTATAGTGATATTTAAGAATGAACTAATCAAGATGTCAGTTACTAAATTAGGAAAAATAATGATTGATGATAAATGATTATGCCGTTTTTGGATTATGACTCAGAAGGAACCAAAGACATTAAATCCAAACTGAAAAAAAACTTATCTAAGGATTGTGTGAACATATACAGCTAGTAACTAAAAATCATGCTGAAAATTGTCTTTTTAACATAATCAGTAAGATGGAGCTAAAATACATTCATGCTCGTGAACTGGTGGCATCTTTCTCCCACCTTCACTCCTGTTACTCTTCTCTGAATTTAATAAAAATAATGAAAAAGTACACCTTAGACAGCATTAAACATTAAAACTTTCCCAAAAGAAACAGTACACATGTGTGAAAGAAAGGTGTGTTTGTTTCACAAGATCTCATTTGAAGGCTCAAAATCTGCAAGCCTGTTTCCAGTTCTACTCACAAGGGACTTGACACAGCTCCTCAAAGGATGGAGAATATCTGGGGTTCATCATACAGCTGGTGGAGTAGCCCCATTTCCCTCCAGAACTCTCCAAAACCACCTGCATCTTTATTTCTAGCAGCACCTGCTTCTGTTCTAAAGGACCACCTTCATGTCTAGAAGTAACAACTCTGAGTGGGAAATTTCCTTCTGGTAGAGAACAGAGAAAGTGATTTTTTAAATTTATTTGTTATTTAAGAAAGGATAAATTAACAAAACCGTAGGATAGGAGGGGTACAGTTCCACACAATTCCCACCACCCAATCTCCATATCCCACCCCTTCCCCTGATAGCTTTCCCATTCTCTATCCCTCTGGGAACATGGACCCAGGGTCGTTGTAGGTTGCAGAAGGTAGAAGGTCTGGCTTCTGTAATTGCTTCCCCACTGAACATGGACGTTGACTGGTCCGTCCATACTCCCAGTCTGCCTCTCTCTTTCCCTAGTAGGGTGGGTCTCTGGGGAAGCAGAGCTCCAGGACACATTGGTGGGGTCTTCAATCCAGGGAAGCCTGGCCGGCATCCTGATGGCATCTGGAACCTGGTGGCTGAAAAGAGAGTTAACATACAAAGCCAAACAAATTGTTGAGCAATCATGGACCCAAGGCTTGGAATAGTGGAGAGGAAGTGTTTGGGGGGGGGGGGTACTCACTGCACACTCTAGTGTACTTCTGCTTTCAGGTATATATATATTTTGCACTAGTTTATGGATACGTTTGAACATATGCTCTCTCTCACAGAACCTGGTGTATATATAGGTTTTGGGACTTTGTTAGAAAGCTATCCACCTGGGATGGAAGTAGAGAATGCTATGAAAGGAAAGGTCTCACCCGAGTAATGAAGCTGAAGGGTTGTCATTCCACACGTGAAGTCTCTGGACACAGTCTGAGCTGAAGCATGTAGAGGTGGCAATTGTTGCGTTGATTAGGTTGCAATAGGCTGATGCAATATTATTTGATATGGATTGGGAGAGGCATGTGGGAAAGTGAGCCCTATCCTAAGGTTCCAGGAGTGGGAGAAATATAGGCTCTATAGTGGAGATGTGAGGTTCCTGCTGTCTTAGGGTTCAAAAAGACAATGTATAATTAATGTTATCATCACATTATTTGGTAGTTGGGTTAACTTTGAAAAGTCCTTCTGTTTGGGGTTGCTGTATAGTACCCAGTATCTTATATAGCTGTGCCACTGATTGCCTCTAATCTACTTGGTCTAGGCTTTTGAGAGAGTCCGCATATCAAATACACAGCCTGTATATTAAGAAAACTCAGTCTGTGTTTTAAAAACATTAAGCCATACAATTAATTTTCCCCCTCATATTAATTAACCAGTGAGTTATATGACTGCAATTTACTAGGAGTGTACATAAACACCATTCCCACCACCAAAAGACTGTGTCCCATCCCACCCACCCACCCACCCCCACCGGCCCAGGAAGCTACATGTCTACCCCTCACCACTGGGTTTTTACTTTGGTGCCCTACTTTCAATTTAGTCAGATCCTGCTTTTAGTTTCCCTTCAGATCTTCTTACTCAACTTCTGTTGATGAGTGGGATCATTCCATGCTCATCTTTATCTTTCTGACTTAGCTCACTTAACATAATTCCTTCTAGCTCTGATGGGTCAGAGAAGGTGGGTTCATTGTTCTTGATAGCTGTATAGTATTTCATTGTGTATATATACCACAGCTTTCTCAGCCACTCATCTGTTGTTGGGCACCTGGGTTGCTTCCAGGTTTTAGCTATTATGAATTGTGCTGCTATGAACATAGGAGTACACACCTCTTTTTGGTTGGGTGTTATGGAGTCCTTGGGGTATAACCCCAGGAGAGGAATTACTGCATCACATGGAAGGTCCATGTCTAGTCTTGTGAGAGTTTTCAAGATGCCTCTCCACAGAGGCTGTACCAATTTACATTCCCACCAGAAGTGCAAATGGGTTCCTCTGTCCCCACAGCCTCTCCGACATTTGTTGCTGCTGTCATTTTTGATGTATGCCATTCTCACAGGAGTGAGGTGGTATCTCAGTGTTGTATTTATTTGCATCTTTCTGACAATCAGCAACCTGTAACAGTTTTTCGTATGTTTGTTAGCCTTTTGGATCTCTTCTGAGGTGAATGTTTTGTTCATATCCTCTGTCCATTTTTGAATGGGGTCATTTGCTTTTTTGGTGCTAAGTTTGCTGAGCTCTTTACATATTTTGGTGATTAGTTTCTTGTCTGATGTATGGCATATGAAGATCTTCTCCCATTCTGTGAGGGGTCTCTTTGTTTGTTTAATAGTTTCTTTGGATGTGCAGAAGCTTTTCAATTTGATGTAGTCCCATTAGTTTGTACTGGATTTTAACATGCAGAAGAATGAAATTTAACCACTTTATCTCGCCAGAAACAAAAATCAACTTCAAATGGATCAAAGACCTGGATGTTAGACCAGAAACAATCAAATACTTAGAAGAAAACATTGGTAAAGCACTTTCCCACCTACACCTCAAGGACATGTTTGATGAAATAAACCCAATTGTGGGAAAGTGATTTTAACAGCCTATGCTTGTTAATTTCATGGGTATAAACTACTCTCTCTCCTTGTCCATCCTTTCCTGATGAGGCTAATTCTGAAACATTACCCCCTCTATCTTCCAGAGCAACTCTGTGGGACTCTGCCTTTCTGCTTACAGTTCTCCATTTCCCAATAAATCTTCCCTGGTATAGCTTCCTAATATATTATTTTAATCTGATTCTTCATTGCAGAAGCCTCTGGAACCCAGTTTGACACAAACTAGCATGGAGTTAAGAGACTATGGGGGCATGGGGGTATTAATATGGACACTAGTAGGTGCAGGACCAGGGAAATGAATGAAAGAAAGGCCTTGACAAATAGATTGAAAGGATACTGATGGGGAAGTGGAAACACAGTTCTCTATTTTCCAGATTCCAAGTCTTTTTAACTGTGTGTTTGAGTGTATGATGTGTACATGTACATGGGTTTCCTTCTTTCTGGTAGAGGGTAATGTCCTTTGATATTACAGATCTATCTAAAGAGTTGCATAGTATTTTATTATAAGATGTACTTTTGGGGTACAGGTAGTGGTGCACCTGATTGAGTACATATGCTATAGTTCTCAAAGACCTGGGTTCAAGTCCCCAGTCACCACCTTGGGGAAACCTTCACAGGTGGTAAAACTGTTTTGCAAGCATCTCTATCTCTCCCTCCCTATCTCCCTCTTCCCTTTCAATTGCTGTATGTATCTATACAATGAATAAAAGAAATACACACAATTAAAAAAATAAATCAGTGACAAGTGACATTACTTTAATTACACCTCTGTGCTGCATATATAGATTGGTTGGAAAATTAATATAGGGGACTGGATGGTGGTTCACGTGGTTAAGGGCACAGGTTACCTTGTTCAAGAACCTATGTTTAAGCCCCTGACCCCCACCTGCAGAAGGAAAGCTTCACCAATGATGAAGCAGTGCTGCAGGTGCCTCTCTTTGCCTCTTTATTTTTCTATCTCCCCTTAGCTTCTCAGTTTCTCTGTTTCCATCCAATAAAAGCAAATTAAATTAAAAACTTTAAATTCAAATATAAAATTCAGTTTGAGATTTATTAAAATTTATAATTGAATTTTACACTTTGTAAAATTTTACAGTTTGTAATGTTTGTAATAGTAATTATAATTAATTAGCTATCTATTTGAAACAAAGAGTCATGGAAAATTGAAAAAAATAATGTTAATTAACAGCTATGAAGACTAGACATGATGGATGAAATGATTAATAAAATGGTTTCAAGCATAAAATATAATTGAATAAATTCTGAGGGAAAATGGAATGGAATCTCATTAAAGAAGCAAACATAAGATTTCTGATTCCTAAAGCAATTCTTCTGCATTATGAGGACAGTAAATTACATCAGTATTTAGATTTTCAGGGTAAGATTTTAGAATAATATAGTAGAATAGCTTTACATTTTTAAAAGGTATGTATTCCCTTTTTTTGTCCTTGTTTTATTGTGTTGTTATTGATGCCATTGTTCTTGGATAGGACAGAGAGAAATGGAGAAAGGAAGGAAAGACAGAGAGGGGGAGAAAAAGAGAGACACTTGGAGACCTACTTCACTGCCTGTGAAGCGACTCCCCTGTTGGTGTGGAGCCAGGGGCTTGAACCCTGATCCTTAGGCCAGTCCTTTTGATTTGCTATGCTTAACACGCTGCACTACTGCTTGACAACCAGTTTTACATTTTTAATCAGATGGAAGTTTTATCCTTTGTGACTTTAAAATTGTGATGAAATTACACTATTACTTAACCGAACATCATGCAAAGCAATTTGATATATTCAAAGTCCTTTTTTTGTATAAAAATATAAGGAAAACCCTTCTTTGGTTGTCCTTATATATTTAATATCATCTGTCAAATTTCAAGTTATGTTTGCATAATTTGAAGAATAAACTTAATATCATTGATAATATGTGTTCCTAATTTTATAAAAATCAGAAAATTTATATTTTTGTCATTTTTCTGATCACTATAAAGTTAAACCCTATAATATTTCAAGCTTCCATATTTATGTTAAATTTGTTATAGCCTCAGTAAATTTTATTGTCTTACTTGTATATTTCTGTGTCAAAATCATGCTGCTTTATTCAATATTTGACAGTTCAAGATAAATTAAAGTTAATTTTAATTTTAAATACACTTCTAACAGTATTTAACTCTGCTATATACACAATTTTCCCCTTTTGGGGGACCATATCTCACTGTTTCCTTTAGTTTGAAACTTAATATTTTTTCTGTATGGTGTTTCTCTAACCTCATTTAGAAGATCCATCAAAAATTAGAGTTTATTTGTTGTTACAGATAAAGTTTCCATTTACTCATCAATTGCTCTTGGTTGTTACAACACTGATTTTCATTTGTTTTATATTGTCTGCATTCTTACTCATCTGTATTCATAATGAATATTTTTTGTTTCTTGGTTATCTTTTTGATTTTTTTAATATTGAATAAAATCTTAGTTAAAATGGCATTGTAATAATGTTTCCACTCTAATATTTTTTCTTTTTATTTAGTTGGTACCAAATTCACTGTTTCCTGGTGGAGTTGGCATAGGTTTCTTCTGTAAGTTGTAAAGTCATATATATTATATATATATATTACAAGTCAGTACAATACTATAGACAGTGAATACATTCATAAATAAAAAAACATACAATGCACAGCAGTGATAAACTACTAAATACTTAGGTATGAGTGTAGAGAAAATTGTATAAGATATTTATGTGAGATATAGTATTAAACTAAACTAAATAAACTAAAAATGTCTATATGTGTTAGGAGCCTCATAGAGATGTTAATTTTCTTCACATTGATCTCAAATTCAATGAAATCCCATATGGATATGTTTTAAATATTTGACTAGATAATTCTGAAAGTTACATGAAAAAACCAAAGAGAAAATATTAGAAAGACTCAGCTGGAAAAAAAAAAAAAGGAAAAGGTGGTTGATTAAAATATCAAATTTATACAAAAGCTACATTAAAAAAAAAAAAAAAGAAAAACTCTAGCTCTAGGCAAGTGTAATGATTCTCCCATTCAACATAAGTACCTGAAGACAACACAATGAATAGGCACAGAATGTCCTGAATATGGAGAAAAAGATTCTCCAATACATCCGAAGCAGAATGCTTCAAAAGCAAGCACCTAAAACACCCACGTTTTATATCAAGGATGACAAAGTGGGTGAACTAAGAACAGTCTTTTTAGCCAGGTTAACTCAAAGTCAATCAGACACAAATGGAATAACAGCAACCCTCCCAGATTTAAAGGTGGCCCAGTAGGAAATAGATATTAAATTCCTCCACGCCTATAAGGAGTGTGCCTGTGGAATATGGTGTCAAGGCGAACCTCCAGCTTCAATGTGCAACAGAAGAATTTAATTGTGGTGGAGTAAAGGGGTATTTCTATACTCCCTTCTCCTCTATTGTGTGGCTTCCAGACTCTGTAGTAACCCACCTGGCATTAGTAACACTGAGAAAGATAGTAAAGGTTAGGACTAAAAACACCTCTTAGGCTTGCACACTATTTTTATGAGACATAAAAGGAAGCTGAACTAAACCTAGCTGACTGCAATAGGACTGGAGGTGGCACAACAACAGTACCAACTTATTCACTTCTGACCTCATGAAACAACAGCAAATTGATGTGAGCAAACCTTCTACTTTTGCATTCTCTGGTGAACACTGGGGCCTAGGAAAGGACTAATCTTAAAACATCACTTAGGATACTGTACAGCAAACCATAACAAAGGGACTTTTCAAAGTTAACCCAGTTAACAAATAATGTGATGATAACAACTATCGATTGTCTTTTTGAACCCTAAGACAGCAGGAACCTCACATCTCCACTATAGAGCCCCTACTTCCCCCAGTCCTGGAACCCTTGGATAGGGCCCACTTTCCCGTATGCATCTCCCAATCCAAACCAAATAATATTGCATCCCCAACGCAACGATTGCCACCTCAACATGCTTCACCTGAGACTGTGTCCAGAGACTTCACGTGTGGAATGACAACCCTTCAGCTTCATTACTCGGGTGAGACCTTTCCTTTTATAGTACACTCTTAATTTCATCTCAGGTAGTTCACTTTCTAACAAAGTCCCATAACCTAGATATACACCAGTTTCTGTGAGAGAGAGCTTATGTGCACATGTATCCATAAACTACTGCAAAATATATACCTGAAAGCAGAAGTACACTAGAGTTTGCAGTGAGTACCTCCCTAACACTTCCTCTCCACTATTCCAAGCCTTGGGTCCATGATTGCTCAACAATTTGTTTGGCTTTATATGTTAACTCTCTTTTCAATCACCAGGTTCCAGATGCCACCAGGATGCTGGCCAGGCTTCCCTGGATTGAAGACACCACCAATGTGTCCTGGAGCTCAGCTTCCCCAGAGACACACCTTACTAGGGAAAGAGAGAGGCAGACTGAGAGTATGGACTGACCAGTCAACACCCATGTTCAGCGAGGAAGCAATTACAGAAGCCAGACCTTCCACCTTCTGCAACCCACACAACCCTGGGTCCATGCTCCCAGAGGGCTAGAGAACGGGAAAGCTATCATGGGAGGGGGTGGGTTATGGAGATTGGGTGGTGGGAATTGTGTGGAGTTGTACCCCTCCTACCTTATGTTTTTGTTCATTAATCCTTTCTTAAATAAAAAAAAATTTAAAAAATCACTTAGGGAAAGAGAAAAATCATATGAGTTAGCATTCCACATTTAAGAAGGTAGTGATGGACCCTAGACAGAAGTCTATGTAATAAATTAATAAAAGATCACTCAAGATAGTTCACAGCCAGTAGAGAGGTCCATGTCTACTTTCTGTCTGGAAAACACCCTGATTTTTGAATTTAGAGAAGGGAAGTACTCAGGGTAAGGGTTAAGTGACAAGAAAACAAATGCTTGTATCTTTTTTGCTAAATAGTGAAACTTATCAGTATAAAATGTTGCCCATTGTTTTATTTCCAGTTAAGTATATCAGCCATTTATGATAATCATACTTAGAATTTGATTGCTACTTCATATTGTTATGGTTTTAAATCCTTTCTCCAATTTAAGTAATATTTTAATGAGAAATTGAGAGACGATAATCCAAGGATCTACATATCTTTTTTTTTCCCCTTCAGGCTTGTCACTGGGACTCGGTTCCTGCATTAGGAAACCATTGCCCCTGGAGCCTATTTTTTCCCATTTTTTGTTGCCCTTGTTTTTACCCTTATTGTTGTCACTATTATTATCACTGTCATTGCTGTTGTTGTTATATAAGGCAGAGAGTAATCAAGAGTGGAGGGGAAGACAGAGAGGGGGAGAGAAAGATAGACACCTACAGACCTGCTTCACTGCTTGTGAAGCAACCCATCCTCCGTGCAGGTGGGGAGTTGGGATCTAGAACTGGAATCCTTACGCTGGTCCTTGTGCTTTGCACCATGTGTGCTTAACTTGCTGTGCTATTGCCTAGCCTCCTAACTATCATTTTAAACAAGTAATTCACTGAAATTTTAATGCAAAAATCAAATAGCAATATACAGAAGAAATATTTAAATGTCTAGATTGCTTTCATGTGTTCTTCAATACAATAAAAACCTAGAATATTTTATGCATTATATTAATTTGAAAAGACATCACAAGCATTTATAAAGCCTCTAAGATAATTAAGACAGCTATTATTTTTAGTTCCCCTACCAATATAACATCTTTCTCTCTTTATTGTGCAAATAACTCAAAGTTAATTACATGGTTGTACGTCCTTAAATGCTATCATTATTATTATATTATTATTAATGTATGGCAAGATCCTCAGCTTAGCTTGTAATAAGAAATTGAATTATTATTGGAGCCACAGAGAATTGAACAGTTGGAGGTAATAAGCCAAATGACTGTGGGGGGAAATAATGTCATATTGCTTATCCAGATTATGTTTAAAAATGGTTTATTTGGCTCCATTTTGCACAGAGATAAATGCCACACAAATTTGTCTGATTTTCTAAAAGTCAGATTTCTAAAGAGAAATATTTAAAAATTGTTTACCAGTAGCATAGCAAGCAAGATAAGAAACAGATTCCAAATAAATAAATAAATGTCCTGAAACAACTGGAAATTTCCTCCAAAGATCAGCACAGCCAGATGGAAATAAGGCATTAACAGAATTTGGAAGGTGTACATGGTTGCATAAGGAAAAAAAAAAGAGTAGCATTTGAATAAGTAGAACATATTGCAATAAGTTTCTAGTTCAGAGGTAGGGAACCTTTATTTCTGCCAAGGGCTTTTTAGCTATTCACAACATCATTCACAGACCATACAAGATTACCAACTTAAAGACTTCACTTAATGTTTTTATGAAAAAGTTCCTAGATTTATGAAAGTATGAGTCTCACTGTGGTTCCCTTGGCAGAGCGAGGCCAAATGTTTTTTCTGGTCTTATCTGATACACAGGCCAATTGTTTCCCATCCCTAATCTAATTGAATATTTGAACTAAAAATGACTATTTAAACTCACAATTGAATATTTAAAGCCACAGTGTTAAGGAAATTGCATATGTACAAGCAGATGTAAGAAACAGTATAACTGTGGCCTGTGCTGGTTACTCAGCTTTCCCTAAGAGTAAGTATTTGTGAGATTATGCCATAATATCAGGAGCAAGATACAGACAACGACAATGAAAATGCAACAATATGGGTACCAGTGGAAGGATCGAGCGCCCAGCTGCCCACCTGCAAGGGTGGTGAAGCAGGTCTGCAGGTGTCTAGCTTTCTCTCCCCATCTCGCCTTTCCCTCCCCTCTCCATTTCTCTCTGTTCAATAACGACATCATAACAGCAACAATAATAACTACAACAACAATAAAAAGGGCAACAAAAGGTAAAATAAGTAAATTTTAAAAAGAAAGAAAGAAAAATGCAACAATATTTCCACCACTTTAATATTCTTCATATTGCCCATTTAGAGACAGACCATACCCTGTGCCTTCAAAAACTATTATCAATCTCCACAATATTGACATTTTAAGATTGTCATGTAAATACAATCAATATGCAAAGTTCTCAGGAGATTCACTGATGTTGCTAACTACATCAAAAATATTATACTTTTTTAACTTTTGAATTATTTTTTTGTCTTCACCAAGGTTCTATCACTCCAGGTCAACTTATACAGAATTAAAAGGAAAGGAGAGAGAACAATACAACAGCATACAAACTTCCCCCAGTGGGGTGGGGACAGAGATCTAACCTGAGTCACAACCTGGAATGGCAAAACAGATATCCTCCCAGGTGAGATATTTTATTACCAGACTGCTCCATTTTTTTTTCAAATCACATTTCATCTCATCTATTACATGAATATATATTACATTATATATATATATATATATTACATTATATATATTCAGTTATTTACCAGTTATTGGGTACCTGAGTTTTCCAATTTTGAGAAAGCATGAGGAAAAAAAACTGTGAATATCAATGTACTGCCCTTTGTATAAACATTATTTTTGTATATCTGGAATAATTATTCAGGAGTATAATTGCTGAGATGCAGGGTGACTACTTTAATGAGAATTTTCCAAATGTTTCCATAGCGCTGTGCCATCTTAGATTTGCCCCAGCAATGTGGGAGTAATCAATTTTCTCACCATCATTTTCAGCATTCAATCTTGTCACTTTTTAAAAATATGTTATTTATTTATAATTGGATACGAATGGAAATTGTGGGGGGAAGAGAGATAGAGAGTGACAGAGACAGGCACGTGCAGTTGTGTTTGACCACCCATGAAGCGTTCCCCAGGGGCCTGAACCAGCATCCTTGAGCTCCATAATGTGTGTGCTTAACTAAATGCTCCACCTCCTGACCCTGCCCCCCCCCCTTTTTTAAGACATCCTTTCAAATTTACAGTAGTATCTCTTTGTGATTTTTCTCATTCATTAATGGTTGATTTTGTCTCTGTGTGGCCATCACCTTTCAATTAAATGTTTGTCCTTTGCCCTTTTGGTAATTTTATTTGTTGCTCTTCATTTTAGAAAATGATTCATATATCCTAAGGATCAATCAGTTATTTTAAACAGGCTTGGAAATATTTTCCGCAGTCAAAAATTTGTGTTTCCATTTATCAACAAATCATTTGTAAAGCAAGAGTTTGAATTTTTGTTTGTTTGTTTATTGAGAAAGGTATATAGAGACCAGTGTACTGCTCTACTCTGGTTTATGGTGACACTGGGGACTAAACCTGGGATGCTAGAGCATCAGGCGTGAAAAGTGTTTTGCAGAACCATTATGTTGCCTCTCCAATTTTTCAAGAGTTTTCATTTTTAGTAAGTACAGCTTAGTAACTTTCCTTTTTCTGAACTGTTTTTTTAAATTTTTTATAAAAAGGAAACATTGACAAAACCATAGGATAAGAGGAGTATAACTCCACACAGTTGCCACCATCAGAACTCCGTATCCCATCCTCTCTCCTTAGAGCTTTCCTATTCTTTATCCTCCTGGGAGTATGGGCCCTGGGGTATTATGGGGTGCAGAAGATGGAAGGTCTGGCTTCTGTAATTGCTTCCACACTGAACATAGGCGTTGACAGGTGGATCCATACTCCCAGCTTCTCTCCTCTCTTTCCCCAACTGTGTGTAGAGCGGGTTCTGGAAAATCAGGGCTCCAGGACATATTGGTGGGGTCTTCTGTCCAGGGAAGTCTGGTTGACATTATGGTTTGGCTTTATAACCAAATAAGTTTTTGACTAATCATGAACCTAAAGGCTAGAATAGTGCAGATAAAAAGTTGGGGGTGGGGGGTCTCAGTTTTGTAGATAGCTAGTAGGCCTATTTTAGTTATATTCCAAAGGGCCTGTGGGTATACTGGTTTTTGTTTTTGTTTTTTTCCCTGAGCATGAAATTTGATATACAGGTGGATCCAAGTCATTGTCTGGGGAAATTATGGAATGGCTGGAAAAAGGAACAGAAAGCTGGATCAGGGAAGATAGTAGCCCCTTCCCTGAACTATGTTTTATCTATTAAGACAATATACTTTTTGTCTATTCCAAGAAGCTGAAGATTTCCTCCATTTTTATTGTTGTTCTTTTTTTTGGGGGTGGGGGTTAAGATTCACATGTAATAATATGGACGGCACATTTTGAGGTATTTTTATTATAAGACATGAGGGTTAAGGATTTTTTTTCCCCTTATGGGTATTAGTCTTTGCTGAAAAGATTAGTTTTTTGCTTAATAAGTAACATTTATGTGTTATTATTATGGTGACATCTGTGTGTGTTGGAGTTCACCAGTTTTGTTTTGTTTGTTTATTGTTTTGTTTTCTTTTTTCCAGTCATCTAATGTCTGTACCTCTATGACTATTATAGAATCTCAGTTTTGTAGGCACATGATAAACCTGTGAAAACAGTTGATCTATACTTCACCACTTTATTTTTCAACAAGAATTTTTTTTATATCCATTGTTCCTTTGTCTCTGAAATGTGTATGGTAGTATCTTTAACACTTACAATTTATACTGAATTGGCATATCTACTGTGTGATTTCTAATATGCTAACATAAATCTTTCCATTTGTAAAAGTTATATTTCATCATTTCACTTTCCATTGTAGAACTATGTGTTCTCTTAGACTTACACTAAAATGTTTCATCTATTGATTTTTATGTTACTTTTAAATATTCTTTACTATTTAAATATATTTTGTTTTATTTTAATTTGAGAGAGGTACAAGAGAGACACCAAAGCACTGCTCAACACTGGCTTATGCTTATGGGGATAGGACCTGTAGCTTTGTAATCTAAGGAGTGAAAGTCTTTTTGCAGAAACATTATGTTATCTCCCCAGCCAATTTTAATTTTTCAAAGTGTTCATTGATAATTTTTCAAAAAGTGATTGACTTCGTATGTTTCTCTTGTATTCTGTGAACTTTTGAACCCACTTAATAGTTATAGGAGACCTTTTGCAGCTGTGTGTTGGGATATCTTGTAGGTGATCATTTTCTGCATTCCTTTAAATCAACGTGACTTTCATTTCTTTTTCTTCCTTTTTACACTGGATGGAGTGCTCATCTATATACTGAATACACTGTCAAAGTAGTTACTTTTGCTTCTTACTCATCTGAAGGTAATGTATTAAATTTTCATCACTTAGGGATAAAACTTAGCTATAGACTTTTGTAGATGCACTTTGTCAAGTTGAGGGCATTCCTTTTTATTCCTGTACTTCCAGGAGGTTTTAATGTTGATATGTTGCAGTTTACTAAATGCATGTTTGATGTGTAAAATATATTTTCCCCAATAAGTCTGATCATTTGATTTTTTTACATACAGGCTGTTAATATGATGTATCACTTCAGCAATTTTCAAATGTGAGTCTGTTATTAATATATCTTTTAAAGAAAGTATGCTTTCTAATTATGGATATAGCATGACCTTTCTGAAATCCATTAATATTCTGCTAAGAGTTTTTTTTCAATATGTTTATAGGATTAAGATAGATATAGATGTATATGTAGATATAGATAGATAGATAGATAGATAGATAGATAGATAGATAGATAGATAGATAGATAGATATATCACTAAAAGAAACTTCCTCCAGTGTTTTGGCATTCCCACTTGGCATCAGAGCTCAATACCAAGAAGGGAGCATGAAAAGACATGTGATCTATCAAGAGAGCTATCTCCTGGCCTTCATGCTGTGTTTAACTGTATTTTAGAAACAGTAATGACATAATAAAGCTTAACTTACATGTGGTTCCATCTCTTCTATTTTCTAAAACGCAGTTGTAGAATTAGTGTTATTTTTAGATTTATCTGTTGATAGAGACTAAAGGTAGAGAGAAGAGAAAAAGACCACAGCATCAAAAGATTTCTTCAATACTGCAATGGTTGGTTTGAACCTGGGTTGCAATTCTGACTAAGCAGCTCACTATCCAAGTGAGCTACTTTGGCAACCTTGAATTTATTTTAAAAAAAAAGTTTAGGAAAACTCTCAAGTTAAGCTAAATGACCCTAGAGGTTTGTGTTTCCAATAATCTTTTTTTTTATTTATTTAAGAAAGGATTAATTAACAAAACCATAGGGTAGGAGGGGTACAACTCCACACAATTCCTACCACCCAATCTCCACATCCCACCCCCTCCCCTGATAGCTTTCCAATTTTCTATCCCTCTGGGAGCATGGACCCAGGGTGATTGTGGGTTGCACAAGGTAGAAAGTCTGGCTTCTGTAATTGCTTCCCCTCTGAATATGGACGTTGCCTGGTCAGTCCATACTCCCAGTCTGCCTCTCTCTTTCCCTAGTAGGGTGGGTCTCTGGGGAAGCAGAGCTCCAGGACACATTAGTGGGGTCTTCAGTCCAGGGAATCCTGGCTGGCATCCTGATGACATCTGGAACCTGATGACTGAAAAGAGAGTTAACATA
The DNA here is from genome assembly GCF_950295315.1 of Erinaceus europaeus. Lineage (NCBI taxonomy): Eukaryota > Metazoa > Chordata > Mammalia > Eulipotyphla > Erinaceidae > Erinaceus > Erinaceus europaeus. The sequence continues at coordinate 34,048,158 of NC_080175.1, forward strand.
CAAAGCCAAACAAATTGTAGAGCAATCATGGACCCAAAGCTTGGAATAGTGGAGAGAAGTGTTAGGGGGGTACTCACTGCAAACTCTAGTGTACTTCTGCTTTCAGGTATATATTTTATAGTAGTCTACGGACACTTGTGAATATATGCTCTCTCTCACAGAAACTGGTGTATATCTAGGTTTTGGGACTTTGTTAGAAAGTGAACCACCTGAGATGAAATTAGAGTGTACTATGAAAGGAAAGGTCTCACCGAGAATGAAACTGAAGGGTTGTCATTCCACACGTGAAGTCTCTGGACACAATATGAAGTGAAGCATGTTGAGGTGGTAATCGTTGCGTTGGTTAGGTTGTGATCGGCAGATGCAATATAATTTGATATGGATTGAGAGAGGCATACGGGAAAGTGTGCCCTATCCAGGGTTCCAGGACTGGGGGGAAGTAGAGGCTCTATAGTGGAGATGTGAGGTTCCTGCTGTCTTAGGGTTCAAAAAGACAATCGATAGTTAATCTTATCATCACATTATTTGGTAATTGGGTTAACTTTGAAAAGTACTTTTGTTAGGGTTTGCTGTACAGTACCCAGTATCTTGTATATAGCTGTGCTATTGGTTCCTTCTGATCTACTTGGTCTAGGCTTTTGAGAGAGTCTGCATATCAATTTCACAGCCTATATATTAAAAAGATTCAGTTTGTGTTTTGAAAAACTTCAAGACATACAATTAATTTTCCCTCTCTCGTATTAATTAACTAGTGATTTATATGACTACATTTTACTAGGAGTGTTCATAAACACCATTCCCACCACCAAAAGACTGTAACCCATCCCTCCCACTCACTCCCACCCCCCACTCACCCAGGAAGCTGCATGTCTACCCCTCACCACAGGGTTTTTACTTTGGTGCCCTACTTACAATTTGGTCAGGTCCTGCTTTTAGTTTCCCTTTCAGATCTTCTTCCTCAACTTCTGTTGATGAGTGGGATCATCCCATATTCATCGTTATCTTTCTGACTTAGCTCACTTAACATAATTCCTTCTAGCTCTGTCCAAGAAGGGTCAGAGAAGGTGGGTTCATTGTTCTTAATAGCTGCATAGTATTCCATTGTGTATATATACCACAGCTTTCTCAGCCACTCAACTGTTGTTGGACACCTGGGTTGCTTCCAGGTTTTAGCTAATATGAATTGTGCTGCTATGAACAGAGGAGTACACACCTCTTTTTGGTTGGGTGTTATGGATTCATTGGGGTATAACCCCAGGAGAGGAATTACTGGATCCTATGGAAGGTCCATGTCTAGCCTTCTGAGAGTTTTCCAGACTGCTCTCCACAGAGGCTGTACCAATTTACATACAAACCAGCAATGTAAAAGGGTTCCTCTGTCCCCACAACCTCTCCAGCATTTGTTGCTGCTGTCCTTTTTGATGTATGCCATTCTTACAGGAGTGAGGTGGTATCTTAGTGTTGTCTTAATTTGCATTTATCTGACAATCAGTGACCTAGAGCAGTTTTTCATATGTTTGTTAGCCTTTTGTATCTCCTTTGTAGTGAATGCTTTGTTCATATCCTCTGCCCATTTTTGGATGGGGTCATTTGCTTTTTTGGTGCTAAGTTTGCTGAGCTCTTTACATATTTTGGTGATTAGTTTCTTGTCTGATGTATGGCATATGAAGATCTTCTCCCATTCTGTGAGGGGTCTCTTTGTTGTTTAATAGTTTCTCTGGATTTGCAGAAACTTTTCAATTTGATGTAGTCCCATTTGTTTGTTTCTGCTTCAGTCTTCCTTGCAATTGGTTTTGATTCATCAAGACGTCGTTGAGGGGTAGGTGGGAAACTTTTTTTAAAAATTTTTTTAAATATTTTATTTTTATTTATTTATTCCCCTTTGTTTCCCTTGTTGTTTTATTGTTGTAGTTATTATTGTTGTTATCGTTGTTGGATAGGACAGAGAGAAATGGAGAGAGGAGGGGAAGACAGAGAGGAGGAGAGAAAGCTAGACACCTGCAGACCTGCTTCACCGCCTGTGAAGCGACTCCCCTACAGGTGGGGAGCCGTGATTCGAACCGGGATCCTTATTCCAGTCCTTGTGCTTTGCGCCACCTGCGCTTAACCTGCCGCGCTACTGCCCGACTCCCGGTGGGAAAGTGTTTTACCAATGTTTTCCTCTAAGTATTTGATTGTTTCTGGTCTGACATCTAGGTTTCTGATCAATTTGGAGTTGATTTTTGTTTCTGGTAAAAGTGATTCTGGTAAAAGAAATAAAGTGGTTCAATTTCATTATTTTGCATGTTACAACCCAGTTTTCCCAGCACCATTTATTGAAGAGAGCCTCCTTTTTCCATTTAATCCTTTGGGCCCCATTATCAAAGATTAGATGTCCATAGGTGTGGGGGTTTATTTCTGGGCTTTCAATTGTGTTCCACTGTTCTGTGTGCCTATTTTTGTTCCAGTACCATGCTATTTTGATGATGATGGCTTTATAATTTAGTTTAAGGTCTGGAAGTGTGATGCCTCCATTTCTGTTTCTGTTCCTCAAGATGGTTTTGGCAATTCTAGGTGTTTTCAGGGTGCAGATACTATTATCTTAAAGAAGCTTGGTGGAACTTTGATGGGTATTGCAGTAAATTTGTATATGGCTATGGGGAGAATATTCATTTTGATGATATTTATTTTTCCAATCCATGAGCATGGGATATCTTTCCATTTCTTGGTATCAGTTTCTATTTCCTTGAGTATTGACTCATAGATTTCAGCATTCAAGTCTTTCACTTCTTTGGTCAACTTTATTCCTAGGTATTTGATTGATTTTGCTGAAACAGTAAATGGGAGTGATAGCTGGATGTCTTCTTCTTCAGATTTAGTGTTTGTATAAAGAAATGCCATTGATTTTTGTACATTGATTTTGTAGCCTGATTTCTTGCTATATTGTCTAATAACTTCCAGTGGTTTTCTGCTGGATTCTTCAGGTTTTTCTATATATACTATCATAACATCTGCAAATAGTGAGAGCTTGACTTCTTCCCTTCCAATCTGTATTCCTTGATTTCTTTCTTTTGCCTGATTTCTATGGCAAGAACATCCAATACTATGTTGAAAAGTAACGGTGACAGTAGACAGCCCTGTCTAGTCCCCAATCTCAGGGGGAATGCTTTCAGCTTATGTCAATTGAGTATGATGTTGGCTGTAGGTTTGCTATATATAGACTCCAATATTTTGAGGAATTTCCCATCTATTCCCATTTTTTGTAGTTTTGAGAGTGAATGGGTGTTGGATTTTGTCAAAGGCTTTCTCTGCATCTATTGAGGTAATCATGTGGTTTTTGGCTTTGCTTTTATTGATGTGGTGAATGACATTGATAGACTTACAGTTGTTGAACCATCCTTGCATTCCTGGGATGAATCCCACTTAGTCATGATGAACAATCTTTTTGATATGTTGCTGTATCCGGTTGGCCAAGATTTTGTTTAATATTTTGTCATCTATGTTCATCAGAGATATTGGTCTGTAGTTTTCCTTTTATGTTCTGTTCCTATCAGCTTTTGGTATCAGGGTGATGTTGGCTTCATAGAAGGTAGAAGGCAGTATTCCTGTTTCTTGAATCTTATGTAAAAGCTTAAGAAGTATGGGTACTAACTGTTTCCTGAAAGTCTTGTAGAATTCGTGTGTGAAGCCATCTGGTCCAGGACTTTTGTTGTTGGGGAGGTTCTTAATAATGGTTTCACTGTCTTTGTTTGTGATTGGTGAAGTTAGATTTTGTAGTTCTTCTTGGTTCAGTTTTTGAAGGGCATATGCTTCTAGGAATTGTTTCATTTCTTCCTGATTCTCTATCTTGGTGGCGTATAGTTCTTTATAGAAGTTTCACAGGATTCTCTGGATTTCTGTGGTGTCAGTGGTGATATCTCCTCCATCGTTTACAATTCTATTAATTTGAGTCCTCCCCCTTTTTGTTTGGTGAATCTGGCTAGGTGTTTGTCAACTTTGTTTAATATTTCAAAGAACCAACATTTAGCTTCATTGATCTTTTGTATGGTTCTTATATATTCAATGTTGCTTATTTCTGCTCTAACTTTAGTGATTTCTGTCCTTCTGGTTGCTTTAGGGTTCCTTTATTCCTCTTCCTCTATGTCCTTGAGGTGTGCAGTAAGGTCGTTCATTTGAGCTTCTTCTTGGTGTTTAATATGTGATTATATGGCTATAAGTTTCCCTCTCAGTACTGCTTTAGCTGTGTCCCAAATATTTTGATAGGTTGTGTCTTTATTTTCATTTGTTTCCAGGAACATTTGAATTTCTTGCTTGAGTGAATCTCTGACCCAGTGGTTCTTAAGGAGTATGTTGTTAAGTTTCCAAATTCTGTGACTTTAATAATTTTCTGTTTGTTGTTAAATGTTAGTTTTACTCCACTGTGGTCTGAGAAGATACTTGGGATGATTTCAATGTTCTTGAATTTATTGATGCTGTTTTTGTGGCGTAAAATGTGGTCTATCCTTGAGTATGTGTTATGTGGATTTGAAAAGAAGTTATATTCCAGTTTTTTGGGGTGAAGGACTCTGAAAATGTCCAAGAGGTCTAGTTTGTCAATCTCTTCATTCAATTCTCTTGTATCTTTTTTTGTTCTCTGCTTTGTTGATCTGTCTAAGTGTGAGAGTGGTGTATTGAAGTCTCCCACTATTACTGTATTACTATTGATGTATTTCTGAAATTCTTTCAGTAAGTGCTTGACATATTTAGATGGTCCCTCATTGGGTGCATAGATTTTAATAATTATTAAATCTTCTTGGCGGATTGATCCTCTAATTATTATCTAATTCCCTTGCCTATCTTTTATTACTTTATTTAATTTAAAATCTATCATGTCTGAGATGAGAATGGCTGTTCCTGCCCTTTTTTGTGGTCTGTTAGCCTGTATGATAGTTTTCCATCCTTTCACTTTAAGTCTGTGTTTATCTTGTTGTGACAGGTGGGATTCTTGCAAGCAGCATATGGTTGGGTTATGTTTTCTGATCCATTCCCCTACTCTGTGCCTTTTGATGGGTGAGTTTAAGCCATTGTCATTTATTGATATTATGGATTTAATGTATTGTAGTGCCATTGTTCAAAAAAAATTTTTTTGTTTGCTCTAATATATTGCAAGTATTATAGTGGATGTTCTTGTTTATAAGAGGTCTTTTAGAACCTCTTTCAGGTGATGGTTGCCTCCTTTGACTGTTGTCTGTCTAAGAAGGTTTTGATCCCTCCATCTAGTTTGAATGAAAATCTAGCAGGATGTATTATCCTTGGTTGAAACCCTTTTTCATTCAGGGCTCGATAGATATCTTGCCATTCCCTCTGGCTTTTAGAGTTTGAGTGGAGAAGTCTGCAGATAATCCTATGGGTTTTCCCTTGTATGTGACGTTTTTTTCTCTCTTGCAGCCTTTAGGATCCTTTCTTTATCCTTACTTCTTCTCATTGTGACTATGATGTGTCTTGTTGTCTTCAGGTCTGGGTTGATTCTGTTTGGTACTCTCTGGTCCTCTTGAATCTGGATGTCCTTTCTGTTATTTAGGTCTGTTAAGTTTTCTTCTATTATGTCCTCTAGAATGTTTGCTTCCCCTACCTCTCTTTCTTCGTCTGGCAGGCCAATTACGTGAATGTTACTTCTTTTGAGATCATCAAATATGTCTCTGTTGTTGTTTTCAGTGTCTCTCAATCTCTTTTTAAGCTCTTTCACCTCTTTCTTAGTTTTCTCTAACTCATCCTCTGTCTGACTAATTCTGTTTTTTGCTTCTGTTAGTCTACTTTCCCTTGCCTCAGCTTCTTTCTTCATTACAGCTATATCAGCTTTCAGTTCTCTAATTGCCTCAAGATAATCAGTATTTTCCTTGGGGGTCTCAACTGTTGTTTCCCTAATACTGCCATTCCTTTCCTCCAATGTTGTTTTCATTTCGTTTCAGAAGATGTGGTCAGAGCTCAAGCCACTAGCAGCTTCTCAGTCCGCCATCTTCCGGGAACTGCCCCGGTTTCCAATAATCTTAATACTTAAAAGGATATAAAATATATGCTTGCATTACTTCAATTATTATATTTATCCATTTATGTATTTTTTAATTTTTATTTATAAAACAGAAACAATGACAAAACCATAGGATAAGAGGAGTACAATTTCACACAATTGCCACCACCAGAACTCAGTATCTCAAAAAAGCACACTGTTTGGTGGTGTGGGGGATGGGGCCTGTGGCTTTGGAAGTTTAGGATTAAGGATGAAAGGATGGCATCAATGAGAAAAAGAAAAAAAAGAGAGTGAAAAAAGAAAAAGATAAGAAAAAGAACAGTCATAAAATATCGGGGAAAGGAAAGAGGTTATTTTTTAATGTATTTATTTTTAATTATTTAATTTGCTATGTGGGGTGAGGGGGGGGGTTGGCTACTTAGAAAGAAAAAAGGCCAGAGGTTTCAGAAGGGTATAGACTTAGAATGAATGATACTCCCTGGTGGGACAGAAATTTTGGTAAAGAAAGTGGCTCAGCAGGGGAGCCTGGTAGGAGCTGGTCCCCAGGGACTGGTTATGGGGTTGGGGGTAAAGGGGAGTGGGTGTGCTTAATAATTTAAAAGAAAGAAAAATTTTTTCCCCTTTTTTCCTACTGTATATTTTAACCCAAATTAAGTTATAATCACCTCCTTGGTTTCACTGCTAGGACCCCTTATTGACTGGCCTACTAAAGGCAGAAAATCCTACCGTTTCCAGAAGATGTGGTCAGAGCTCAAGCCACTAGAAGCTTCTCAGTCCGCCATCTTCTGGGGACCCTCCCAGAACTCAGTATCTCATCCCCTCCCCTTCTTCTTCTTTTAGCATTTGCCCTTCTTCCGTAGCCAGTCAACAGTGTCAGGTTGAGCCTGATGTAAAGTTTTGAGACCTCCTTTGAATCTGGAGAGGTGGCAATCCCCTCCCCTGATACCTTTCCTATTATTTAATCCTCTGGGAGTATGGACCCAAGATCATTATAGTGTAGAGGGTGGATGCTCTAGCTTCTGTAATTGCTTTACTACTGAACATGGATATGGGTGGATCGATCTGCCAATGTCCACTTATGTATTTTATCATTGAGGATTTGATGTACTGTTTTTATGTTCCAGGAGCTTCCAATATAGGAATACTAGATTTTCTATTAAATTTTACAATCCATATATATATATGTTATTGGGATGCATTAATTTAAATCTGTAACTGATATTTTCTTCTTTCTTCTTCACTTTATTGGGGTTTAATTTTAATTAATATATCGCTAGCATTTCTATTTTTCTTATACCTGGCTTATTTTCTAAAATTTTACATATATGTGATGTCATCTCATTTTTAATTTGAGTTATATTCATAATTCTCACTGGGGATTTTAGGATAGCTGTTTTAAAGTCTTTTATAATATAATTCTCATATTTCTGTCATTGAGTACTGAGATTATCATTTTTCATTCCACTTAAGTCATTCTACACTAGGTATGATGGGTCATTTTCTGTACATTTTAGTGTTAGGTCAAGAAACTATAGATCCTATTAAACCTTTTGTTGTTTTCTAGCTTCTAACATTGTTCTATCAGATGAAGGGAAGATAGGTGTAAGTACTACCTTGATATTTGCAGTATCAGAGCATCTATCTGCTCCTAATTCATCTCCTTTGACAGAAAATACTAAAGTATTAGTTTGAAGTAAGTCAGAACATAACCTATTTGGAAACAGGGTCGTTAGAGTAACAATCAAATTAAATTGAAGTCATCTCAGTGCACTCTAGTAAAGTATGACTTCTATTTTCATAAGAAGAGTGGCTATGTATACTGAAATAAACACACAAAAAAGGAAGATTGCATGCAGATGTAGAAGGAAAAGGTGGGGGCCAGGTGGTAGGCACACTTGTTTGACTGCGCATATTAATGCACAAGGACCCAGGTTCAAGCATTTGCAGGGGAAAGCTTCACACGTGGTAAAGCAGTGTTTCAGGTGTCTATTTCTCCTTCCCCTCTCAATTTCTGACTATTTTTATCTAGTAAATAAAATATAAAGATAATACATTTTTAAAAAGATGGAAAATGATGATCATGTGTCTGAAATTATGTTTTCAAACCCAGGAAAGCCAAGGTTTTTTAGAAAATTAAAAACCTAGAAAAGAGAATGAATTCATCTTCTTTATAGCCTTCACAGACAACATGGCATATCTGACTTATGATTTCACGTTTTTAAAGAATCTATTTCTATCTAATAAAATGGGGAGAAAATGGCCAGTAGGAGCAGTGGCTCTTTAGTACCGGCACTGAGCCCTAGGGATAACCCTGGAGGCAAATAATAATAATGAAAAAATATAATGATTTCTGTTCTTTTTGTTTTTTTGGGGGGGTTCTATTTATTTATTTATTTATTTATTTATTTTTATTTAAGAAAGGATTAATTAACAAAACAAGAAGGTAGGAGGGGTACAACTCCACACAATTCCCACCACCCAATCTCCATAACCCACCCCCTCCCCTGATAGCTTTCCCATTCTCTATCCCTCTGGGAGCATGGACCCAGGGTCATTGAGGGTTGCAGAAGGTAGAAGGTCTGGCTTCTGTAATTGCTTCCCTGCTGAACATGGGCGTTGACTGGTCAGTCCATACTCCCAGTCTGCCTCTCTCTTTCCCTAGTAGGGTGTGTCTCTGGGGAAGCTGAGCTCCAGGACACATTGGTGGGGTCTTCAATCCAGGGAAGCCTGGCCAGCATCCTGGTGGCATCTGGAACCTGGTGATTGAAAAGAGAGTTAACATATGAAGCCAAACAAATTGTTGAGCAATCATGGACCCAAAGCTTGGAATAGTGGAGAGGAAGTATTATGGAGGTACTCACTGCAAACTCTAGTGTACTTCTGCTTTCAGGTATATATTTTGCAGTAGTTTATGGATACATGTGAACATAAGTTCTCTCTCACAGAAGCTGGTGTATATTTAGGTTATGGGACTTTGTTAAAAAGTGAACCACCTGAGATGAAATTAGAGTGTACTATAAAAGGAAAGGTCTCACCGGAGTAATGAAGCTGAAGGGTTGTCATTCCACATGTGAAGTCTCTGGATACAGTCTGAGGTGAAGCATGTTGAGGTGGAACAGAATTGAAAGCCCAGATATAAATCCCAACACCTATGGGCATCTAATCTTTGATAAGGGGGCCCAAAGGATTAAATGGAAAAAGGAGGCCCTCTTCAATAAATGGTGCTGGGAAAACTGGGTTTTAACATGCAGAAGAATGAAATTGAACCACTTTATCTCACCAGAAACAAAAATCAACTCCAAATGGATCAAAGACCTAGATGTCAGACCAGAAACAATCAAATACTTAGAGGAAAACATTGGTAAAACACTTTCCCACCTACACCTCAAGGACATCTTTGATGAAACTGTTTTTTTGTTGTTGTTGTTTTACCCACCAGGGTTATTATCCCTGGGGGCTTGGTTCCTGCTTGGTTCTACTAGTAGTGGTGGATTTTTTTGGTCTTTTTTCTTTTTAACCTCTCTTTCTTTATTTTCCTTTCTTCCTTCCCTTCTTTATTTTATTTTATTTCATTTTATTTTATTTTTTGATAGAGCATTAGGGAGGAGATAAGGATAGTGAAGGAAGAGAAAGGAGAGAAAGAGTAGCACTGCTCCATTTCTTGTGAAGTTTAACTTGCAGAGGTTGGGGGATGCATAGTAGGACTTGAACACAGGTTCTCACAAATGATAATTAACAAGTGTGCTCCAAAGAGTGAACCACCAGTGACCAATATTTCTGTTCTCTTAAGTCACCTAGTTTTAGTGATATATTGCTTAAGTAATTAATGAAGTTATTTTTACAAAGAACTGTTCTAAAAAATTAGAACCTATAGGATTTTCTGAACTGGTCTGACTTTAGTTCTCTAAATAATTAGTTTCAAAAGCTACAAAGACTTTATTGTCAATGGAAAAATATGGTTGTAGCAATAGAGATTTGTAACTTAATGCCCACCAAGTACTCTGAATCACACACTTTATATCAGCAAGGTTCTACGTGACTACATATCTGATACCTTAACCCATTATATTTGTGAAATTCATGAGCATAAGGAGGAAGGAGGAGTTCAGGATGCAAATTCACCTTCAAGTGCTGCATAAATGATTTTGAGAGTTTCTGTGCTTTCCCTGAAAGCAACCACCTTTCCCTCTTGTAAGACACAGGACTGAAATTGCTGAAAATCTCAGTCTCATCCTATAAATGGCAGGATTAAAATGGAAACAGAATGCCCAGCCTCTGGGGTGTCAGCTATTAAAATGAGGACATGGATGGGAACAATAGGATCTTGAAAATTAGGATGGGAACATATAGACAAATCGTAATGAAGGCAGGGTCATCTATCCTCTAAATTGTGCTGAGTATTTTTTTTTTTTAATGAGAAAGTGTAGATACAGAGGGATATATATGGAGGGAGAGAGAGATGGGAGAGAGAGATCGAAACACCAGAACACTGCTCAGTTCTGGCTTATGGTGGGGCTGGGGATTGAACCTGGGACCTCAGAGCCTCAGGCTTGAAAGGCTTTTGCATAACCATTATGCTGTCTCCCCAGCCCTTGTGCTGAGTATTTTTAAGGTTGGAAGCAATTTTTCTAACTCCAGGAGGTCAGCCCTGCTTTGCCTTAGGGATCTGAAATAAATTCTCCTTGAAGTAGATTCCTGCAAAGCACAGCTAACTCTGATCTGGGCACTTCTACCACCATCCTATGCTTTGATATCCATAACTAGTCTCACTTCCCAGCAAGAGATGAGTTATTGTATGAGCCAAAAGCAACTCTAAAGCAACTGCATGATTCTTCCAATTCATACAAGCAGACAAGAATAAATGAAGGAATGGAGAATGATTCTGTGATGCAGTAGTAGGAGAAATGAAAAGTTAGATCAAACTGAATGTATTGAATTAGACCTACACAATAGAAATATTAGATCAAATATTTATCTTAAGAGAATAAGGACAGCAGTTTTTTGTTGTTTTGCTTGCTTTACTAAAATAGAAATAAAAAGTGGTCTATGCTAAATGACTGAGATACAAAAACTACTTAGGCATACTGAAAAATGAATGTCTTAAGAACAATGAACCCATGAAATAATTCTAGCTCATATTCATATCTACACTCAAATAAGTTCCCTTAAATGTATTTAATTTTAAAAGGTTTTTAAACATTTAAATTGGATAGAAAAAAGGCAGAAATCAATAGAGAAGGGGGTGATAGAGAGGGAGAGAGGCAGAGAGACAATTGCAACACTGCTTCATCACTCTCAAAGCTTTCCCCCTTGCAAGTGAGGACCAAGAACTTGAACCCAGATCCTTACACATGTTCTCAGTCAGGTGTACCACCACTTGGCCCTGGTCCCTTTAAATTTATATTTCTAGGAATGATGGGGCACTGTGGTTTTCAGGAAGTCACTGCCTATATCAGGTTTCCAGGTCATTCACTGCATAATTTTTATGTGGGTAGACTGTTGTTAATGGTTTATAGTATAGTCTTTAGACATGTAGGCACAGCCTCTCATCATCTGCCTTAACTTGTATCAAGGAAACACATTGGAATCCCAATGTCCCTTCATTCTTTCCCTGTCCCTTTTCCTCAGAGTCCTTTGATTTGGTTCAATATGCCACTCCCAGTGTTTTCCCTTACTGCTCTTTGTTCTTAGGGAAATGCAAATAAAAACAACAATGAAATACGACTTTACACTGGTGAGAATGTCACATATTAGAAAAAACAGAAATACCAACTGTAGCAGTGGCTGGGGGGGTATTAGCAATGTAGCTGGTGGAAATGTATGTTGGTCAAGTTTCTATGTAAATCAACTTGGAGATTCTACCGAATTCTAGAAAATAACATACCTTGTGACCCAGTAATCCCTCTCCTAGGAATCTACTCAGGGAAAACAAAAATACCTATCTACAAAGACCTATACATGCTAATGTTCAAAGCAGCACAGTTTATAACATCCCAAACTTGGAAATATCAAATATCATTTTTCTCCCAGGGATTCTATACTGTGACTGCTACAAACTTTATCTCACTCTTCCATTAAAGTGTATTTTCCCCCAAATGTCACAGAGTTTTCCTTCCTACAACTCTGCAACTTGGATGTTTTCTTGGTATCTAATGTATAATTTTGTCTACAGTCACTCTCCATTCATGTCTAAAATCACATTCCAGCAAAAATGTGTTACACTTTGGTTATCTCTACTAGCTTGCTCAGTCTTTGATAATAACTAAACTATGGACCAATTGCTATTTGGAAGTCTTTCATTCTATAAGCATTTGTTGAGTATGGGCTTTAAATGTTGTACATGATATGAGTTATGAGAGAGAGAGTGATGACAAGGAAGACTTAAGGTCTGCCCTGGAGTAATTACATAGCCTGGCAGTTGGGGCAGTTTGACCTGATGGAAGGAAAAATTCAAATTCAAAAAAGATTCTAGATGTAATTAATCTACAAAACAGAACCATTAGGGATGATTTAATAACATAGTGTGATAACATAAGGTTAGAAAAGGAGATGCATTAAATAACTTTTATCTTTCTAAATAAATGAAAATATCATGAAGTACAATATAAGAAATATATTTCTAGAAATAGTTGCTGTAAAAAAAAGAGGTTAATGCTGGGTGCACAATTATTACCTCTAGTTCTACTTCAAAATAAGGATGAATCAACCTGTGTATCACCTTCTCCCAAGTAAGAAATAAATGAAAAAAAATATTTGTATACTATTTATTCATGTCTCATAATTTTACAATTATTAGTGCTTGGCAATATGCACAGAATAATATTTATTTGCCTTATAGTTGATATTAATAATACCAACTCAAAAGTGAATGAAAACATATATTGTAAAACCATAAATATTCATAAAATATAGAATAGATCTTTTACATTTATGAGTAGTCAAACATTTTTTTCTCAATTATTATACTAAAGATAAGTGAGAATGTCATTCCTTTTTCAGGGGATTATATGCACACCATCTTCAATACAAAGTCACACTTCAACAAACTAGATGAATTCAGACCTTTAGAAGTTGTGACATTTGCATATAAATTTAAACTCTATCCCTGAGCCATAAGAATAAATTAATAATCCAATTTAAATATTTGACAGTCATAAGGAATATGGTATTGAAAGATATATTATAGTGAGACAATAGTGAAAAAAGTCACCCTTCCTAATAACATTTAATTTTACCTCCATAAATATAAAGTATATGGAATCTATGAAATTTATATTGCATATATAAAATACACATTTTAATTAAGGATTTTTTCTTAAGGCAGCAATAAGAGACTCTTTGAAAATTAAGGTAATGTATAAACTTAGAGAAGAAGAATGATTTTGTTTTAAAGGAGACAAATTAGAAAAAAAGAAGACAGAAGTTAAATAAAGAATTTCTCGGGAGTCAGGTGATAGCACAGTGGTTAAGTGCAGGTGGCTCGAAGCAAAAGAAATTCTCACTAAGTAGGAAACTAAGTAGGAAAAGTCTCTCAAAGTAGGGAACTTTAAATGAGTACATGTAGAATTACAATTTGGAAAAGGCCTTTCTGGGTCAGTAAGTTAGAGCAACATGTTCAGTTTTCACTCACTATCATGATGGAAGACACTAACTTCTCAAAATATTTAGCTATTCTGGATTTAATTTTCTTAAAGTGAATCTAAACTCACATGAGAGTTGTACATATTATTTATTTTTTGTTTATAAAAAGGAAACATTGCCAAAACCATAGGATAAGAGGGGTACAGCTTTGCACAGTTCTCACCACCATAACCTCTGTATCCCATCCCCTCCCCTGATAGCTTTTCTATTCTTTAACCCTCTGGGAGTATGGACACAAGGTCACTGTGCGATGCAGAAGGTTGAGGGTCTGGCTTCTGTAATTGTTTCCCCGCTGAACATGGACGTCAACAGGTTGATCTATACTCCCAGCCTGTCTCTCTCTTTCCCTAGTAGAGAAGGGCTCTGGGGAAGCGGAGCTCCAGGACACATTGGTGGGGTCATCTGTCAAGGGAAGTCTGGTCAGCATCATGATATCATCTGGAACCTGGGGTTGACAAGGGAGTTAACATACAAAACCAAACAAATTGTTGACCAATCATGAACCTAAGGGCTGGAATAATGCAGAGGAAGAGTTGGGGAGTCTTCCATTTTGTAGATAGCTTACTCAGAGGTTACTAAATATTCATCTCCTTTGATAGAATGTAATGCATATATCATTGTTCTATTCTTTCAAACAGTAACTGACTGAAAGTCCTCTCCCTACTTCCCTACCTCCCCTAATCCTTTGAACATTCCTGAACCATCTTCTCTCTGCCCTCAAGACCCCTCTCTGTCAGCTGGTTATTGATAATTCTATTTCTTTGTTCTTTCAACTGATTAAACCCCTTGCTCAACAGTGACTAATCAAACCCTGACCTTTTCCCAACCCTTAACAATTTCTTAGATCACTCACTAAAGAAGCCCTGACCCTTTCAGACCGCTTGCCTCTCTACCATATATGGTATAGACAATTTACTTCCTCCTGTGACCCCTTAAAAACCCTGCTTCACTGTTCAGTAAATGGATTTTTAGCCAACACAGTCCCTGGGACATCCTTTGTCACATCACTAGCCATGGACACGAAGAGAGTCCCTTAGAACTAGCCACTGCTGCCTCAAGGTACATCCTTCTTGACACCTGTTTCTGGTGCATAATAGAGTGGACATGTCAGAAGGCCTGTACCCTAGAGAGCCCTCCCCCACAAGAGCCTGGCAATGTTATTTCCTTTAATTAACTGTGAATGAACCATTAGATAAAATTCATATATATGTAATTATTTTGAAATATTATTGTAATCACATAGTTTATTGAGAAGCACTTGTATTTAATTGAGAAATTATTCAGTTTTGAAAAATCACATCTCTAACACTTATTTGAGAAGATAGAGAAAAGCACAGATGCACTTAAAATAGAGATTTTATTTTAAAGACTCTAATAATTTTTATATTCACAATTGTCTTCTATACTCAAGACTTACCAGGATTATCTATCATCTATCTATCATCTATGTAGCCTTCCCTTGATTGAACACAAATCCTATTATGTGTTTTGCATTATATTTCTAGGGAAGCTTGTCTGTGTGGTGGTAGAGCTGATTATAAATAAAACTTACTCTTTATTTCCTCAATCAACATACACAATGTGACTGAAAGCTTGAAATAATGAAGGTAGGTTTATTAGAATAGATTTACCCTATATAAAAGGAAATTCTTAATCAAAATCATTCCCAAATATCTACTATTCAACATTTGGGTTAATGATTTTCCTTTATAAATAAATACAAAATGAAGAAATAAGATTGACTTTTTCACTGTAATCACAGACTATATACAATAGGTGAATACATTTCTGGATGTTGTGGCGGTAATTAACTAAGCAGAAATATCAAAATAAGAGTTGGTTTAGCTGGTAAAATAGCTCAAATAGATAGTTCATTTGCTTTACCATGTACTTGAAACAGGTTCAAGCTTTGGTCTGGATTCATTGGAGGAAATGTTTGTACTATTATTTCTCATGCTATCTCTATCTCTCTAAAAATAGTCTGGTCCTTCACAGGCATGGAAAGACCATATATTTATGATCAGCTAGTTGTTAAACATTTTCCAGTACACAACTGTATGTAGTGGAACAAAGTCATATTTTAGCAATTTATCTTAATTTTCTTAATTCATGGAATTGCTAGTCAGTATTATAAATTTTATGATTTTTATTATGGTGTAGTTGACGCATTACACGTTAGGTGTGAAAAAATATTATTTGTTCAGACTTCTAACTCACTAAGCATTTCAGGGAGATTCATAAACAAGGGAAGTAATATAATATCCTATATCATAAATTCAGAAAAATAAAACTAATGAAAATAATTCCAATAAGAATAATTCCATTAAAAATTCTTTTTTAAATGTATATGATGAGGCTTTCAATCAAACTAACCAGAGGATATCTGGGATATAATATATGGTACTGATTCATCTTTCTCCATCTTTTTGTTAAAATTAGTACATACATCTGGAGTCGGGCGGTTGCGCAGCAGGTTAAACACAAAGTACAAGAACTGGCGTAAGGATCCTGGTTCGAGCCCCTGGCTACTCACCTGCAGGGGAGTAGGTGGTTAAGCAGGTCTGCAGGTGTCTACCTTTCTTTCCCCTTTTCTTTCTTTCCTTCCTCAATTTCTCTCTGTCAATAACTACAACAATAAAAGAATGACAAGGGCAACAAAAAAGGGACTAACTAAATAAATATTAAAAAAATAGTTCATGCATCATAATAAAAAATAATATATGTTGAAAAAATAACAATGGTAATATTTCTGACTTTTCTCAGATAAGTCTTATCTTGAGATAAGTCAAAGACAAAAGAATGAACATGAGATGATCTCACTTATAGACAGAAATTGAAAAACAAGATCAGAAGAGAAAACACTAAGCAGAACTTGGACTGGAGCTGGTGTACTGCACCAAAAGGATCTGGAATATGACGGTAAAGGAGGACCTAGTGGGGGGTGTATTGTTATATGAAGTGTTATACATATACAAACTATTGTATTTTGCTGTTGACTGTAAACCAATAAAACTTTAAAAAAAATCAATGGCTGCATTTAAGAATGTACTAGATTTTATAATGAATTGCAAGAGACTGGGTTGTTGAAAGGCAGAGTTGGTAGTTAATTCATTCTTTAATGTTTAAATTAAGAAACTTTGTCACGTAGAAAAATGGTATGTTCTTTCTAACTGTGCCCGTGCTCCAACCTGTGGCAGTGAATTAGGCCCAGCAATGAAGCAGAAAACATTACATTCATATCCCACAGAATGTTCTTCAAAGAAAGTCTATCTCATTTTCTACATCCACTCAAGAGACTGTAGCTTCAGGTAACACAATAGTTTCAAGGGGAAAGGAACAGAATGTACTATATTAAATAAGTCATGTAGGTTAAGAACAGAAACACAAAATATACCCAAGGCACAATGGTTGGCAAAAAGTAGTAATGCAATCTATTTGACACCATCAGAAGCAAATAGACTCTTGATACTCAGTGGGCAAATTAAAATGAAAGATAATACTTATCCAGTCATAAATGGAAAGTTTGCTACTCACATGATTTTGTTAGTTAAGACAAAAAACTATTAAATTCAAGATCAATTTAATAGGCATTGAGAATAAAAGTAACTTTGAACCTAGAAAAGAATGAAAATACATCTTTTGAATAAATATTCTGTGATGTAACGGTCAAATTAAAATCTTCATGTGAATAAAATGGATAAAGTAAAAATATTTAAATAAAACAAATAAAGTGAAAACACAGTCTGTGTAAGTAAGCCCAATTAGTTGACAGTTGCGTTCTTTGTGTTTGTATATTGCTATGTCTAAATTTCGATTTTTATGCCTAGTTTCCATAAAATTAATAATTCCTAAATTTATCTCAAAGTGTTAAAATAATTGAACTAAGGGATAAAATAAGTTTTTAGCTATAAATTACTTCAGGAAAGCACTAGTAATATGGGTGCAGTAATTAGAAAAACATTTACATTTTTTTTTGACTATTTTATTTTCATTATAATAAAATGTAGTTGATGTTCTTTAATTTTGTGGATATAAGAATTGTTTTATCTATTTACATTGTGAAAGTAACCACATTCTTGTGGCTACAGATGAAGCCAAAAATATAGAAGAGATGGTCCTTAATCATAATGGGTATGCATAACACTGAAATTAAAAAGCTTACATAAAAATCTAATGATCATGATAATACAATTTACTAAAGGACTGGAGGATAACTGCACAGTATCAACATACTAATACATTTACTTCAAGAGATACAGGACTTGGTAGTGGCAAACCTGTATAGCACATGAGTTACCATACACAAGAATCTCAGTTCAAATATATACCCCCCTCCTGTGGGGTGAGGGGAGCTTCCCAAGCAGTGGAGCAGACATCTCTCTTTTATCGCTCCTTCTTCCTCTCCATCTTTTCTCATACTTCCCTCTATTCTATCATAAGTAAAAATAAATAAAAATTAAAACAAAACTAACGCAAGAGACACTTTGGAGAAGTCACTTCACTTTATGTAGTCATTGACAATTTAACATTGCATTATAAAAACATATCATAAAAAATAATAGAAGTCTACTTCTCTCATGTGCATATTGTCAACAACACACACCACAAATGTGGACCCACTGCAGGCTTTGCATTAGAAGTTTTAAGAAGGCAAAGTTACTCCTTTTAATCACTTGTACAAAACATTTTTTCTTGGATTTTAGCCATTGCAATAAAGTATGAAAAAAGTAATTAAAAGCACTTCTCAAAAGTAAGTTATTTCTGTTATCATTATTTGCCAGTGGAAATATTCTGTAACTAAGAGCAGAACAACTACAAGCAAATCTACTGAAACACATTGGAACTAAGGAAGAGTTTAATTATGTTGGAAAATACAAAATGAATAGTAAACATCTTACACTTGTATATGTGATATAAAAGCAGATTTGAAAATTAGGGACTTCATTCTTAGTAGTATGAAATGTTGCAAAAATATAAACAACTGGGAGTCGGGCTGTAGCGCAGCGGGTTAAGCGCAGGTGGCGCAAAGCACAAGGACCGGCATAAGGATCCCGGTTCAAACCCCGGCTCCCCACCTGCAGGGGAGTTGCTTCACAGGCGGTAAAGCAGGTCTGCAGGTGTCTATCTTTCTCTCCTCTTCTCTGTCTTCCCCTCCCTCTCTCCATTTCTCTCTGTCCTATCCAACAACGACAACAACAATAATAACTACAACAATGAAACAACAAGGGCAACAAAAGGGAATAAATAAAATAATGTATATATATATATATATATATATATATATATATATATATATATATATAAACAACTGCTTATATTAAAAACAAATATAAAAATATTGCTAACTTTAACTGAGAGATGTAAATATTGAACAGGGAGTTCACCTTGATATCTCTAGGATAAGAATCACTATTGTGTTTGGGATTGGATATTGTTTTCTTGGAAAACTAATTAAGAATATGATGATATTTTCAAAGATTAAATCATATTTTTCTTTCCAATAGTGTTCTTCAAATCCTGTAATTAGAGAAAAATAAAATAAAATAGTTGTCTTCTCATCATAGGTCATTTTTCTTGTATACTCTGAGGAAGAAGGTTTAGAGTATTAATGGAGGCACCTATATAACATGAAGACAGACTAAGCAGTGTTTATAGTACAGAGCAATAAATAATTACATGAAGATTAAGAAATCTAGGTTTCTTAACCTTCTCTATTCAATTCTCACCTGACAATAAAAGTGTGGCTGAGGTAATAAAGCCAATACAGAAGAAAGGAGATTGGCTCTGAAAGTAATACAAAACTGCATCTCTGTATTTGAAGGCCTGAGATCTTTAGTTTAGCCCCTGGCTCTCAGTATAACAGATTGTTGCTCTGGAAACCCCATACACTCAGCTCTCATGACATCAATAAAATGCACCTTTTAAAATAGAAAACTGTAATAAGAAGTAGGTGAGGAGGGTATCTAAGTCTAATTAGATGCTATTTATTAGGAACTTTACACTGACTCATTGCAGACTATTGTGTACATTTGCTTTCAGGTATATAGTTTGCCCTAATTTATGGATCCATGTGGACATACTATCTTTCTAATGGGAACTGGTCTATATCTAGGTTTTGGAACTTGGCTAGGAAGTGAACCACCTGAAATGGAATATGAAAGGAAAGGTCTCACCCAAGTAATGAGGGTGAAGGGTTGACATTGCATGCCTGACATCTCTGGATACAGTCTGAAGTGAAGCATGCTGAGGTGGTATTCCTTGTGTTGATTAAGTAGGGATCGGTGGACACAATATCATTAGGTATGAATTGAGAGAAGCATGCAGGAAAGTGAGCCTCATCCTAGAGATTCCAGGACTGGGGGAAATATAGGCTCTATAGAGGAAGTGGGAGAGTTCTGCTGTTTTAGAGTTAAGAAGACAATAGATAGTTATTGCTATAATCACATTATTTGGCAATTGGGTTAACTTTGAAAAATTCCTTTGTTAGGATTTTATGTATCATACACAACATCACCATAATTTATGTCCTTTGAAATTATTTGTATATAGCTGTGCCACCTGTTGCTTCTGTTCTCCTTGGTCTAGGCTTTTAAGAGAGTCAACATATCAAAGACTCAGCCTGTGTATTAAAAAGACTCAGTCTGTGCTTTAAAAAGATTGACACATAAAATCAATACTTCCACTCTCATATTAATTAGATAGTGATTTATATTACTACAATTTAATAAGAGTGTATATAAACATCATTCCCATCACCAAAAGACTGTATCCCACCCCACACCCCACCTATGCCCACCTCTGGAAGCAGAATATCCACCCTCATCCTCACCCCAGGGTTTTTACTTTGGTGCCCTACTCCAAATTCATTCAAATCCTGCTTTTAATTTTCCTTTATATTCTTCTTTTTCAACTTCTGTTTATGAGTGGGATCATCCCATACTCATCTTTATCTTTCTGGCTTAGCTCACTAACATAATTCCTCTAGCTCCATCCAAGATGGGTCAGAGAAGGTGAGTATACTGTTCTTAATAGCTGCATAGTATTTCATTGTGTATATATACCAAAGCTGTTTCAGCCACTCATCTCTTGTTGGGCACCTGGGTTGTTACTTCCTATTACAGTTATCATCTCACTCACTCCAAAGCTAACCTTATCAAAGCAAGGACTGCAAAAGCTCAATAAGGGCAAGAGATTGGCATACTTTAACAATGACTCTTTAGTCATTATCAAGCCACTCTATCAGCTGGGGCCCTAGTAGGGAAGTCTTGAGATTCCCAAACAGGCATGATGGTCATAGACCTCAAATAAATCCCTCTCTCCGTTGTGAACAGTCATTTCTATCAGGAACAATAGAATAGACTCCTTTGTGGGCCCCATAGGACCTTGCCCTCAACTTGGATCAACAATGGTAGAGAATTTTCCATTGTCTGAAGGGAGGATGGACAACATACTCTATGCTACGATACTGGGTTGCTTGAAATGTTCCTGTTCATTACCACAGAATGTGAACTCAGCTCTATAGGCATGTAGTAGTCACACAGGCTCCTAAGTTGAATATCGGCCCCAGACCAAATCAAATAGATGGGGTTTACATTCAACAGTGTTTATACCCCTTTCCCATATTAGTGAACTACTTTCTTGCCTGATCCAGCTTTCTGTTCCTTTTCCAGTCATGACATCATCTACCCAGACAATAACTTGGATCCACCTGTTTATCAGATTTCAGGCTCAGGGGAAAAAAAAAAAAACTAGTATAGCCACAGGCCCTTTGCACTATAAAGTACCCCCCCCCCCAACTCCAACTCTTCATCTGCACTATTCCAGCCTTTAGGTCCATGATTGGTCAACAATTTGTTGGGCTTTGTATGTTAACTCTCTTTTCAGCCACCAGGTTCCAGATGCTAGCAGGGTTAACCAGACTTCCCTGGACAGACAACCCCACCAGTGTGTCCTGGAGCTCTGCTTCCCCAGAGACCTTCTCTACTAGGGGAAGAGAGAGACAGGCTGGGAGTATGGATTGACTTGTCAATGCCCATGTTCAACGGGGAAGCAATTACAGAAGCCAGACCATCCATCTTCTGCATCCCACAATGACCTTGTGTCCATACACCCAGAGGGCTAAAGAATAGGAAAGCTGTCAGGGGATGGTATGGGATACAGAGTTCTGGTGGTGGGAATTTTATGGAGTTTTACCCCTCTTATCCTATGGTTTTGGCAATGTTTCCTTTTTATGAATAAATAAAAAACAGAAAACTGACAAATCACATTAAATTTTTAATTTTAGTCCTAGCTTGCATTATAAAATTAGTTCTCTATATCCTCCCTACTCCTTTCCCAGTAGAATAGCTTTCATTATAAGATAACCTGCATTTATTACTACTCTAATGTCATTCAAATTCAACTCAGTAACTGACATTACTTAGAGATTATTTGTTACGTACATAAGTTGTGGGTTCTTTAGCAAGCATGTCAAAATTGTCTTGCCATAAACATGATAAACATGCTTCTTTTATTGCCAGAAAGTTCATAAACATAGTAAAGATATTTACAGCTGGCATCTGGAACCTGGTGGCTGAAAAGAGAGATAACATAAAGAGCTAAACAAATTGTTGACTAATCATTAACCTAAAGGCTGGAGTAGTGCAGATGAAGAGTTGGTGGGATCTCTGTTCTGTAGGTAGTTAGTAGGCAGATTTTAGTTATATTCCGAAGGACCTGTGGCTATGCTAGTTTTTTTTTTTTTCTTTTCCCTGAGCCTGAAATTTTATATGCAGGTGAATCCAAGTTATTGTCTGGGAGATGATGTCATGGCTGGCAAAAGGACCAGAAAGTTGGATCAGGGAAGAGAGTAGCTCCCAAATACTGGAAAGATGTATAAATATTGTTGACTGTTAAACTCATATATTTGATCTCATCTGGAGCCCATATTCAGCTTAGGAGCCTATGTGACCTTTGCATCCCTGTAGATCTGACCTCCCATTCTGTGGTCATGAGTAGGGACATTCCAAGTTGCCCAATATTAGGACCCATCTTCCTCAGGTGGAAGATAGAATATGTTGTCCAGCCTCCCTTCCAAGGTTAGAACATTCTCTACAATTGCTGATCCAAGTTGAGGGTAAGGTGCTCTGGGGGACCACAGATGGGTCTGTTTTGTTATTCCTGATATAGATGACCAATAATAGTGGAAAGAGGGACTTATTTGAGTAAAGACATTTTATTCTGACATCCATTTTTAACTCCCAAAGGCAATGTTTCTCATACTTTCTGAAGTGAATATTCAATCAAGGTCATTATTTAATTCAATTAAAATTAATGTCAGCATATGTTCAAAACTTATGATAGTTCTCAAATTTATTAATTCCTTAGTAAGCAAGAAGACACAACATTTGAATATCACATAATTGATATTGATATGTTCTTGGTGACAATTAAATGCCAGTAATGTATGTGTAAACACTTCTTTCATATCTGTCAATCAGTGTCATGTCAATAGAAAGATTAACTTTATATGATGCTGAAAATGTTAATCTTGAAGTTTCATACATTTGATTCCTTGGTCTCTTCTGAGGTTCAGGAAAGCTATTCAAATAGTCTTATAACTACTGCTTTCATTGTATGACCTGCTTTGTCCTTGTTTGGAACCTGTAGAGTTCAATATGGATCTCTATCTCCTACAACCAAAGCATTCTGCATTAGACAGAATGTTGATGCAATTGTGGTGTTCTATAAACTAATCCCTAAAACATAAAGCAAGAAGACTTGAGAGATGCTACAATATGTAGCTACAGCAATCTCCCTCAATTCTAAATTACCTATCTTTTATACAGGATCCAGTATTGGAGCAAATTCCTTTCTTACTTTACAGCAGCATAAAGGGTAGGGATTAAAGATTATCTTGATAAGGTCAAGAATGGCAATATCATCAATATCATGAGGGAGCAGGAAGTACTAAAGGGGAAAATGGGTATATGGGAGAGATAGGCTCTACAGCTCTCTGCAGATTTGCAAGCATCTCTCAAGTCTTCTTGCTTTATGTTTTAGGGATTAAATCCATTTAGATGTTTGATTCTAGCTAACAGAACTGTTTAATTTATTTGTATATGTTCAGAGGAAGTAAATCTAACATGTAAAATAAATGAACATGTTTAAAAATCAGCACTGTTTGTTTCAAAAATAAACATCAAGTAAAAACATTTCCTTAGATAAAATATCTTAATGAATTGAAAGCCATTAGCATATAGTTCACAGGAATGATCATGAAGTACACTCCAGAGACAGAAAAGAGCTTGAAAATTCCCTTGGTTACTTGCTTCTGTAAAACTTGGAGAATTAGGTCAGCTGAATGTCAATGGAAATCTGTGTTTCTGCAATCACTCTTATTGTAGCCACAAGGCAACTCTGTCCTGGAATCCATATTTATTAATAGCCTTAATAGGTAAGCCAAGAGACTTCCACTGGGACTTGTCTTACTGGAAATTTCTTAAGGAAATAAAGTGATTTAAAACATATCTAAAATATATTTCAGGGTTATTTTTCTGTGACATACTCCACATATTGTCACAACCACAGACATGACACAATGAGGACATTTTTCACCTGTCCCAAATCTATGGACACCTCAGATCATCAATAGTGACTGCCAAGTTGGAAAGTTCATCTATACAAATATTAAGTAGTGTTAAATCCCATATTTTCATTTCTTACTATTTAAATTAATTAAACAATTGATTTTTTTAAATTTTTCTTTCCTAAATTTTTTTATTTGAGAGATAAATAGTATGGGGGTAGAAAAGAAAAACACAAAAACAAGGCTCTAAAAAAAAAAAAGAAAGAAATTCTTGAAACAAAAGATTGACCCATCATGTACAGAGCATCTCAATAAGAAACAAAGTGAGTTAGTTTGCTTCTTCCTAAAGGCGGTTCAGTAGAAAAGGGGGAGAGAGAAAAGAGAGAAAGAGAGAGAGAGAGACAGAGAGAGAGACCTGAGATTTCTAGTGTTCTAACATTTATAGTGCGTCCAGGTTCTGGGTTTGTGCAGGACCCTCAGGAGATGTGCTTCAGCCAATTCTCTCCAAGTGCTCACATCTGCTTCCATCTGCATTTTGTGGCCTCGGCTGTCACCTGTGGAGAGTGAGTGCTGGGGCAGGATGCAGACACACTGGCATGTGTGTCCCCTCCTGGCTGCCTGTAGGTATGGGAGGCAGTTGTTAGTGTCCTTCCTCCAGGATGCTTTCCCTAAGAAGCCCCCTAATACCATGATTAACAGCATGTTCATTGGCTAAGGAAGAATTGCCACATCTTATACAAGAATTTACCAATACCAAAGATGATGAGAGGGCTCAGGCAGTAGCACACTTGGTAGAGTACACATTACAATGTGTAAGTGGAATAGAAAAATAGGTGGACACAGAGTGCATACTCTCCTGATTCACCCTATGTAGGTGTTTTAATTTGTTTGGTAGAGATTTGTATTTCCTCTGTGATACAGATATATCCTAAGCCTGTATCTCCTCTCTGATGAGCCTCACAGCAATTAATGACTACAGCTAACATACCTCCTCCCTCTACATTCCTAAGCAGGACAACTAGGGAGTAATCCACCTACCCAGAAGAGATATGACCCCTGTATCCAACTGGCACCAGGGCTAAAGATCATGAGTCTGCAGTGTGCCAATGTCTGCATTCTCTTTGTAACCAAGATGTACAACTCTTTATAAGGAGTGCTATCCAGCACAGAGAACTTCCTGGAGAGATTCAGATCACTGGCCCACTAGTGTGTTAAAACTCCTCTCTTTTCACCACAACCGGCTCTGGTCTTGTGTTTGGAGATGAATTCTGCAACATAAGGTCCTGAGTTTGAGCCCCTGGTCCCCACTTACAGAGAGGAAGCTTCATGGGCAGCGAAGCACTACTGCAAGCCTTTCTCCCTCTCTCCCCCTCCGTTCCCTCTCAATTTTTCTCTGTCTCACCATATATATATATGGAAAAATATTATGGATTCACAATGCTGGCACTGAAACCCAGTTATAAATCTAGTGGCAATAAAAATAAACTAATGAGATAAAATAAAGTGATAGTAACAAACACTGTGCAGCAGTTTTCAGTGTTTGATGCAAAATACATATTATGCAGATGATAGTTTGAGGTGATCTAATAATAATCAGTCTGTTTTATGAAGTTTGCTTTTTCTGAGTATCAGACACTGTAGGTAGACTTAAGTAGTTAACATTGTATTATTTAGAAAACAGGACTCCTCTCTAGAGATAAACAGATGGCAAGAGAAAAACTTTTGATTCTGATATATCTTGAAACTATTGCCTTCACAGTTTATTGCTGTACCTGACAGCTGATTGGATTTGCTATTGTTGTTAAAGCTTGTGAATTTAACACACTAGTTGTACTAAACTTCACTGGTAAAATATTTTAACTATCTCTGTGAAGTTTACTTGAAACTTTTAACTTTTTTGAATAATGAGTCAGACCTAAGTGTTCTAAAATGTAGAGTAATATTCACATGACATAAAATGTAGATTTCTATTTAACTTGGACAATGATCCAGGAATTTCTTGAAATTTTACACCATCAAGTACAGACTATAAATTGAAGTGAAATAAGGTCATGAAAATTTGTTCCTCTACAGTTCCATTTCCATTTCAACTCTTATCAGTTCAGAAATGTGTTTCTTGAGGCATATCCTTATCCCAACTGTTTATATTTGAAATTTTGTCATGTTATTATTTTATTTTCCTGCTATAGTCCTTGCTATGTGATAAAAAATATATTTCACTACTATAAGAGACATTCATAAAAAATAAAAACTTTCCTCCCTCCAACTGTATTACTAAATTAGAAGCAAAATCATCTATCTATCTTATCTATCATCTGTTAAATTTATCATCTATCTATAATATAGTTACACATTTATGAAGACCAAAAATCCCAGGATCTCTTTTCTGTACTCAGGATGGTGTAAGTCCTTTTGAGACATAGGCCCAAGAATCAGAAACACAAAAGTCGAAACACAAAAATAAGCAGATTTCTAAATGTAGGAAGAGGAGAAAGTCATCTATCCTTCCATTTTTTAATTCTCTTCAGACCATTAAAGATTGAAACTGCTTACTGTGCTAATGTGGGTGATCTTTCTTTACTTCTATCTAATTCAAATGCTAGCATCTTCTAGCCACAACTTCACCACAAATGTCAAGTTATTTGCTAACTAGATGTACCTATTCACATAAAATTCAACATCATATCAGCTAAAAGTGCTTTGAACATGAAAACAGTGAGATCCTTGTCAATTTCTAAAGAAAGTAACATTTCCTCTATCATCTCATATTAATGTTGGAGGTTTGCAAATAACCTTGAAAAAAAGTGTTAACAGGGCAGAGGTAAACAGCATAGTCATTCAAACAGACTCTCATGGCTGAGCCTCTAAAATTCCTGGTTAAATCCTCAGAATGACCATTAGCCAGAGCTGACAGTGCTTTGGTAGGAGAAAAAAATATATATATTAACAGGAGAAAATAAGGTTTACTTGGGTGTTATTTACAAGGATAAGACTGAGAGCTGTTATCATTGCTGGGGGAAAAGTCAGGGAAGAGAAAAAGCATCTGTAGAACAAAGGGGTTTCTTTTTCTTTGTTATAAAAAAGAAAATAGGCTTTAGCAAAAGGAAGGAGATAAAATAGACATGATAGTGTTTATCCAGCCTGGAGCGCTCCTTTTCATTTGTGTAGTCTCTCTTCTCCCCCTCCACCATCTCTTTATATGAAAAAGTCTGCACAACTTGGTGAAGTCTCAGGGTTGACGAAAAAAAAAAAATAGATTATGGCCATTTCATTCTGTCTTTTTCCTGGGAATATACCTGTTCCACATAATCCCTGATAGTCTAAGAGGTTATTTTCTCTAGGAAAAGCTCTGAATAGTCTTCCCTTGACATTTTTTCAAGTTTAAATATATTTATCTTTAAATAATCTTTGGGGCTGGATTACTGCAAAAATGTTCATCCTCTAGGCTCCACAGGAAACAATAGGGTCAATATCCAGCTGAACACTGCTCTGGCAAAAACAAGCAAAACAAAACAACCTAGCAATCTCTACAACTCTCTACTCAAAAGTGGGCCCCTACACTGTCAAGAAACTTGACTAAGAATTCAGAAATGTCTACAATGATGGGCCAGTGGTTAAAATGCAAATTCTACTAACAATTCTCTACCTTTTTAAAGACTGATGCTGAACAATCAGGTTCTGCAAGGAGCCTTTGGAAGCTACATTGTCTATACAAATAAAGAATTTGCATGCTTTTGTTTGTGTTTGTGTAAGTTTCTGTAGCGATTTTATCAACTAGTTGTAATTCTGTTACTCCTGAATTTCTCTCTCTTTGAGGATTATTTTTGGTGAAAGTAGCCATAATCTCTATCAGATCTTTAGTTGTTGAGATCTTGATCATTCTACATTCTCAGTTTCAGCCTCATTCTTGGGGCACACTGCCCCCTGTCTCCCTGAGTCTTTGCTAGCCATATAATTCCCCATCGTAAGTTTCATGCAAATCAGCTACATATTCATTTATTTCATTCATTCCAATCTTCTGTACTGTCAGACTCCTGACAACACTCTCAGTATCATTCACGTTATGATAATCATGCCAAAATTCTCTTCTTAGATTTGTTCTTAATCTAAGGATTTACCTTTTGTGTGGCAACAGGAGAAAACAAGACAAAGTGTATTGGGGAAAATTTGAGCTAAGTTTGTTCCCCCACATGTTTAAAGGTTCATCACACATTATCCCAACAAAGAATTGAAGAGAAAACATGATTTTCAGCAATTTTAAATTTTATACAGGAAAACGGAGACACCCACATGTTGGAGTACATCTGCTCCAGAGAGAGCAAGAAAGAGAAAGAAAAATAAAGAGGTCCAGAGAACCCTTCCTCACATGATGGTAGGCTCACCTAGGCAGAGAAAGACACCCTCATTGGTTGTTGGTATGCATGAGACCCCTTCTGTTTCATTTGGTTTAAATCCCCCCTGCTTAACACTATTCTATTTACATAACCACTGTTAACAAGTTCCACCCTCCCTCCAGGGCATTGGTGGTTCAGTGATAGGATTCTCGCCTGCTCCACCCCCCCTCCTTGTCACACCTTGATCCCTTCTTTGTCACACCCTGATTTTCACCAATCACTTTTCTCTACACCCTCTCTATGTCACATCCTGTTTCCACCCTACTTGGCAAGTATATATAAAGACAGCATTGTGAGTTTTACAGTACTGTACTTGAGTTTAGCTTAGCTCATCTTAGGTTGTGCTGCGCCTTGCATGAATAAAGAGATACTGCCTACAGCTCAACCATGAGTCCCTGGTCGTCTGTTACCTGCCCGTGAAGCCAGCCCGGCAAAAACAACCTAACCCGTCGAAAACAACATATGGCGCCACAACATGGGACCAGACCTGCGCAACTCCCAGATAAGTGAAGACTTTGCCTACCTATGCACTATGGTCTTCTCTTTTACTTACGAAGAGGTTTGCCAAAGCCTCTACTGTTTCATTATGAGACAGTTTCTCTGTCTCTGGAACATTTTACTCTGGGCCACACTTCGGTTCCCTCACCGGGAACTTTGGTTTCTTATGACCGGGATCATAGAGCTTGGGAGATGCACAGAGATTTCTCCTTGGACTTTCTGGATTCCCTCTCTCATGTTTCCCGAGGAAAAGGACTACATTTCGCTCCAGGCCATAATTTCGTTCTTTATGACCGTGATCGTAGACCTTGGGACATGCATGGGGATTTCCCCTGGGACTTTCTGGACTTCTTCTCGAATGTTTCCCGTGGAGAAGGACTACTCTAATTTGAAGAACATTCTCGAGTACTCTGGCAGTTCCCAAGTATGGAGACACATGGTTAGTTCTACTCTCCTGATTGGATTCTTTCTTTGATGGGAAGACGCTTTTAAAAATGGGTGCCTGAAGCAATCCAGCAGGAACAGTCCAAAGCACCCTAAATGGAATTTCGAGGAGCTTTTTGGACTAGGACGGGGACTCTTAATCCTACATGGTGAGATCTTGATAATCTGTTTCAAGTTGCGTTTCATAAGAGAATGATTTGAATGACTGAATTTTTGTTTGACATTGACTTAAAAAAAAAAATGCTGGACACAGCCATGATTTCTAGAGACATCCAGAAACAATCCAAAAAATTGTTTTTTCCTCCTTTGATTTCTCTTTTACGTCTTGACATGAATCTGAAACGTTTAATCCTGGAAACTGTATGAGTTATGGGTGGGGCAGATAGTGCAATGATTATGCTAATTATTCTCATGCCTGAGGCTTTTAACCGTGGTTCTTCTGTTTACCTTTCCACATTTTATTGAGTTTAAACTGTTTAAACAACCTTAAAATCATACTAGAAAGGACTTCCAATTATAATGGAGTTATCAATTATAGTAAACATTTAATCTGTTACAAGTTTTGTTTGACAAGTAAGTGAATTTCAGCTGTCAAGTCTTCACATGAAAAAGCATCTACTCAAATGGAATTCCCGGAAATCCATTTGGACCCCTGTTCTCTGACATCGCCCCCGGAAACCAATGATGTGACCTGGCACGACCTGAAGAAACAGATTCACAGACTCCAAAGATCACTCTCTACAGAAAAGCAGAATTCAGGTGGCCGACATTCCCCATCGAGACAGACGTGCAGCGTTTCATCCTCTGGAATTTTCTTCTGTGGTCAGCTACTTTGGACTGACACCTCCATCGGACTTACTGGTACACGCTGCTGTGTTTCTCAAAGACTAACTTCAGCCAATTACCTTGAGACTTTATAGACCGTGTCCCCTCGCCTGCAGGCTCTGCCCCAGAGGCAGAAAATTCCCCCTCCTTATTAGGTTATGCCCACAGAGGCATGAAGCGCCCCAAGAGGCAAGAGATGCCCACAGAGGCAGGAAACGCCCTTTGAGGCAAGAGATGCCCCAGAGGCATGAAGCATTCCCAGAGGCAAGAAATGCCCTTTCGCCTGCTAGGCCTTTCCCTTTGAGGCAAGAAACGTTCCCCTTGGCATCACACTGGTTATTGCTGCTCGCCTATTTTGTTTTCCATGTCTTATGCCAGTTCTTTTGAAAACGCCTGTACGATATAGGTTTCTGTTCACCCCACAATGGCCATTAGTTAAAAAGAAAGGGGGAAATGGTCTAGCTTATAAATACCCAAACTCTACCTTCACCTCCTTTATAAGCCACACCCATACCTGTTATCACTCCCATTTCCTATGCAGCAATTTTCTTCCCCCAGGCACACAGGTATACCTAGAACAGTGTGTGTTCCCCCAGATACTAACTATTATTTATGACCTCAGCAAAAGGCACCATTTCAAAGTGGTCCCATTTCAGCTCTGCTAGTGAGATTCTCGACAATTATCTACATGGAAGAATCATAAGAGACTTGGTCGTATTTCAGGGAGATAAACATTTATTGAAACAAAGCATGGATAGAAAACAGAGGAAAATACATGTTTTAGAGGCATGTAGACTCCTGAGAAAGAAAGAGAAGAGAAAGAGACTGAGAGATAAAGAGACAGAGTCACTGTTTTCCAACATTTATATAGTGTGTTCAGGAGATGCTGAAGCAGAACCCTGAGTGGATTAACTTTAAACATATTTCCAGATGGGTACCTCTGTACTCATCTTTATTTTATAGCCTTAGCAGTCAGATACCTGTATGGAATACAGACAACTTAGCTTCTGTCCCCTCCTCCAGCCTCCTTGAAGGGTGTAGGGGGAGAGGCTGCTAATGTACTTCCAGTGGAAAAAGATACTTTCCCTCAGAAGTTTCCTAATATTTGTTTAAAGATATGACATATGTAGTAGACTTTGAATGTTGCTTTATCACACTCATCCACAAAATGAGTCACAGTTACTGTGTCTGGATGCAGAAAGACAACCTTAGTAGGAACACTATCCAGAATATCAGTTTTGTTTTCATGTATCTTACTTACCCAGAATATTCTTTGCAGATTGGGCAGAAACAGGAAGTAAACTATCTTGAAAACAGTGTCCTGGTGACCCATCCTTTATCACTGAATCTTCATATGACAGAGAAATGAGGTTTTCATACCTCTTGATGTTTTCCATGATAAATAGCCAGCAGGATGAGCTTCAGATTTCCTGAGACAATGCCACGAAGAAGGAGAGTCAGGTGAGCAGTGGCAGGCTTGGATCCTGATGTTATTCTTCTTCTTTAGAATGAAATGTATATGTGAAGCTGAGCAGAAAGCATAATAGTTATGGAAAAGACTAATGATTTCAGAACCTCAGGTCCTTAGGCTCTAAGTTTAATTACTGATACCACCTTAAGTCAAAACCAGCAACTTACTGATAAAAAAGAAGAAGAAAAAGGAGGAGGACTAGGGAGGAGGAAGAAAAGGGGGAGGAGGAAGATGATGATGAGGAGAAGTCTGTTTTGACATTCATTCACACAAAAAAAATGTGTTCGTGTTCACATTAAAATTTTGCATGATGAGGGTCAGGGTGATGGCTCACCTAGTTAAATGCATCTATTACTGGGGAAGAACTTCACAAGATGCAATACTGCACCTCTCTCTCCTCTCTCTCTCTCTCTCTCTCTCCCTTTTACTCTCCCCCACCCACTCAGTTTCTCTCTGTCCTATCAAATAAAATAAAAAATATGCATTATGGCAATATGTATTCTCCTTTACTTATTGATTTGGGTAAATCTTAGTAAGCGAGTAAGCTGTGATTTTTATAGAAACCACTTGAAGCCTCAACTGTTATTTGCACCCAATGAATACTTGAGTTTTATTTTTAAAAATATTAATTGTTTTCCACAAATGTTTCATGTTCAGTACTAAACTGACTTTTCTTTAGGTCTTCAAATAAAGGAGAAGAAAATATTTGGACCATTAGTAAACATGGAGAGATAGACAGGAACATTCACATATTTAAAAGTCTTTTTCTGTAGTTTTCACTATGCTGACTTCAGTTTGAGTTAATTTTGTAGCAAATAGAGGTGATAGATACCCTTAGGACACACACCTGAATCATTTCAGCATTGCTATAAACTGTTCCTAAAGTTGGTTATAGAATCAGGGCTCTTCCAACATTCATAGCTTATTATCACACATCCAACCTTTTCAAAGCTTGTAGTATTATTTGAGTTATCATTATTTTTCTGGATTTATTTATTTATGTTTTGAAGCCATAGGCATCAAGATGCATAGTACATTACCAACACTATTACACACCAAGGTTAAATAAAGAAAAAGCAAAACAGAACAAAAAGCTGTAAATCTAAAATACAAGTCTTTAACACCATAGGACTCCAAAAAAAAAAAACAAATAACAAATAACAGCATATGTAGAGGAATTTCTGATTGCCCTTCAATCTGCAATGTTTACTGTTGTGTATCTGTATGATTATATTTTAAGAAATTTTATTTTAAGATTTTATGAATTTATTCATATGTTTATTCAAAACGTTTTCCAACATTTATTCAAAACGTTTTCCAACGTTTTGCTTCCATTTACAGTTGTGGGATATCACAGCTTGTTATAGTAGCTCAGTGCATTAGACAGGACCCCATGCTGGGCTGATCCCTCTCTATACCAGGGCAATCCCACTCACTAAAGCCCATTTTCTTCAAATGGGAGAACCGGCACATACTTTTAAACCTCACAAGCACTTAGTTGAAATGTGGGAGGTAGCCCACCAGATATGGAGAATGTATACATTTTACTCTGACAATGGTTCCCACTAGGAATTGACTTTTTGCCACTTTGTAGTTATTTTGAAACAATGCCAAACAAACTGGCTTTACCTGAAGACCTATTGAATTTTTACCTTCTCCACTTTCTAAAATATCTTTAGTTTAAGATAGAATTAACATGTCACTGTGAGAACCATTTCTTATCAGTCATTCAGCGCACTGTCCCTCAGATTAAAAGATTTGTAGAACTTTAGGAGTAACCTTAAATAAAACTTATTATTAGCAAAGAGACATCCTGGGGGGAATATCTCACTTGTCAGGCCTGAGCCCAACCTCCACAGCATTGAAGGAAGTTTGCAGACTGGGCTGTCTTTCATTCTTTCTCCTTATCTAAAAATTGGTGGTGGTGGTGTTTATGTGTGGGGGGTGGGGTGGGGGAGGGCTCTCACAATACATTGGGGGAAGTTTTGTTGCTGTGGTATAATTTGTTCTCTTCTTCTGTATCTTTGAGTGTCTCTCTTTCCCTTTTACCTGAAAAAAAAAAAAGTTAGCTTGAAGTATTGAAGCTCCACCAGAGACTAGAAATTAAATGATGAATTAGTTAATTCTAAGGTTAATATTCCTACAAAGTATGTGTCATCTGCTGAGGTTACTGGTGAGGAGTGTAACAGGAACATGGCAGGTGAGCACCATTTGGAATCTGCCTTCTTTTTATCGACTTTCTTTTTTTAAGTTTTATTATATTTTATTTATTTATTATTGGATAGAGACAGAGAGAAATTGAGGGGAGAGGGGTGGAGGAAAGAGAGAGAGTGACACTTATAGTTCTGCTTCACCACTTGTGAAGATTTCCCCCTACGGGGGGAGGGGGGGAGGACCAGGGGCTTGAACCTGGATCCTTATGCATTGTAAAGTGTGCATTTAACCAAGTGCTACTCGTGGCCACTTTCCATCAACTTTCTTTCAGCCTTTTCCACCTGACTTTGTCCTACTGTAGGTGAGAAATACCAATATCCTCACAGTCTCAATCAATGTTCATGTTCATCTATCTACATTTACTGACTTAATGTATCCCTCACTACTAATTACACTGCCCTTCCCTCCCCCAAGTATAATAAATTTTCCCATTGATCAGTACTGCTAATGCAATGGTAAATTCATCTTCCTCAGTTCTTCTCTCCAAAGAGGTGGGCATAGCATGTATTCTCTACAGACTAAATGATACTAATCAAATTAAAAGGGTTATTGGTGATTTTTACTTTTCAGATTCATTTTTTACATCTAGCCTCCACGTTTACATTTTGCCACACATTTTCCAGAAGTCAAAGATTCTTTTATCTATATGTAGTAATGTTTGCTTGTGTTGTTTTGTCTTGTTATACATAGCTTTTCTGATAAATTCATCTTTTTAATTATTGTATTATTTATTTAATATTTAATTACAAAATCATGAGATAACAGTGGTATAATTCCACATGTTTTCCACCACCAGAGTTCTGTGTTCCCATTTCCTCCTTTGTAAACTGTTGTAGTTTTCCTAAGGTCACAGATACAATCTGACTACTGCTTCTATATCTATCTATATTTATATTTATTTTTCCATTTTTCCTATGCCCCTGCCTTCTTTTCCTTTCTAGGTCACACCTACTACTTCTGAGTGTCTTTCCTCCCACTCCTACCTTCTCCCACCCCCCCCCCCCACACACACCTTCTTTCTCTGGGTCCTTCTGTAATTGGAGTTCAGAGCTCTCTTGTCATCTTCCCCTATAATTTGCCCTTCTGGGATTATGAACCAAATTTCTTTATAGGATGCAGAAGGTGGGAAGTCTGGCTTCTGGAATTACTTCTCTGCTGGACATGGACATTGGCAAGTCGATCCATACCTCCAACCTATCTCTATCTTTCCCTAGTGGGGTAGGGTTCTGGAGGGTTGAAGTTCCAGGACACATGGTGAGATTGTCTGCTCAGGGGATTCAGTATGAAATTGTAGCAGCATGTGAAACTTGGTGGCTGTGGTTTAATGACTTCTGGAGAGATCCAGGTTCTATTTTGTTGAGTTTTCAGGTGATTTTCCATTTTTAAAAAATTTATCAGTAGCTAAAAATCTTCTACTCCATAGACATGCCCTTATGTATATTTTTAAGTATTTTAATAGTTTAATATTTTAATGAGAGAGTGGAAGGAAGGGAGAGAGAGAAGGATACTAAGAGTAAAATAAGAGAGGCCAGATCTCTGATCAGCTTTGGCTAGGTGGGACTGGAGACTGAATCTGGGACTTAAGAGTCTCAGGATATGATTCTTTTTTAAAGTAACCATTTTGCTGTCCCCTCAGCCTTAAGATATTTTTTAAATTGACATAAACTCAAATTAATTATTAGGTTTTTTAGAAAATGAAGGTTTTTCTACCTTCAAATAAAGTCAAAGGTTTATGATATTTCCTAAATATTATATATGCTTTCTAATTGATGTCTTTGAATTTAATTGTTACCCAAAAAAGATGTACTTTATCATGACATAAATACATATATCCCACCATCATTAAGATGAATATCATCTCAACAAAAATTGAGATTTTTTTTGGAGAGAAGAAAAATTTATTCATTATTGATAAAAACAATTGATAATGTGTGTAATACCTATATTAAATGCATAGTTTAACATAAAATGCTATATACATAACATATATATGTATATATACTTTTAAATTGGTCAGCAGAAGAATGACAGAACACTTTTATTGTTACTCTAGCACAAAAATACAATATTTAAGAATCTTTCATAGTTTCTAAAATGCCATATTTTAAGTAGCATTTTATGTACAGACCATAAGCTGAGTCTTTGATATGTTGACTCCCTTAAAAAGCTTCAGAAGCAAACGGGGGCACAGCTATATACAAATAATGTCAAAGGACATAAATTATGGTGATATTGTGTATGATCTAGCAAATCCTATCAAGGGATTTTTCACAGATAACTCAATTGTCAAATAATATGATTATACCAATAACTATCTATGGCCTTCTTAAACCCTAAGACAGCAGGAACCTCTAACTTCCTCAAAAGAAAATATATTTTCTCAGTCCTGGAATCTCTAGAGTGGGGCTTACTTTCCTGCATGCTTCTCTCAATTCATACCAAATGATATAACATCTGCTGATTCCAAATCAATCAACACAATGCGTACCACCTTGGTATACTTCACTTCAGACTGCGTCCAGAGACATCAGACATGGAATGCCAACACTTCAGCCTCATTACTTGGGTGAGAACTTTCCTTTCATAGATTCTCTAACTTCATTCCAGGTGGCTCTTTTCCTAACAAAGTCTCAAAACCTAGATATAGACCAGGTCCCATGAGATAGGGCCTATGTTCATATGTATCCATAAATAAGGTCAAAATATATACATGAAAGCAAAATTACACAATAGTCTGCAGTAAGTCAGTATGAACTTCATAATGAAATAGTATCTACTTAGACTTAGATATCCCCCTAATGTACTTCCTATAGTTCCCTCACTCACTCCCATGCTATCCTTATCAAAGCAAGGACTGCAAAAGCTGAATAAGGGCAAGAGACTGGCTTACTTTAATGGTGACTGTTTAGTCACTATCAGGCCACCCCATCAGCTGGGGCCCTATTCAGGTAGTCCTGAGATTCTCAAACAGACATGATGGCCTAGACCTCAAATAAATCACTCTCTTCATTGTTACCAGTCATCTATATCAGGATCAACAAATCAGCCCCTTTGTGGGCCCCCATAGGATTTAGATCAATTTAGATCAACCAAGATAGAGAGTGTTCCATTCGTTTGTGAAGCCATCTGGTCCAGGACTTCTGTTGTTGGGAAGATTCTTAATAACTGTTTCAATTTCTTTGTCTATGATTGGTGCATTTAAGTTCTATAGTTCTTCCTGGTTCAGTTTTGGAAAGGTATATTTTTCTAGGAATTCTTCTGTTTCATCCAGTTTCTCTAGCTTGGTGTCATATAGTGTTAGTAGAGTACCCATTCATTGGGGAAACTGACGATCCTTCCTAGCTGACTGAATCCACATGGATCCCAGTCACTTTCAAAGCCAGCAACAAGCAGCTCCTGACAGCTTTCAACCTGACACTGTTGACTGGCTACGGAAGAAGGGCAAACGCTAGAAGAAGAAGAAGTAGAAGTTTCACATGATTTTTTAGATTTCTGTGCTGTCTGTTGTGATATGCCCTCTATCGTTTACAGTTCAATCGATCTGAGTCTTCTCCACCAACCCACCCTCTTTTTATTAGTGCATTTGGCTAATGGTTTGTAAATTTTGTTTAATTTTTTCAAAGAATAAAAATTTGGCTTAATTGATCTTTTGTATGGCTCTCTTATTTTTGATGTTGTTTATTTCTGCTCTAATTTTGGTGATTTCAGTCCTTTTGGAGGCTTTAGTGTTCCTTTGTTCCTCTTCTTCTAAGTCTTTACAGCATGCAGTAAGGTCGTATATTTGAGCTTTTTCATGTTCAGTGCAGAAGTAATTACAGAAGCCAGACCTTCCACCTTCTGCATCCCACAAGGACCTTGGGGCCATACTCCCAGAGGGTTAAAGAATAGGAAAACTATCAAGGGAGGGGATGGAATACAGAGATCTGGTGGTGAGAATTGTGTGGAGTTGTAACCCTCTTATCCTATGGTTTTGTCAATGTTTCCTTTTTATAAATAAATTAAAATTAAAAAATAGCATTTTAGAGGCATTGACGCTAATGTCATTTCAGATTCTGAATTGATCAGTCAGTGCAATGTGCAGTCTTATTGTATTAGAATTACATTTCATTTACAATTTACATATAATTTACTATTTTGGTAACTTTTAATTTACTGAGAATATTTGCCTAACACATACTTTAAATTGTTTTTTATTATATTTATTTATTGGATAAAGACAACCATAAATCAAAAGAGCAAGGGGACATAGAAAGAGAGAGAAACACTTGCAACACTGCTTCTCCATTTTCAAAGCTTTTCCCCCTGCAGGTGGGGACAAGAGACTTGAACCCAGGTCCTTGTGCATTGCAACATGTGCATTCAACTAGGTGCACAACCAATGGCTCCCTTAGGTGTCGGGTTTCATTGCGGGAGAGAGAAGAGACCAGGAACTCCTGGCAGAGCTGGACCACAAATCTTTATTCATGCCACACCCCAGAGTCCAGCGTAAGTGAGTTTAGGCCATGTAGAGCTAGCAAAATGGCCACCTCCCTCTATGCACATCAGCCATTCTCCAGGTCAGGATGTGGAAGAGAAAGAGAGTGAAACTGGAACAGCAGTGGACTTTATAGGGTAAAAACCTGTAGTGGCAAGTCGGAAATGGAAATAGCTAGGAAATGGGGTGGAGAGAGGCAAAAGGCATGGTGGGAAGGTGAAAGTGTCCTTAGGAACTGTTGTGAAGGTTGTAACTGAATTAGCAATAGCCTGAGGGGATAACATGGTAGGGATCTTTCAGACAAAACAATGATTATGTAAGTAGACCATAGTGTCAGCAATGGAGCATGGAACAGAGTAGGGAGGGCTGGTTTTAAGGCCACTTAGGATACTCTTTATCTACTATGATATCAAATCTGAGCAACTGGACACATTTTTACATGGAAAATATCTTTATTTATGATAACACCTTAGATAATATGATGACTGCAAATGGAACACAAGTAAGAATGATTTGTTCCATAATCAGACAGAAAATATTTTTGCAAATATACAGTCAGGAAAAGAAATATAGTGCCTGAAGTGCATTATTCCTATTGCAAAGCCAAATGTCTGCTTTACCTAAGGAAGCATGTGTTGATGTGAGAAACCTACCGCTTTGTGGAAGAAAAGGAACGTATATAGATAGTTCTAGCTCTGTCTATACTACAAGAAGAATACTAAGCAAGTACTACAAGCAATGAAAGATGTGGACACTGAAGAAAGTCTTTGAGAATGTTTACCTATGAAGGTGCCTATTTTGCCATTCTAGTGGCCCAGGTTTAAGCCTCTGGTGTACCACATGGGGTTATTAAGGCCCTGGAGAGGATTAGGTTCTGTGATATTTTCCTCTTCATTCTGTTTCTTTTTTTCTCTCTGAAAAATTGACCAGGAGTTATGCAGCTCTGGTGATATCATACAATAAATAAATAAAAGCAAATACTTGTATTATGCCAGTGGATACAGTGACATTCAGATGAGATTCCTGATTGACATAAAATCCTCAACAAATCAGAAAGTAAGAAAGGTGTGAATTAAATGGGAGAGAAATGTCATGTGACAGTTTTCCCAATTGATAAGGTTTCAATGACCACTAAAAGATAAAAAATAAAGATGCTCTTCTTAGATACTCTTAACAACATTACACTTTATCCACTAAATAGGAAAAGATTTAAAAATATCTGATATCTGTGTGGGAAAATTAAGTATGTCTTTACACTCCTATAAAGGGAAAAATAATAATAATTCAAGAGAACTGAAGGAAATTCACAGAAAGTCAAAAACTAGAGAAACAAAAGAAGAAAAAAAACCTTTCCATTCTTGATTCTTAAAAACAGAAATTTCTGATCTGTATTCACAGATGGAGATTAGCATGAGCCATAATACTGCAAAGCTGACTAGAGAAGGAAGATGCACAGGTAATGCACACCAGAAAGGAGGAATCTTGGAAAATCAATGTAAAGCAGAAGTGCATGACATAATTGATCAATGATATTCTACTAGCTTTATAATAACAAAAAAGTGACTGTACACAGCTCACTATGTCAAAATCAGGTCTATGATGAACTTTCAACTTAAGCATCTTCTGAGGTGATATAGAATGAAGCATCCTATGAGCATTCATACTGTAAGAGAGCTTTAGAGAGAGTAACAGTGCCTTTTTTCAGCTAAAATACATTTTCTAATACTGTCCTAAAAATTGTATATCTGGACAAGTGGAACCAATCCCTAACTCTTAGCTTGTGTCTATATGACTTAACTCCCACTTAGTTCATGCATTTTCTTTATTCATTTCCATTTTGGAGGGGGGGATTAAGGTTTATAGTACAGTTTCATATGCATGGGTACAGTTTCTTATCTCCCCAAGGTGAGTTATATGAATGCCTTTACAAGAATTTATAATAATTTACTATTTATATCTGTGTAACTGTCCCAAGGCACATCATTACCAAGCTGTGTTCATGATTCAATTGATGCATACCCATCTATAATTTAGTTCCCTTCTTCTGTTTTGATAGAGGAGTGGACATAGAAAACTTGAGGTTCTGTCAGAGGTCTAGGCACATAATATCTGTCTGGGAATCCCAGGATTCCCTGACTATGGCCCCAAATAATGGGGTGTCTTGGTAGTAACCAAAAAGGCTATCCTTAAAGTGTTCCAGTCTCTTACCCTTATCCAGATTTTGTAGTTTTTACTTTATAGTGAAATGGGAAGTAGATGAGAAGGGTATCTAGTTCTAAGTAGAAAATATTTGATTGACTTCTTTATGGTGTATTTTTTAGATGACTGGTCATCTCCATCAGGAACAACATCATAAACTCTCTTGTGGACCTCTATAGGACCTTGCTTTCAATGTAGAGCAACAAATGGTAGAAACTACCCCAATTTCCAAAGGGAGGCTGGGTCAACATACTCTGCCCTTTGAGGAAGATTGGTCCTGAAAGGAGTGCAGCCTAGAATGTTCCTAACTATGACCATATGTGAGTCTGAATGTGAGTTCAGACCTGGGAGGGGTGGGATGCAGAGGTTGCACAAGCTCCTGTGCTAAATATGGATAGACATGGGCCCTAGGTCAGACTGATGGGGGTCACAGTTAACTATAATTATATGATTTTCCCATATTTGGGAGTTACTCTTTTCCCTGATCCAGCTTTTGAATTTTATTTTCAACTCTGAAACCATCTTCCCAGAAAATACTTTTAACCCATGTTCATACTAGCTATCAGGCTCAAGAAATAAAGAAAAATACTGGCTGAAATTTTAACTCTGTCAGCATCAAGAATGACACTGGCAAGTTATTTAAGAGCTCAGAACCTATTTCTTCATTTCTATGAGGAACCTCTCTTATATACATTCTATATGATAAATAACAATACATTAAAAACTTAACAATGCAGAGACATTACAGTAAGTGCTTAGTAAAGGACAGCTATTAATAGATCTTAAACAAATTTTAGTTGAAATATCAATTTATTTAACTTCTGTCTGCAAGTGAGATCACCCCATATTCATCTGTCTGTTTCTGACTTATTTCACTTAACATTATTTCTTAAGCTTCATCCAAGATTGACTAAAAATGGTGAAATCACCATATTTAATATGTAGTATTAATATGAGTAGTATTTCAATATGTATATATATATATACCACGACTTGCTCAGCCACTTATCTGTTGTT
Source organism: Erinaceus europaeus (assembly GCF_950295315.1). Taxonomy (NCBI): domain Eukaryota; kingdom Metazoa; phylum Chordata; class Mammalia; order Eulipotyphla; family Erinaceidae; genus Erinaceus; species Erinaceus europaeus. The sequence goes on from NC_080175.1 coordinate 34,089,888, forward strand.
GGACATTTGGGTTGCTTCCAGGTTTTGGTTATTGCAAATTGTTCTGCTGTGGACATGGATATACAAAAATCTTTTTGGATGGGTGTTTAGTTCATTAGGGTATATCCCTAGGAGAGGAATTGCAGGGACATAGGCTAGGTCCATTTCTAGCCTTCTGAGAGTTCTCCAGACTGCTCTCCACAGGGGTTGGACCAATTGGCATTCCCACCAGCCAGTGTGCAGGATTCCTTTGTCCTCACAACCTCTTCAGCATTTGTTGCTACTATCTTTTCTGGTGTATGACATTCTCATAGGGGTGAAGTGATATCTCATTGTTGCCTATTTTTATTACTCTGACAGTCAATGACTTGGAGTATTTTTTCATATGTTTCTCTGCTTTTGGATCTCTTCTGTGGTAAATATTCTGTTCATCTCCTCTCCTCATTTTTGGATGAGGTCATTTGCTTTCTTTTTCTTGAATTTGACAAATTCTGTAAATATTTTAATTATTAGCCTTTTTTTCTGATGTATGGTATGTAAAGATCTCCCATTCTGTGAGGGGTCTCTTTGGGTACTGGTTTCTTTTGCTGTGCAGAAGATTTTTAAAAATAAGATCAGAAGAGAAAACACTAAGCAGACCTTGGACTGGCGTTGATGCACCAAAGTAAAAGACTCTGGGGTGGGAGAGTTCAGATCCTGGAAGATTATCACAGAGGATCTAGTAGGGGTTATATTGTTGTGTGGAAAACTGAGAAATGTTATGCATGTTAAAATTATTGTATTTTACTCTTGACAGTAAAATAGTAATCCCTCAATAAAGTAACTAAAAATAAAATAAAATAACCTACAGAAAAAAATCAATTTATTTGCTTAAGTGCTTACTGTAATAACTTCTACTTCATATTTATAGAAAAACTGCATATTTTATGAAATGGAGTGATTTTTATGTTAGCTCAGTGATCATAATCTGGTGTTGTTCTACAAAATTCACTACATTTAAAATGTAAATGATTCTTGAAAAATATTATTTTTTGTACTCTATGAGCATAGATATAAAAAATCAATTCTATTCCCAACTTAGAGCATATGTTATTACTGTGTCAACAATCAAAATACTCCAATGAATAACTTAATGTTCTTCAATTTTCCTTATCTTATACATGTCAGAAGCTCACAAATTCACTGGATATTATACAGTTTAGTAGATACACGTATATATATTTTTAAAATTTTGGAATAGACTGCCATATCAGTTATTTGGAGAAATAAGATTACCTGAAGAACTATTTTTGCAAGATCAATTGCTATTTTTATTTATTTATTTTTTTTAACACAACACTGTTCCACTCTGGCTTTTAGTGAGGATTGAACCTGGAACCAATTATATTACAATACTGACTATGTCTGACTTTGTTGTTGTTGCTGTTGTTGTTATACTTTGACTTTGGAGTGTGAGCAAAGAGAATTCTACACCTGAGAAAAATCAGAAACCCTAAACTTCTGTGCAATCCATCAATCCATTCCGTTGTCAACCAAGAGTCATCCACAACTTCACACTATCTCAAGACTTCTCCAATATAAATCTAACTACCTTGCCAGATGTAATTGGCAGGAAAAGAGATTTATCAGGATGTCAGGTTTCCAGGCTACACACTGCTGTTTCACACCTTTGTATCTTGTTATGTATTTGCTTTCTTCTTTCAGGTTGCAGCATAAATACTCTCTCGTGAAATCTTCTCTATCATAGTAAGATAGAAGTTAATACATCATTTTCTCACTTTTCAATTTTTTTTATGTTTCGTATGGCATTTTTCCAAATTCATTATAATTATTTCTTGCATTCCTCTTGCTTCCCTAATTTGCTCATTCTGTGAAAACAAAGTCCATTTCTTGGTCATTAATGTTGATTTGTTACTTAAAAACAAGCATAAAAAAACATACTTACCTAATGCCATGTTTAGGCATTTAAGAACTATAGCAATCATAGTTTGCCTGTGAGTGCACACTGAATATTTATTCAAAATAATTTTAGGTATTGAATTTTACTTGATCCCAGTTCAATCTTTAATCAAATGTGATTGCTTTTTCTTTTTAATGTATTTCTCTTTGGAGCTGAGGGGTCATGAAATCATCATATTCTGGATTGGCTTTCCCAGAGACACATGACACCACTACACCACTACTACCCTGTGGACCAACTACTGAGCCTGAATTTTTTTCTTTAAAACCAAAAGTTATGGATACATTCTTGGTCTTTATGTTGATGCCAAATCCTGAACAAATTTATTACTATTAGGCAATCTTAAAACAAAAAAGAGGCACATAAATATCTGGAGACATACTGAGTGTTCTGATATTCTTTTGAGGAGAAATTTCAGCATATTCACTTATGAGATCTTGTTCTTTTGTTCATCTAGCTAGATACAGGAAGTGTTTTCAGAGACTTAAGGCATGAAGATAGTCATCTTTAGTGGCTCAAGTCCAATTTCATGGGAGACAAAAATAATAAATCAATGGGACTACATCAAAATGAACAGCTTCTTCACAGCAAAAGAAACCACCACCTAAACAAAGAGACTTCTTATAGAACAGGAGATCTTTACATGCCATACCAGATAAAAGACTAACAACCAAAATACATAAAGAGCTCACCAAACTTAACTAAAAAAAAAACACCCCATCCAAAAGTGGAGAGAGGATATGAGCATATTCACCAGAAATCCAAAAGGGCATCCAACATATGAAAAAAAAGTTCCACATTATTGATTATCAGAAAAATGCAAACAAAACATCAATGAAATACCACTCCACTCCTGTGAAAATGTCACACATCAAAATAAATAGAAATAAAAAGTTCTGGATAGAATGCAGGAGTAACAGAACCCTCTTGCACAGTTGGTGAGAATGTAAATTCAGAGGGAGAAGGAGATGGAGAGAGAGAGGGAGAGGGAGAGGGAGAGAGAGAGAAAGATAACGTTGTTCCACCACTGGTGAAGCTCATCTCTTGCAAGTGGGGACCAAGAGCTAAAACCTGGATCCTTGCACAAGATAATGTGTGCACTTAAAACCACTGCCCAGTCCCAACTTTAACACCTTTTTAATTTTAATTGACTTTTGTTCTTATTTGTGGCAAATGACTGATTCCTAGAGTCAGAGAATGTTTATTTGAAGTTATCTTGGCTAATACTACTCAGCTAATGGCATGACAGTTAACTCCAATACTTTACAAATATTCAAAGATCAAGTTAAGAAGGATGGCTCTGGGAGTTGGGCGGTAGTTCAGTGGGTTAAGCGCAGGTGGTGCTTAGCACAAGGACCAGTGTAAGGATCCCAGTTCGAGCCCCTGGCTCCCCACCTGCAGGGGAGTCACTTCACAGGTGGTGAAACAGGTCCGTAGGTGTCTTTCTCTCCCCTTCTCTGTCTTCCCCTCCTCTATCCATTTCTCTCTGTCCTATCCAATAACTACAGCAATAAAACGACAAAGGCAACAAAAGGGAATAAATAAATAAATAAATAAATAAATAAATATATTTTTTAAAAAGATGGATGGCTCTGTAGGAACATGCTAAATATCTTTAGAGCAGCTCTATACAACAGAAATACCATTCTGATTATAGATAAAATATGTTACTTAGGAGGCTCAGGTAAAAACAGAGGGAAGAAACAGATGAAACTAACTCAGGCCAAGAACTCAAAGATACTATCATTTCAGCATGTTATTTTTAAATGAGATCCATTAGCAATTAAAATTTTTCATGAGATATTTTGGTTTCTTTTAGTGTACTTACAAATTTCAACTAAGTGCGTGTGTGTGTGTGTGTGTATACAAAATCTTCAAACTAACACATGTACTCTATGCTTACACAGTTTTAGTTGACCTCATGACTTTCAAATGTTTCCTTGTCACCTGTAGTTAGTACAGAGTGGAAAGCACAGCTCTGTAAGGCTTGGGAAATACTTTGGTCTGCTATAGAACTTAATCATCTGAGTCCTCAGATAAAATTGGTTCAATTCATGCATCATTTTAAAACAGGAATATGTAGTTACGCAGCTCTTTCTTACTCCCTTTCTTTCTCTCTCTCTCCTTCTGTCTCTCTCTCCCTCTGTCTCTCTCTCTCTCTCTCTCTCTCTCTATATATATATATATATATATATATATATATATATATATATTTCTCTTTCTTAAAATAAATAACTTTTAAAAAATGTCCCAATATTCAGATCAATGTGAGACCTCACGTTTGTTGTAGATAGATGATTTCCTTAGTTTGATTCTCAACACTAATATAATAGCAATAATCATTCAAGAACACATATATAAAGCAATGATGGTCATGATCATATACACAATATCTATTATGCATTGGATACTAACTCAGTAATCAGTACTTTAATACCACCTTATTTTATCATTGCATTTTGTCTCCATATTAAACATTTGAAGTAGTATTTGACTAATTTTTTGTTACAGTCATATCTTCATCCATAAATCATGCTTTCTCATATTCTTTTGTTAAAAAAATTATGTATTGGAGTGGAGACAAGATGGTGAGTTGGAAACAATAGCTGCTGTGAGTTCCAAACAGAGGCAGCTTACAACCTGGGATTCTCTGAATAGGGTAGGATACAGGGCTGTCTGTAGGAGAGTGAACAAGGGCTGGTTAGGGGGACACCTAAATAGAGTTCTATAACTTACTCTTGGTCTGGAAAACAGAGGACAAAAGGACAAACAAAAGAAATTATTTCTGAACTCACCCCTTCCTGGTACCCCAGAAACAGCCCCCAGGGCCTGGGCAGCCACTTGTAGCAGGCTTCTTGCTAAGCTATTTTCTTTACCAACATTCCTGGCTCACCAGGGGGGGGTCATTACAAGCCTTTTATTTTATTTTTTTTTCCTCTTTTTCTCTTTGGGTGGCTGGAGCTCTATTTGATTGACAATACCTAAATAATCAAAGCCTCAGCCCTGTCTGAGGAAAGTACCTAGGGAAAGTACCTAGAGTTTTTTTTTTTTTTTTTTTTTTTTGATAATTCTTATAATTGGCTGTATTTGCTCAGGCTACCTGAAGCCAATGTAGAGCAGACCAAGCAGAAAACTGACTGTTAGTGTTTTTTACTCTATTTTATTTTATTATTATTACTATTATTATATATACATCTCCGTATTCTCTCTTCCTTCTTCAGGTTGACAAAAAGTAACTGTTTTTTTTTTTTTTTTTCATTTGATAGGTGATTGGGCATCCTATCCATTGTGAGAGTAACTTATTTCTTTCCCTCCTCCCTCCACTTCCCTTTTTCTATTCTCCTAGCTAATTCAAAATAAATAAATAAATAAATAACTTTCCTTTTACTGCTCTTTTTCTTTTTTCTTTTTCTTTTCTTCCCTTTTTTGCTTTCTGGATTCACTGATACTTGTTTTGGAATTATTATTATTATTATTATTTTTTACGATATTTAAGATTTCTTTTTTTTTAATTTTTTATTAAAGAAAGGATTAGTGAACAAAAGCATAAGGTAGGAGGGGTACAACTCCACAAAATTCCCAACACCCAATCCCCATAACCCACCCCCTCCCATGGTAGCTTTCCCATTCTCTATCCCTCTGGGAGCATGGACCCAGGGTCGTTGAGGGTTGCAGAAGGTAGAAGGTCTGGCTTCTGTAATTGCTTCCCCGCTGAACCTGGGCGTTGACTGGTCGGTCCATACCCCCAGTCTGCCTCTCTCTTTCCCTAGTAGGGTGTGACTCTGGGGAAGCTGAGCTCCAGGACACATTGGTGGGGTCTTCAATCCAGGGAAGCCTAGCCAGCATCCTGGTGGCATCTGGAACCTGGTGATTGAAAAGAGAGTTAACATATGAAGCCAATTCAATTGTATGTCTCAAAGTTTCTCAAAAGACAAACTGAATCTTTTTAATATATAGGCTATGTATTTGATATGCGGACTCTCTCAAAAGCCTAGACCAAGTAGATTAGAAGCTTCCAATAGCACAGCTATATACAAGATACTGGGTACTGTCCAGCAAACCATAACAAAAGGACTTTTCAAAGTTAACCCAATTAACAAATAATGTGATGATAATATTAACTATTGATTGTCTTTTTGAACCCTAAGACAGCAGGAACTTCACATCTTCACTATAGAGCCCCTACTTCCCCCAGTCCTGGAACCCTTGGATAGGGCCCACTTTCCCGTATGCATCTCCCAATCCAAACCAAATAACATTGCATCTGCCGATCACAACCTAACCCAAGCAAGGATTGCTACCTCAACATGCTTCACCTCAGAATGTATCCAGAGACTTCATGTGTGGAATGACAACCCTTCAGCTTCATTACTCGGGTGAGACCTTTCCTTTAATAGTACACTCTAATTTCATCTCAGGTAGTTCACTTTCTAACAAAGTCCCATAACCTAGATATACACCAGTTTCTGTGAGAGATAGCTTATGTGCACACGTATCCATAAACTACTGCAAAATATATACCTGAAAGCAGGACTACACTAGAGTTTGCAGTGAGTACCTCCCTAACACTTCCTCTCCACTATTCCAAGCTTGGGAATTATTTTTATGTAAAAAATCTGACTTGGAGTGGACTCTCTATGTGTGCATCTCTGTTTTCTACTTCCTCTTCTTCTCTTGCTATCACTAGAATTTACAGTGGACAGTAGATTTGCATAATTGTCTATTCTTGCTTTCCCCTTTTTCCTTTCTATTTCTTTTATTTGGTTGCTATTTTTTATTGGACTGGTGGTGCTGTTTTGCTGTTGTTGTAATTTCTGAGGTTTCTGACTGCATTTGTGAAAAGGTTTTAGTGTAGTGTGGCTTTTACTCAACACTCAACAACTGAAGAATGACAGAACAGAAGAATGAAAACCATATCTGTAGAGGATTGTGAGGATACAGTAGATCTTGGCAGGACCCCACATTGAAAAATGAGGGCCTGAGGGGCACAGCCAATCCTATGAGTCTCTTTCTACTAAAAGGTCGAGCAAAGAAGGACATGGCCTCCAGGGTCTGCCCGCCTATCATCCTCCCTCACAATAGTTCACTCCCTTATTATCTACATAATCATGGTTTTGCCTAAAAATCCCCTCCCTACTTCCCCACCCATTCCATTCCTTTGGTCATAGCTGATCTATCTTCTCTCTGCCCTCAGGATCCAGCTCTGGCAGCTGGTTACGGATAACCTTGCTTTCTCGTTCCTTTACCTGATTAAACCTCTTGTTCAACAATTACTGGAAAAGCCCTGACCCTCCCCCAGACACTTTGCCTCCCTACCATATATTGTATACACATGTCACTTCTTCCTGTGACCCCTTAGAAGTTCTGCTTTGCTGTTCAATAAACGAATTGCCCATGAGACAAGTCCCTGGGTCTTCTCTCATTTTTACACTAGTAACAGGCATAGAGAGAGACCTGTACGGCTCCACACCTACTGCTCTAGAACATTCTCTTAGGCTCCTGCATCTGGTGTACAACAGAGTGGGTAAGCCAGGAGTTTGTGCCCTGGAATGGGGCCTCCCCACCGAAGAGTCCAACAAACATCAATAAAAAAATGGCTAATTCAAGAGCAAATAAAACTACTACAAAAATGAATCAAGACAGGAGCCCAGAAAAACCTCCAAATCAGTACGAAGTAACCACAAAGAGGAAAAGTATGCAAGCAATAATAAACCTAATGATCACAGAAATGAAGACATCATGGAAGAAAGGATTATCAGAATTAGGGAAACAATAGGTGAGAACCTCAAGTAAAATACTAGCTACCTCATGGAAACTAGGGAACTGACAGCTGGAGTAGCTGAACTAAAAGGCCAATTATCAAAACTAGTTAATAATATAACAACTGAAAAAATAAGCAGAGGGGAAGGTTAGCAGACTAACAGAAGCAGAAAACAGAATTAGGCAGTCAGAGGATGAGCTAGAGAAAACTAAGAAAGAGTTAAAAGAGCTCAAAAAGAGATTGAGAGACACTGAAACAACAACAGAAACATATTGGCTGATCTCAAAAGAAGTAATATTCATATAATTGGCCTACCAGAGGAAGAAAGAGAGAAAGGGGAGGCAAAAATTCTAGAGGAAATAAAGAAGAAAATTTCTCAGACCTAAACAACAGAAAGGACATTAAGATTCAAGAGGCCCAGAGAGTCTCAAACAGAATCAGCCCAGACCTGAAGACACCAAGACACATCATAGTTACAATGAAGAGAAGTAAGGATAAAGAATGGAACCTAAGGCAAAAACAAAAGTTACATACAGGGGACACCTATAAAACTATCAGCAGACTTATCCACTCAAACTCTAAAAGCCAGAAGAAAATGGCAAGATATCTATTGATCCCTGAATAAAAAAAAAAAAAGTGTTTCAATCAATATAATATATTTTGCTAGACTTTCACTCAAACCTGATGGAGGGATCAAAATGTTCTCAGACAGGCAACAGTTAAAGGAGGCAACCATCACCAAGCCTGACCTGAAAAAGGTTCTAAAGGACCTCTTATAAACATGAGAATCACCATACTACTTCCCACATATCAGAGCAAATAAAAAAAAATTAGTATGGTGCTACAATACATTAAATCCATAATATAAATAAATGTCAATGGCATAAACTTGACACAGAAAAGGCACAGAGTGGGAGGATGGATCAGAAAACACAACCAAACGATATACTGCATGCAAGAATCCCACCTGACCCAACAAGAGAAACACAGACTTAAAGTGAAAAGATGGAAAATTACCAGAATAATGGACAACAACAAACAAACAAACAAACAAACAAAAGGCAGGAACAGCCATTCTCACCTTAGACACCACAGACTTTAAATAAAGTAATAAAAGATAGGCAAGGCCATAACATAATGATTAGCATATCAATCAATCAAGACGATTTAATAATTATTAACATCTATGCAACCAGTGAGGGACCTTCTAAATACATGAAACACCTACTAAAATAACTGCAAAAATACATCAATAGTAATACAATAATAGTGGGAGACTTCAACTTGCCACTATCCCACTTAGATCATAGAAGCAGAGAATCAACAAAGAAACAAGAAAATTAAATGAAGATATGGAGAGACTAGACCTCCTGTACATTTTCAGAGTTCTCCATTCTCAAAAACTGGAATAAACACTCTTTTCATATCCACACAGCACATACTTAAGGATAGACCATATGTTAGGCCACAAAGACAGTATCAACAAATTCAAGAACATTAAAATCATCCCAAGTATCTTCTAAGACCACAGTGGAATAAAGCTAACATTCAACAACAAACAGAAAATTACTAAAAGTCACAGGATTTGATAACTCAACAACACACTGCTTTAGAACCACTGGGTCAGAGAGCCACTCAAGGAAGAAATGAAAATGTTCCTGGAAACAAATTAAAATGAATACACAAGTTATAAAAATATTTGGGACACAGCTCAAACAATATTGAGGTGGAAACTCATAGCCAAATAAATCACTCTCTCCATTGTTGCCTGTCATCTATATTAGGATCAGCAAAACAAATCCCTTTGTGGGCCTCCATAGGACCTTGACCTCTACTTGTATCAGCAACTATAAAGAATGTTCCATCTTCTGAAGGGAAGCTGGACAACATACTCTATGTTACACCTGAGGAAGATGTGTCCTGGTATTGGGGCAGCTTGGAATGTTCCTACACATGACCACCGAATGTGAGCTCAAATCTACAGGGATGTAGAGGTCACATAAGCTCTAAGCTGAACATGGACCACAGATCACATCAAATTGATGGGGTTTATAGTCAACAATATTTATACACCTTTCCCTTATTTGGGAGCTACACTCTTCCCTGATCCAGCTTTCTGGTCCTTTTTCCAGCAATGGCATCATCTCCCTAGACAACAACTAGTATCCACCTGCATATCAGATTTCAGGCTCAGGGGAAAACAAATAAACAAACAAACAACAACAACAAAGCAAAACTAGTATAGCCACAGGCCCTTTGGAATTTAACTCAAATATGCCTACTTGATATCTACAGAACAAAGACCCCCTTCCCCAACTCTTCATCTGCAATACTCCAGACTATAGGTTCATGATTAGTTAACAACTTGTTTGGTTTTATATGTTAACCCTCTTTTCAGTCACCAGGTTCTAGATGCTAGCATGATGCCAACCAGACTTCCCTGGACAGACAACCCCACCAATATGTCCTGGAGCTCAGATTCCTCGGAACCCCACCCCAATAGCAAAAGAGAGAGGCAGGCATTGACCTGGCAATGCCCATGTTCAGCAGAGATGCAATTACAGAAGCCAGATCTTACACCTTCTGCATTCCCCAATGACCTTGGGTGCATACTTCCAGAGGGTTAAAGAATAGGAAAGCTATCAAGGGAGGGTCTGGGATATGGAGTTCTGGTGGTGGGAGTTGTGTGGAGTTTTATCCCTTTTATGTTATGATTTTGTCATTGTTTCCTTTATACAAATAAATTTAAAAAAGGGAAATAAATGGAAAAAATAAACATAAAAATATAAATTTACTTATTTATGATAGAGAAAAAGTTGAGAATTAAGGAGAGGATGACAGGGGAGGGGGGGGGACACCTGCAGCACTGCTTCACTGCTTGCAAAGGTTCGTGCCTATGGGCAGGGTACCAGGGACCTGACTCAGGGTCCTTGTCACTGCAATGTTTGCAGTCATCCAGGTGTGCCATTACCTGGCCCTACTTCCTCATTTTCTTAAAGCATGCTTAATAGCACCTGAGCTATGCCAGAGACTACCTGAGTTCAATTTCCTCACTTAAGTGAGTCAGGTTTGATGGGTCTCAACAATGTTCTTATTTCATATCTACAATCCATCTGCAATTCATTTTCTTTGTCATGGCATCTGACCTTTTCTTCCCCAACCCTTCTGAAGTTGTTTTCTTCCTCTTCTTCTTCCTCCTCCTCTCCCTCTCTCCTCCTTCTTTTTTCTCTCATTTTGTTTTTATTTAAAATAACAAATTGAAAAGAAAGAAAAATCAAAAAGAAAACTATCAAGTATCTGGGAAATGTGAGCAATGTTATAAAATGGAGTTAAATTGTGTCTTGATTGTAAAAGAGAAATCAATTTAGAAAGTATTGACTTGGAAGAACTTAATTGCTCGTAAAATTAATTTATGGATGACTTTATTTGATGTTTGGAAATAGGAATACCAATGAACCAACTCAGATGTGAATGAATTTCCATGGCTAGCCAAGAAAAGGTAACTGACAAGAATGGAAAATTGAAACAGATGAGAAGGAAATTGTTGTTTATTCTCCTCTGGAACACCACATATTAGATTATAAGCAGTGGTCAGTTATAACCCAGTTTAATAATGTGAATCGCATACAGGTTTAAATTTTTAAAACCCAGTGATTGATATGTATTAAAATATGCATTGTTATATGTGAGTTAAAAAACAAAATAAAAGAAAACTGCTTTCTGAAGAAATTATAAGGTAAATAATTTGAAATCCTTCTGCTTATATAGTAGAATTTTACTCTGTATTTTCATGGAAACAGAGAAGCATTGCCATAACAGCCAAGATGAAAGAAATATCATATATGCATATATATATGAATACATTTTATGTGATATATATAGATATGTATATATGTATATATATATACAACATACAAAGACAACAAAAATGTATGTTTGCAAAATGGCAACTCCTTCTATAGAAATAAAAGGTTTTCTTATTTAAACGACCCTTTAATTATAATGTTATATGTTAAACACAAAAATATATGTAGCAGTACATATGATACTATGTTTAAAATTCAAAATTTACACATAAAAATGAAGTTGAATAGAATTTAATAATTTCTTTAAAAAGTTTACATTTGAAAATTAAATTAATGGGACATGGAAAAGAACTGTAGTGATTTCTCATAATAATAAGCATCAAACGTGGTGACCATTAATACTATCTTTACTATGATTGATATTACTTTCCTGGTATAATTCTTTCAGTGTCTGTCTGATCCTCATTGTTCAAAATTATATGTTTTCTATGGGTTATTCTGTTCCATACGGTGACTAGATGTTCTTTCTCTGCACTTTCATGGATCTGGAAGGTTTATGTAGCCTGGCATTTAGGGGGGTTGCTTGTTTGTTTTAGAATGGGCATGGAATAGAGGGTAAGTAAGTGTTCATTTACAGCATGTACCACTTTCTCGAGAACAAATGGGTTGTCATCTGCAAGTTATAAATGTGCCCATGATGTCATGTTGCTTGTTGAAGAAGTTTTCTGATCTCATACTTCCTGGTATGTATTACTAGAAATCCTAATAAGTATCCTAATGATTTTTATCTTTGCCTCTATGCTTACAAAATACATGCTTGTTTGCCTTCCAGGTACATTCCTTTTTTCTAAAAATACCATGAGGCCCATTTTCCCTTATTACAAAATCCTGCTCTGGGGTGAGGATTGGAATATGCCTGAGATTACTGGCCCACAGGCCAACTGGTAATGCACAAATATTCTACCACTATAATAGTATCTTATAGTCTTTGATACTGATGTTTAACCACCTGCTATTTGTAACTTAAAATGTGCTTCTGACGTAAGTTTCACTTAAAAGAGAGAGAGAAAAAAAAAAAGACCATCTTTAATCTTCCTTGCTCTTTTTTGATGTAGTGCATGATTTTACCTAGAAGCTTGAGGTGGCGGTACACACTCGATGCTATCCCAGCTTGAAATGTATTCTCTGTGTCCCTCTTGTCCTCTTTTGATCAACTACTTGGTGACTAAAGTTATACTCTGTCAATTCTGAGATACATATGATCTCAGGGCCCTGGCATCTAGTGAAGCTTCTCTACCCATAAACCTCTAATATTGGCATCAGGCCCTCAACGATCTCCACTATGGCTAATCAAATTACAGTAGGTAGAAAGCTTACTGTGGCATTTCTTTGTGATAGAATCTCTCTCAGGATTTTATAGGGGATTCCAGTTAGCAGCCCTGTTCATTACTTTTATAAGTTAAAAGAAAAAAAAAAACTACATTGTTTTTTTGGCATAATGCCTTAGTGTTGATTGAAGGGATTTTCTCTCTTTTTAGGAAGGAATTAAACCATATAAACATAACTTGCCTTTCCCTTGTAGAAATATAAAGAGAGTTTTACTTTCTTTGTTTTTTATTTTTTTATATTTATTTTCCCTTTTGTTGCTCTTGTTTTTTATTGTTGTTGTACTTATTGTTGTTATTGATGTTGTTGTTGTTAGATAAGGCAGAGAGAAATGGAGAGAGGAGGGGAAGACAGAGAGGGTGCGAGAAAGACACCTCCAGACCTGCTTCACTGCCTATGAAGCGACTGCCCTGCAGGTGGGGAGCCGGGGACTCGAACCGAGATCCTTATGCTGTCCTTGAGCTTTGCACCAAGTGCACTTAACCTGCTGCCCTATCGCCCAACTCCCGAGAGTTTGATTTTCAAGAACAAAATTCCATGGCATACTAGAAATGAAGGGTTAAACATCATTTTCACATATCCACACACAGTTGAAGCAACAAAAGAAAAGAGGTAAAAATAAAATAGGAGAACAATATTCAAGCAGCTTTCACTATGAAAATGATCCCATTTGGATATTCCCATGTACAGTAATGCAAAGCTGAGTTTTCACAGTGATCCTACCTCCTGAATAGCATCCCATTTCTTGTGCAAGTGGGGAAAACAGAATCTTGAAATTTAATTGTTCTGAAATGATGCCAGCGTCAGAGTCAGATTTTAAAGTTGTGCCTGATTGCACCGAATGGGGTGTGTGTGTGTGTGTGTGTGTGTGTGTGTGTGTGTGTGTGTGTGTGTGTTTATGAACCAAATTGTCTAGGAAACTTTATTTGCAAAAGTAATTCTACTTTGATATTTGTAGCCATTGTTCTCTTCTACTCCATTAGAGTGTTGTATTAAGTGGAAAAGCTGTCTGCCTAGTGAGAAAGCACACTGAACATATAGGACATAGCAGTTCTTTATGTGTAAGTGGTGTAAGCAGACAGTTACGTCAGTCAGTCATAGTTACATAAGTGTATGGAGGAAGGGCAGGAAACACTACTTTCTTTTGTACATCATTGTAGGATCATGGCTATCTGTTCAAATTCTATCTATTGTGTAGATCCAGAATTTCAAGAACGTTTTAATATCAAAGTCTTGGAACTTATATTTTTAATTACTGTATAACATTGGAAGAGGTATGCAATGATAAAACATAAACATTTCCTACAAAATAATGTTGTGGTACCTTCTTAGCCTTTTATTTATTTATTTATTTTTTATTTAAGAAAGGATTAATTAACAAAACCATAGGGTAGGAGGGGTACAACTCCACATAATTCCCACCACCCAATCTCCATATCCCACCCCCTCCCCTGATAGCTTTCCTATTCTCCATCCCTCTGGGAGCATGGACCTAGGGTCATTGTGGGTTGCAGAAGGTAGAAGGTCTGGCTTCTGTAATTGCTTCCCCGCTGAACATGGGCGTTGACTGGTCGGTCCATATTATTTTTATTTATAAAAAGGAAACATTGACAAAACCATAGGATAAGAGGGTTACAACTCCACACAATTCCCACAACCAGAACTCCTTATCCTATCCCCTCTCCTGATAGCTTTCCTATTATTTATCCTTCTGGGAGTATGGACTCAAAGTCATTGTGGGATGCAGAAGGTGGAAGGTCGGCTTCTGTTATTGCTTCCCTGATGAACATGGGCATTGACTGGTTGATCCATACTCCCAGGCTGCCTCTCCCTTTCCCTAGTAGGGTGGGGCTCTGGGGAAGCAGAGCTCCAGGACATATTGGTGGGGTAGTCTTTCTAGGAAAGTCTGATAGGCTTCATACTAGCATCTGGAACCTGGTGGCTGAAAAGAGACTTAACATACCAAGCCAAACAAATTGTTGAACAATCATGAACCTAAAGGCTGGAATAGTGCAGATGAAGAGTTGGGGAGTCCTCCATTTTGTAGATAGCTAGTAGGCATATTTTAGTTATATTCCAAAGGGCCTGTGGATATACTAGTTTTTGTTGTTGGTTTTTTTCCCCGAGCCTGATATCTAATATGGAGGTGAATCTAAGTTATTGTCTGGGTAGATGATATCACGGCTGAAAAAGGACCAGAAAACTGGATCAGGGAAGAGAATATCTCCCTAATACGGGAAAGGGGTACAAATATTGTCGATTTGATTGGTCTAGGACCCATATTCAGCTATGTAACCTCTGCATCCCTGTAGATCTGATTTATTTTTAGTATATCCATCATATTAATAATGCTCAAAGAAAAAATAGAGTACTAAAAATAACTTACCACACTGAATTCCCGAATAAGCCAAGGTGATTATAAATACAGTAAACATTTAATATACTTCAAATTAATAAGTTTGAGAATAAATGGCCAAAGTCAAGAAGAAAAGGGGAAATTGTGGAATAATTATAGCTAAGACTAAGGAACAATTCTGAAATTAACTGGAATTATATGTCAGTTCTTTATTTAGTGAGTGAGGCAAAAAGAGCAACATTCTATTTACATACCTTTGTGAGATTAAGGCCTGAATTGCCAAAGGTAAATACTCTTTACAGAACCAGTGGGAACCCTGTGCTGTACATGTGTTGGTTGAGTTGATTGCAATATATAATTACTCATATGGAGATTATAATTGAAAATTAGGATAGCTCACATATGATTACTTAAGTAACATCTAAGGAAATGTCTCTTCACTGTATAATGGATACGTTAAGGAAATATATCTTCACTGTATAACGGATACTTTAGTATTCCAGGCAAATATTTAAGTGCATATTGTCCAGTCTTCACACTGAACGAAGTCTCTATGGTATGCCAAAAACATAGCTATGAGATCTTGTACAGAATGTGTAGATTGACTTACAAGTGCATCTCAAATCCTTATATGTGCTGAGCCTTTTCAAAGGCTAAGGTATCAATTTAAAAGTAAAACAAAATCCCAATGAACTATCACTTCACATCTAGGTTGTCTATTTTTGTAAAGAGAATTCTGTTCTCTGTGTAATGTAGAATATTGATGGGGATGTGAATTTCTGCAGTTATTACAAAATACCATATACAATTTCTCCAAAAAAAATGTAAAGTAGAATTGCCATCTGATTCAGTATTTCTACTTCCAGGTGTATACCCAAACAAAATGAAACCCGTACTTTGAATATTTTATAGAGTCTACTGAGAAGAAAAAATATATCTGCCAGGAGTGGTAGATTCATCATTTGTCACTGAGCTTCAGTGATAACCCTGGTAGCAATAAAAAAGTAGAACGAAAATAAATAAGTAAAATGTAAGAATTATTTGATTGTAACACTGCAAAAAGCTAAAGGACTCAATATCCACAACCCACATCTAATATGTGATCTTCCATATATAGCATGTCCAAGTTTCTAAACAACTTTTGTACAATCACACTTTTGCAACAACAACAACAACAAAATCATTTCCACTTTGAGCATTTGAGAATGCTGTTCAAGAGTCTTAAGTGCTCTAATAGAAGAGCATCTTTCCTCACAGGGAGTAGAACATCTAGACAATTTTTTATAGAGAACTAATTTTAGGAAAATAAAAATATTTAAGAGAAATCCAATTCTTACAGAAGAAAAGGTAATTTTAATAACATTAAAATGACTAATGATGTTTTTATTTCTACCACATGTTCAAACTAACCTAAGTCTTCTTAGGTTACTTCTTATAAGACTTTACAATTTAGATGTAGAAAGTCAAGTAAAGAAATTATTAGGAACTTATAATGAAGGAATTAACTTTAAGTCAATAGGTAAAAGAAAAACTAGGCTAACTTATTTTGGTTTCATTAATGACAGTGGTTTCTGCCAATGCCCTCTGTCTATTAACTAAATTAATATTCACACCAGACCTGGAAAGGTAGATGGTCACAGTTACTTACCTTCTATCATTCATGTTACTGTAGTATTGTTGTTTTCTTATTCCTCTTTTTTCATTAATTATTTTTATTTTTTATTAGTAATATAATATAGATTTACAAATTTATGGGATAACAGGGTAATTCCATACCCTTCCCACCACTAGAGTTCTGTGTCCCCATTCCCTCCATTGGAAACTGCAGGAGTTCTTCCAAGGTCATAGCTGTGGGTTGACTATTTTTTCTATAATATGCATATATACTTTTCCTATGGTCCCGCCTTCTCTTCCTTTTTAAGTCACACCTAGGATTACTTCCAAATGTTCTTATTTATTTATTTATTTATTTATTTATTTATTTATTTATTTTTGTCTACCTTGTCCTTTTCTCTCTCTGGATACTGATGGAATTGGACTCAAAAGTATTCTGGTCATCATTCCCTAACGTTTCTCTCACTTTGGGAATATGGACCAAAATACTTTTTTATTTTATTTTATTTTATTTTATTTTATTTTATTTCATTACTGACTTAATACTGATTTACAAAATTATAAGGTAACAGGGGTATAATTCTGCACTGTTCCCATCTTTCCCTTTATTGGAAGCTATAGTAGTTCTCCCTAGGTCACAGATATGGAATATGGGTTGACTATTATTTCTCTCTCTCTCTCTCTCTCTCTCTCTATATATATATATATATATATATATACACACATATATATATACAACTATATATACATCTACACCTATTACTACTTCTGAAGATCTTTCCTTTTTTCCTTTTATTTCTCTGGGTCCTGACTGATCTGGAAATCAGTATCCTCTGGCTGTCTGCCCTGTATCATTTCTCCTTTATGGGGAGTGTGAACAAAAATTCTTTTTGGGGTGCAGAAGTTATTAGATCTGGCTTCAGCAATTGCTTCTCCACTGACCATAGTTGTGGGCAGGTCAATCAATACCATTAAAGTGTTCTGATATTTTCCTATTTAGGCCCGGCTCTGGAAAAGTGAGGTTTCAGGACATATTGGTGAGGTCATCTGCCCAGGGACATCTGGGTGGGATTATGATAGCAGCTGTAACTTGGTGACTGAAAGGTGGTAAGATATAA
Source organism: Erinaceus europaeus (assembly GCF_950295315.1). Taxonomy (NCBI): domain Eukaryota; kingdom Metazoa; phylum Chordata; class Mammalia; order Eulipotyphla; family Erinaceidae; genus Erinaceus; species Erinaceus europaeus. The sequence continues at coordinate 34,107,868 of NC_080175.1, forward strand.
GGCAAGAAAAAAATTATTAATGAACAGGAACAAACAGTAGGAATAGAGAAGATAATAATAGAGATCGTAGTGTGGAAAGAGGTGATGAAATATATTTTAGGTATGTTTATTATTTATTTATTTAATATTTATTTATTTATTCCCTTTTCTTGTCCTTGATGTTTTATTTTTGTAGTTATTGATGTCATTACTGTTGGATAGGACAGAGAGAAATGGAGAGAGGGCCATCCCATAAGCTGGGGCTCTATTTGGGGAGTCCTGAGATTCCCAAACAGACACGATGGGCCTAGACCTCAGATAAATTCCTCTTTCCATTGTTACTGGTTATCTCTATCAAGAACAATAAAATAGGCCTCTTTGTGGGCCCCCATAGGACCTTGCCCTCAACTTGGGTCAACAACAGTAGAGAATGTTCCATCCTCTGAAGAGAGGTTGGACAACATACTCTGTGCTACACCTGAAGAAGATGGGTTCTGATACTGGGGCAGCTTGGAACATTCCTACTGATGACCACAGAATGTGAGCTCAGATCTACAGGGATACAGAGGTCACATAGGATCTTAAGCTGAATATGGTCCCCAGACCACATCAAATCAATGGGGTTTATAGTCAACAATATTTATACACCTTTCCCATGTTTGGGAGTTACTCTCTTTCTTGATCCAGCTTTCTGGTCCTTTTCCAGCTATTGCATCATCTCCCCAGACAATAACTTGGATTCACCTCTATATCAGATTTCAGGCTCAGAGAAAAAAAAGAAAAAGAAAAAAGAAAAACTAATATAGCCAGAGGGCCATGGGAATATAACTAAAATATGCCTACTAGCTATCTACAAAATGGAGGAACCCTGCAACTCCTCCTTCACACTATTCCAGCGTTTAGGTTCATGATTGTTCAACAATTTGTTTGGTTTTGTATATTAACTCTCTTTTCAGCCAACAGATGCTAGTATGATGTCTACCAGACTTCCCTGGAAAGACAACCCCACCAATGTGTCCTGGAGCTCTGCTTCCCCAGAGCCCCACCCTACTAGGGAAAGGGAGATGCAGGCTGGGAGTATGGATTGACCAATCAACACCCATGTTTATCAGGGAAGCAATTATAGAAGCCAGACCTTCCACCTTCTGCATCCTGCAATGATCTTGCATTTATAGTCCCAGAGGGTTAAAGAATAGGAAAGCTATCAAGGTAGGGAATGGCAAAGGGATTTCCAGTGGTGGGAATTGTGTGGAGTTGTACTCCTCTTATCCTATGATTTTGTCAATGTTTCCTTTTTATAAATAAATAAAAAAAAACAAGGGTAACAAAAAGGAAAATAAATAAATAAATATGATGTTTAAAAATAAAGTAAAAACAATAAAGAAATGGAGAAAGGAGGGGAAGATAGAGAGGGGAGAGAAAAAGACACCTGCAGACATGTTTTACTGCTTGTGAAGTGACTCCTCTGCATGTGGGGAGCCAGGGGCTCTAACCGGGATCCTTATGCTGGTCCTTGGGCTTTGTGCCACTTCTTTTTAATCTGTTGTACTACCACCCAACTTTTTATTTTTTATTTATAAAATGGAAATATTGACAAGACTATAAGATAAAAGGGGTACATTTCCACACAATTCCCACAACCAGAACTCTGTGTTCCTCCCCTCCCTTTATAGCTTCTCTATTCATTATCCCTCTGGGAGTATGGACCCAGGATACTTATGGGGTGCAGAAGGTGGAAGGTCTGGTTTCTATAATTGCTTCTCCACTGAACATGGGCACTGGCAGGTTGATCCATATTCCCAGCCTGTCTCTCTCTTTCCCTAGTGGGGCAGATATCTGGGGAGTCATGGCTCCTGAACACATTGGTAGGATCATCTGCCCAGGAAAGTTAGGTTGGTATTATGGTTACATCTGAAAACTGGTGGTTGAAAAAGAGTTAAGATACAAAGCAGAACAAAATATGGACTAATCATGAACCTATAGGCAAGAATATTGCAGATGAAGATTTGGTATGTCCATTTTGGAAAAAGCTAGTAGGCCAAATTTGGGTATATTGCAAAGTGCCCATATCTTTATTAGTTTTTGTCTGAACCTGAAATCTAATATGCAGTTAGACCCAGGTTATTGTCTAGGTAGATAGTGTCATAGTTAGAAAAACTGGATCATGGAAGAGAGTAGCTCCCAAATATGGGGAGAGTATAAAATACTGTTAACTGTAAACTACATCCATTTGATCTGGGGCCCATATTCAACACAGGAGCCTATGTCACCTCTGCATCCCTGTAGGTCTGAGCTCACATTCTGTGGTCATGGCTAGGAACATTCCAGGCTGCACTAACTTCAGAACCCATCTTCCTTGGGTAATAGGTAGAGTATGTTCTCCAATCTCCATTCAGAGTATAGAACATTCCCTACCATGGTTGATCCACAATGAGGGCAAGTTTCTATAGGGGCCCTCAGAGGGGCCCATTATGTTGTTCCTGATGGATATGACCAGTGACAGTATCAAGAGGAAGCTGTTAGAGGTCTAGACCCATTATGTCTGTGTGGGAATCCCAGAACTCCCTGACTCGGGTTGATGGGGTGGCCTGATCATGACCAAAGAGTCATCGTTAAAGTTTGCCAGTCTCTTGCCCTTATTCAGCTTTTGTAGTCATACTTTGTCATAAAAGGTTAGCTTTGGAGTGATTGAAGGACATGTAGTAGGAGGTGTGTGAGAATGGTATCTAGGTCTAAGAGAAACTGAATCATTAAGTATGTTAAGGTGTCTTTTTAGGTCTTTCTACTTGCTTGCTTCATTTATTGCCTCAGTGCAAACTATTGTGCAATTTTGCTTTAAGGTATATATTTTCCCCCTACCTTATGTATATATGTACATATGCTCTATCTTATGAGTCCTGGTCTCTATCTAGGTTTTGAGGTTTGTTAAGAAGTGCACTACCCAAAATGGAATTAAGGAGTACTATGAGCTAGGAAAGGTCTCACCAGTGTAATGAAGCTGAAGGGCTGAAATTCCATGCCTGAAATCTCTGAACACAGTCTGAAGTGAAGCATGCTGAGGTGGAATTGGCTGCATCACTCCTGGTGGAATTTTTTTTTTAACTGGTGCACAGCTCAGCTCTTGTTTCTGATGGTGGTGGTGGTGTTTTGTTTGTGTGGAGATTGAACCTGGGTTTTCAGAGCCTCAGGAGTTAGAATCTTTTGCATAGCCAGTGTGTTATTTCTCCTAGGTGATAGTATATTCTGAGTGAATGAAAGATGAATGAGAGCACACTTCTTGCCTGTGCAAAAATAGTGATTTGATTCCTAGCACCACATATGAAAGAGCAGTTTCCCTCTCTTTCACACAATCTCACACTGAGTTAATAATTTAATTAAACTGGAAAAAGGTGAATTAATAAAATAATTTTCAGGTAAAATGTAGAGTTGATCAGGTGAAAAGTTGAATACCTGAAAGGATATTTAGAGAAAATGTTAATGAGATGCCTGTGAATTTACTAACATTGTGTATTTTCATTTAGAGAATGAGAACTCACCCTGAAAATAAGGCCCTGCTTCTTCATGTTAAGGTTGGTTAATCTTTCTTAGGTATTCCTATTATTCTATACAAGAAAGCATGGATGTTACATAAAAAGAATCAATTAGGGTCAATGAGGTAGTCCATTTGATAGGACGCCTGCCTTGCTATGTGAAGGAAGCACAGCACAGCAGGAATCTCACATGCTATGATGTCTGCCTGTCTCTGTTTTGCTACCCGAATGAAAAAAAAAAATGATGGAGGGCCAGAAAAGGTGCATCTGGTTAAGTGCACATAGTAGGAAACACAAAGACCCATGCAAGAATCCCATTTTCAGCTTGCTGCTCTCTACCTGAGGGGGTTGGGGGGTTGCTTCACAAGTAATAAAGCAGATCTGCAACAGTATTTCTCTCCTTCTCTACCTTCCCCTCTGTTCTCAGTTTCTTTCTGTCCTATCCACAGAATTGAGAAAATGGCCAAAGGAGCAGTAGATTGGTAGTACAAGCATTGAGCTCCAAAGATAACACTGGAGGGAAAACAAACAAACAAAAAAAACTGCCAAGAGCAGTGAAATAATATATGTAAGAAGTCTAGCCTCCATCAAAAATTAAAAAAAAATAAGTAAGAAATTCAGAAACTTCTTTACATGTTAAAGTATTTATTAAAACTCTCAGTAAGTCCTATTTTGTTATGTGGACCAACCAGATACAATCCTGATCCTCACTGCACATAGGGAATTTTAGTGCTCTGGTGTTTTTGTCTCTGTCTTTCTATTTCTGATTCTATTTTTCTATCTGAAACAGTCAGCCTCAAGTGGTGAAATCCCAGTGAGGACAAAAGCAAATTCACTTATGAATTGTGTCTCAGTGAAAATAGTCAGTAGAAAATAAATTTTAAGGGTGTTGAAAAATCAAGCCAGATTGCTACATTTCAGAGAAATCTTGTGATATCAATTATAATAGTACTTCTCTCAGTTAACTACACCTAAAAATTAAAGCAGCTTGATTGGATATAAAGTCATCTGTTTTTAAATTTCATTGTCTGGCATCATAAACAATTAAATAACTTTATGGTGTAGTCTGTATAGTTCATAAGGTGATATGAAATATGTATATTTAAGCTATTATCTAAAAAAGGAAAGCAAAACATTAGCAAGTCAGCTTACTTTTAATGTAATGATTTTGGTACTTCAACTTTCAGTACTGTTTTTTACTTATCTATGTTTTTTTTCATATTTATTTATGAAAAATAGAGCTCCAACTTGACACATGCAATAGCATAGTTATTCCACTGCACAACTTCTCAAGCCACCTAACTCAAGAGCATGTTAATAATGCAAATAAGCTGCCACGGGATATTAATTCAAAAAAGATCTTAAGAATCAGATAACTTAAAAGCCAGTCCATTAACACAACTGAAGTTTCTTTAGCTAATGAAATTTCTACAATTCCTAAAAATGTTAAGTCTGAATTGTATCTTCAAATATAGTTTGTATAGAGAAAGCAGAGAACCATTCCATATGTGTGTTACTTGGTATTGAACATGGAACTTCACATGTGTCAGTCCTGTTCTCTAGCTGTTTGCCACCTCCTAGCATCCTGAGATCTTAACTACTAAATATATTAATTACTGTTTTATTTCTTTAAATAATTATTTTTTTATTTGACCAGACAGAGAGACATTAAGAGGGGAAGGGGAAATAGAGATAGGTAGATGGAGGGAGAAAGAGAGAGAGAGAGAGAAGAGAAAGTGAAGCACTGGAAGCTCTGTCTCACTGCTTCTGAAGACTTCCACTTACAGGTGAGGACTGGAGTCCTGAACTCAGGTATTTGCTTTCATTAATGTAGTTCTGTATAATGTATGTACAAATGATCATAGAATATAAATTCCTTATCACTCCTTATCAGTGAATTGTTAGAAGGTGAGTGTTCTATAATACTATAGAAATTAAGAAGCTCATACTTTCAAACTCTTAATTTTCATTGCGTCATACCATCAACTGTCATACCCTTCTCTTTGGATGAACCATTATGGCAATGTGTAATAATGTAAATCAAATTGTCCTATTTTAAATTTTCTCCTATGCAGCATCTCTGGGCAGCTGGGAAGGTGGCACAGCAGTAGACTCACTTGTGTGAGATCCCAAGTTTGATCCTATGAACCACACTCTCAGAGCTGTGTGGTATTCTGACTCCTCCTCTCATGAAATGAATGAGTAAATATTTAAAAGTGATTAACAAATGAGTTTTCTACATTTTTTTTCTTTTTAGTGTCAGCTTTTTTTTTTTTGTAAGGTTCCTGTTTGTTTCCTTTACTTCCGTTACAACACTAGAAAAATGTGTATAGTTTATGGGGTGTGATGGCACAGACTGAGGGCTGGATTTAGAAGATGGGAGACCCCAAAACTCTCACTTTCCTTGCATGGTGGAAAGAAAGTAGGTGGAGCTGGATGAGTCTGCACACCAGCCCCCACCATATATATTTAGATGGAGACAGTCAGAGTGGAAGGAAAGAGGGAGGGAGTGAGGGAGGGAGAGAGAGAGAGAGAAAGAGAGAGAGAGAGGAGAGAGAGAACTGAAACTTCCTTCAATGCAATGGGGACTGGGCTTGAACTTGGATTGCCCACATGGCAAAGCAGCACACCGTCCAAATGAGTTATTTTGCCAGCCCATTCTCCACACTTTGTTTATAAGTCTATAGTGCTTTAACAACTCTGAAGTCACTTTCACTGACTTTTAAGAACATGACAGTCCTGGTATTGATCTGCAGTCAGCCAGGATTTCATCAGTGTGTTTTTGAGCCACAGTAATGCCTTGCACACAAGGGATGAACATTCCAGGACGATTATAAGGCCCAGAGCCGACAGCTTCCACACTGAATGCCCTCAGATGCATTCAGGGTCACAGATACTGGATTATTGATTGTCCTGCTACTGAGGTGCCTCTTTTATCATCTTCCCTGTCTACCCACTGCCTTCCAGGTATTCAGTGAGAGGGAGAAAACATATCAATATTAACTAAAATGTCAACCACCTACCAGGCCAAGCAGTCCTGAGGCTAAAGCCCAGTGTGGTGGAACTGGAGTCCTTAGATCTGCATTCCTGCATTCCCAGGTTAGGCAATGATATGCATGATAACAGTCATGTTTGCTTAAAATGAACTTCTACACCCAAAACCATTCAGCAAGTGAGCAGGGAAGTAATAAGAATTGTTAGGGAGAAAGGTATTAATTTGCACCTCTCCATTTTAAGGAAGAAGGAAGTATTAGGTATAAGTAAAGTATTAGTATAAGTAAAGATCATAACTGAACAACTTGCAGTGCAGGAAAATGGACATGTATAAAACCAGCATGTGTACTTGAATAGCAGAGACCTGGGCTGCATAACTTGGTTAAATGACAAAGGGACATCTGGCTTGTCACCATATAAATTCATAGGACCAAAGGCATGACAGGACCAGGGGACCAATCTACAGGGAGGAAGAAAAGGAACCTTTGGTTGGATATTGGTATGCCCTTCCACCTTCACATGGTACCATGTTCTTGCTCAGTTTTTCATTGATCAATGAATATTTTATCCTTAGCACTAATAGTGTAATTGATGGTTGTCAGATGAACCTAGATACATGTGGAAATTTTTGGTTTTTGCAGATGCTATCTTAATAGGCATTTTATACTGGTAGTAGGGTCAGTCTCCCAAGAAAGTACAATTGTTAACATACATGTGCCTAATAACAGAACATTATAAGACACAAGACTGTAAAAGTTCCAGAATTAAAAAAATATTATTTATTTATTTATTTTACAAAAGCACTGCTCAGCTCTGGTTTATGGTGGTGCAGGGCATTGAACCTGAGACTTTGGAGCTGCAGGCATGAGGTATCTTTAACATAACCATTATGCTATCTACCCCCACAAAAATTCCAAAAAATTTAAAGGTGAATCCACAAGGTGAAACTAAGAATTTAACTCGAGTTTTTAACCCTGTTCTATTAGAAATGGAGAAGCCTATAGACAGAATAGAATACTACTCAGATGTTACGAATGATGAAGTCATAATGTTTACATCATTTGCATGGAGCTTGAACAAGTAGTGTTAAGTGAGATAAGTTAAAAAGATAAAGATGAAGGAGGGATGATTTCACTTGTGGGCAGAATTTAAAAGACAAAAACAGAAAGGGGAAAGCCAGAGTAGAACCTGAATTGGATTTGGATGAAGATGACAGGGTGGGAGTTGAGGTGGGGTAGGGGAGGGTCTTGGTGCATGACGGTGAAAAAATACCTAAACTGGGAGTGAGAGTGTTTCATATACACCTATCATGGAGAAATGAGAAAATTTACCCATGCATCAACAACTCTACTATAATCCACTAAGCACCTCCGACCAAGTAAAAGGAAAAAAAATGAATCTTGAACAGTCAAAATTAATCCATTTAATTTTTTTAATTTTTAATATTTATTCATTTTTCCCTTTTGTAGCCCTTGTTGTTTTATCATTGTTGTTATTGTTTTCATCGTTGTTGGCTAGGACAGAAAGAAATGGAGAGAGGAGGGGAAGACAAAGAGGGGGAGAGAAAGATAGACACCTGCAGACATGCTTCACTGCCTGTGAAGCAAAGCCCCTGCAGATAGGGAGCTGGGGGCTGGAACCAGGATCCTTATGCTGGTCCCTGCACTCTGAGCCATGTGCGCTCAACCTGCTACTGCCAACTCCCTTAAAAATATTCTTACAGGTATTTATTGTTTCCTTGAAACTCTTATGCTTTTAATGTGCTCTTAATTCTTCTACCACTACTACCACTAAAGCAGGCACTAATGATTATGACTGCTGATGGAGGTTATACAATGTCAGCTAGGTACTACTATTGGTGCTTCTTACTCATTTACTCAATTAATTATTAATGTGGAAAATTAAAAAAAAAATGTGTAATTTGCTGGGATCTGTGCTTCCCAAGCAGATGATACAGACTTGTTTTTATTTCATGAAGTTCCATTGAATTATTCTCTTCTCACCTTGTTTCACAGTTTTCTTAGAACCAGTGTAAGAAATCTTATCCTAAGGTTCTATGTTCAACTTCCCCTGCTGAGAAGATAAGCACCTCTCAGAAACTATCACCAGCTATCAGACACCAGCCTCCTTGCCAGCTATGTTCAACAGGAAAACCTGAAATAGAGGGGAAAAAAAAAAACAATCAATTCTAAACTTACATGAAAATCTTGTCTCCTTCAACACTGTATAAACTTTTGTGCAGATCAATTTCTTCCCAATTCACATTCATTAATAAAACGAAGTGAAAGACACCACTAAATGACAAGTTTGAATATATCTTTAATCTTATCTAGCAACGATTTTACTTTCTTCCTGCCCCTTTATAATGCCTTATTTTTAGATTTATGATATACTGTTATGTGTATTCTTTCTGTGGTAAAGTTAATGTTAGTTCACAATATAGGTTTATACATTTATGACAACTAATAATTATGTAACCTTGGGCTAGCCATTTATCTGGATTTTCATGTACTTATTTTAAAAATAAAGATGTTTGAAGAGAGTATGATTATCGTAAATGTTTTACCATTCTGTGATAGACTATAGAAGAAACTAATGACAGTTGCCAGTAATGTATGTATGATTTTAATTTATGGATAACTTTGTACTCTAATGACCTTGAATCACTTCTCCAGATTCAGACATTATACCTAATAGATGTGCATTTAGTTTCACTAAATAATACAACATGGGGCAGGGGATTTGTAATCTAATTTATTGGTATTATATAATCACTTATTTTATTTTTTATTTTTAATTTTTCTTTATAAAATGGAAATATTGATAAGATTATAGGATAAGAGGTGTACCTTTCCAGACAATGCCTACCACCAGAGCTCCATATCCAATCCCCTCCCATTATAGCTTCCCTATTCTTTATCCCTCTGGAAGTATGGACCCAAGATCATTGTGGGGTGCAGAAGGTGGAAGGTCTGGCTTCTGTAATTGCTTCCCCGCTCAACATGGGAGTTGACTGGTCAGTCCATACTCCCAGTCTGCCTCTCTCTTTCCCTAGTAGGGTGGGTCTCTGGGGAAGCGGAGCTCTAAGACAAATTGGTGGGGTCTTCAGTCCAGGGAAGTCTGGCCGGCATCCTGATGGCATCTGGAACCTGGTGGCTGAAAAGAGAGTTAACATACGAAGCCAAACAAATTTTTGAACAATCATCGACCTAAAGGCTGGAATAGTGCAGATGAAGAGTTGGGGGGGGGGCTCAATTTCGTAGATAGCTAGTACTTGTATTTCTTAAGGGTGAATACACCTGGAAGCTATTCTTTCTTAAATTTGAAAGGACAGAAAAACCACTCTCTCTCACTAATCTGAGGAAAGAAGAGTCAGGGTTTTTTTTTTTTCTGGATATGTCATTTGGGAGTACTTTGCTCAGAGCTCTTCTTCTGGAGTGTCACAATTCAGCTGTAAGCTCAGACCAGCTGGGAGTTGAGAACTGGATACTGCATAACAACTTATTTCTCCTGTGACAATGCCTAAGTGGGGGAAAATAGATAGCTAGGTAAATCTACATATTTTCCAGGAAAGTATATATATAAATACCACTTCCCATAAGGGTCAGAGTGTTAAGTAGCACACAGTGAGGACAGAACAGCAAATGAAACAGCAGAGTGCTAAGTGCCCATAATGAAAATACTCCCTGTGACTTCCTGCCTCATGGTCTCCTGGCCTGGGCAGAGGTTCTCTCCAGGAAAGGAACACATACACTGACCTTTGTGGCAAGTTGATAAGAGAAAGAAATGTGGACTTTAAAGTGAAGGCACTATACAATTCAGAGTGCTATCACAAATGGGAATGGTGGTTCACCCAAGGAAAAACAATTAAAAATCTATAGGTGTTGTATGCTTTACATTGGGTTCTAGTTCTCCCCCGCCAAGAGAATTAGATCAGTCCAGTTAATTTCGCGGCCCCTAGGAACCCCGCCAGAGTTCCAGAGTGACAGAGTTCCTGAGTTCTTGAGTTCCAGAGAAAGAGAAAGTGCTTGCGCCGCCGCAAAGAGACAGCCGAGTTCTGTTTGGTGATTAATTTGTCTTAGTTTATGAATCGTTGTTCCTGAATAAAGAAATACAGCTTCCCTGCCCAGCTGTTGTCTCCGCGTCTCTGTTACCCGCCCGTGAAGCTAGACCGGACGGCAGGAGTCTTCGAAAATTTTAACAACATATAGGGTTAAAGATAAGGTTACTGGGAGTCAGAAGGTAGCACAGTGGGTTAAGTGAACGTGGCACAAAGCGCAAGGACCAGCATAAGGATCCCGGTTCGAGCCCCGGCTCCCCACCTGCAGCAGAGTTGCTTCACAAGCAGTGAAGCAGGTCTGCAGGTGTCTCTTTCTTGCTCTCTCTCTTTGTCTTCCCCTCCTCTCTCCATTTCTTTCTGTCCTGTCTAAAAACTATGACATTAATAATAACCACAACAATAAAAATGGGCAACAAAAGAGAAAGTAAATATTAAAAAAATTAAAAAGAGATAGAAGGATATTCAGTACTGAGAGTGTAATCCTTGATGACAATAGCTTTCTGTGGTGTTGAATAGTACATGTTACAGGTGATTGCTGTGCACAGTGAATTTGAGAAACATTGTGAACTGTCAGGAGAAATTACACTAGAGTAACAGAAAATGACATTTCTGAGAACAAAATATGGCCAAAAAAAAAAAAAAAACCTGTTAGCTATCATTGTTTAGAATCCTTGTTCAGTGAAGAGAAAAAACACTGTAGACAATGCCTTTATAAGGCAATGGTTCATAAATTTTGGTGTGATCTAGCATGACGTGAGAAACAGTTAAATTTATGATTGCTTAAGTCTCCTGCCTTGAAGATTATAGCCAGTAACTGAAGGTCAACTGTGCTCCAAATATATTTTATACAATAAGATTATTTGAGATGGGGAGAAACTTTACAGAATTGAGTTTAATGTTATAGTTGCCTATTTACTATCATTCCTCTTTGTTCATCTCTTACTGCTAATTTATGAACTATTTTATTATAGGAATTATTATATGTAGTGTTTAGACAGTGCTGTGCAATTCAGCTTCAGGTCTTCCATAGTGATCTTGGATATATCTCCAAAAAATTAGGGCAGACTATTATATGGTCCCACTGGTAGACATTGGGCTCTAGACCTTTACAGTTATCCTTGGTGGTTTATATGATTTTAGAGTCAGGTCTCAGTGGTCTTTGCTTATGTTCCCTTAAATTCACTTACTATTTACACATATATGAATTCATCCTCATAGCAGCTGGATGTTTTCTTTTTGAGGAAGGTGGAATGAACATATCTGCAGAAATTAAGTAAATGTCACTAGGCACTTAAGAATGTTAACTATGCATGTTATAGACTTACATTGAGACAGGTATGTATTAGCAAGTGTATGGGTGTATGCTTAAAGGTAGACATATTTATCTAAGTATATTAGGTACACATAAGTGAACTGAGCATGATTTCTTGAAGTTCTCACAAGCAATATTTTGTCTTTACAAGAGCTATGAATTGATTTGTATCTTCCTGATCCCAGGTGAAGATTATATAGTCATCGTGGTCATTGTAATATAACTTAGGTGAAATCCTCAACAAAACAGAACCCTAGTTTGGCAGTCCCCAAAATTACATTTTTCCAGTTGTTCTAATTCAGATAAATACACTGATGTATAAGTGAATACAATATTGACTACTAGAAAATAAATTGCTTTGCTTGGAGGTCTCTTGGAAATTATCTAACTACAATTAGCATATTAATTCTTTTCTTTTAAAATTTTTCATCAATTCCAACTGCAGCAATAAAATTATTGGGTGCAGTTTAACTGTAGCATTAAGGAAGTTGATTGGCCTATAACATGTAGGGTCAGTTTTATCATACTGTAAAACACTTGCATCAAGATCTTTTTATCCCAGCTACTAAATGTTTTCACATGTGTTTCCTAAGGGGGGGGTTAAAAAGCTTGAAAACCACAAAATATAATAGAAATATACTTCTTAATTTAATTTCCCAAAAGTTATTATAAAACATCTGCAAATTATATTTTTGAAGGTGATTTTTACAATGTAACAGCTACATAGGACTAATAACATCCTTGGGAACTACACTGATTCAATATGACACTATGTTAAAAAGTGTGACTTCATGTAAATTCCATGATCAGTACTATAGAGAAGCACTTGCTAGAATGATGCAAGCAAAACTTTCAGTTGACAGAACAAAAATAGTGTCTCATATACCTACTATATATTTAGTAAACAAAGACCGTAAAATCACTGATAAGTAAAAAAACAACAACAAAAAACCTCACACAAAATGAATAACATCATTAACAACAGAAGCACTCTCAAGACTGGGTGATATCTCACCTGGTTGAGTGTACATACACATTACCATACAAAAAGACCTGGGTTCAAGACCCCCATCTCCACTTACAGGAGGAAGAGCTTAATGAGTGGTGAAGCAGTGCTGCAGGTAACTCTCTTTTTCAATCCTTTTCTATTTCTTCTTTCCCTCTAGATTTCCCTTTGTCTTTATTCAATGAAAAATTTAAAAAGATGAATTAAAAATAAAAATAAAAGTTCTCAATTCCCTATCTCTTTCTGGTATTGGTGAAGTGAATACAGAAAGATAATTTTAGAACATTACTAAATGTGTGATATGTACTAATTATTAAAACAAGGTACTAAAAATTCGGCATGCCAAATTCATGCAATCTTTCATCTTTTGTATGTTTTTTCAAAAACTATATTTTGACATTATACATTCCAGATCATGATTCTCCTTTTGGTTGTGATACAAATAAACTAGATTTCTGCATTACTTTTGACTGCATAATATAATGGTTTAGTGGTATGCATGTGTATTGTGGGAAAGGCTACCACAATAAATTTAGTTAACAGATAATTTCAATTTTTTCTTGTGATATGTAAAAAAATCAGATAATTTTTGTTCAATAACTTAATGTGCCAATTATTTTCAGTTTTATGTAAAAAAATATTTCCTATTAGGGGATAGTGGTGGCACACCTGGTTGAGTGCACATGTTACAATATTGGCTCAAGGACCCTGGTCCCCACCTGCAGGGGGAAGCTTGTAAGTGGTGAAGTAGTATTGTAGATGTTTCTCTGTTTCTCCCTCTGTCACCCCTACATTTCTTATTTACAATGAGCCCTTGGCTCTTTCCCCCTGTTTTTCTATTTTCTATGATTTCATTAGTCTTAGATCATCTTCCCTTGGACTTTTCTTCCCTAAAGTGTTCTTTTCTACAGTGGTTTATTCCTAGAACAACCTATCTCTTATAAACCAATAGTGAAGGTTGGTGTAATAGTTCACTTGGGTAGTGTGCTACTCTGCTATGTGCATGACCCAGGTTTGAACCCTGCCCTACTGCATTGGAGGAAGCTTCAGTGGTCTCTTTTAGTCTTTCTCTGCCTTTATGTATCTTTAAACTAAATAAACACATAACCCAATGGTGATGCTTAGGACCTATATTTTTAAAAGTTTATTTTCATGATTTTCTTTGAACTAAAAATAAATTATCAGCATTCCAAAATATATTAGATGCTTATTTTATTTTTTAAAATTGACTTAGATGTATTTATTCTTTTAGACTTTACTTTTCTTGATGTAACAGAGAGAAATTGAGAGGAGTGGTAGAGAGAAAGACAGAGAGACATCTGTAGCAGTGCTCCACTGCTGTTAAAGCTATTCTCCTGCCTACTGGGATCCGTGTCCTTGTGCATAGTAATACGTGCACTTAATCAAGTACACCACCCGGCCATTTTAGGTGTATTTATACATAAGTTATATACTACTTTTATGTATAACATATTTACACTTATAAGTCCATTTTAGATACTTATGATTAAATTATTCATATCAGTCTTTACTCACAATACACTATATTCACACAATACACAATAAGCATATGCATTATTAAACTGAACAATATATAGTTAACTTTAAGGATATCTAATTTTAACTTCTGAATTTTAATATGCCTTATTTTACAGATTAAAAAATGGATTTTGTAGGAGGGCATTCAGGACTAGCCTGAAACATAACTCAAAAACAAGCAGAGACAATATATCTCATAGTGCTAATAAATCATGTTAGCCTGGAAAACTTGGTAAGAGAATTGTAACCAACACCAAATTAAAATATTTTTTTTGTTTTAGCTGCTGACTATGTAAATAAAAACAAAGGGGAAACAAAGTATTAAAGATAACATTATTGGAAATGTCTGCCCTTTAGGATTTGAGTGAAAACATTAGGTCTGTTCATGATAAGGCAGTATATTTCATAGTGTTGTTGAAATAATTCCTGGGAAGGCTTTTATTTAGCTCCTTGAAACTTTGAATATTCAACATCCATGTATCCAACCTCTGGTAAATTGTATTAGATTAACTTACTTGGATTTTTAAAAAAATATTTATTTATTTATTCCCTGTTGTTGCCCTTTTTTTATTGTTGTTGTAGTTATTATTGATGTCGTCGTTGTTGGATAGGACAGAGAAATGGAGAGAGGAGCGGTAGACAGAGAAGGGGACAGCAACAGAGACACCTGTAGACCTGCTTCACTGGCTGTGAAGCAATTCCCCTGCAGGTGGGGACCCCAGGGTTGAACCCAGATCTTTATGCTGGTCCTTGCTTGTGCCACCTGCACTTAAGCAGTTGTTCTACCACCCGACTCCCAGAATTTAAAAAAAATATTTATTTACTTATTTACTCCCTTTTGTTAGCATTGTTGTTTTATTGTGTAGTTATTATTATTGCTGTTATTGATGTTGTTGTTGTTGACTAGGACAGAGAGAAATGGTGAGAGGAGGGGAAGACAGAGAGAGGGAGAGAAAGACAGACAAAACCTGCTTCAACACTTGTGAAGTGATTACCCTGCAGGTGGGGAGCCTGAGGTTCGAACAGGGATCCTTATGCCAGTCATTATGCTTTGTGCCACCTGCACTTAACCCGACCTGCACTTAACCCGCTCCGCTACTGCCCTACTCCCACTTGGAATATTTTTTAATCTGTCATTTTTCTTTTTTTTTTAATTCTTTTTTTTTTAAATTTTTTATTTAAGAAAGGATTAGTGAACAAAAGCATAAGGTAGGAGGGGTACAACTCCACACAATTCCCAACACCCAATCCCCATAACCCACCCCCTCCCATGGTAGCTTTCCCATTCTCTATCCCTCTGGGAGCATGGACCCAGGGTCGTTGAGGGTTGTAGAAGGTAGAAGGTCTGGCTTCTGTAATTGCTTCCGCGCTGAACCTGGGCGTTGACTGGTCGGTCCATACCTCCAGTCTGCCTCTCTCTTTCCCTAGTAGGGTGTGACTCTGGGGAAGCTGAGCTCCAGGACACATTGGTGGGGTCTTCAATCCAGGGAAGCCTGGCCAGCATCCTGGTGGCATCTGGAACCTGGTGATTGAAAAGAGAGTTAACATATGAAGCCAAACAATTTGTTGAGCAATCATGGATCCCAAGCTTGGAATAGTGGAGAGGAAGTGTTAGGGAGGTACTCACTGCAAACTCTAGTGTAGTCCTGCTTTCAGGTATATATTGTGCAGTAGTTTATGGATACGTGTGCACATAAGCTCTCTCTCACAGAAACTGGTGTATATCTAGGTTATGGGACTTTGTTAGAAAGTGAACTACCTGAGATGAAATTAGAGTGTACTATTAAAGGAAAGGTCTCACCCGAGTAATGAAGCTGAAGGGTTGTCATTCCACACGTGAAGTCTCTGGATACATTCTGTGGTGAAGCATGTTGAGGTAGCAATCGTTGCTTTGGTTAGGTTGTGATCGGCAGATGCAATGTTATTTGGTTTGGATTGGGAGATGCATACGGGAAAGTGGGCCCTATCCAAGGGTTCCAGGACTGGGGGAAGTAGGGGCTCTATAGTGAAGATGTGAGGTTCCTGCTGTCTTAGGGTTCAAAAAGACAATCGATAGTTAATATTATCATCACATTATTTGTTAATTGGGTTAACTTTGAAAAGTCCCTTTGTTATGGTTTGCTGGACAGTACCCAGTATCTTGTATATAACTGTGCTATTGGAAGCTTCTAATCTACTTGGTCTAGGCTTTTGAGAGAGTCCACATATCAAATACATAGCCTATATATTAAAAAGATTCAGTTTGTCTTTTGAGAACCTTTGAGACATACAATTGATTTCCCCCTCTCATATTAATTAACTACTGATTTATATGTCTACATTTTGCTAGGAGTGTACATAAACACCATTCCCACCACCAAAGGACTGTGACCCATCCCTCCCACCCACTCCCGCCCCCCATTGGCCCAGGAAGCTACATGCCTACCCCTCACCACTGGGTTTTTACTTTGGTGCCCTACTTACAATTTGATCAGGTCCTGCTTTTAGTTTCCCTTTCAGATCTTCTTAGTCAGTTTCTGTTGATGAGTGGGATCATCCCATACTCATCTTTATCTTTCTGACTTAGTTCACTTAACATAATTCCTTCTAGCTCTGTCCAAGATGGGTCAGAGAAGGTGGGTTCATTGTTCTTGATAGCTGCATAGTATTCCATTGTGTATATATACCACAGCTTTCTCAGCCACTCATCTGGTGTTGGGCACCTGGGTTGCTTCCAGGTTTTAGCTACTATGAATTGTGCTGCTATGAACATAGGAGTACACACCTCTTTTTGGTTGGGTGTTATGGAGTCCTTGGGGTATAACCCCAGGAGAGGAATTATTGGGTCATATGGAAGGTCCATGTCTAGCCTTCTGAGAGTTTTCCAGACTGCTCTCCACAGAGGCTGTACCAATTTACATTCCCACCAGCAATGTAAAAGGGTTCCTCTGTCCACACATCCTCTCCAGCATTTGTTGCTGCTGTCCTTTTTGATGTATGCCATTCTTACAGGAGTGAGGTGGTATCTTAGTGTTGTCTTGATTTGCATTTCTCTGATAACCAGTGACCTAGAGCAGTTTTTCATATGTTTGTTAGCCTTTTGGATCTCCTCTGTGGTGAATATTTTGTTCATATCCTCTGCCCATTTTTGGATGGGGTCATTTGCTTTTTTGCGGCTAAGTTTGCTGAGCTGTTTATATATTTTGGTGATTAGTTTCTTGTCTGATGTCTGGCATGTGAAGATCTTCTCCCATTCTGTGAGGGGTCTCTCTGTTTGTTTAATAGTTTCTTTGGATGTGCAGAAGCTTTTCAATTTGATGTAGTCCCATTGGTTTGTTTCTGCTTTGGTCTTCCTTGCAATTGGGTTTGATTCATCAAAGATGTCCTTGAGGTGTATGTGGGAAAGTGTTTTACCAATGTTTTCCTCTAAGTATTTGATTGTTTCTGGTCTGACATCTAGGTCTTTGATCCATTTGGAGTTGATTTTTGTTTCTGGTGAGATAAAGTGTTTCAATTTCATTCTTCTGCATGTTTCAACCCAGTTTTCCCAGCACCATTTATTAAAGAGAGCCTCCTTATTCCATTTAATCCTTTGGGCCCCCTTATCAAAGATTAGATGCCCATAGGTGTTGGGATTTACTTCTGGGCTTTCAATTCTGTTCCACTGGTCTGTATGCCTATTTTTGTTCCAGTACCATGCTGTTTTGATGATGATGGCTTTATAATATAGTTTAAGGCCTGGGAGTGTGATGCCTCCATTTCTGTTTCTTTTCTTTAAGATGGTTTTGGCAATTCTAGGTGTTTTCAGGTTCCAGATAAATGATTGTAGTGTTTGTTCTATTCTCTTAAAGAAGCCTGGTGGAACTTTGATGGGTATTGCATTAAATTTGTATATGGCTCTGGAGAGAATATTCATTTTGATGATATTTATTCTTCCAATCATGAGCATGGGATATCTTTCCATTTCTTGGTATCAGTTTCTATCTCCTTGAGTAGCGACTCATAGTTTTCAGTATACAAGTCTTTCACTTCTTTGGTCAACTTTATTCCTAGGTATTTGATTGATTTTGCTGAAACAGTAAATGGGAGTGATTTCTGGATGTCTTCTTCTTCAGATTTAGTGTTTGCATAAAGAAATGTCACTGATTTTTGTACGTTGATTTTGTAGCCTGATACCTTGCTATATTGCCTAACAACTTCCAGTAATTTTCTACTGGATTCTTTAGGTCTTTCTATGTATACTATCATATCATCTGCAAATAGTGAGAGCTTGACTTCTTTCCTTCCAATCTGTATCCCTTTGATTTCTTTCTCTTGCCTGATTGCTATGGCAAGAACTTCCAATACTATGTTGAAGAGTAACGGTGACAGTGGACAGCCCTGTCTAGTCCCCGATCTGAGGGGGAATGCTTTCAGCTTCTGTCCATTGAGTATGATGTTGGCTGTAGGTTTGCTATATATATAGACTCCACTATCTTGAGGAATTTCCCATCTATTCCCATTTTCTGTAGAGTTTTGAGCATGTATGGGTGTTGGATTTTGTCAAAGGCTTTCTCTGCATCTATTGAGATAATCATGTGGTTTTTGGCTTTGCTTTTATTGATGTGATGAATGACATTGATTGATTTACGGATGTTGAACCAGCCCTGCATTCCTGGGATGAATCCCACTTGGTCATGATGAACAATCTTTTTGATGTGTTGCTGTATCCGGTTGGCCAAGATCTTGTTTAATATTTTGTCATCTATGTTCATCAGAGATATTGGTCTGTAGTTTTCCTTTTTTGTTCTGTCCCTATCAGCTTTTGGTATCAGGGTGATGTTGGCTTCATAAAAGGTGGAAGGGAGTATTCCTGTTTCTTCAATCTTATGGAATAGCTTAAGAAGTATGGGTATTAACTGTTTCCTGAAAGTTTTGTAGAATTCATTTGTGAAGCCATCTGGTCCAGGACTTTTGTTGTTGGGGAGATTCTTAATAACGGTTTCAATTTCTTTGTCTGTGATTGGTGCATTTAGATTTTGTAGTTCTTCTTGGTTCAGTTTTGGAAGTGCATAGGTTTCTAGGAATTGTTCCATTTCTTCCAGATTCTCTAGCTTGGTGGCATATAGTTCTTTATAGAAGTTTCGCAGAATTCTCTGGATTTCTGTGGTGTCAGTTGTGATATCTCCTGCATCGTTTACAATTCTATTAATTTGAGTCTTATCTCTTTTTTGTTTGGTGAGTCTGGCTAGGGGTTTGTCAATTTTGTTTAATCTTTCAAAGAACCAACATTTGGCTTCATTGATCTTTTGTATGGTTCTTTTATTTTTTATGTTGTTTATTTCTGCTCTAACTTTAGTGATTTCTGTCCTTCTGGTTGCTTTAGGGTTCCTTTGTTCCTCTTCCTCTAAGTCCTTGAGGTGTGTAGTAAGGTCGTTCATTTGGGCTTCTTCTTGGTGTTTAATATGTGATTGTATAGTTATAAGTTTCCCTCTCAGTACTGCTTTCACTGTGTCCCAAATATTTTGATAGGTTGTGTCTTCATTTTCATTAGTTTCCAGGAACATTTGAATTTCCTGTTTGAGTGAGTCTCTGACCCAGTGGTTCTTAAGGAGCATGTTGTTTAGTTTCCAAATTCTATGTCTTTTAATAATTTTCCGTTTGTTGTTAAATGTTAGTTTTACTCCACTGTGGTCTGAGAAGATACTTGGGATGATTTAAATGCTCTTGAATTTATTGATGCTGTCTTTGTGGCCTAACATGTGGTCTATCCTTGAGTATGTGTTGTGTGGATTTGAAAAGAAGGTGTATTCCAATTTTTTGGGGTGGAGGAGTCTGAAAATGTCTAAGAGGTCTAGTCTGTCAATCTCTTCATTCAATTCTCTTGTATCTTTATTGGTTCTCTGCTTTGTTGATCTGTCTAAGTGTGAGAGTGGGGTATTGAAGTCTCCCACTATTATTGTATTACTATTGATGTATTTTTGAAATTCTTTCAATAGGTGTTTAATGTATTTATATGGTCCCTCGTTGGGTGCATAGATGTTAATAATTGTTAAGTCTTCTTGGCTGATTGATCCTCTAATCATTATGTAATGTCCTTGCCTATCTTTTATTACTTTATTTAATTTAAAATCTATTGTGTCTGAGATGAGAATGGCTGTTTCTGCCCTTTTTTGTGGACCCTTAGCCTGTATGATAGTTTTCCATCCTTTCACTTTAAGTCTGTGTTTATCTTGTTGTGACAGATGGGATTCTTGCAAGCAGCATATGGTTGGGTTATGTTTTCTGATCCATCCCCCCACCCTGTGCCTTTTGATGGGTGAGTTTAAGCCATTGACATTTATTGATATTATGGATTTAATGTATTGTAGTGCCATTGTTCTAAAAAACGATTTGTTTACTCTGATATATTACAAGTATTATAGTGATGTTCTTGTTTATAAGAGGTCTTTTAGTACCTCTTTCAGGGCCGGCTTGGTGATAGTTGCCTCCTTTAACTGTTGTTTGTCTAAGAAGGTTTTGATCCCTCCATCTAGCTTGAATGAAAGTCTAGCAGGATATATTATCCTTGGTTGAAACCCTTTTTCATTCAGGGCTCGATAGATATCTTGCCACTCCCTTCTGGCTTTTAGAGTTTGAGTTGAGAAATCTGCAGAAAGTCTTATGGGTTTTCCCCTGTATGTGACTTTTTGTTTCTCTCTTGCAGTCTTTAGGATCCTTTCTTTATCCTTACTTCTTCTCATTGTGACTATGATGTGTCTTGGTGTTTTCAGGTCTGGGTTGATTCTGTTTGGTACTCTCTGGGCCTCTTGCACCTTGATATCCTTTCTGTTATTCAGGTCTGGGAAATTTTCTTGTATTATTTCCTCTAGAATGTTTGCTTCCCCTTCCTCTCTTTCTTCCTCTGGCAGGCCAATTATACGAATGTTACTTCTTTTGAGATCATCCCATATGTCTCTGTTGTTGTTTTCAGTGTCTCTCAATCTCTTTTTAAGCTCTTTCATCTCTTTCTTAGTTTTCTCTAACTCATCCTCTGTCTGACTAATTCTGTTTTCTGCTTCTGTTAGTCTGCTTTCCCTTGCCTCAGCTTCTTTCTTCATTACAGCTATTTCAGCTTTCAGTTCTCTAATTGTTTCAAGATAATCAGTATTTTCCTTGGGGGTCTCAACTGTTGTTTCCCTAATACTGCCATTCCTTTCCTCCAATGTTGTTTTCATTTCTGTGATTAATAAGTTTATTATTGCTTGCATACTTTTCTTATCTATGGTTACTTCTGACTGATTTGTGGTTTCTTCTGGGCTCTTGTCTTCATTCATTGGGGTAGCAGTTTTATTTGTTTTTAATCTACCCATTTTTTTTTTATTTATGTGTTTCTCTCTCTTTTTTTTTTTTTAATGCTCTGTAGTTCCTCAGTTGTTGTGATTTGAGCACAAGTAACACTGTACTAAATACCTTTATGACAATTGCACTCACCAACCTCCGGAATTACAGTAGCAACTGAAGTAAGTATTGAAGGAGTTTAATCTTTACCAGTTAGCCAAAAAATTCCTCCAGTCCGTGAAAAAATAGTAACCAAATCCCAGTGAAGAAAGAGAAAAGAAAGAGAGTATAGCAAGAATAGACAGTTATGCAAATCTACTATCCAGTGTATATTCTAGGGGTAACAAGAGTGTAAAGGGAACTAGAGCAGAGATACACACATAGAGAGTCCACTCTGGGTCAGATTTCTTCCCCAAAGTAATTCACAAATTCAGAAAGGCAAAGAAGACAGAAGTGTATGACAAGATAAAAAAAATAATAATAATAAAAAAAGAGATAGAGAGAGATAAGAGAGAGAAAAGGGAGAAGATAAGAAGAAGGGTTGTAATTAAAGAGCAGTGCGAGGAACTTCCCAAATGTGTATCAGTGAGTTTAAAAAAAAAAAAAAAAACCCTGTTTGGTGGCATGGGGTATCCTGCTAGTAGCTGGTCCCAGGCACTGCTTATGGGGGGGGGGGGGGCGGCGGGAAGGATGTATGCTTGAAAATTAAGAGGAAGAAAAAATAATTTTTTTCCCCTATTCTAATTCTTAACCCAAATTAAGTTATAGACACATCCTTGGTATGACCGCTATGGCCCCTTATTGGCTGGCCTGCTAAAGGCAGAAAATCCTATTGTTTACACGAGATGTGTCCGGAGCTCAAAGGCTAGCCGCTTCTCCGTCCGCCATCTTCCGGGAAAGCCTTCCCTCCAGACTTTTTTAAAGGATTTCTCAAAAATGAAAACTAGCTCCAAATCCTTTGATCCAATGAGAGCTATACTCAAGAAGTCTTTGGAATCCAGGGCCGCGGTGGACCCTGGATTCTCTCAAGAGAAAGCCCCCGAGCTAAAGTGCTCTCTCCGGTTCCTCTGCCCGCTGCACTCTGCAACCGGTGGAGGAGCCGCCTTCCTGGGCGGGCGGAGGACAATGCCCTGCACACTCGCCTTGCCCGGCGCCCTGGGAATTCTGGAGCCCCGCTAGTCCGTGTCACCTTTACTCTAATTCTTAACCCAAATTAAATTATACTCACTTTTTGGTGTCACCCCTTATTAACTGGCCTGCTAAAGGCAGGAAATCCTACCGTTGCCGACGATGCGGTCAGAGCGCTCGCTGTCAGCGACTTCTCAGTCCGCCATCTTCCTCTCCCTCCCTTTTTTTTTTAATTCTTTTAATATTTATTTTATTTATTTATTCCCTTTTGTTGCCCTTGTTGTTTTATTGTTGTAGTTATTATTGTTGTTGTAGTTATTATTGTTGTTGTCGTTGTTGGATAGGACAGAGAGAAATGGAGAGAGGGAGGGGAAGACAGAGAGGAGGAGAGAAAGACAGACACCTGCAGACCTGCTTCACCGCCTGTGAAACGACTCCCCTGCAGGTGGGGAGCCGGGGTTCGAACAGGGATCCTTATGCCGGTCCTTGTGCTTTGTGCCACCTGCGCTTAGCCTGCTGCGCTACCGCCCTACTCCCTAATCTGTCATTTTTCTAAATTGGGTTGGTATTTTGGGGTAAAAAAAATTAGGTAAAATGTTTGGTTGAATGTCAACCTTATGATTATCTCTGTATGGAAAAGCATATGAGAATTACTGTAAATCATATGTTTAAAATATAGTCAATTCATTAAATTTATTTTTTAAAGTAAATAATTACCTTTATTTATTTGTTGGATAGAGAAAGCCAGAAATTGAGAGGGAAGGGGGTGGCAGAGAAGGAGAGAAAGAAAAACCCTTGCAGTCTTGCTTCATCACACATAAAGCTTTCCCCCTGAAGGTAGGTAGACAGTTACTACATTCTATTTATGTCAGTTGACACAAAATATATACATATCATTTTTCTCAAGAGTCATTATTTTGCTGAAATGATTTATACCTTTCATCAGTTTATTGTTTTGGTTTGAACAGGGGATACGGTTTATATACTCTGTTATTGTAGTTTACTAGAACATTACAAAAGCTGTTTATTAAAATTTTAGCTTAATATAAGCTATTTTTATACAGTAAAAATTGTAGCATAGTTTATGTTGAGTCAGATATGGCTTGACATTCATCTTATATACAGCTGAGTTTGAATTACTGAGTGGCAGAGCTTCAAGATTCTTTTCTATTCATGGGGGGCAAAAGATGACATGATTTAAAATGACATGTTACTGATAAATCCAGTTAAATATACAGTCTCTCAGTTCTAACCCTTACCACTAGTAATAGTAATGGTTATAATAGTAATAGCAGAAATGTGTTAAAGAGGATAATAAAATGATAGAACATAGTACAGACTTTAAAAATGCAATTAATTTCCAACAACCTGAAAGGAACCTAAGCTACTGACTGTATGTCCTAAGAGGAAAAGTGAGAATTAGAGCAAAGGACTGCGGCATATGTTACATTCTGAGTTTTACAAACCTGAAAGAGGATCATCAGTTGTTTCATAAGAATATCATTGGCTTCTGGGATTCATGGTCTCTGCCAAGCAAACAGAAAGCAATAATCTCCCAGCAGTGTAAATATGATACTTTGAACTCTTCAGACTGTCTCACAAGGAAATCATAAATCAGAAGGATGTAAGTCAGAAAGTTGTCAAAATGAGTATCAAAGAAGAGTTACAACTTGACAGGTATGTAGGAAGAAGATCAGAGAAAATAAAAATCAATAACTGATCCATACTTCTTATTAACTATGTAAGTGTCTGTGTTCAGGAGAGGCAGAAACACTAAGTAAATGTGATGGTCTAACATGTGGAAGCATGCCACACTGTGAGATTAAATTATGTGTTTAAATCCAGTTGCTAATTGTCAAAAAATGATTCTGACAATCAAAAAGCAAAGAATAGGACCCAGGCAAAGTCATTATCATGAAATTACATACACTACATAGGCATATTTAGTAGACATTAAATAAAGGGAAAGAAATGCTCATTGTTACCATTCAATATTTAAAATTTTGTTCTTGATGTAACCTTGGTTTATAACTATAAATGTTTTAGGGGACTAATTTCACATCTCTTTGTAGTTTTCCACTGAGAAGCAGTCACCACCAAAGTGCCAATATCCCTCCACCAAAGTCCACTGGAGCTCCTCTGCCCTGGCAACCCTGTTTGTTTTTGGGGAGTTCTCTCTTCATACCTCTTAATTTCACTTCCTCCACTACCTTCATACCTGCATGATTCCACAAGTCCCCACACATTTTTCTTTTTATCTTTTATTTATCTGATAGAACAGAAAGAGGAGGAGAGATAGATGATAGATAGATAGATAGATAGATAGATAGATAGATAGATATAGATAGATTGACTGACTGATAGACATAGAGAAACTTGCAGACCTGCCTCACCATTTTTGAAGCTTCACCCCTATAGGTGGGGAGAGAGAGCTTGAATACAGGTCCTTGCATATGGAAACATGCATGCTCAACCAGATATGCCACCCCCTAGTCTTAGGCTTCTTTTTTATTATAGACAGTGGATGAGACTCAGAGAAGGAGAGAGACTAAGAGGCACTACAGTACTGTTCCACCATCTGTGAAGTTGCATTTTGCTTGATACTCCTATGATGATCAGGGCTCAAAATCTGGTTCTCAGATACTAGAGTATAGACTATACTGGGCAACTTGTGTTCTGGTCTTTAGTTTGTTTTATTCTAAGTTTACCCAAAAAACTTTTTGTAATAAAGAATAACACCAATATCTAATCTGGGAGAAAGGAGACATTTTCTCCCTATATTTAATATCTTAATAAAGATTCTATTTATGAAGGAAAATTAGAAGAAGTTTTTGTGCATGTTGTCGGACTAGCTACAAAGAGACATTTATTGTGTAGAAAGTAAAATACTACATGTAGGTTCAAATGATTTTCATGAAAACTTTTTTTCAAATATATTTTTCATACGTGCCAGGTGGCACTTATTACATATTACATATTGCAATGCAAAGGACTCCAGTTTAAGTCCATGATTCCCTCCTGCAAGAGGAAAGCTTCATAAGAGTTGAAGCAGTAATGCCAGTGTCTCACTTTCTCTCTTGTTCTCTGTCCTTCCTCCATTGTAGAGTTACTTCTGACTCTACCTAATAAATAAACATATTAACAAAATGAGAAAATACTGAGCAAGCCTTTTAATATATACATTCAATTAACACAAGTTAGCCATATGCAAATATTTTAAAGTGCTATCATATTTTTTAGCATCTGAGAGAACATTGGATTCATAAACAGAGAACTTTCTTCTTTGTTTTAGGTTTTTGAAGAATGAAAGAAAAAATTTAAAAAATAGTACCATGCTCAAGGAACTGGAATCATTTATCATGGCTGTAGGACATGACTTAAGATTGGGTGGTGGGAATTGTGTGCAGTTGTACCCCTCCTACCCTATGGTTTTGTTAATTTATCCTTTCTTAAATAAAAAATAAATTAAAAAAAAAAGGTCAAAGCTACCAATAGATACTGCTAAAGGGCACTAAGACCTAGGAAACAGATGGACATGTGGCAGCTCCCTCATGACCTGTGCTTTCCTTTTGAATCCAAATAAGAGAAAGAGTCAATGTCACCCCATAATCCATCTATCACCAAAAATAACATTAATACAGCACCACACATAAACTTGCAAAAGAACATCTGTATCAGTTTGAATAATTTCCAGAATTTCTCAAATTATTGTAAATCTTCATATCAACATAACATTGTGCCAAAGACCAAATTGATTAATTTTCACATTATAGTAGATCTCAAAACAGAATAGCAGTTTGACGAACTCACTTGGACTGTTATGATTTGACCCAGTTATGTGATAGTTACTACCATTTGACATGAACCTTTGACATCCCATCATAAATACAACTGATGGAATTGGTGATCCTTTATGGACTTTGGCTCCATACTAAAGGTCTATTTCTTTCATCTTCAAGGAAACTTGGCTATTATTGCAAATATATGTAATGATGAAAAACAAGAAAATACTTCTGTATTGATATTTTTAATGTCATCCATCCATATACATAAGCTCATATTTAGCCTTAATAAATCAGTGTTCTCCACAAAGGAAAGTAACAAATTAGAAAAAATAGGATTAGGTTATTTTTAAAAAGGCAAAAAATTCCATTCACTGTCACCATCTGTCATCACCTAACTCCCTCTGTGTTCTAGTAGTTGCTTAGAGAATGTTATTCTTGCATTTTTTGTCATGGGCATTCTTGTTGGAAACGTTACCACTCTCTGTAATCATTACTGAGAGGTGTAGAAAAGAGGTTAACTACACAGTATTGTATTACCAGATCATCAAATTTGGTTTTTGCTAACTACAAAAAAAAAAAAATCTAGCATTTCCTCTGGGGTGACTTAGAGATTTTTTTTTGTATTGATCTTTTTTTTAAAAATTTTTTATTAAGAAAGGATTAATGAACAAAAACATAAGGTAGGAGGGGTACAACTCCACACAATTCCCACCACCCAATCCCCATAACCCACCCCCTCCCATGATAGACTTAGAGATTTAAAAGAATAAATATTAAATCTAAACTATTCTTCCAAGAGACAAAAATTAGAACAACCTTATGAAGAAAAATTCTGATAATTCAGTTAACAACTATATAACTTTGCCTTTACCATCCTCTGATTTTTTCCCTAATATTCTTAGACCAAATAGGAAGTTTATAAAGTATTTTTATGAAGACTTTCTTTGAATAAGCAATAATTATTTTAAAAGGTTTACTGAGGTTAATAATGAACATTTAATATAGAAAAATGAATGTATAAAGAAAATGTAATGCAATAATAAAATCTCCCTAACCAGAGATAATACCTGTAAATATAACTATATAATGGCTGATGTTCCAAAAGTCCTCAAATATGTGCCATAGAGAGGACACTAGTCTGTCTATCTTATAAATTATAATCATCTACATATATATATATAAATTATGTAAATATTTTGACATGTTTAAAAGAAGAAAGATGTTTAAGTGAATTTAATGAGCAAAAGTTGTCAAAGTACATATCAAAATTTTGTAGCACCAACACTTTTCAAATTATCTCGAGTGATATTTGAAAATATAATGTAAACAAAGTCATTAAGCCTATACTTTGATGTGTTCTCTCTTCTCCAAGGATATAACAGTGGTAGATTAAATGTAAGAAGGGAAAACAAAAATTTATATCTGGTTTCTATAACAGGCGTTTATTTGTATAACACCCATAAGACTTTTACTTATTTATTTTTTTCTGCAGACATTCAAACCCTACTCAAGGTCTTGAAGTAAAGAAAGGGTGGCATGAGGCCATAATCTGTTTCCTTCCTGGGCAGCAAAGGAATACAATTGAGCCTGCAGAGCTGCTGCTGTCCCTTGTCATGTTGTAATAAATGCTTACTTAAACGATCACTAAGGACTTGCAAGACAGATCATGTTATTAAAAGTCTCCAACTGTAGAGAGATAGGCAGTGAAAATTGTAGTGCTGGTGTCTGTTGGATGTACCTTTACAATTTTGTATAATAATACAAAGAGTGTGAAATTCTGTCGTTAGTAGTCCTCAGTTTACAAAATAATAATTGAAAGGAGATCTGTCCAGAAGGCTCTGTTGGCCTGGAATCTAAATTATCTAAATGTGCTGAGTAGACTTCCAAAATTACCAGAGTCAACTGTTTGAGAACCCAAAGAAAGAGTAATACTGAAACAGGACTCTAGGACTGTATGTGTCTATCTTTCCCCCCCACCCTTCATTTTTTTTTTTTTAACCAGAACACTGCTTAGCTATGGTTTATGGTGGTGCAGAGTATTGAATCTGGGACTTTGGAGCCTCAGGCATGAGTTTGCATAACCATTATGCTATCTGCCCTCCACTCTTTCTTTTCCTCTCTATCTACCCCTCCAATCTCAATTTCTCTCTGTCCTATTCAATAAAAAAAAAAAAAAAAAAAAACAGGAAAAAAAAGGAAAGGAAATAAAAAAGAAAGGAAGAAAAAGAAAAAAAAAAAAAAAACGAGGAAAAAAATTGGCCACCATAAGCTGTAGATTTGTAGTGCCAGCATGGATAACAACTGGAAGATAAAAACTAACATGTAGTAAAATGTTAATTGTGGTTATTTTTATTACTATTTTATTAATCAGAAATAAAAAATAATGTTTTTGAAAAGTTGTGTGGTTGACATAAAAATATTGGCTTAGAAAAACAACCTAAGAGCTCTCAAGTTGGGTCAACAAAATGTTTCGTTTCATGTTGTGCCCACTATAGGAAAGTATCTACCTAAGGTATTTAATAAAGGGCTTGGGAAGAAAAAGCTTCTCAGAGGAAAGTCAGCACCCTTGTTGTATTTTCTCTGACTACAATCTTGGAATTTCTGAGACTGCTTTTCTTTTTCGTCTCAGAGATTCACACTAAGTGTGTGACATTAGGTCCAGGAAGTGACTCAGCAGTAGAGCCCATGCCATGCACACAGAATGACTTGGGTGCTACCAAAGTGAAGCACAAGATGGCAAGAAGGGTTTCTGTTCTCTTTCTCTCCCTCAGTGCAAATAAATGTTGATTACTTTGAAGTATTAAAAATGTGATTGTTAGACTGGGAGCTGGAACTTTGAGGACAATCTCAAATATTTATGTGTTAGTATTACTTTTCAGCTGCCTTAGCTTTGTTCTCTGATCTTATGAATTAATTTAATTTCTGGAGCATATTTTACATAAAATATAATAGATGGTAAAAAATAAAGCATATCAAGTGATATATACAAAATGGGAAAGAACGAAGTTCAAAATTTTACAAGAGCATATTTTGTGAATTCCACTTAGGAAATACCTTCTTAAACATCAAGCAAAAGGTAAATAAAATAATGTGAGACATTAATATGTTTGACTACATTAAAAGTAATACCTATATTGTGCCAAGACTCAAGCAGGTATCACCAAGAAAAATGTGAAAAAACAAAAACAACAAGCAATATGTGTACTCAATGTAAATTCAAAATGAACATGAATATTGAAAACATGGAATAAATGGAAAAAAAAACAGTAGGCAGAGCTCAACAAGAAGAGGAAAGGAAGAAGTAGAAAGTAAGAGAGAAAAAGAGATACCTGCTTCACTGCTTACAAAGCCTTCCCTCTGCCAGTACATATTGGGCATCTGAACCTGGGTCCTTGCACATTGTAATATGTGGTCTCAACCATGTTCATCACTGCATATCCCTAATGATAAGTAATTGTATCCACTTTATTAAACTATAATAAATGGCATATAATAGTTAAAATAAATCAATGTTACCTGTATTAATATTTTTCAAACTCAAAAAGATTAAGTCCAGTGAATGATTGCAACTGTTTGGGAATATGTTATAAAGATTTATACACATTGGTGGCACACCTGGATGAGTGCACATATTACAATGTGCAAGGACCCAGGTTTGAGCTCCTGATCCTCACTTGCAGGGGGAAGACTTTGCTAGTGGCAAAGAAGGTCTGCAGTTGTCTCTTTGTCTCACTATCTCCCCCTTCCTCTGATTTCTGGCTGTCTCTATACAATAAATAAAGATAAAACAATGTTGAAAAAATCATACACATATAATAATCTTGTGGACATGTATCTGATTATTGCTAACATGTACAGATATTCTGAGGATAACTAAATCCAGGACAATCTCTTACTTTTAATGGAATTAGTGATGCATAAAGATCTTATCTCTCTTTACAGCATTTCATTTTTTATTTTTTATTAATTGATACTAGAGAGAACCAGAGTATTACTTGGTACATGTGATGTTGAAGATCTAACTCCTTTCTTCATGTTTGAGAGTCCTGTGCTTTATCCAGTATGTTATTTCCTAGGCTGATGGTATTTTAATTTTTAATAAGTAAAACAAAATATTAAGGCTAATAGGTGATAGGAATGCCATGATTTGTGAGTCACCATGTGACACACACACAAAAAAATACCACATAGTGAGAAGAGTGACAATATTAGCAGTAGCAGTGACAATAGCAATAATTATTAAACAAAGTGAACCTGGAGCCTCCTCCAAATTAGCAAACACAGAAAGACTATTTGATTTACTTATCTTGGAATTTTCATGGAAGCTCCAGACACATGCAGATGTTTCCCTGCTCCTCTCTGAGTCTGCCAAAGATCATTGAGTTTACTCTACAAAAGAAAAAACTGAATGTAATAATTTGTATGAATAATTTACCACACATTTGACTGTGTATGTTATAAAAGTATGTGACAGAATGTGGTAAGTGGGCCCACTGTCCAGGAAGTCCAGGCCATTATTTCTGAGAGTCTGAGTGGGTAAACACCAAGTTCTCTCCCTTCCCAGGTAGAAACAATGGCAGGTCCCCCTGATCTTGTAAACTTATGATGAATGGCTTCTCTGACAGGGTCTACCTTTCTGTACATGCCTCTTGTCCCCTTAAAACAAAGGCTATGAATTACTGTGCATTGTGTAAGACCGACTTGAAAACTGCTGCAAATGTCCTGATCTTACTCAATTGTTCCTTCCCCCCCTGCCCTGAACTGCCTGTAATTTACACCCAGAGAAAATTGCGTTGTTGAACTCATGACCAAGCCTTGTACAGGAACTTTCCATTTGTGATCAAATACTTTGTAGGTCAAGATGTAACTATGCATTGTGTTGCATTGTGTTTGGTTAATGATTACCTCAACCATCTTTCTGGGCTATGGGTATATCTGCTTGTTTGAACTCCCCTAATAAAAGAGTCACCCCTCTGGGACCTCTCCCAGAGGCAGATGAGTCTGGCTTGATTCTTTCTTCTCTGTGCACAACACCCCCAACACATAGAGCTACCCTAGATCACCCATGGGCTGCTCTGACCTTCACTGCCAGTGGCCAGCGAGGCGGGGGACCCAGAGCAAGCCCGTAGTAGATATTTTTAAATCTGGAGCTACAACTCAATAATGTGCAAACAGCATACATGGCATTTTAAATGGGTAATAATAATCAATTTTTAAATCAAAAATGTGAATTTTTGAAGTCATTTACTCTCAGTTATGAAAATCATATTATTTTCTAGACTCCCATTTTTTAAATGTGATTCTGGAGAAGAATCCAAACTCAGCTTGTAGAACTCATAAAGCAGTTGGGGGGCAGAACCAATCTACCTGGGCCCTGTGAGCTGACTGTCCTACAAGAGGATTTTTCTGATGTGATTGTGGTGTTCCTCCAAGTCTCAAAAGAATCTTTCCTGGAATATAAACCGGAGACTAAAAGGTGCGTTTAGTTCATGTATCTATTAGCACAGTTGCAGAGTTTCTTTCTTTGAATATGGGATAGTTTTTTTTTTTTTTAGAAATGACAAATAAATATCAAGTGGAATATTATCTATAAAAGAAAACAACTCCAAGTTTGCTAACGAATGTACTGACGCATGATGTACTATGCATCTGAATAGTACATGTCTACTTTAAGCGATCATAGCTGGGAAGCCAAAGACTACATCTAAATTAGCAGATACTCAAAAATATCTTGAGATTTCCTTGTTGAACAATTTATAGACTAACCTTTGCAACTGGAACTGAATGACAAGTTCTTTCTTGCTATCATTGTAGTGGAAAGTTCACTAGCACACTCCACAGTAGTCATTTTTGCTAAATAATTAACTTTGACCTTCAGGGCTTCTGCTTTGCTGGCAATATTTATAACTATTGAACTGAGTCATTTTCTTGCTTATATAATAATTTCACGGGTAGTAGCATTACCCCAAATAGGAAAACATTAAAGCTAACTTCTGGAGGCTTTCTTTTTCTTCAAGTAAACCCATTATCAACATAATTTAATCCCTTACTGATTCCAGAATTACAAACATGAGTACTTTTGTGATTGAATTACACTAAACTACTAATTATTTTATGTACATTTGAAATTTAAACAACTTCACATTCCATAATTACTTTTTTCTTATTTTACTTTTAATAACTAGCTTCAGTTGTTAAGATGACATTACAGAGGAATAACTGAAAAACAAAAACTTCTAGAGATTCAGTTAAACTTAAATAATAAATGTAATAATTTAATGCTAATATTTTTTCAATTTGTTGTGCTGATCGCCCATAGAAATTTCCATATTTACCTTACAAAGAGATAAATTAACATTCAAAGTTGATGTGAAGTAACTCAACTGAAGACTGCTTTATTTTACAAGATTCATTGGTGTGAAGATAGACAATATATTAAAAATTTAATATGTTTGCATTATAGTTTATTTTATTAATGTACACATATAATTTTAATTTACTCAAAATTAAACATAGAATATCCTTATAACATATTTTAATAACTGTAATGTTTTTGTTGTGGGTGAAAAATGGTTTCTAATTTTGTCTTGTGGGCATGTATCTGATTATTGCTAACATGCAAGATTTATATCCAGGGCCTGAGTCTAACTCTGATTCTATATCAAGGAGGAGGACAAAATAATTTAAACTGTGGATTGTCTATTAAAGAAGGGTCTATTCATATTTTTGCCCACTTCATTTCTTAGCTGAGTAGGCAAGAATAAACAGCAGTGAGAAGGAGAGTAAGAGTGAACTAGAGAGGAGAGTTCACAGTACCTAAGCTTCCTTCAGTATGGTATGGGCCAGGCTCAGCTCTGAACTTTGCACATAGCAAAGCACCACAATATCCAAGCAAGCTATTTCACTGGCACTTTCTTAGTTTTTAAATTGAGTTACTTATTTTATTGTTGTTGTTGATTTGTATGATTTCTTTATACTATTTTATCTTAACCCCTTATTAAATGTATGTTTCTTCCCAAATGCTAGACTACCTTTTCATCTTTATGGATGTGTAAAAACTTTTAAATCTTATGAGGGATAATTCATTTTTTCCCTTTTAGTTTCCCTTGCTGGTGGAATTGTATTATAAATTCAGATAATACATAATCTCTATGAATCTCATCCAGCCTCAGTAAATCAATTAATTTTGAGGCAACTTTCTCAGTGAGAATACAATACATATTTTTCTAAAGAGTATGTGGGTAGATGCACACCCATCTTGCCACCAGTTTTGTGCTCTACTACCCATGTAATGGTGTTGTAGTTACTTAAGTGAGGCCAGACACAAAACTACCACAAGAGTAGCCAAGACTCAAGTGCGCAGAAAAGGAATCAGAGACTCCTACCCCCCCAACCCAAATAACAATGTTTATTCTTCAAAGCAGGGTAGGTATGTCTACTGTTCAGACTTTGGAGTCTGCTTTATAATGAAGATTTGTATAGAAAAGACTGACCCACCAATTTACCACCAACAAACCCATCTTGCAAAAATTGCTGGAAGGAGTCCTACATGAAAAGAAGCAGAGGAACTCTAACTCTAAGTGAGATGATCAGAGGTGGGATAGAACCAGGAACACAAACAACATCAACAACAGAAGGAGAAAAATACATAGGAAAAGGGTAGGCAAAATTGTCAGAGTAATATGATCAATATTGGTGAACAAATGCCAACCATCAAAGACCAGAAACTTTAAAATCCCAACTTTTGTCTCGCCTCAGATAGAACCTGTCATGTTAGGTGGGATGAGTCAGGAACAGAGGCACAAATACTGGATTATCTCACAAGTAGGTGGAACTGGAGAGACAGAGTCAGATACACTGCCTGAAACTTGGACTGGGGCTGGTGGACTGCACCAAACAAGGAACTCTGGGAAAGCAATGGAAGGGAATGGCTTAGGAGAAGGGGTCAAGCATCCTAGGATAGGGGTGAGAATATTTCACAGATATCCATTATGTGGAGCTGGGAAATTGTGCTCATATGTAGACAACTAAGCTATAAACTATTAACTCCAATGAAATGAAGAAAATAAAAATAAGGTACTGACCATGGACAGCAGAGAGAGGTAGGATTTCTTGAAGATTTGCAGTCAACTTCTAGATGCAAGTGCATAAGAATTTGACTGCTAATCTTTGAGGAACTCTAGCTGATGTCATAGAAGCAGATTAATTGCTTCCCCATTGAACATGGGCATTGACTGGTCGATCCATACTCCCAGTCTGTCTCTCTCTTTCCCTAGTAGGGTGGGGCTCTGAGGAAGTGGCGCTCCAGTACACATTGATGGGGTCGTCTGTCCAGGGAAGTCTGGTCAGCATCCGGAACCTGGTGGCTGAAAAGAGAGTTAACATATAAAGCCAAACAAATTGTTGAACAATCATGGACCTAAAGACTGTAATAGTGCAGATGAAGTGTTGGGGGTATTCCCTGCATGCTCTTGTGTACTTCAGCCTTCAGGTATATGTTTTTCCCCTAGTTTATGGGCACGGGTGAACCTATGCTCTATCTCAGGGGACCTGGACTATATCTAGGTTTGGGGGAGAGATAGAGAATAGGAAGGCTATCAGGGGAGGGGGTGGGATGTGGAGATCAGGTTATGGGAATTGTGCGGAATTGTACCCCTCTCATTCTATGGTTTTGTTAATGTCTCCTTTCTTAAATTAATTAATTAATTAATTATATAAAAAGAAGTAGATTAATGCCCCTACAAGTTCTGATCCACTTATTAATTTAAACATAATCAATTGATTTTAACGTAATGAAAAGTGTTATTGTTTTAAGTCACAGAGGTGAGTGTGTGTGTGTGTGTGTGTGTGGGTGTGTGTGTGAGTGTGTGTGTGTGTGTGCGCGCATGCACTATAATCCTGATTACTAACATGACCTGCAAAACCTGGACTCTGAAACCCAAGGTGCCTGAGAACTGGGCTTGTCTCACTTTTGTCTCCAAAAGGTGGGAGTCAAATCTATTAACTCCAGTGTAGAGGGTCCCCTGGTGTTTGAGAGAGAACACAGCAGAGGGACACTATCCAGAACCCAAACACAGCTTCTTTCTTCACTTTTAATGTGTCTGCACAGTTTTAAGACACATCAATGTTTGCCCACGTAGAATTAAGGAGCACTGGCCTCCCCAAGGAAGTGTGACTTTGAACTGTGAACTTTAGATCACAAGGGAAAGAGAGTGTTCTGCCATCTGGACAGTCTGAAAGATTCTCACAGCAGCAGAGACTGGAAAACTTTGCTTCAATCTGAATTTCGCAAAAGAACATTTGAGAGCAAGCGATTTTATATGGATGACAAACCCAAAAGAAACATATAATAGTAGAGAAGTGAGACAGGAAAGAGAAGTTAGCACCACATGTGTGACTAAGTCAGCTGTTACTATGGGGAAGTGGGACTAAGACCAGCTTGATAGCTCCAGGAGACTATGTATTGACAGAACTTGCCTCAGAGTTGTCCCATCCAAAGGATGAAGAAATTAGACTACTATCCAAACCCCACTCACCTTGTCCCACAAAAGCCCTAGTATGCCATACAAAGTCCAGATGTTCCCAGTACAAAACCCTTGCCCACCTGACAAAGTGAGTCAGAGTCACCCAAGTCATGAAAGTGGATAGGGCCCAAAGGCCTGAGCAGAATAGACAGAAATAAACCTCTCACTGCTCCAGATGGCTAACACCACAAGAAATGCACAGCAAGTACAAAGGTCCTGTGGCATACTTGATGAGCACACTGGGAGGCCAGACAAGGTGTGACAGACCAGAACAGGATTTTAGATTTTATTTCTAATAAAATGAAAAACAACTTGTGGTATAGTTTGGAGCAGAGCAGCATGAAAATCAACAACTTAATTTTTTTCTCATTATACTAACATTATAAAAATAAATTTTTACTTTGATCAATTATTTATATTTATTTATTTATTTTTTATTTATAGGAAGGAAACATTGACAAAACCATAGGATAAGAGGGGTAAAACTCCACACAACTTTCACCACCAGCTCTGCATATCCCATCCCATTCTCTCCCCTGATAGCTTTCCTATTCTTTATCCCTCTGGGAGTATGGGTCCAGGGTTATTATAAGGTGCAGAAGGTCTGGCTTCTGTAATTGTTTTCCCTCTGAACATGGGCACTGACTGGTTGATCTATACTCCCAGCCTGCGTCTTTCTTTCTGTAGTAGGGTGGAGCTCTAGGGAAGCAGAGCTCCAGGACACATTGTTTGGGTTGTCAGTCTTGGGAAGTCTGGTCAGCATCATGCTAGCATCTGGAACCTGGTGTCTCAAAAAGAGAGCTAACGTACAAAGCCAAAAAAATTGTTGACCTATCATGGACCTAAGGGCTGGAATAGTACAGATGAAGAGTTGGGGGGGGGGTCCTCCATTTTATAGATATCTAGTAGGCATATTTTAGTTATATTCCAAAGGGCCTGTGGCTATACTAGTTTTATTGTTTTTTTCCCTGAACCTGAAATCTGATATGCAAGTGGATCCAAGTTATTGTCTGGGGAGGTGATGTCATGGCTGGAAAAGGACCAGAAAGCTAGATCAGGGAAGAGAGTGGCTCCCAAATATGGGGAAGGTGTATAAATATTGTTGACTGTAAATCCCATAAATTTCATTTGGTCTGGGGTCCATATTCAGTTTAGAAGCCTATGTGACCTCTGTATCTTTATATCTGATCTCACATTCTGTGGTCATGAGTAAGAACATTCCAAGCTACCCCAATATCGACCCATCTTCCTCAGGTCTAGAGCATGCTGTCTAGCCTCCCTTTGGAGGATGGAACATTCTTTACCATTGTTGATCCAAGTTGAGGGCAAGGTCCTACGGGGGACCCACAACAGGGTCTATTGTGTTGTTCCTATAGAGATGACTGGTGACAACGGAGAAATGGATTTATTTGAGGTCTAGGTCCATCATGTAGGTTTGAGATTCTCAGGAATCCCCGAATAGAGCCCCAGCTGATGGGGTGGCTTGATAGTGACTAAATAGTCATCATTAAAGTATGTCAATCACTTGCCCTTATTCAGTTTTGCAGTCTTTGCTTTACTAAGGTTAGCTTTGGAGTGAGTGAGACAACTATAATAGGAAGTAGGTGAGGGGAGTATCTAAGTCTAAGTAGATACTATTTGATTAGTAACTTTATGCTGACTCACTGCAGACTATTGTGTACTTTTGCTTTCAGGTATATATTTTTCCTTAGTTTATGGAAACATGTGAACATATTTTCTATATCACAGCACCTGGTCTATATCTAGGTTTTGGGATGTTGTTAGGAAGTGAACCTCCTGGAATGGAATTAGAGAATACTATGAAAGGAACGGTCTCACCCTCAATCGAATAATGAAGCTGAAGGGTTCCATGCCTGAAGTCTCTAGACACAGTCTGAATTGAAGCATGCTGGCACGGTACTCGTTGCATTAACTAGGTTGTTATCAGGGGTTGCAATATTATTTAGTATGAATTGAGAGAAGCATCCAGGAAAGTGAGCCCCACCCTAGAAGTTCCAGGACTGGGGGAAATATAGGCTCAATAGAGGAAATTGGAGGTTCCTGCTGTCTTAAGGTTAAGAAGATAGTTATTGTTATAATCACATTATTTAGTAATTGGGTTAACTTTGAAAAATCCCTTTGTTAGGATTTGTTGTATCATAAACAACATCACCATAATTTATGCCATTTGACACTATTTGTATATAGCTGTGCCACTGGTTTATTCAGTTCTCCCAGGTCTAGGCTTTTGAGAGAGCCAACATATGAATAACTCGGCCTATGTATTAAAAAGACTCAGTCTGTGCTTTAAAAAGATTGAGACACCAGGATGCTGGCTAGGCTTCCCTGGATTGAAGACCCCACCAATGTGTCCTGGAGCTCAGCTTCCCCAGAGACACACCTTACTAGGGAAAGAGAGAGGCAGACTGGGAGTATGGACTGACCAGTCAACGCCCATGTTCAGTGGGGAAGCAATTACAGAAGCCAGACCTTCTACCTTCTGCAACCCTCAACGACCCTGGGTCCATGCTCCCAGAGGGCTAGAGAATGGGAAGGCTATCATGGGAGGGGGTGGGTTATGGGGATTGGGTGGTGGGAATTGTGTGGAGTTGTACCCCTCCTACCTTATGCTTTTGTTCACTAATCCTTTCTTAAATAAAAAATTAAAACAAAAAAAAGATTGAGACACACAATAAATTTTCCCCTCTCATATTAATTAAATAGTTATTTATATGACTACAAATTAATAGGAGTGTACATAAACACTATACTCACCACCAAAAGAGTGTGTCCCATTCCACCCACCTACCCCACCCACATCACCGTCACCCTTACCCTCACCCCAGGGTTTCTACTTTGGTCCCTTACTCCAAATTCAGTCAAATCATACTTTTAGTTTCCTTTTCTACTCTTCTTTCTAAACTGCTGTTTAAAGTGAGATCATCCCATATTAATTTTTATCTTTCTGACTTAGGTCACTTAACATAATTCCTTCAAGCTCCATCCAAGATGGGTCAGAGAAGGTGGGTTCATTGATCTTAATAGCTTCATAGTGCTCCATTGTGTATATATACCACAACTTTCTCAGCCACTCATCAGTTTTTGGGCACCTGGGTTACTTCCAGGTTTTAGCTATTATGAATTGTGCTCCTATGAACATAGGAATATAAATGTTTTTTGGTTTGGTGTTATGGAGTCCTTGGGATATATCCCCAGGAGAAGAATTACTGGATCATATGGAAGGTCCATGTCTAGCCTTGTGAAAATTCTCCAGACTGCTCTCCACAGAGACTGGACCAATGTACATTCCCACCAGCAGTGTAGAAGGGTTCCTCTGTCCCCACAGCCTCTCCAGCATTTGTTGCTGCTGTCCTTTTTGATGTATGCCATTCTCACAGGGTTGAGATGGTATCTAAATGTTGTCTTTATTTGTATTTCTCTGAAAACCCGTGACCTGGAGCAATGTTTGATGTGTTTGTTAGCCATTTGGATCTCTAGTATAGTGAATGTTCTGTTCATATCCTCTGCTCATATTTGGATGGAGTCATTTGCTTTTTTGTTGCTAAGTTTGCTGAGCTTTTTCTATATTTTGGTGATTAGTCTCTTGTCTGATGTTCTAATGTATGGCATGTGGAGATATTCTCCCATTCTGTGAGGGGTCTCTTGGTTTGTGTGATAGTTTCTTTGGCTGTGCAGAAGCTTTTCAATTTTATGTAATCCCATTGATTTGTTTCTGCTTTAGTCTTCCTTGCAGTTGGGTTGGTATCATGAAAAATGCCCTTTAGGTTTAGGTGAGAAAGTATTCCACCAATGTTTTCTTCTAAGAACTTGAGAATTTCTTTTCTAAAATTCAGATCCTTGGTCCATCTGGAGTTTATTTTTATTTCTGGTGAGATAAGGTGGATCAATTTAATTCTGCTGCATGTTTCAACTCAGTTTTCCCAGCACCATTTATTAAATAGAGCTTCCTTTCTCCATTTAAACCTTGGGCCCCCTTATCAAAAATTAAATGTCTATAATGTGGAGTTTAGTTCTGGGCTTTCAATTCTATTCCACTGGTCTGTGTGCCTATATTTGTTCAAGTATCAGGCTATTTTGATGAAGATGGCCTTACAATAATGTTAGAGATCTGAGAGGGTGAAGCCTCCATTTCTGTTTCTTTTTCTCAGGATGGTTTGGGCAATTCTAAGTGTTTTCTGGTTCCAGATAAATGATTATAATCTTTGTTCTTTTTTTTTAATTTAAGAGAGGACTAATTAACAAAATAAGAAGGTAGGAGGGGTACAACTCCACACAATTCCCACCACCCAATCCACATAACCCACCCATTCCCCTGATAGCTTTCCCATTCTCTATCCCTCTGGGAGCATGGACCCAGGGTAATTGAGGGTTGCAGAAGGTAGAAGGTCTGGCTTCTGTAATTGCTTACCCGCTGAACATGGGCGTTGACTGGTCGGTCCATACTCCCAGTCTGCTTCTCTCTTTCCCTAGCAGGGTGTGTACCTGGGGAAGCTGAGCTCCAGGACACATTGGTGGGGTCTTCAATCCAGGGAAGCCTGGCCAGCATCCTGGTGGCATCTGGAACCTGGTGATTGAAAAGAGAGTTAACATACGAGGCCAAACAAATTGTTGAGCAATGATGGACCCAAAGCTTGGAATAGTGGAGAGGAAGTGTTAGGGAGGTACTCACTGCAAACTCTAGTGTACTTCTGCTTTAAGGCATATATTTTGCAGTAGTCTATGGATACATGTGAACATAAGCTCTCTCTCACAGAAACTGGTGTATATCTAGGTTATGGGACTTTGTTAGAAAGTGAACCACCTGAGATGAAATTAGAGTATACTATAAAAGGGAAGGTCTCACCCGAGTAATGAAGCTGAAGGGTTGTCATTCCACACGTGTAGTCTCTGGACACAGTCTGAGGTGAAGCATGTTGAGGTGGCAATCATTGCGTTGGTTAGGTTGTGATCGGTGGATACAATATTATTTAGTATGGATTGGGGGACGCATACGGGAAAGTGGGCCCTATCCAAGGGTTCCAGGACTGGGGGAAGTAGGGGCTCTATAGTGGAGATGTGAGGTTCCTGCTGTCTTAGGATTCAAAAAGACAATCGATAGTTAATGTTATCATCACATTATTTGGTAATTGGGTTAACTTTGAAAAGTCCTTTTGTTATGGTTTGCTGTACAGTATCCAGTATCTTGTATATAGCTGTGCTATTGGATGCTTCTAATCTACTTTGTCTAGGCTTTTGAGAGAGTCCGCATATCAAATACACAGCCTATATATTAAAAAGATTCAGTCTGTGTTTAGAGAAACTTTGAGACATACAATTGATTATCCCCCTCATATTAATTAACTACTGATTTATATGTCTACATTTTGCTAGGAGTGTACATAAACACCATTCCCACCACCAAAAGACTGTGACCCATCCATACCACCCACTCCCACCCCCCACTCGCCCAGGAAGCTACATGTCTACCCCTCACCACAGGGTTTTTACTTTGGTGCCCTACTTACAATTTGATCAGGTCCTGCTTTTAGTTTCCCTTTCAGATCTTCTTCCTCAACTTCTGTTGATGAGTGGGATCATCCCATACTCATCTTTATCTTTCTGACTTAGTTCACTTAACATAATTCTTTCTAGCTCTGTCCAAGATGGGTCAGAGAAGGTGGGTTCATTGTTCTTGATAGCTGCATAGTATTCCATTGTGTATGTATACTACAGCTTTCTCAGCCACTCATCTGTTGTTTTGAACCTGGGTTGCTTCCAGGTTTTAGCTAATATGAATTGTTCTGCTATGAACATAGGAGTACACACCTCTTTTTGGTTGGGTGTTATGGAGTCCTTGGGGTATAACCCCAGGAGAGGAATTACTGGATCCTATGGAAGGTCCATGTCTAGCCTTCTGAGAGTTTTCCAGACTGTTCTCCACAGAGGTTTTACCAATTTACATTCCCACCAGCAATGTAAAAGGGTTCCTCTGTCCCCACATCCTCTCCAGCATTTGTTCCTGCTGTCCTTTTTGATGTATGCCATTCTTATAGGAGTGAGGTGGTATCTTAGTGTTGTCTTAATTTGCATTTCTCTGACAATCAGTGACCTAGAGCAGTTTTTTATATGTTTGTTAGCCTTTTGGATCTCCTCTGTAGTGAATGTTTTGTTGATATCCTCTGCCCATTTTTGGATGGGGTCATTTGCTTTTTAGGTGCTAAGTTTGCTGAGCTCTTTATATATTTTGGTGATTAGTTTCTTGTCTGATGTAAGGCATGTGAAGATCTTCTCCCATTCTGTGAGGGGTCTCTTTGTTTGTTTAAT
Source organism: Erinaceus europaeus (assembly GCF_950295315.1). Lineage (NCBI taxonomy): Eukaryota > Metazoa > Chordata > Mammalia > Eulipotyphla > Erinaceidae > Erinaceus > Erinaceus europaeus. The sequence goes on from NC_080175.1 coordinate 34,150,327, forward strand.
AGTTTCTTTGGATGTGCATAAGCTTTTCAATTTGATGTAGTCCCATTGGTTTGTTTCTGCTTTAATCTTCCTTGCAATTGGTTTTGATTCATCAAAGATGTCCTTGAGGCATAGGTGGGAAACTATTTTACCAATGTTTTCCACTAAGTATTTGATTGTTTTTGGTCTGACATTTAGGTCTTTGATCCATTTGGAGTTGATTTTTGTTTCTGGTGAGATAAAGTGGTTCAATTTCATTCTTCTGCATGTTACAACCCAATATTCCCAGCACCATTTATTGAAGAGAGCCTTCTTTTTCCATTTAATCCTTTGGGCCCCCTTATCAAAGATTAGATGCTCATAGGTGTTGGGATTTATTTCTGGGGTTTCAATTCTGTTCCACTGGTCTGTGTGCCTATTTTTGTTCCAGTCCCATGCTGTTTGATGATGATGGCTTTATAATATAGTTTCAGCTCTGGGAGTATGATGCCTCCATTTCTGTTACTTTTCCTCAAGAAGGTTTTGTCAATTCTAGGTGTTTACATGTTCCAGATAAATGATTGTAGTGTTTGTTCTATTCTCTTAAAGAAGCTTGCTGGAACTTTGATGGGTATTGCATTAAATTTGTATATGGCTCTGGAGAGATATTCATTTTGATGATATTTATTCTTCCAATCCATGAGCATGGGATATCTTTCCATTTCTTGGTATCAGTTTCTATTTCCTTGAGTAGTGACTCATAGTTTTCAGCATACAAGTCTTTCACTTCTTTGGTCAACTTTATTCCTAGGTATTTGATTGATTTTGCTGAAACAGTAAATGGGAGTGATTTCTGGATGTCTTCTTCTTCAGATTTAGTGTTTGCATAAAGAAATGACACTGATTTTTGTACATTGATTTTGTAGCCTGATACCTTGCTATATTGCCAAATAACTTCCAGTAATTTTCTGCTGGATTCTTTAGGTCATTCTATGTATACTATCATATCATCTGCCAATAGTGAGAGCTTGACTTCTTCCCTTCCAATCTGTATTCCTTTGATTCTTTCTCTTGCCTAATTGCTATGGCAAGGACTTCCAATACTATGTTGAAGAGTAACGGGACAGTGGACAGCCCTGTCTAGTCCCCGATCTGAGAGGGAATGCTTTAAGCTTCTGTCCATTGAATATGATGTTGGATGAAGGTTTGCTATATATAGACTCCACTATCTTGAGGAATTTCTCATCTAGTCCCATTATTTGTAGAGTTTTGAGCATGAATGGGTGTTGGATTTTGTCAAAGGCTTTCTCTGCATCTATTGAGATAATCATGTGGTTTTTGGCTTTGCTTTTATTGATGTGGTGAATGACATTGATTGACTTATGGATGTTGAACCAGCATTCCTTGGATGAATACCACTTGGTCGTGATGATCAATCTTTTTGATATGTTGCTGTATCCGGTTAGCCAATAACTTGTTTAATAATTTGGCATCTATGTTCATCAGAGATATTAGTCTGTAGTTTTCCTTTTTGTTCTGTCCCTATCAGCTTTTGGTTTCAGGGTGATGTTGGCTTCATAGAAGGTGGAAGGGAGTATTCCTGTTTTTTCAATCTTATGGAAAAGCTTAAGAAGTATGGCTATTAACTGTTTCCTGAAAGTTTTGTAGAATTCGTTTGTGAACCCATCTGGTCCAGGACTTTTGTTGTTGGGGAGGTTTCAATTTCTTTGTCTGTGATTGGTGCATTTAGATTTTGTAGTTCTTCTTGGTTCAGTTTTGGAAGGGCATATGTTTCTAGGAATTGTTTCATTTCTTCCAGATTCTCTAGCTGGGTGGCATATAGTTCTTTATAGAAGTTTCGCAGGATTAACTGGATTTCTGTGGTGTCAGTTGTGATATCTCCTACATCATTTACAATTCTATTTATTTGAGTCTTCTCTCTTTTTTGTTTGGTGAAACTGGCTAGGGGTTGGTCAATTTTGTTTAATCTTTCAAAGAACCAACATCTGGTTTCATTGATCTTTTGTATGGTTCTTTTATTTTCGATGTTGTTTATTTCTGCTCTAACTTTAGTGATTTCTGTCCTTCTGGTTGCTTTACGGTTCCTTTGTTTCTCTTCCTCTAAGTCCTTGAGGTGTGCAGTAAGGTCGTTCATTTGAGCTTCTTCTTGGTGTTTAATATGTGATTGTATGGCTATAAGTTTCCCTCTCAGTACTGCTTTAGCTGTGTCCCAAATATTTTGATAGGTTGTGTCTTCATTTTCATTTGTTTCCAGGAACATTTGAATTTCCTGCTTGAGTGAGTCTCTGACCCAGTGGTTCTTAAGGAGCATGTTGTTTAGTTTCCAAATTCTGTGTCTTTTAATAATTTTCCGTTTGTTGTTAAATGTTAGTTTTACTCCACTGTGGTCTGAGAAGATACTTGGGATGATTTCAATGCTCTTGAATTTATTTATGCTGTCTTTGTGGCCTAACATGTGGTCTATCCTTGAGTATGTGTTATGGGGATTTGAAAAGAAGGTGTATTCCAGTTTTTTATGGTGGAGGAGTCTGAAAATGTCCAAGAGATCAAGTCTGACGATCTCTTCATTCAATTATATTGTATCTTTATTGGTTCTCTGCTTTGTTGATCTGTCTAAGTGTGAGAGTGGGGTATTGAAGTGTCCCACTATTATTGTATTACTATTGATGTATTTTTGAAATTCTTTCAGTAGGTGCTTAATGTATTTATATGGTCCCTCATTGGGTGCATAGATGTTAATAATTGTTAAGTCTTCTTGGCTGATTGATCCTCTAATCATTTTGTAATGTCCTTGCCTATCTTTTATTATTTTATTTAATTTAAAATCTATTGTGTCTGACATGAGAATGGCTTTCCTGCCCTTTTGTGTGGTCCGTTAGCCTGTATAATAGTTTTCCATCCTTTCACTTTAAGTTTGTGTTTATCTTGTTGTGACAGATGGGATTCTTGCAAGCAGCATATGGTTGGGTTATGTTTTCTGATCCATCCCCCCACCCTGTGCCTTTTGATGGGTGAGTTTAAGCCATTGACATTTGTTGATATTATGGATTTAATGTATTGTAGTGCCATTGTTCAAAAAAATTGTTTGCTCTGATATATTGCAAGTATTATATTGATGTTCTTGTTTATAAGAGGTCTTTTAGTACCTCTTTCAGGGCTGGCTTGGTGATGGTTGCCTCCTTTAACTGTTGTTTGTCTAAGAAGGTTTTGATCCCTTCATCTAGTTTGAAGAAAGTCTAGCAGGAAATATTATCCTTGGTTGACACCCTTTTTCATTCAGTGCTCGATAGATATCTTGCCATTCTCTTCTGGCTTTTAGAGTTTGATTGGAGATGTCTGCAGATAATCTTATGGGTTTTCCCTTGTATGTGACTTTTTGTTTCTCTCTTGCAGCCTTTAGGATCCTTTCTTTATCCTTACTTCTTCTCACTGTGACTATGATGTGTCTTGGTGTCTTCAGGTCTGGGTTGATTCTGTTTGGTACTCTCTGGGACTCTTGAATCTTGTTGTCCTTTCTGTTATTCAGGTCTGGAAAGTTTTCTTGTATTATTTCCCCTAGAATGTTTGCTTCCCCTTCCTCTCTTTCTTCCTTGTTTCCAGAAGATGTCATCAGAGCTCAAGCCACTAGCAGCTTCTCAGTCCACCATCTTCTGGAACCCCCATAATCTTTGTTCTATTGTCTTAAAAAAGCTTGGTGGAACACTGATAGGTATCACATTAAATTTGTATATGGCTTTGGGGAGAATATTAATTTTGATGATATTTATTCTTCCAATCCATGAGCATGGGGTATCTTTTTGGTATCAGTTTCTATTTCCTTGAATAGTGACTCATAGTTTTCAATATACAAGTCTTTTACTCTTTGGTCAGCTTTACTCCTAGGTATTTTATTGATTTTGCTGAAAAAGTGAATGGGAGTGATTTCTGGATGTCTTCTTCTTCAGTTTTAGTGTTTGCATAGTTAAATGCCACTGATTTTTGTACATTGATTTTGTATCCTGACACCTTGCTATATTTCTTAGTAATTTCTAGTAGTTCACTGCTGGATTCTTTAGGTTTTTCTATGTATACTATCATATCATCCTCAAATGGTGAGAGGTTTACTCCTTGCCTTCCAATATGCACTGTAATGGCTTTCTAGTCTCTGATCTGAGGGGGAATGCTTTCAGCTTCTCTCCATTGAGTATGATCTTGGCTGTAGGTTTTCTATATATGGATTCCACTATCTTGAGGAATTTCCCATCTATTCCCTTTTTTTTTTTCGTAGTGTTTTAAACATGAATGGTGTTAGTTTTTTCAAAAGGTTTTCTCTGCATCTATTGAGACAATCATGTGGTTTTTGGTTGTGCTTTTATTGATGTGGTGAATAACATTGACTGACTTAAGTATATTGAACCAGTTTTGAATTTCTGGGATAAATCATATTTGGTCGTGATGAACAATCTTGTTGAAATATTGCTGTATATGGTTAACCAGGATATTGTTTAATATTTTGACATCTATATTCTTCAGTGATATTGGTCTCTATTTTTCTTTTTTTCTTCTGACCCTATCTTCTTTTATTATCAGGGTGCTGCTGGCTTTATAGAAGGTGGAAGGTAGTGTTTCTGTTTCTTTGATCATATGGAAGATCTTTAGAAGTATAGGTATTGGGAGTCAGGCAGTAAAGCAGTGGGTTAAGTGCACATGGTGCGATGCCCGCATAAGGATCCTGGTTCAAGCCCCTGGCAGGGGAGTCACTTCACAGGCGGTGAAGCGGGTCTGCAGTGTCTTTCTCTTCTCTTCTCTGTCTTCACCTCCTCTCACTTTTCTCTGTCTTAACAACAAAAATGACACGAATAACAATAATAACAACAACAATAAAAACAATAATGGCAACAAAAGGAAAAATAAATAAAAAAAGAAGTATCAGTATTAACTGTTTCCTGAAGGTTTTGTGAAATTAATTTTTAAAGCCATCTGGCCCAGGGCTTTTGTTGTTGGGAAGATTATTAATAAATGTTTTGATTTCTTTGTCTGTGATTGGTGCATTTAGGTTTTGTAGCTCTTCTTGGTTCACTTTTTTAAGGGTGTATGTTTCCAGGAATTCTTCCATTTCTTCCAGATTCTCTAGCTTGGTGGCGTATAGTTCTTCATAGAAGTTTTGCATATGTTCTGGATTTCTGTGGTGTCAGTTGTGATATCTCCTATATGTTTACAATTCTATTTATTTGTATATTCTCTCTCTTTTTTAGTGAGTCTGGCTAGGGGTTTGTCAATCTTGTTTAATTTTTCAAAGCACCAACATTTGGCTTCACTGATCTTTTGTATGTTTCTCTTATTCTCAATGTTGTTTATTTCTCATCTAATTTTAGTGATTTTTGTCCCTCTGGTTGCCTTAAGGTCCCTTTGTTCCTCTTCTTCTAAGTCCTGAAGTTGTTCAGTAAGGTGGTTTATTTGAATTTTTTCTTGTTCTTTAATATGTAATAGTATGACTATGAGTTTCCCTCTCAATACTGCTTTAGCTGTGTCCCAAATATATTGATAATGTGTGTATTCATTTTCATTTGTCTCCAGGAACTTTTGAATTTCTTGCTTGAGTGCTTCTCTGACCCAGTGGTTCATAAGCAGCATGTTGTTGAGTTTCTTAATTTTGTGACTTTTATTAATTTTTTGTTTGTTGTTGAATGTTAGCTTTACACCACTCTGGTCTGAGAACATACTTGGGATGATTTCAATGATCTTGAATTTGTTGATACTTTCTTTGTGACCTAACATGTGATCTATCCTTGAGGATGTGCTGTGTAGATTTGAAGAGTGTTTATTCCAGTTTTGGGGGGGGGTGAAAGACTCTGAAAATGTCCAGGAGGTCTAGTCTGTCCATGTCTTCATTTAATTCTCTTGTTACTTTGTTGATTCTCTGCTCCGTTGATCTGTCTAAGTGGGAGAGTTGAAATCTCCCACTATTATTGTATCACTATTAATGTATTTTTGTAGTTCTTTCAGTAGGTGTTTGGTGTATTTAGATGTTAATAATTGTTAAATCTTCATGGTTGATTGATCCTCTTATCATTATGTAATAACCTTACCTAACTTTTATTACTTTATGTTGTTAGAGATGAGAATGGTTGTCCCTGCCTATTGTTGTGGTTCATTATCCTGTATTATAGTTTTCCATCCTTTCACTTTAAGTCTATGTTTGTCTTGTTGGTTCAAGTGGGATTCTTGCAAGCAGCATATGGTTAGGTTGTGTTTTCAGATCCATCCTCCCATTCTGTGTCTTTTAATGGGTGAATTTAATCCATTGACATATTGTGTATTGAATGTATTGAAGTGCCATTATTCAAAAATTCTTTAATTTCTCTGATATATGGCAAGTATTATCATGATATTCTTGTTTATAATAGGGATTTTAGTACCTTTTTCAGGGCAGTCTTGGTGATGTTGCCTCCTTTAACTGTTGTCTGTCTGAGAACATTTTGATCCCTCCATCTAGTTTAAATGAAAGTCTAGCAGGATATATTATCCTTGCTTAACCCTTTTTCACTGAGAGCTCAATAGATATCCTGTCATTCTCTTCTGGCTATTAGAGTTTGAGTGGAGAAGTCTGCTAATAGTCTTTTTTTAAATATATTTTTCAAGTTTGTTTGCATGAGCTATTTATTTATTTTATTTATTTATTTTATTTAAGAAATGATTAATTAACAAAGGCATAAGGTAGGAGGGGTACAACTCCACACAATTCCCACCACCAAATCTCCATAACCCACCCCCTCCCCTGATAGCTTTCCCATTCTCTATCCCTCTGGGGTCTGCTGATAGTCTTATGTGTTTTCCCCTCTATGTGACTTTTTGTTTTTCTCTTGCAGCCCTTAGGATCCTTTTTTTGTCCTTACTTCTTTTCATTGTAACTATGATGTGTCTTGGTGTCTTCAGGTCTGGGTGATTCTGTTTTGGACTCTCTGGGCCTCTTGAATCTTAATGTCATTTCTGTTGTTTAGGCCTGGGAAGTTTTCTTCTATTGTAGTTCCTCTAGAATGTTTACTTCCCCTTTCTCTTTCTTCCTCTGGCAGGCCAATTATAAAAATGTTACTTCTTTTGAGATCATCCCATATGTTTCTGTTGTTGGTTTCCATGTCTCTCAATCTCTTTTTGAGCTCTTTCATCTCTTAGTTTTCTCTAGCTTTTCCTCTGTCTGGCTAATTCTGTTTTCTGCTTCTGTTAATCTGCTTTCTTTTCCCTCAGCTTCTTTCTTCAGTTCAGTTATAGTATTAGCTTTTTCTGCTAGTTGGTCTTTTAGCTAGGCAATTTGAGCTTTCATTTCTCTAATTACTCTGAGGTAGCCTGTATTTTCTTTGATGGTCTCATCTGTTGTTCTGTTGTTTCCGTAATTCTGATTGCCCTTTCCTCCATAGTTGTCTTTATTTCTGTGATCATTAGGTTTATTATTACTTGCATGTTTTTCTCATCTATGGTTACTTCTGACTGATTTTGAGTTCCTTATGGGCTCCTGTCTTGATTCATTGTGATAGCAGTTTTATTTGCTATTGATTTAACCATTTTTTTAGTGATGTGTTTTTTATATTTCTAGTCTGTAGTTCTTCAGCTGTTGTATTTTTAGTACAAGCCGTGCTATACTAAAGACATTTATTACAGATACAGTCACCAACCTCAGAACTTACAACAATACTAACTGGAGGAAGGATTGATGCTGTTAAACCAGTACCAGTTAACCAAACAACACCTCCAGTCCAAGAAAAAAAATCAACCAAAAAAAAAAAAAAAAAAGAGACAGGAGAAAAGGGAAAGCAAGAATAGACAATTATGCAAATATAGTGTCCATTATAAATTCTAGGGCTAGAAGAGTGAGAATGGGAAGTAGAGAAGACACACACATACAGAGTCCACTCCGAGTCAGATTTCTTCCCCAAAATAATTCACAACCAAGTATCAGTGAATTCAGAAAACAAAAGAAGGAGGAAGGAAGAAAAGAATAAAAAAAGAAAGGTATAAAGAAAGAAAAAAACAATGAAGAACAGTGAAAGTTTTTTTTTTTTTTTTTATTAACTAGGAGGAGGGAAAAAGAAGAGTGGAGGAAAGAGGTAGAGAAAAACAAATTCCTCTCACAATGGGTAGGACACCCAGTCACCTAGCAATGGAAAAAACAACAACAGTTAATTTTTGTCAACCTGAAAAAGATGGCTGGAAAAGGGACACATGTATATAATAATAGTAATAACAAAATAAAATAGAGTAGAAAACCCCTAAAATTAAGTCTGCAGCTTGGAGCACTCCAGCAGCCTGAGCAAAGACAGTAAGAAGTATCCAAAAAAAAAAAAAAAAAAAAAGAAAGAAAACAAGAAAACCCTCCAGGTAGTCTTTCCCAGGCAGGGGTGAGGCTCTGATTGGTCAGCTATTTTGTCACTCAAATAGAGCTCACTTAAAAAAAAAAGAAGTTAAAGAAAGAGGCTTGGAATGACACCTTGGTGAGCCAGGAATCTTGGTAAAGAAAATAGCTCAGTGGGAAGCCTACTAGAAGTGGTTGTCCAGCACCTGAGGGATGATTTTGGTGTGTGGGGTTGAGCTCAGAAATAATCAAAAGATTTTCCTTTGTCCCCCTGGACTCCATTTTGTCAGTCCTAGAGAGAGTTATGGAACTGTATTTTGGTGTCACTCTGACCAGCCCGTGTTCACCCTCCTACAGACATCCCAGTATCCTACCCTATCCAGAGAATCCTGGGTTTCAAGCTGCTATCTCTTGGAGCTCAAGGCAACTGCTGCTCCAAAGTGGATATCTTGGCTCCACGCCCAATTCTTTATATTTCCAAAGTGTATTATAAATGTATGTGTACAAACTATTAGATTAGAGAATCTTATAATTTCATTTTACATAGACATAATTCTCATTGTACTGATAATTGTTAATATTGATAATGCTTATGAATAATATCAAGTGTTATATTTTTAAAGTTTTTGCAAACAGCAACAGGAAACAAAACACAGGGAGCAAAAGACTGGGAGACCAACATACAAAAAGGAAATGCATTTATGACCCAATGAAAAAACAGTTAAAAATATAATGTTTATCTTGTTAATTCCATGACAACATAGAACTATGGAACTCTCACTTATGCTAGTGCCAGGGATTGGAAATGTAGCCTTTAGGAACTAATACATGCAAGTCTAGTACATTAACACTATGCTGTTTTCCACCCTGAACCAGCAGGTTTTGTTTGTTTGTTTGTTTGTTTTTAGACAGATATAGAGAGTTGCAGAGAGAGTAAATAGTGCTCCTAGTGTGCTAGTGCTAAAGCTGCCGTCAATATAGTGGGGGCTGGTCTTTAACCTGGATCATGCATATGGCAAAGCCTCACAATATCCAAGTGGCTTATTTTGCCATTCGGTGAACCAACACTTCTATATATTAATTGTGCTTTAAAAGTGCTATATTCAGTTCAGTGATTAAGTGCAAAAGGTCTACAAGTGTATTCTCTTCATCTGATATTCCCATGTTCACACAAAGATAATCTAAGAGAGTAGACTGACACTAACCTTCATATAGAGGTGAAAACTGGGTGATCCTTCTCATAAAGTTAGGAGTGCGATACTCGGTCACATAAACATACGTTTGAATTGATGGAAGCAGAGAGAACATAGAATCAGTCTGAATCTTCATTGTAGGTCAGGACAAATTGACAACCTAGTTTTCTGGCTCACACAAGATACAACCTACTGCTTGTTCTCATTTGTCAGTCTAACTAACTGAATGACCTCCAAACCCAATGAGCAACTGAAGACTGAGGATTCATTAATATAATATATTCTATAACTCTGTCATTTCAATCCCATGTAGAGATCACACTACAAATCTCATTTTGGATCTTCAATTTGAGCGATCTATTTCTTTTCATATTTCTCCTTCATGAACATTTAGGAACAAACATACCCACAGCTTGGTATGTTAACAGAAGAGATGACTAATGAATTTTAAATAGTCATAAAAGGAAAATTCCCATGAACTGGATAAACACAAGAATTACAAGTGTGATGAATAGGAATAAGATGCTACAGAAATTGATATTGCCAGGCGTATCATTCCAGCCATATTTCAATACTCATAACAATTACTTAGAATCAGCAACACCACACAGCTAATCAACTGCATCTGTTCATCTTCACAGCTGTTATCCCAGAAAAAAGCCAAACTCCTCCCCACTTGTCTCCAAACACACTGTGATTATAATAAACACCTATCCTGATGAGGAACACAGTCTAACATCTTGGAGGAAATTCAAATAGAGGTCCATTTGAAAGTCAGAGATATGATGTTACCAAGGAAACTCACTGATGAGTCTATACTTTGAGCTATATGAGTTTATTTTATATCAGAATCAATTCACAATTTGTTTCTCTTACTTCTATGAAATGGGTAGACAACAAATACAGTTGTGAATAATAGAATCAAATATGAGTTTAGAAGACTAAATGCGTTATTCACTTCAAGGAAAACATATATTTTTTCAAAATGAATGCTCTGAGTCCTATATAAGTACATATGTTTCCACAGTTATTACGTAGAGTGACTAGTAAAATCTGGGCAGTAATTACAACGTTATAAAGTATTGCAAGAACATCTATCAGTTAGAATTCACCTAAACAATAAGTCCAAATGTTGATTGTGCTCCCCTCCCCCCTCTCTTCCCCTTTCTCTCTCTTGTCTCAAAACATATATTTAAGAAAAGATTTAAATAGAGAACTCTAAGAGAAGTGAGTAAGGTAAGGCACACAAAATGTCTTCAGGTGGATAGTACAAGATTCACAATAAAATTTGAGTTCCAGAACTGCAGCTTTACACTTTAGAAAGATAACTGTATATATCACACTATGTGCACAAAGAAAGGTCTAGTTACCATTCACTGTTATCCAGTGAAACACTGTTATTTTTCCTACCATTCACTATCTCTTTCTCTTCTTGTATCAATTATTTTTTGTTGTCCCTGTATGATAATGTGTTTATGATTTGGCTACTTGCTATTTTTTGTTTCCTTTCTTTATGTTCATTTTTAAGCAGAAAAGATAGTGTGATCTATATATAAGCAGACAAAAAGGAGAATAGATGAAAAGTTTGATGTCTCTGTTTTGCAAATAGCTAGTAGGCCTATTTTAGTTATATTCCAAAGGGCCCATGACTATACTAGTTTTTTTTTCTTTTTTTTCTGAGCCTGACATCTAATATGCAGGTGGATCCAAGTTATAGTCTGATGAGATGATGTCATGACTGGAAAAAAGGACCAAAAAGCTGGATCATGGAAGAAAGTAGCTCCCAAATATGGGAAAGGTGTATAATTATTGTTGACTGTAAATCCCATCAATTTGATGTGATCTGGGACCCATATTCAGCTTAGGAACCTATGTGACATTTGTATCCATGTAGATATGAGCTAACATTCTGTGTTCATGAGTAGGAATATTCCAGGCTGCCCCAGTATCAGGACCTGTCTTCCTCAGGTGGAAGATAGAATATGTTGTCCAGCCTCCCTTCGGAGGATGGAATATTTTCTACCGTGGTTATGTTCTATGTGGCCTGCCCAGTATTTCTTTAACTGATGGATCATGGACTTACAAGATTAGTTAAATTTTCCTTAATGGGGGTGGATGATGGAACACTCTTTACCACTGTTGATTCATGTTGAAGGCAAGGTCCTCTGGAGGCCCACAGAGGTGTCTGTTGTGTTATTCCTGATAGAGATGACCACTAACAATGGAGAGAGGAATTTATATGAGATCTAGGCTACTCATGTCTGTTTGAGAATCTCAGGACTCCCCAACTAGGGCTCCAGATGATGGGATGGCCTAATCGTGACAAGAGTCATCATTAAAGTATGCCAGTCTCTTGCATTTATTCAGCTTTATAATTCTTACTTTGATAAGGTTAGCTTTGAAGAGAGTGAGTGAACTGTAATAGGAAGTAGGTGAAGAGGGTATCTGGGTCTAAGAAGATACAATTTCATTAGGAACTTTATGGTGTCTTTTTAGGTATTTCTGCTTGTTTGCTTCATATACTGACTCACTACTCTTCATCTGAACTATTCCAGCCTTTAGGTTCATGATTAGTCAACAGTTTGTTTGGCTTTATATGTTAACTCTTCTTTTATCTACCAGGTTCCAGATGCTAACCTGTTGCCAACCGGACTTCCCTGGGCAGAGGCTCCACCAGTGTGTCCTGGAGCCCCACTTCCAGCTTCCCCAGAAGGCCGCTACACCTACTAGAAGGCTGCAAGTATGGATTGACCTGTTAACACCCATATTAAGTGGGTATGCAATTACAGAATACAGACCTTCCACTTTCTGAACCCCATAATCACCATGGGTCCATACTCCCAGAGGGATAAAAAAATAGGAAAGCTGGGGGATTCCCGGAAGATGGCAGACTGAGAAGCTCCTAGTGGCTTGAGCTCTGATCACATCTTCTGGAAATGGTAGGATGTTCTGCCTTTAGTAGGCCAGTCAATAAGGGGTCCTAGCGGTAACACCAAGGAGGTGACTATAACTTAATTTGGGTTAAGAATTAGACTAGAAAAAAAGGGAACAAATTTTTTTTTTCCTTTTAATTATTAAGCACACTGCCTCCCCCCCCACCTCTAACCAGTCCCTGGGGACCAGCTCCTAGCAGAATCCCCTGCTGAGCTTCTGTCTTTACCAAATTCCTGTCCCACCAAGGAGTATCATTCATTATAAGTCTATACCCTTCTGAAACCTCTGGCTCTTTTTTCTTTCTAAGTAGCCAACCCCCCCCAACTCACCCCACATAGCTAATTAAATAATTAAAAATAATTAAATTAATTAATTAAAAAACTCTTTTCTTTCACCGCTCTTTTATGACTGTTCTTTTTCTTATCTTTTTCTTTTTTCTCTCTTTCTTTTTTTATTCTTTTTCTCATTCTTGTCATCCTTTCTTCCTTAATCCTACAGCTCCCAAAGCCACAGGCCCCAGCCCCCACACCAACAAACAGTGTGCTTTTTTGAATTCACTGATACACATTTGGGAATTATTTGGGGGAAGAATTTTGACTCAGAGTGGACCGTCTATGTGTATATCTCTGCTCTAGTTCCCTTTCCCCTCTTGTTACCCCTAGAATATACAGTGGATAGTAAATTTGCATAACTGTCTATTCTTGCTATCCTTTCTTTCTTTTCTCTTTCTTCAATGGGATTTGGTTACTATTTTTTCACAGATTGGAGAAATTGTTTAGCTAACTGGTAATGATTAAACTACTTCAATACTTGCTTCAGTTGCTAGTGTAATTCCTGAGGTTGGTGAGTGTAATGGTCATAAAGGTATTTAGTACAGTGTTGTTTGTACTCAAGACACAACAACTGAGGAACAACAGAGCATAAAAAATAAATACATAAATCAAAAAAATGGGTAGATCAAAAACAAATAAATGTGCTACTCCAATGAAAGAAACAAGATCCCAGAAGAAACTACAAATCAGCCAGAAGTAACCATAGATAAGAAAAGTATGCAAGCAATAATAAACTTATTAATCCCAGAAATGAAAACAACATTGGAGGAAAGGAATGGCAGTATTAAGGAAACAAAACTTGAGACCCCCAAGGAAAATACTGATTATCTTGAGGCAATTAGAGAACTGAAAGCTGAAATAGCTGTAATGAAGAAAGAAGCTGAGGCAAGGGAAAGCAGACTAATAGAAGCAGAAAACAGAATTAGACAGAGGATGAGTTAGAGAAATCAAAAAAAGAGGTGAAAGAGCTTAAAAAGAAATTGAGAGACACTGAAAACAACAACAGAGACATATGGGATGATCTCAAAAGAAGTAACATTTGTAAAATTGGCCTGCCAGAGGAAGAAAGAGAGGAAGGGGAAGCAAATATTCTAGAGGAAATAATAGAAGAAAACTTCCCAGACCTAAATAACAGAAAGGACATCAAGATTCAAGAGGCCCAGAGAGTACCAAACAGAGTAAACGCAGACCTGAAGACACCAAGACACATCATAGTCACAATGAGAAGACGTAAGGATAAAGAAAGGATCCTAAAGGCTGCAAGAGAAAAACAAAAAGTCACATACAAGGGAAAAGATTATCTGCAGACTTCTCCACTCAAACTCTGGAAGCCAGAAGAGAATGGCAAGATATCTATCAAGCCATGAATGAAAAAGGGGTTCAACCAAGGATAATATATCCTGCTAGACTTTCATTCAAATTAGATGGAGGGATCAAAACCTTCTTAGATAAACAACAGTTAAAGGAGGCAACCATCACCAAGCCGGCCCTGAAAGAGGTACTAAAAGACCTCTTATAAATAGGAACATCACTATAATACTTGCAATATATCAGAGCAAACAAATTCTTTTTTAGAACAATGGCACTACAATACATTAAATCCATAATATCAATAAATGTCAATGGCTTAAACTCACCCATCAAAAGGCACAGAGTGGGGGGATGGATCAGAAAACATAACCCAACCATATGCTGCTTGCAAGAATCCCATCTGTCACAACAAGATAAACACAGACTTAAAGTGAAAGGATGGAAAACAATCATACAGGATAACGGAACACAAAAAAGGGCAGGAACAGCCATTATCATCTCAGAAACAATAGATTTTAAATTACATAAAGTAATTAAAGATAGGAAAGGACATTACATAATGATTAGAGGATAAATCAGCCAAGAAGACTTAACAATCATTAACATCTATGCACCCAATGAGGGACCATATAAATACATCAAGCACTTACTGAAAGAATTTCAAAAATATATCAATAGTAACACAATAATAGTGGGAGACTTCAATACCCCACTCTCACACTTAGACAGATCAACAAAGCAGAGAACCAACAAAGATACAATATAATTGAATGAAGAGATTGACAGAATAAACCTCTTGGACATTTTCAGACTCCTTCACACAAAAAAACAGGAATACACCTTCTTTTCAAATCCACATAACACATACTCAAGGATAGACCACATGTTAGGCCACAAAGACAGCATCAATAAATTCAAGAACATATAAATTATCCCTAATATCTTCTCAGACCACAGTGGAGTAAAACTAACATTTAACAACAGACAGACAATTATTAAAAGTCACAGAATTTGGAAATGAAACAGCATGCTCCTTAAGAACCACTGGGTCAGAGATTCACTCAAGCAGGAAATAAAAATGTTCCTGGAAACTAATGAAAATGAAGACACAACCTATCAAAATATTTGGGACACAGCTAAAGCAGTACTGAGAGGGAAACTTATAGCCATACAATCACATATTAAACACCAAGAAGAATCTCAAACGAACGACCTTACTGCAGACCTTAAGGACTTAGAGGAAGAGGAACAAAGGAACCCTAAAGCATCCAGAAGGACAGAAATCACTAAAGTTAGAGCAGAAATAAACAACATCGAAAATAAAAGAACCATACAAAAGATCAATGAAGCCGAATGTTGGTTCTTTGAAAGATTAAACAAAATTGACAACCCCCTAGCTAGACTCACCAAACAAAAAAGAGAGAAGACTCAAATTAATAGAATTGTAAACGATGCAGGAGATATCACAACTGACACCACAGAAATCCAGAGAATCCTGCGAAACTTCTATAAAGAACTATATGCCACCAAGCTAGAGAATCTGGAAAATATGGAACAATTCCTAGAAGCACATGCCCTTCCAAATCTGAACCAAGAAGAAGTACAAAATCTAAATGCACCAATCACAGACAAAGAAAGTGAAACCATTATTAAGAACCTCCCCAACAACAAAAGTCCAGGACCAGATGGCTTCACAAACGAATTCTACAAAACTTCCAGGAAACAGTTAGTCCCATACTTCTTAAGCTTTTCCATAAGATTGAAGAAACAGGAATACTCCCTTCCACCTTCTATGAAGCCAACATCACCCTGATACCAAAAGCTGATAGGGATAGAACAAAAAAGGAAAACTACAGACCAATATCTCTGATGAACATAGATGCCAAAATATTAAACAAGATCTTGGCCAACTGGATACAGCAACATATCAAAAAGATTGTTCATCATGACCAAGTAGGATTCATCCCAGGAATGCAAGGATGGTTCAACATCTGTAAGTCAATCAATGTCATTCACCACATAAATAAAAGCAAAGCCAAAAACCCCATGATTATCTCAATGGATGCAGAGAAAGCCTTTGACAAAATCCAATACCCATTCATGCTCAAAACTCTACAAAAAATGGGAATAGATGGGAAATTCCTCAAGATAGTAGAGTCTATATATATAGCAAACCTACAGCCAACATCATACTCAATGGACAGTAGCAGAAAGTATTTCCCCTCAGATCGGGGACTAGACAGGGCTTTCCATTGTCACCATTACTCTTCAACATAGGATTGGAAGTTCTTACCATAGCAATCTAGCAAAGAAAGAAATCAAAGGAATGCAGATTGGAAGGGAAGAAGTCAAGCTCTCACTATTTGCAGATGATAGGATAGTATACATAGAAAAACCTTAAGAATCCAGCAGAAAACTACTGGAAGTTATTAGGCAATATAGCAAGGCTACAAAATCAATGTACAAAAATCAGGGGCATTTCTTTATGCAAACACTACATCTGAAGAAGACATCCATAAATCACTCCCATTTACTGCTTTAGCAAAAACAATCAAATACCTAGGAGTAAAGTTGACCAAAGTAGTGAAAGACTTATATACTGAAAACTATGAATCGCTACTCAAGGAAGTAGACACTGTTACCAAGAAATGGAAAGATATCCCATGCTCATGGAAAGGAAGAATGAATATCATCAAAATGAATATTCTCCCCAGAGCCATATACAAATTTAATGCAATACCCATCAAAGTTCCACCAAGCTTGTTTAAGAGAATAGAACAAACACTACAATCATTTATCTGGAACCTGAAAACACCTAGAATTGAAAAAACCATCTTAAGGAAAAAAAACAGAAATGGAGACATCATACTCCCAGACCTTAAACTATATTATAAAGCCATCATCATCAAAACAGCATGATACTGGAACAAATATAGGCACACAGACCAGTGGAACAGAATTGAAAGCCCAGAAATAAATCCCCACACCTACGGACATCTAATTTTTGATAAGAGGGCCCAAAGAATTAACTGGAAGAAGGAGGCTCTCTTCAATAAATGGTGCTGGGAAAACTGGGTTGTAACATGCAGAAGAATGAAATTGAACCACTTTATCTCACCAGAAACAAAAATCAACTCCAAATGGATCAAAGACCTAAATGTCAGACCAGAAACAATCAAATACTTAGTGGAAAACATTGGTAAAACAGTTTTCCACCTATGCCTCAAGGACATCTTTGATGAATCAAAACCAATTGCAAGGAAGACTAAAGCAGAAAAAAACCAATGGGACTACATCAAACTGAAAAGCTTCTGCACATCCAAAGAAACTATTAAACAAACAAAGAGATCCCTCACAGAATGGGAGAAGATCTTCACATGCCAGACATAAGACAAGAATCTAATCACCAAAATATATAAAGAGCTCAGCAAACTTAGCACCAAAAAAGCAAATGACCCCATCCAAAAATGGGCAGAGGATATCAACAAAACATTCACTACAGAGGAGATCCAAAAGGCTAACAAACGTATGAAAAATTGCTCTATGTCACTGATTGTCAGAGAAATGCAAATTAAGACAACACTAAGATACCACCTCACTCCTGTAAGAATGGCATACATCAAAAAGGACAGCAGCAACAAATGCTGGAGAGGTTGTGGGGACAGAGGAACCCTTTTACATTGCTGGTGGGAATGTAAATTGGTACAGCCTCTGTGGAGAGCAGTCTGGAAAACTCTCAGAAGTCTAGACATGGACCTTCCATATGATCCAGTAATTCCTCTCCTGGGGTTATACCCCAAGGACTCCATAACACCCAACCAAAAAGAGGTGTGTACTCCTCTGTTCATAGCAGCACTGTTCATAGCATATTAGCTAAAACCTGGAAGCAACCCAGGTGCCCAACAACAGATGAGTGGCTGAGAAAGTTGTGGTATATATACACAATGGAATACTATGCAGTTATCAAGAACAATGAAACCACCTTCTCTGACCAATCTTGGGTGGAGCTAGAAGGTATTATATTAAGTGAGCTTAGCCAGAAAGATAAAGATGAGTATGGGATGATCCCACTTATCAACAGAAGTTGAGGAAGAAGATCTGAAAGGGAAACTAAAAGCAGGACCTGACCAAATTGTAAGTAGGGCACCAAAGTAATAACCCTGAGATGATGGGTAGACATGCAGCTTCCTGGGCCAGTGGGGGGTGGGAGTGGGTACGAGGGATGGGTCACAGTCTTTTGGTGGTGGGAATGGTGTTTATGTACACTCCTAGTAAAATGTTGTCATATACATCACTAGTTAATTAATACGTGAGCGGGAAAATTAATTGTATGTCTCGAATTTTTTCAAAACACATTTGAATCTTTTCTCAATATATGCTGTGTAATTGATATGCAGACTCTCTCAAAAGCCTAGACCAAGTAGATCAGAAGCAACCAATAGCACAGCTATATACAAGATACTGGGTACTGTACAGCAAACCCTAACAAAAGGACTTCTCAAAGTTAACCCAGTTACCAAATAATGTGATGATAACATTAACTATCGATTTTCTTTTTGAAACCTAAGACAGCAGGAACCTCACATCTCCACTGTAGAGCCTCTACTTCCCCCAGTCCTGGAACTATTGGATAGGGCCCACTTTCCTCTATGCCTCTCCCAATCCATATCAAATAATATTGCATCTGCCGATCACAACCTAACCAACACAACGATTGCCACCTCAACATGCTTCACTTCAGACTGTGTCCAGAAACTACACGTGTGGAATGACAACCCTTCAGTTTCATGACTCTGGTGAGACCTTTCCTTTCATAGTATACTCTAATTTCATCTCAGGTGGTTCACTTTCTAACAAAGTCTAAAACCTAGATATACACCAGTTTCTGTGAGTGAGAGCATATGTTCACACGTATCCATAAACTACTACAAAATATATACCTGAAAGCACAAGTACACTAGAGTTTGCAGTGAGTATCCCCCTAACACTTCCTCTACACTATTCCATCCTTTGGGTCTACGATTTCTCAACAACTTGTTTGGCTTCGTATGTTAACTCTCTTTTCAGTCACCAGGTTCCAGATGTCATCAGGATGCCGGCCAGGCTTACCTAGACTGAAGACCCCACCAATGTGTCCTGGAGCTCAGCTTCCCCAGAGACCAACCCTACTAGGGAAAGAGAGAGGCAGACTGGGAGTACGGACCGACCAGTCCATGCCCATGTTCAGCGGTGAAGCAATTACAGAAGCCAGACCTTCTACCTTCTTCAACTAACAATGACCGGGGGTCCATGCTCCCAGAGGGATAGAGAATGGGAGGGCTATCAGGGGAGGGGATGGGATATGGAGAATGGGTGGTGGGAATTGTGTGGAATTGTACCCCCTCTACCCTATGGTTTTGTTAATTAATACTTTCTTAAATAAAAGAAAAATATAGGAAAGCTATCAAGGGATGGGATGGGATGGGATGGGATATGGAGTTTTGTTGTTGGGAATTGTGTGGAGTTGTACTCCTCTTATCCTATGGTTTTTGATTAACTTTGAAATATCCCTTTGTTAAGATATGTTGTATCACACACCACATCACCATAATTTCTGTCCTTTGACATTATTTTATATAGTTGTGCCACCAGTTGCTTCTATTCTCCCTGGTCTAAGCTTTTAAGAGAGTCAACATATCAAAGATTCAGCCTATGTATTAAAAAGACTCCATCTATGATTTAAAAAGTTTGAGACATTCAACCAAGTTTTCCCCTCTCATGTTAATTAAATAGTGATTTACATGACTACAAATTAGTAAGAGTGTACATAAACACCATTCCCACCACCAAAAGATTATGTTCCATCCCATTCCCTCTCCCCCAACCCTCCCTGTGAAGCTGAACATCCACCCTCACCCTCAACCCAGGGTGAGGCTGCATCCCTTGTCAGATATATGATGCACAGGTAAATTCTTCAAATTACTAAGTGGTCTTTTTTTTGTCTTTGTGATGTCTTATTTCCATGCATATTTTTTTTCATTTGATGTAGTCTCATATGTCTATAATTGCTTTAGGTATCCTTGCCAATGGGCTTGACTTTCTGAAAAATATCTCACATTATGGTCCTAAACTGTATTATGTGTTATTATTATAGTATTTTATAGTTATTTAATATTGGTTTATAATATTATAAGACATAGAGGTATAGGTCTACACCATATGCACCACCAAAGTTCCGAGTAAGAAACTATATATAATTTCAGTTTTCTATTACTGTTTATGAACCCTAAGTTAGGGAAATGAAGATAAGATCTTTATAAAATCTCTTTGTTTTATGACAAAGATTCTCTTGCAAGCATTTGCCTCTAGAGTCTACATACTGAATCACAACACTTTTCTTATACACCTCACTAAAGTCACATAATTCATTTAATTATTTCTGATAAGATTTATATAATTTTCTCTTGCATGAAAGCATTATCTCTTGTCAAGGTCCATTAAATGTTTTGATTTCCCCTTTTGTTTTCTATGAAAGAATACAGCAGGTTATTAGTAGAAGTACAGTGAGCTCCATGAAATAATCTAGAATGTGTTAAAGTTCAACCCCCTTTTCCTATCAGCTGCCAATTCACTAACAGTATAGATTATGGAACTGTAACACACTGTTTTCCAGTTCCCTCATTTGCAAAACTGGGATAATATCAGGTATATATTCTCTCCATAAATTAATATGAAGATGTGTGTGTGTGTGTGTGTAGTTTAGAACATCCCCTGTGATAAGATTCAATGTGTGTGTTGTTATTTTGTTAATTTTCAGACTTACTATAGGCTTAGATACTCTCCAATTGTATCAACTTATTTCTTCACTTATCTGTTAATCCATAAAACATTACATAATGGGGAAGTAAGAATCATATGTGACAGGTCTCTATCATACTTAGGGTTTATAAACTTCCGGAACAAGTGCTTTCTGACCTTGCCACTACTGCCGTCCCATAGCCTGACTTGTCAATTCATGAAAGTTATGCAAAGAAAGGCTGAGTGTAGATACATAGAAAGATAAATAATATCCCACTTTCCTCTTGTTAGCCTGTCCTAGATGATATACCTTCCTTGTCAAGCCTCTCTGGCACACACAGCACAGATTCCATACAATTCTGAGAGCTTTATTGTCTCTTCTGAGTAATTTTCATGTGATCTGCACCTGATTCCCAAACATTGCAGTTTTATGTGCTTGAGCTTTCTTCCCAGGGAAGTACTGCTTTTTTTCTAAGACAACTAAGAATATTACTCATTCTCAGAAATTTAATCTTTACTGATGTCCTTTTCAAAATGCAGTAGGTGCATTTCTTTTCATCTACTGTTTTCTTATTTTATATAGCCAGAGGTACTATGCAGACTAGAGGGAGACAGTGAAAATATAGTCAGGATATTTAAATAAAAAATATATTTAATCACATATTAGATTCCCAGTCAAGGAACCAATTAGACAATTTTATGAAGTGAAGAACAAAAACGACCAAGATTATACCATCAAAGTTATTCTGTATGCCAATCTCTTTTCCCAAACTAACAGCATCTCATTTCTTTCTTTTTATTTATAAAATGGAAACATTGACAAAACCATAGGATAAAATGGGTACAACTCCACACAGTTCCCACAACTAGAACTCCATATCCCATTCCTTTCCCTGATAGTTTTACTATTCTTTAACCCTCTGGGAGTAGGGACCCAAGGTCATTGTGGGATGCAGAAGGTGGAAAGTCTGGCATCTGTAATTCCTTCCCCACTGAACATGAGCATTGCCAGCAGATCCACACTCCCAGAAAGTCTGTCTATTTCCCTCGTAGGGTGGGGCTCTGGGGAAGCTGAGCTCCAGGACACATTGGTGGGGTGGTCTGTCAAAGACAAAGACTTGAAGAGTTATCTTTAGCATGGTTATCGGTGGCCACTCACTAGAGAATGTAGAAAAAGACAAGTCTCTACCAGAAAAAAAATTAATATTTATCCAAAGTAAGAAATTGTTATGCTTAATAGTTCAAGCAAAATTACTATTAAGAAATAAGTGATGTGGTCCTGGAGGTGGCACAGTGGATGAAGCATTGGACTCTCAAGTATGAGGTCCTGAATTCAATCCCAGGCAGCACATGTACCAGAGTGATGTCTGGATCTCTCTCTCCTCCTATCTTACTCATGAATAAATAAATAATCTTAAAAAACAAGAAAGAGGGGAGCAGGTGGTGACACACCTAGTTAAGTGCTAGCATTACAGTGTGCAAGGACATCATCTCCCCAGACAATAACTTGGATCCACCTGCATATCAGATTTCAGGCTCAGGGAAAAAAAAAAAAACTAGAATAGCTAAAGGCCCTTTAGAATATAACTAAAATATCCCTAACTATCTACAAAATGGAGGATTCCCCCCCCAAAAAAAAATAAAAACTCTTCATCTGCACTATTCTAGACTTTAGGTTCATGACTGTTCAGCAATTTCTTTGGCTTAGTATGTTAGCTCTCTTTTCAACCACCAGGTTCCAGATGCCAGCATGATGCCGACCAGACTTCTTCAAGTCTTTGTCTTCATTTAGAAACTGTATTGGAATCAATGTCACAAACTGAGTTCTTCTGTGAAATGTATGGAACTTTTAGAAAACATACTATATTGTCACATCATTTTTTTTTAAAGCTTTTTTCCTAAGACCTGGAAGATTTTAAAATATATTTAATGGATAGAGACAGCCAGAAATCAAGAGGAAGAGGGAGATAGAGGAGATAGATATATAGATACATATATATATATATATATATATATATATATATAGATAGATAGATAGATAGATAGATGATAAATAGATGGATGATAGATAGATGAGAGACACCTGAAGCACCATTTCACAACTCCTACAGCTTTTCCTCTACAGGTGGGGACTGGGGCTTGAACCAGAGTCCTTATGCATTATAACATGTGTGTTGAACCAGGTTCACCACCACTTGACCCCTTGTTATATTATTTAAGATAGGTGGAATAAACTATTTTCAACGTCTTCCCTGGGATATGCTAGGGTATGCTTTGAAGATTGCACTTCAACTTGGATTATTTTGTAGAAAACAGGACTTAAAACATTCACTTTTTTGTGACTAGAGAGGTGTTGAACAGATAACTACATCAGGAGGAACATTGGACTTTTTCATCTAATTAGGACTTGGATCACATAGCTTTGAACAAGCACACAATTCCCCATCTATCTCTGAGCTTTAAAGAGAATTTGCAATTAAACTTTAAGCTGGCCAACCTGAACAATGAGTAATAGTGTCAACCAAATTATTATGTACTACATGTTTGGAAGCAATGCTGTGTCATGCACTCTACATCTCTTTTTCAAATTACTGCAAATCTAAGTGGTTATTTTGTCATTGTTTACAGAGAAGTGATTATACTATGATTATCACATTATGGCATTACAACAAAATAATAAATAAGTAACAGATGGGTATCTCTTAGAGAACAATTTCACTTTTTTCTTTAAATGTGCTTATAGCTAGAAATGAATAATTAAAAACACATAAGGAAATATTCCTAAGAATAGGTGTTTTAAAATATTTAGTCATCATTGGGAGTCAGGCGGTAGCGCAGTGGGTTAAGCGCAGATAGCGCAAAGCGCAAGGAAGGGCATAAGGATCCCAGTTCAAACCCCCGGCTCCCCATCTGCAGGGGAGTTGCTTCACAGGCAGTGAAGCAGGTCTGCAGGTGTCTATCTTTCTCTCCCCCTTTCAGTCTTCCCCTCCTCTTTCCATTTCTATCTGTCCTATCCAACAATGACGACATCAGTAACACAAATAATGACTACAACAATAAAAAAGGGCAAGAAAAAAAAGGGAATAAATATTTAAAAATGTGTAGTCATCAAATACAAAATGATATATTCTGTCGTTCTTCATCAGAATTTGTATAGGGTGACAGAGATACAGATAGCACCTGAGTTAGAGACAGAACTGCCACTCAAATCCCATGGTTGAATGTTTCTTGCTGGAACTAGTCCTACTTCTTGCATGTTCAATTGAATTATTTTACAAATTAATAGGGAGAGTCCAAAAGAAAGTATAAACGTGTCCATAGTTCACAACTAATAACAGAAAGAGGTAAATATAGAACTGAAACTGTGAAGTAATAGAGAAGTTGACTTTATTTTTACTTAGTGAATCATTGATTGTATGTGTTGCCAGAATTTGACTTTTCAGATAACATTCCATTTCCAATAAAAAAAATGCCATATCTCCCTCCTTATTCTTTCAACACTATTGTGCTGTAAGATGATAATGCTTCCTACTCTCAGACTCAGACATTGCACTGATAGTGTGGGTCATACTCCCACAGGCTCAAGTCGCTGTTTACCTGCTTCAAAAAAATAAATAAATAAATGGAGAGTTTGAAGTAAACAATGAAGGGCTTTCGGAGACAGACCTCACTAGAAAAATAAAAGACTTTCTGTGGAATAATCAAAGCTCCCCTCAAAATGTTAACAGAGATAATGTCATGGGTTAATCTGCACAGTGATGGGATTTTGCTTAACTGTGCTTGAGCCTCAGAGATAAGGAGAGATATGACTTCAAGATAAGAAAGTCAAGGAAATCTTTTGATACTTTCATATTATTGCATTTGTCACCAGGTTATTGCTGGGGCTCAGTATATCACACAAAAAAATCTACCTCCACAGGTCCTGGTGTCCCATTCCCATTTTTCTTCCTTATTTTATTTCTTTCTACCTTTCTTTCTCTCTCTCTTTCTTGCTAAATAGGTCAAAGAGAAATTGAGAGGAGTGTGGAAGAGAGGGAGAGAAAGAGAGACACTTGCAGACCAGCTTCATCACTCATGAAGCTTCCCCTCTGGAGGTGGAATTGGGGGCTTAAACCCTGGTCATTCTGCATGGTAACATGTGTTAAACACAAAGAGAACTTTTAAATCTGGCAAAGATTGGCAATTAATTTTGGAAACTAGCCTTTTTTTTGTCATTATTTTCTCTATGGTTCTACTTATGCAAACTGGCCCTTTAACAGTTACCACTGGCATGCTGTACTGATTTCTTTAGAAAAAAATCCAAATTTCTTTGTTTTGGTTACCATCAAACAGATAACTAAGCATATTTTAAATATGTTAATATTATGAACTCATTTACTTGCCCCAATTATTAAAAAAAGAGATGCACTGCAAGTTAATGCACCTGTTGTCATAATTACAACAGAAATATGCCTACTAGCTATCTACAAAATGGAGGACCCAACAGCTCTTCATCTGCACTATTCCAGCCTTTAGGCTCATGATTGGTCAACATTTTTTTTGGCTTTGTATGTTAACTCTCTTTTCAACCACTGGGTTCCAGATGCTAGCATGATGACAACCAGACTTCCCAAGACTGACAATCCCACCAATGGGTTCTGGATCTCTGCTTTCCCAGAATCCTGTCCCACTAGGGAAAGAGAGAGGCAGGCTGGGAGTACGGACTGACCAATCAATGCCCGTGTTCAGTTGGGAAGCAATTACAGAAGCCAGACCTTCCACCTTCTGCATCCCACAAGGACTTTGGGTCCATACTCCCAGAGGGTTAAAGAATTGGAAAGCTATCAGCAGAGGGGATGGGATAAGGAGCTATGGTGGTGAGAATTGTGTGGAATTGTACCCCTCTTATCCAATGGCTTCCTTTTTATATATCAAAAATTAAAAAAAATACAACTATAGAAATTTTACTTGTGGGCTGGGTGTTGGTTCATCCAGTTAAGTGCACATAATATGTAGCGTTAGGACCTTCAAGGATCCATGTTCCAGTGTTAAGTCATGTCTTCAGGCGTCTGTCTGTCTCTGTCCTTCTCTATCTCACCCTCTTCTCTCAATTTCTCTGTCATATCCAATAAAATGAAAAAAAAAAAAAAAAGGCTTCCTGGAACAGCTCATTCATAGTGTCATAGTGCAGACACTCAGCCCAGAAATTAACCTGGAAGAAGAAGAGAAAAGAAAAAAAAACAAATTTATAATTAGAAAAATTGGGAACAAGCTACATCCATATCATAAACCTAACCAACTAAAAAAAAAAACTGATAAATTACTGAGATTAAAAAATTTTTTTCTCTCTTTCCCACACGGAAATAGTTCAACTGGTAGAGCAAGCATTGACATGCATAAGGAACCCTGTTCACTCCCCAGTGCCATGTGAACTGAAGTAGTAGCCTGGGTTCTTTATCCCTCTTTCTCATTCTCACATGATAATCTCTCCCAGATTTCATGAGACACATACAGTCAATCTAGAAAATACTCTTGATGAATTTATATCATCCTTAGGCTACTCAATAGCTGGTGATATACAAATGATCCCATCAGTTTATCACTGAGTTTGTTTGCTTTCTATGTGGAGTCAAAGATTCTCTACATTTACAAATCATTAAGTCAGTACTGAAAAACATGTGATGCAGAGGATCATGAATGGAGAGCTAAAACTCCATTAGCTATGATTAGTGACCATTCACTGGGCTGTAGTCATCCATTTTTTTAATCCATTATCACTGATCAAATGACTAAGATTTCTAACAGTCTTCAAAAATATCTCTTATAGTTTCAGCAAGCCAGAATAAACTCTAATTTGAGATAATAGCCAGGCACCACTTATTTAAGCATTATTAATTTCCATCAGAAATCTCAATAAAGATAGAAGTAAAAGTCACAAATTAGACTATATAACTCAAACTAAAAATATGTATGTAGTACTCAAGATGGGGAGAGCTAGATCCAAATCCACATGGGAAGGAAGAGACTGAAATAATCCCTCCCAACCTAAGACTCAAGTCCTTTGCTTACTTTAGTGAGATTCTTAATCTTAAAAGAGAATGCAGAGTGTGGAGTAGTGGTGCGTCTGGTGAAGTGCATACACAATCATGCAAAAGAACCTGGGTTCAGCCCCTTGCTCCTTACCTGTAAGGTGTAGAAGCTTCACAGGTAATGTATCAGTACATTCGGTGTCTCTTTCTCCTTTCTACTTCTGTTTATATCTATCAAATAAAAGAAAGAAGTAGGAGGAGAAGAAAGAGCAATGAGGATAATGGATTTCTCATACAAGCTCTGAGCCACAGCAATAGCTTCGGTAAAAAAAAAAAAAAAAACTGAAGCTCACCCTCACTGCAATCTATAAAATATGTAGAACCAAATACTGGAGTTGATTATTTAATCCAGAAAAGAAAGAAAGGAAGAAAATGACAGATGTGTGGCGAGATTTTCATTAGAAAATATGAGTAATTTACATGGATAAACACAAGAAGAAAGAGATGAAAAGGTAACTGGATATTACATATTCTGAATAGTATAATGTAACTGGTAATTTTACTAATTTTCTCTCAGAAACTGAGTTGCCAAGTAGGTGAAATGTTAGTAAGAACATAGACACTTTGAACATATAAAGAAGGCTGAGTTTAATAAAAATTAAGCAAGCAAATAGTTTATACAATAAGGCATTTTGTCTTTTGACCAGAGCACCAGTTAGCTTTGGTCATTATTACTGTAGGGGATCAAAACTGGAATTCTTCACATAAAAATATCATGTACAATAACTGCTCTATGCCCTTGGTGTCCCAACACTAATAAATAATTGTAATTCTAATACTGAAGTTATGATACATGCATGTTTTGGTTCTTATTATAATTAAATTACTTATAGGTGATGGAGATATATAAATATAGACACACACATACACATAGAAACACAAAAATAGACAAAACACACATACAATATAACCAGTTAATAAATACAAATATTCTATGATGGTAAAATGTTTTTTTTTTTCTTTTTTTTTAATTTTATTATTTATTTATTTATTTATTTATTTATTTTCCCACCGCCCAATCTCCATATCCCACCCCCTCCCCCGACAGCTTTCCCATTCTCTATCCCTCTGGGAGCATGGACCCAGGGTCATTGAGGGTTGCAGAAGGTAGAAGGTCTGGCTTCTGTAATTGCTTCCTCGCTGAACATGGGCGTTGACTGGTCGGTCCATACTCCCAGTCTGCCTCTCTCTTTCCCTAGTAGGATGGGTCTCTGGGGAAGCTGAGCTCCAGGACACATTGGTGGTGTCTTCAATCCAGGGAAGTCTGGCCGGCATCCTGATGACACCTGGAACCTGGTGACTGAAAAGAGAGTTAACATACAAAGCCAAACAAATTGTTGAGCAATCATGGACCCAAAGCTTGGAAAAGTGGAAAGGTAGTATTAGGGAGGTACTCACTGCAAACTCTAGTATACTTCTGCTTTCTTACTTTGGTGCCATACTCCAAACTCAGTCAATTTCTGCTTTGCGTTTCTACTTCTTTTTTTTTTTTTTACATGCATAACATTTCCCAGATTCCCATTTAGCAATACAACCCCCACTATTTCATTCATCATTTTTCATGGACCTGTATTCTCCCCACCCACCCACCCACCCCAGAGTCCTCTACCTTGGTGTAATACTCCAATTCCACTTCAGGTTCGACTTGTGCTTTCCTTTCTAATCCTGCTTCTCAACCTCGGCCTGAGAGCGAGATCATCCCACATTCATCCCTCCGTTTCCGACCCATTTCACTCAACATGATTCTCTCAAGGTCCATCCAAGATCGGCTGAAAACGGCGAAGTCACCATCCTCCACAGCTGAGCAGCACTCCATTGTGTATACATACCACAACCTGCTCAGCCACTCATCCGCTGCTGGACACCTGGGTTGCCTCCAGGCCCTGGCCATCACAAACTGTGCTGCCAAGAACACATGCGTACACAGATCCCCCTGGATGGATGTGCTGGGCTCCCCAGGAGCCCAGCACATCCATCCGGGGGATCTGTGTACGCAGTCTGGAAAATGTTTGTTTTTATTTGTTGTAGACACCAGGTTTTCACTGTTCTAGGGTGACTTTTCCAGCTAGAGAGAGAGGGAGATAGAGAGAGATGAAGAAGAAGAAGAAGAAGAAGAAGAAGAAGAAGAAGGAGGAGGAGGAGGAGGAGGAGGAGGAGGAGGAGGAGGAGGAGGAGGAAGAGGAGAAGAAGAAGAAGAAGAAGAAGAAGAAGAAGAAGAAGAAGAAGAAGAAGAAGAAGAAGAAGAGGAAAAGGAAGAGGAAGAGGAAGAGGAAGAGGAAGAGGAAGAGGAAGAGGAAGAAGAAGAAGAAGAAGAAGAAGAGAAGGAGGGGGAGAACAAGAGGAAGGGAGGGGAGAGGGGAGAAAAGAAGAGAAGAGAAGAGAAGAGAAGAGAAGAGAAGAGAAGAGAAGAGAAGAGGAGGGGAGGGGAGGGGAGGGGAGGGGAGGGGAGGGGAGGGGAGGGGAGGGGAGGGGAGGGGAGAGGAGAGGAGAAGAGAAGAGAAGAGAAGAGAAGAGAAGAGAAGAGAAGAGAAGAGAAGAGAAGAGAAGAGAAGAGAAGAGAAGAGAAGAGAAGAGAAAGAAAAGACAGGAAGAGAAGGGAAGGGAAGGGAAAAGAGAAGAGAAGAGGAGGGGAGGGGAGGGGAGGGGAGGGAGGGGAGGGGAGGGAAGGGAAGAGGCAAGGCATCACAACACTAAATCTGCCTCTGTTGTTGTTGTCAAGGGGGAGGGCTTAAACCTTAAACCACTATTGTGCCCCTGGCAAAACATGTGCACTATCCAATTGAGGTATTTTGCTGGCCCTGTGATGTTTGTTTCATCTTCTGTTTTTTCAACTCAGTATCAGAATGCTAATTTACAGACAGGATTGCTGTGGTCACCAGGTCACATTTCCACATTCTCTCAAGAGTGGTGTCACTAAACTGAGCCTTCCACCCAACTATCGACCTGATTCCCCAGAGGGTTCTAAATGACTTCACTCAGAGGTGAGTGGAGCCTAAGAAACAAAACAAAAGATGGTACAGGGTGAAACTCCAGGAACTCTAGGGATTCAGAAGAGGGAGGGGAGGAGCATTAAGGAAGGTTGTAGATCTAAGTCCTTGTGTTTGAATGTGCTTATTTGTGTATTTGTTGTTTTAATTGCCACCAACATTATTGCTGCCATTATCGATGTCAACACTAGTAATACAACACTTTTAGTGGGTTTTTTGTTTTTCTATTTTATTTGATAGGACAGAAAGAAATTGAGAGGGGTGGGGAAGGTTGGGAAGGAGAGAGAAAGACACCTGAAGACTTGCTTCACTGTTCCCAAAGCCCCCTTCCTGTAGTTGGAGGTCCATTTCCCAACCCCCTTGATGTTTACTTTTAATAAGTATCTATGTCCTCAAGATTGTGATTTAATTTTCCACCTTTATCTAGTAGTTGTGGAATATATGATAGTGAAAGCCTCAGACTTCAACTTCCATTTTAAAACATAAAAAAATTTCATGCCAAAATGATTAATTTTTTTCAAGTAGGATAATCAAATATCTTCAAAACTAATGTTCAGTGTGACAGGAATGCAATGAAAATTCATGAAGCCTTATTTGTACCATCTCCTTTAATTTCAAGGGCCAAGATGCTGAAATAATTGGAAAGACACATAGCAAAAATTCTGTCACACAAATGATAAAACTGATCATGGTATACAAAGCACGAAATTATAAATATTCCTTCATTAAAAACAAAGTTGTTTTCCTGGTGGAATTAGAGATATGCAAAAAAAGTTAACTTGGAATTTCAATTGTAAAATAAAAAGAAAAAGAAAACTTCATTGTTGCTCATTGGTGAAAGTGCCCTGGTTTTGAACCCAGAAAAGTATTATTTACTAAGGGAAAGGTGTGAAAAGAAGCCCCAGAGTCATGCTAGTTTGTAGATATTTGCTGAGTTATAGAAATAGAATAGGACACATTGACTTGCCTGTATAACAATAGTATGGATCTGGGGTAGGAGCAGAACTTGCATTCCTGAGACCTCAGAGTTCCCAAGTTCAGTAATCAACATGGTCTGCAGATGCCAGAGGTGAGAAATGCTCTGGTTTCTCTTTTTCAAATGGCCTCTCTCTCTCTCTCTCACTCTCTCCCTCTCTCTCTCTCTCTTCTCCTCTCCCTCTATCTCCTTTCTCTTTGTCTTCCCTCCCTATTTAAAATAATAAAAGGCAAAATATTTAAAAATAAAATTACAAATGATCATATCCAGTAAGGACTTTAATCTTTAATCTGTATTTGCTGATGTGATATAAAAACAGAGGTTGGTGTGATGTGTGAACATTTAGAAGATATATTTGTTAAAACTGGGAAAATGACAGCCATATTATGAGGAGGTCATGAACCAGAGAGATGCTCAATGGGAGAACACAGGACTTTGATGAGCAAGTTCCAAGGTTTGATTATTGGAACCTTTTATGACGGATTTGAGCTCTTTCTCATAAAAAATAAGTAAAACTTTAAAAAATAAAAAAGCAGGTAAAATTACTTTTAGTAAACATTTTAATTTTGTCTCAGCTTTATAAATACATGGATGGATTTTAGTTGATCACTGTTTTATTTTTAAGATCATACGCTTTGGGGCCAAGTTGTAGTTCACAGAATACCATGCACAAGGACTCTGGTACAAGTCCCTGGTCCCCACCTGCAGGAGGGAAGTTTTATGAGCAAGTAAGCAGATCTGTAGATGTCTCTCTATCCATCTCCCTTTCTATCTCTCCCTCTCTGCTCAATTTCTTTCTGTCCTATATAATTTAAAAGGAAAATAAAAGAAAAAAAAAAGAAAAAAGTGGCACTCAAATAATCCATTTGGTATGAATGCACTGAGCCTTCATGATAATCCTGTTGCCAATGAAATATAATGATATTTTTAATTTCTTTATTGAAGAATTAATGTACATTAGACAGTAAATAGTTTGTACATGCAAACCATTTCCCAGTTTTCCATATAACAATACAACCCCCACTAGGTCCTGTATAATCCTTTTAGGACCTGCATTTTCCCCCACACCCACCCCAGATGCATTTACTTTGGTGTAATATGCCAATTCCAGTTCAGGTTCTACTTGTGTTTCCTCTTCTGATCTTGTTTTTTAACTTCTGAGAGTGAGATCATCCCATATTCATCCTTCTGTTTCTGACTTATTTCACTTAACTTCTGTATCTGGCTAGCTAGAATTGTGTTCAATATTTTAGCATCTTTGTTCATCAAAGATATTGGTCTGTGGTTTTCTTTTTTGGTTGTGTTGCTGTCTACTTTTGGTATCAGAATGATGTTGGCTTCATAACTGGAAGAGATTATTCCAGTGTCTTCAAATTCTGGAAGACTTTCAAAAGTAGAGTTATTAGTTCTTTGTTGAAGGCTTTGTGTAATTCATTTGTGAAACCATCTAGCCAAGGACTTTTATTCTTGGGAAGGTTTTTCATAATAGTTTCAATTTTGTTGGCTCTGATGAGCATGTTAATATTATCTAGTTTCTCTTTATTTAATTTTGGAAGTCCATAGGTATCTAGGTACTTTTCTATTTCTTCCATGTTCTCTAGCTTGGTGGCATATAGTTGTTTATAGAAGCCTCACATGATAAGTTGACTTTCTGCAGTGTCTGTTGTGATATCTCTTGTTCCATTTACAATTTGATTTATTTGGGTCTTCTCCCTTTTTTGTTTTGTGAATCTGGCTAAAGGTTTCTTGGTTTTGTTCACTCTTTCAAAGAATCAACATTTACTTTTGTTGATGTTATTTTCTTATTTTCAATGTTATTTATTTCTGCCCTAACTTTAGTTATTTCTGTCTTTCTGGTTGCTTTAGGGTTCCTTTGTTCTTCTTCTAGGTCTTGAAGATTTACAATCAGGCTGTTTATTTGTGCTTTTTCTTGTTTCCTAATGTGTGCTTGTATGGCTATGAACTTCCCTCTCAGTACTGCCTTAGCTCTGTCCCAAATATTTTGATAGCTTGTGTCTTCATTTTCATTGAACTCTCGAAACATTTTGATTTCTTCCTTGATTTCCTCTTTGACCCAGTAGTTGTTAAGTAGTGTACTGTTGAGCTTCCACATTTTGGGACTGCTACTAACCTTTTGTTGATTATTAAGTGTTAGTTTAATTCCACTGTGGTCTGAGAAGATGCTTGGGATGGTATCAGTCTTGAACTTCCTGATGCTGTGTTTGTGCCCTAACATATGGTCTATGCTTGAGAATGACCCGTGTGGACTTGAGTATAATGTGTATTCCAGTTTCTTGGGGTGAATGACTCTGAAAATGTCCAATAGCTCTGGTTTATCTATCTCCTCATTTAGCTCCCTCATTTCTTTATTGATTTATCTGTCAAGTTGAGAGAGTGGGGTGTTGAAGTCCCCTACTATGACTGTTTAGTTGTGAATATATTGATGTAGCTCTTTCAGTAGATGTTTGATGTATTTAGATAGCTTCTCATTGGGTGCATAGATGTTAATAATTGTTATGTCCTCTTGATTGACTGATCCTCTGAGCATTAAGCAATGTCCATCCCTATCTTTTTAAATTTTATTGATTTTACCGTCTATCATGTCAGGTATGAGAATAGCTGTTCCTGCCCCTTTTTGTGGGCTTGTATGGTACTTTTCCATCCTTTCACTTTAGTCTGTATTTTTCTTGTTGAGTTAGGTGTGTTTCTTATAGACAGCATATTGTTGGGTTGTGTTTTCTGTCCATCTTCCTGCTCTGTGCCTTTTTATAAGCCAATTCATGCCATTGGCATCTATTGGGATCAAATATTAAGATATTGTAATGCCATTCTTGTAGATTTTTAGTGTGTTCTGATATATGGCATATTTATGGCAGTCTGACTGTTTTAAAGAGATCTTTCAGAACTTCTTTCAAGGCAGGCTTGGTGGTAGTTGATTCTTTCAACTGTTGCTTGTCTGAGAAGGTTTTTATGCCTCCATTTAGTCTGAATGACAGTCTATCGTAATATAGTAGCCATGGTTGAAAGCCTTTCTCATTGAGCACTCAACAGATAAAAATATAATAATATTTTAGAAGATTATGTATTTTTACTATGGGGAAGTTATTTATTTTACTGATATTACTGATATTGGGAAAATACCTATTATTTTCAATTAAGTCCTTATGATTCTTTAAGACACAATATTAAAAATTTACACATCAATGCTTATGCTATTTGCATGCCTTTATCTTAGGATTTTGATTCATTTTTCACATCTTTCAGTGAATTCTGCCAATGATTTTATATCTGTATTTTTTGTTAATCTACACATCGGACTTAAAATTCTCTCAGTACAAACATAAAAATAATTTTCTTTTAAAGAGAATCCATCTTGTTATGTATAATGAAGACTTATTAAAATAAATATCTTACTCTTTTTGCAAAAGTACAACTATTTAGGACTTTGCAATAAGGAGCTTATTTTTTATAGACATGCATATTGACTTTAAGTGTGATTTTGCAGTTGCTTATTGCTAGTTCCCAATTTAACCAGGTAATTTGCTATCCTTTATGTATGGATATTAGCATTTATTTATGCTACTAATATACAATGTTTATTTTAAGTTGAATTTATACAAAACAAAGCAATCTATAGTGGGTGATAGGGTCTTTGTCAACAGTTATTAGAAGATTGTACATGGTGAATAAATGAAGTCTGGGAAGCACTTTGCCATATACTAATGAATAAATGTTCTAGTGTTTCTATATAGGACAAGTAAGTAAGAAAGAAATTTGTAAAAGAAAAAATTTCTAGTCTGTCCTATGTTATACCTCATCTTTAGCATAAGATGTGCTTCTAAATGTCTATGAAAATCTGTTATTTTTGTATCTCTAGTCTTTAGGTGAGAATAAAGAGTTCAAAGTAGTTAATGACGAATCAAAGTTCCATGAATAGTAAGTCATATGAAAAACATTCGAATTTCGGGCTTTCTTATACACAATGCTGGTCCAGGTGCATCTACTGAATAGAACTGTTGATAAAATCAGTATGATTCTATATACAAAGAACCCACAGCAGAGATTGGCATCATTAAAAATAAAATGCTTTGAAGCAGACTGGGTTATAGTGTAACAGCACAAAGGTAAATTCTACCCTTGAAATCAGAATGACATGGGAGAGACGACTATTTTTGTGCTAAAGAATGAACTGGAGATTTCAGAAAGAAGAAGATGAGAGTAGTAAGAATGTGGGTTGAAAGAGAGGATAGACCCAGGACCTAACAAACAATTTATAGATACATTTAGATACTTCAAAAATAAAAATTATAGAATTCTATTCCAACATATACTGTGGCAAATATTTTTGTTACCTGCATGGTTGCCCAATGGAGCTAGTGGAATGAGAGTATATGGTCTCCATCCTGGCGGGTGCAAAAGGGTAACCACTAGGATTTTTGTATCCTACTGTAGGACACCTGAAACATGCCTAGACATGGCCTTGGTCACCATCAGACAACTGCACTCCTTATCTGGTAATATCTGTCATGGGCAATAGCATCTTCTGTATGAGGAAATTTTAGTAGTCTCTGAAGCGTAGTCTTTGAGGTCTCTATAACTCACTCATGAATATGCTACTATGACAAAGCATGAATGTTCTGAATAAGACAAACACAATGAATAATTTTAACTAACATGATAATCTGAGTATTATAGTAATAGAAAAGTAAAACTGAAAAAGACTAAATTCAACAATATATAAAATTATATCAACTAATTAAAACATGATTATTTCCTCAATAGGTAAAATAACAAAATTGTGTGAATATACAAATGTAGTAGCTGAAATTTATTTAAAAAGAAGCTTTGCTTATTTTTGTCTTTGCTGGGCCTTCACTGGTCTGGTCCAACATTAAATACAAAGAGAGAGAACAAAACAAAGAAACACTATAGCATCTAAAATTTCTTCTGTGCCATGGAGACTGGGGTTTCTACCTGTTTTCCATGTCTGGAAAAAAGGTTTTAGTATATAATGTATATAATATTTTGCTGATATCAAAATCATTTCACATTTATTGAAAACATATGGGAAGTCTGAAAAACTACAGCTAAATGAAGAGTGCCTAAATGAGCATTCATGTTAGTAGTCTCACTGACCTTAGGTTACATATCTTCATTAGTAATTATGGAGGTGATGATTTAATCTGTATATATAAGTTTGGTCTTCAAATTTTTCTGTAATTGAGATAATAATAACATGGACTTGATGCAGCACACATACACTTTCCCCCGTACAAAACCACAAAAAAACAACAGGGACATGCTGTGGTTGGAGGTAACTTAAGAGCTCTTTACCTTGGTCATACAGACGTTTCATATGTTTTCAATAAAAATGAAATAATTTTTATATCAGGAAACATTATATATTAACAGTTGAAATTAAAAGGAAAAGTGGTGTCTCACTGAGTATGAGCACAGAGATCGTAAGCAGAAGTATCACAAGTGATGGAACGTCTTTCTCTCTCTCTCTATCTCTCTCTCTCTCTCTCATTCAATATCTCACTTTTTACCTGATATCAGATAGAAAGAAAAAGACAAAATGGCAACCTGGAATGGTGGAATCATGCATTATGCAGTCACTAAATCCCAGAAATAAACCTGGTGTAAAAACTGAGAAGAAATAAAGGAAGGAAGGAGGAAAGAAAAGGAGAGAAACAAAGAAGAAAATTAAAAAATCTGAAATCATAACTTGAAAGACTGTATTTGTGAAAGTCTTGTATTAGTAACTATAAGGTAAACACACTTTTATAGACAAGGAATGGTTTCAAGAATTCCAAAAGAATATATCTAATAATTTGAATATATTTCAAAAGTATCTAATTCTTTGAGTTATCATTAGTAAATTGAAGATAAAAATGTGTTGTGTGAAAAAGAATGTGCCAGTTTAAAACTTCATAGCAAGATAAATATAGTTAGATAACTTATAAATATCTCAAGAAGCCATTAGTTCTATTTTATTTTTATCTTAGTACTGCTGAACTCTGGTGTATAATGGTTCTGTGTATCTAACCTGGGTCCTCAAATTTCAGGCATGAATGTCCTTAGCATCACCCTTATGCTATCTTCCCTGCCCAAGCATCCACTAGTTTTTTCGAAATATATCTTCTTATATATTTTTTCTTTTTTTATTTAAGAAAGTATTAATTAACAAAACCACAGGGTAGGAGGGGTACAATTCCACACAATTCCCACCACCCGTTCTCCATATCCCACCCCCTCCCCTGATAGCCCTCCCATTCTCTATCCCTCTGGGAGCATGGACCCAGGGTCATTGTGGGTTGCAGAAGGTAGAAGGTCTGGCTTCTGTAATTGCTTCCCCGCTGAACATGGGCATTGACTGGTTGGTCCATACTCCCAGTCTGCCTCTCTCTTTCCCTAGTAGGGTGGGTCTCTGGGGAAGCTGAGCTCCAGGACACATTGGTGGGGTCTTCAGTCCAGGGAAGTCTGGCCGGCATCCTGATGACATCTGGAACCTGGTGACTGAAAAGAGAGTTAACATACGGAGCCAAACAAGTTGTTGAGCAATCATGGACCCAAAGCTTGGAATAGTGGAGAGGAAGTGTTAGTTTTGGTCCACATATGGGGATGCTGACACCTGGAGTAGGGCACTGGAGCATGTGCTCCTACCTGGGGATCCCTCTGGAGGAATTCATCCTTTAACTTACACCCTCCTGCTTCAAATGACAGTGGAAGTAACTCTACAGACAGCAACCTGGCAGGAGTTTTCTAACAAAAATGTGTCCTGCTGAGAATAGAGAGAATATAATAAATTATCATATATGCCATAAAAATATGACCAGAATGAATTCCACAAATCGAAAAGTGTCATAAGGAAGTGTTCTAGCAGCTGTGGAAGCTGTAAAAATAGATGAAGTGCTAGTGCAAAAGATTTCATTACAGATCTTGCAAAGAAAAAAAAGATCAAGAGAGTTTTGATGCAGCCTGTATAATTCCCACTTCTTAGGCCTTTTAAAGTACAGCAGAAAACAGTAAACAAAAGCCAAACATCCAAACTCTAGAATGGCAAGCTCGCTTAAATGTTCTTTTCAGAAGATCACATTTTAAAAAGTCTTGTTTTTACTTCCTTACTTATTTTCACCTGCAGAGAAATAGGGAGAGAAACAGAGAGACACCTGCAGCCCTGCTTCACCACTCATGAAGCTTCCACCCTGCAGGTGGGGTACAGAGGCTCAAACCTTACTTATGGCAATGTGGCTCCTTAGAAGTATCTTTTATTGAAAGAAAACTTCCCAAGGTGGCATTTAAGCACTCTATAATGTCTCCTCTTGTCTGTGACAATTTGTCTGTTGTCAGTTCCCCCTTATTTAGAAGGGGAATCCTAGAAAAAAATAGTAAATATTTATATTCGTTTAAAGCTTCAACTTTAGTCAGTTTTGAAAAACTAGGTTAATCTTTAGTCTTATGGCAAAATAAGTTAAGGCATCTGTTAAAGAACTAGACCAATTAAACTTCAAAATGCAATTTTTGTCACTAAGGTTTGGAAAAACCATTGTGCTATAGAACAAATGAAGCATGCCATCTGTTTGTATAACTTGAGGTACTGACATTTTATATAGTTAGAAAGAAAGCAAGAAAAAAAAGACAAGCATAAAGGAGCACCATTTAGTAATGAGTAAAATGTCTTGTGAAATTCGATATGAAAATTTTAAATACTCTTAATAGAGACATGGACACAGCATTGTCTATGGATTTCATCATCCTTAAATATCAAAGGTGAGTATTTGTAATATTTTGCAGTCTGTGGAGCTGAAAATGGTTTCTCTGATTTTTATAAGAATTTTGTTGAATCTGGGGCCACGTTTTGGTGCACCTGGTTGAGTGCACATGTTACAATGTATAAGGACCAATGTTTGAACCCCTGGTCCCCACCTGCAGGGAGAAAGCTTTACAAGTGGTAAAGCAGGTCTGCAGGTGTCTCTCTATCTCACTCTCTATCTTCTCCTTCTCTCTTGATTTCTGACTGTCTTTATCCAGTAAATGAATAAAGACAAAAAATGTCTTAAATTTTTTTTCTGAATCATTATCTCTCTATTTTTTAACTTCACATACCTTCATTCAACATTTTTTTCCTTTGTAAACTGCAGGATAACCCAAACTCTGAGAATGTGGATACATTATTCTTAATAGCTGAGTAGTATTACATTGACTATATATATTATATACATATATAATATAATATATATATATATATATATATATATATATATATGTTAGGAACACAGGCCTTTGATGGCAGGGACTTTTTGATACATAGACCACAGTTCTGGGTACATATTCCTTAAATCTAAGCACTTAAACTGTTAGTACATTTCTAATAGTGACTATCCAATAAGTGCAATCAATTAATATTTAGACTTAATCAGTTTTCTATATACATAGAAATGTACACCAGAAAGCTTCAAAAATAAATGATAAAAGTATCAAGCTATGATAATTTGACTAGACTGGTAAAAAGAAGGAAAGAAAGAAAGAAAGAAAGAGAGGAAGGAAGGAAGGAAGGAAGGAAGGAAGGAAGGAAGGAAGGAAGGAAGGAATAAACAGTCCCCCCTCAAAACAGTTGATACAAATGGTCAAAGGGGAAAAATCGGCCATAATGGAGATAGGGCTACAGAAAGACCAAGTTTGTTAAGTATTGAGTCTATTAAACTAAAGAAATTAGTCTCTGGGACTATAATGATGGCATTTCCATATAGCACAATAAATATCAATCTTTTAAAATTAAAACAAATTCTAGGTTGGGGATATAACATAATGGTTATGCAAACAGACTCTCATGCTTGAGGCCAGGTTCAGTCCCCTACACCACCATAAGCCAGAGCTGAGCAGTGCTTTGGTGTTTCTCTCTGTGTCTGTCTGCATCTGTCTCAAAAATAAAATGATAAAATATTTAAAAATATATAAAAATAATAAATAAATAAGATTATTAAAAAGTCTACTTATTCATTTTGGATAGAGACCAAGAGAAATTGTGTGGGGAAGAAGTGGTAAAGAAAAAAGAAAAAGAAGGAAAGAAATAATGAATGAGAAAAAAGAAAGATAAAGAGAAGGAATGAGAGAAGTAAAGAAAGAGAGAGAAAGAACAAAAGAATGAAAGAAAGAAAGGCACCTACAATACTGCTTCACCACTCATGAAGTGTCCCTCCTAAATGTGGGAACCCAAGGATTGAACCTGGGTGATTGCACATGGAAATATGTGCACCTGAATTTCATAATGTTAGCACTTGAAGACATTAAAAAGTCAAACTGGATATGGAAGACAAACAGTCCAGCCAAAGTAAAGTCCAGTCATGGGACTTATTTTTATGCTGTTCATGGGATCAAACTCATGGCTTTGCACTTATGCAATTATCTGAACCCTCTTCTTGTCCCATTATTTTACTTACTATTTTAAGAGGTATAGATATCAAAATATCACTCTGACATTCATAGAGTTCATTTTCTTAATTATTTTTTATTTATAAAAAGGAAACATTGTCAAATCATAGGATAAGAGGGGTACAACACACAATTCCCACCACCAGAACTCCATATTCCATCCCCTCCCCTGATAGCTTTCTTACTCTTTAATCCTCTGGGAGTATGGACCCAGGGTCATGATAGGGTGCAGAAGGTGGAAGGTCTGACTTCTGTGATTGATCTCCACTGAACATGGGCTTTGACCTGGCGGATCCATACTACCAGCCTGTCTCTCTCTTTCCCTATAGGGGTGGGGCTCTGGGGAAACAGGGCTCCAGGGCATATTGGTGGGGTTGTCTGTCCAGGTAAGTCTGGTAGGCATCGAGGTAGTGTTTGGAACCTGGTAGCCTAGTAATGAGGCTGAAGGGTTGACAATGCATGCCTGAAGTCTCTGGACACAGTCTGAAGTGAAGCATGTTGAAGTGGTATTCTTTGTGTTGATTCAATTGGGGGTCAGCAGATGCAATATCAGTTGGTATGAATTGAATGAAGCAGGGAGGAAAGTGACCCCCACTGTAGAGATTCCAGGACTGGGGGAAATATAGGCTCTATAAAGGAAGCAGGAGGTTCCTGCTGTTTTCGGATTTAAGAAGGCAATAGATGGTTGTTGCTATGATCATATTATTTGGCAATTGGGTTAACTTTGAAAAATCCCTTTGTTAGGATTTGCTGTAACATACACAGCATTACCATAGATATGTTGACTCTCTTAAAAAACAAAATTCTCTATGGGGTGTAGAAGGTGGAATTTCTAGCTTCTATATTTTTTTCTCTGCTGGACATGGACATTGACAGGTCAATCAATACCCCCGCCTGTTTCTATCTTTCCCTAGGGGGGTAGGACTCTGGGGAGGTGGGGTTACAGGACACTTTGGTGAAGTCCTCTGCCCAGAAAAGTCAGCTTGTCATTATGGTAGTGTCTGAAACTTGATGGCACTGCTCCATTCTCCTTTGTCCTTTTTAGCACCCTTTTGCCAATTTATAGATGAGTTATAATGTTCTTCCATGATTCCTCTTTGTCCCTTCCTCTGTAGTTTTTCTCCTACTGGCCTGGAGACCTTACTCTCACTTGGAATTCCCAGGTTTAAAGTGTGTGTGTGTGTGTGTGTGTGTGTGTGTGTGTGTGTGTGTGTGTGGAGTCTACCAGTTATTGTCCTTGTGCCACCATCCTGACTCTCCCCTTTATATTTCTTTTTTAACTTCAATCTTACTAACCAACTTTTTAGATGGAAAGTACAGAAAGAATGGAAGAGAGAAATAAAGAGCCTATAGTAACAGAGACTTGCCTTCTGCCACGGAGTTTGTACTCAAATGTGGATTACATACACAGCAAACATGAAAACTTCCTAGGTGAGCTACCTTTAATGCTTAAATTTTTAATTAAAAAACTGCATGTTTTGCTATATTTATGTAAATATTTTATTTTAATACAAGAAATTAAAAGTCCAAAATGTATTTAATTTTTATATCCATGACACATGCATATGTTGGTAGAATGCATAATCTAAAATTAAATGTTACATTAAATTATAAATAATATAATATGCTCTCAATAATATGCTTGATCAAAAGCTTAACTTTTGCTCTTATATCCTATGATAAAATATATGATAGTCAAAGACAAATACTCAGTAATTAAATTTTGTCTTTGTAAATGTTATACTCCAATAGGTGACATCATAAAAGTTAAGGGTTTTTTTTTAAGTCAATGAAAGGAAGACTTCAACAACATATTGAAATGTTTCCTTTTTTTCCCACCTACAGAGGGGTCACTTCACTAGCAGTGAAGCAGGTCTGCAAATGTCTTTCACTCTCCCTATCCTCACCTCCTCCCTTGGTTTGTCTCTGTCCAATTGGATAAAATGGCAAAAAATGTCCACCAGGAGCAGCGGATTCATACTGCCAGCACCAAGCCCCAGTGATAACCATGGAAATGAGAGAGAGAGAGAGAGAGAGAGAGAGAGAGAGAGAGAGAATGAACTCATAAACCAAAATTAGTGGGTATCTTTATATGCCAACATATTACGAAAGAGCAAAAGTTACGGAATCTGCCCCCAAAAATTGATAGGACAGTATAGAAATCAATATTTGAAAAATACATTTCATGTTTATGGCTCACTTAGTGAAAAACTCCCTAGTTGCCTCCTCCATAAAAGGGAGTGGGGTCATGGTTATGTTGAAATGTTTTCCTGACAACCTTTTAAAAATTACGTTTATTTATTTATTGGACAGAGACATCCAGAAATTGAGAGGGGAAGGGTGTCAGAGAGGGAGAGAAACAGAGAGACACCTGCAGCTTTGCTTCACCACTCTCAAAGATTTCCCCTTGCAGGTGGGGGCTGGGGTATTGAACCTGAGTTCTTGTACATTGTAACATGTGTGCTCAACCAAGTACACCACCACCCAGCTCCTTCTTGACACCTGTTGCATACCTCCAAATACTCTACATGTGATCTTATTTTACAATCCAGCATATAGATCCCTGTGTAATCTGATCTATCTGTCAGAATTGCTGGTATATTTGT
This sequence comes from Erinaceus europaeus, assembly GCF_950295315.1. NCBI lineage: Eukaryota > Metazoa > Chordata > Mammalia > Eulipotyphla > Erinaceidae > Erinaceus > Erinaceus europaeus. The sequence continues at coordinate 34,193,251 of NC_080175.1, forward strand.
CCTGTGTAGTTATTTACGAGCAGAATCCAAGTCCAAATATACACTATGGATTAGAGCAGAGAACTATTACTCAGATAACAATGACAGTACCTTTGAAACAAAAAAATGATTATTATTTCTAGTGAAATTTTTCGAAGGTGTTGGATTAGTATGTGTGACTACAGAAAAGCAAACCATGGATATAGTTATGATGATATAATTAAGTTGATTGTAACATTGCTCTATTTCATAGAGGCAGACAACTTGTATTATTTGTTATGTACTACTTCATTAATTTTAAGAAACAAATAAACAATTTAATAATTAATATTTTGTTATCAATGTATAAATTTTAACTGTTTGCAAATAATGTCCACTAATTATTTTAATTAAATTGAAAAAAATGTTAAAATATCACATTTCATTGAGATGCTTTGTGATTATATAATTCTAGTCAAATGTCGCAGGGTTCTGAATACATTTTTTTCATTGCTATAAAGGGTTTGGTGTCTAAATACTTAATATATAACATAAGTAACATAAAATTATAGTTTGACTAGCAAAGCATATTACATTTTAGGAGATAAAGATTATCTCTGCTTTTTCCACTAAGCTGCACAAATATTTCTTAACATGTTTTCTTACTAAGGTTCTATTTTTCAATTGATAATGATACTGAATAATATTTCTAGAACTTTAATATCAATAAAGCTCAAATTTATCAAGTTTTATGGACATCAAATGTGTGATTTTTCTATGCATAAAAATATTTAATTTTAATGGTACTAATAGTTTCTCTTGAGAATATTAAAAATTCATACTCATGAATTTCTTATTCAATAAATCATATATTTCTACATAAATGTGAGTTTAACAAAACTGTTTTCCAATAATGCAGTAACTAAAATAAAACACTTCTATATTTTGTTCTATTGGTTTTATTTTCATGAAATCAATAGAATTCTTTGAAGACAATCAATTATGAAAAAAACGAGTCTTGTGATGTCTCCAGTACTATGGAAATTATTAATATATACACCATGTGTACAATACAAATTCAACATACTTTTTCTTATATATAATACATTTTTGTAACATGAGAAAGTAATTAAGGTAATATATTACTATCACATCTCTTTTTTATATGTTTTGAATATCTGTAGTGTTGTTTCATCTGGAGCAAAAGGAAAATTTGCAATTTTCACTTCCAAGGTCACTCTTGTTTATGTATGATGTTCTCTTTGAATCAATTTTCAGGACACAGTCTAGGCCAAAGCAAAGATTCTAATTTTCAGAGGTGAAACAAAGTGTTTTTCAACATTTGCAAACTGTTGTGTCTATTTAAAAACACTATTTGTGAAAGTATGATATGAGCACAAAACCCCACTGATTATTCTTTTAAGAATAACGGCAGGTATTTCCTAAAAAACTAATAATCTCAACTTATAGTTTGAGGTAGGTAATATATTTTTAAACATTTGTGGCACTTAATTTGAACTATATTCATCCTGACTCTAAAGGAGAGGAATGCTGTCTAGAGTAATTATCTCTTGATTTCAAAATATTACATATCTTCTAGGTTTTGTTATCATTAATAATAATATTATCTAAACATTCATTAAAAAAGCTTCCCTCTATATGTCCAAATGTTGTAGAGCAAAATATTAAGAATTACTTACATGCAAATCCAAGGGAAAATTTAATTTTATTTGAGCAGGGTCACTAAATAGTAATAATTTTAAACTCCATAATTCTTTGCTAAAATGAATATTCTAACACAGAAGATAGGTATTAACTAGAGTGATTGACATGCACATGAAATGGCAGAAAATGTTTCAATTTCTATGTGTACATATTTTTCTGTATGTACTTTATTGTTTTTGTTGTCATTGGACTAAACCCTTATCTTGGATTGGGTCCACCTGGACTGGGTTACTTTTTTTCATTCTTTTATTTATTTACTTTTACTGTTTATATATAAAAAGTAAACACTAACAAAAACATAGGATATTTCTCAAGGAAATAGAAACTGATACCAAGAAATGGAAAGACATCCCATGCTCATGGATTGGAAAAATAAATAACATCAAAATGAATATTCTTCCCAGAGCCATATACAAATTTAACGGAATACCCATCAAAGTTCCACCAAGCTTCTTTAAGAGAATAGAACAAAAACTACAAGCATTTATCTGGAATCAGAAAACTCCTAGAATTGCCAAAACCATCTTGAGGAAAAGAAACAGGAATGAGGGAGTCGGGCTGTAGCGCAGCGGGTTAAGCGCAGGTGGCACGAAGTGCAAGGACCTGCATAAGGATCCCAGTTCAAGCCCCGGCTCCCCACCTGCAGGGGAGTCACTTCACAAGCAGTGAAGCAGGTCTGCAGGTGTCTATCTTTCTCTCCCTCTCTCTGTCTTCCCCTCCTCTCTCCATTTCTTTCTGTCCTATCCAACAACAACAATAACTATAACAATAAAACAATAAGGGCAACAAAAGGGAATAAACAAATAAATATTAAAAAAAAAAGAAACAGAAATGAGGCATCACACTCCCAGATCTCAAACTATATTATAAAGCCATCATCATCAAAACCGCATGGTACTAGAACAAAAATAGGCACACACCAGTGGAACAGAATTGAAAGCCCAGAAATAAATCCCCACACCTATGGACCTCTAATCTTTGATAAGGGGCCCCAAAGCATTAACTGGAAGAAGGAGGCTCTCTTCAATAAATGGTGCTGGGAAAACTGGGTTGAAACATGCAGAAGAATGAAATTGAACCACTTTATCTCACCAGAAACAAAAATCAACTCCAAATGGATCAAAGACCTGGATTTTAGGCCAGAAACAATCAAATACTTAGAGGAAAACATTGGTAAAATAGTTTCCCACCTACACATCAAGGACATCTTAGATGAAATAAACCCAATAGCAAGAAAGAGTAAAGCAGAAACAAACCAATGGAACTACATCAAATGAAAAGCTTCTGCACATCCAAAGAAACTATTTATCAAAGAGACCCCTCACAGAATGGGAGAAGATCTTCACAAGCCATACATCAGACAAGAAACTAGTCACCAAAATATATAAAGAGCTCAGCAAACTTAGTAACAAAAAAGCAAATGACCCCATCAAAAAATGGGCAGAGGATATGAACAAAACAATCACTACAGAGGAGATCCAAAAGACTAACAATATATGAAAAACTGCTCCAGGTTGCTTTGATTGTCAGAGAAATGCAAATTAATACAATATGGAGATACCACCTCACTCTTGTGAGAATGGCATACATCAAAAAGGACAGCAGCAACAAATGCTGGAGAGGCTGTGAGGACAGAGGAACACTTTCTGCACTGCTGGTGGGAATGTAAATTGGTCCAGCCTCTGTGGAGAGCAGTCTGGAAAACTCTCACAAGGCTAGACATGGACCTTCCATATGTTCCAGTAATTCCTCTCCTGGGGTTATACCCCAAGGACTCCATAACACCCAACCAAAAAGAGGTGTGTATGTTCATAGCAGCACAATTCATATTAGCTAAAACCTGGAAGCAACCCAGGTGCCCAACAACAGATGAGTGGCTGAGAAAGCTGTGGTATATATACACAATGAAATACTATACAGCTATCAAGAACAATGAACCCACATTCTCTGACCCATCAGAGCTAGAAGGAATTATGTTAAGTGAGCTAAGTCAGAAAGATAAAGATGAGTATGGGATGATCCCACTCATCAACAGAAGTTGAGGAAGAAGATCTGAAAGGGAAACTAAAAGCAGGATCTGACTTAATTGAAAGTAGGGCACCAAAGTAAAAACCCTTTGGTGTGGGGTAGAGATGCAGCTTACTGGGGGGGGTGGGGGAGGGTGGGTGGGATGGGACACAGTCTTTTGGTGGTGGGAATGGTGTTTATGTACACTTCTAGTAAAGTGTTATCACATAAATCACTAGTTAATTAATATGAAAGGGGGGAAATTAATTGTATGCCTCGAAGTTTTTAAAATACAGACTGAGTCTTTTTAATATATAGGCTGTGTATTTGATATGCGGACTCTCTCAAAAACCTAGACCAAGTAAATCAGAGGCAACCTGTGGCACAGCTATTTACAAGATACTGGGTACTATAAAGCAAACCCTAACAAAAGGGCTTTTCAAAGTTAACCCAATTACCAAATAATGTGATAACATTAACTATCCATTGTCTTTTCGAACCCTAAGACAGCAGGAACCTCACATCTCCACTATAGAGCCTATATTTCTCCCAGTCCTGGAACCTTAGGATAGGGCCCACTTACCTGCATGCCTCTCCTAATCCATATCAAATAATATTGTATCAGCCGATCACAACCTAATCAATGCAATGATTGCCACCTCAACATGCTTAAGCTTAGACTGTGTCCAGAGAATTCACGTGTTGAATGACAACCCTTATGTTTCATTACTCAGGTGAGACCTTTCCTTTCATAATATTCTCTAATTCCATCCCAGGTGGATCACTTTCTAACCAAGTCCCAAAATCTAGATATAGACCAGGTTCTGTGAGAGAGAGCATATGTTCACACATATCCATAAACAAGTGCAAAATATATACCTGAAAGCAGAAGTACACTACAGTTTGCAGTGAGGACCCCCCCAACACTTCCTCTCAACTATTCCAACCTTTGGGTCCATGATTGCTCAACAATTTATTTGGCTTTGTGTGTTAACTCTCTTTTCAGCCACCAGGTTCCAGATGCCATTAGGATGCCGGCCAGGCTTCCCTGGACTGAAGACCCCACCAATGTGTCCTGGAGCTTGCTTCCCCAGAGACCTACCCTACTAGGGAAAGAGAGAGGCAGACTGGGAGTATGGACCGACCAGGCAACATCCATGTTCAGCGGGGAAGCAATTACAGAAGCCAGACCTTCCACCTTCTGCAACCCTCAGTGACCCTGGGTCCATGCTCCCAGAGGGATAGAGAATGCTATCAGGGGATAGATGGGATATGGAGATTGGGTAGTGGGAATTGTGTGAAATTGTACCCCTCCTACTCTATGGTTTTGTAATTTTTTCCTTTCTTAAATAAAAAATAAATTAAAACAAAAAACACATAGGATAAGAGGTGTATAATTCAACACAGTTCCTGCCACCAGAAATCCATATCCCATCTCCTCACCTGATAGGCTTCCTACTCTTTATTCCTCTGGGAGTATGGATCCAGGGTCATTATGTGGTACAGAAGGTGGAAGGTCTGACTTCTGTAATTGCTTCCTCTGTGAACATGGGCATTGACAGGTCAATTGATACTCCCTGCTTGTGTCTCTCTTTCCCTAGAGGGATAGGGCTCTAGGGAAGTGGGGCTCCAGGACACATTGGTGGATCTTCTGCCCAGGGAAGTCTGGTTGGCATCATGGTCACATCTGGAACCTGGTGGCCTAGTAATGAGGTTGAAAGGTTGACTATCCATGCCTGACATCTCTGTACACAGTCTGAAGTGAAGCATGCTGAGGTGGTAACAGTTGCATTAATTCAGTTGGGATCAGTGGATGCAATATCATTTGGTATGAATTGAGAGAAGCATGCAGGAAAGTGAGGCCTACAGTAGAGGATCCAGGATTGGGGAAAACATAGGCTCTATATTTGGCAGCTGTATCCGTACTCCCGACCTGTCTCTCTCTTTCTCTAGTGGGGTGGGGTTTTGGGGAAGTGGGGCTCCAGCATACATTGGTGTGGTCTTCTGCCCAGGGATGTCCAGTTGGCATCATGTTATCATCTGGAACATGGTGGCTGAACAAAGAGTTAAAATATAGAGAAAATCAAATTGTTGACTAATCATGAACCTAAAGGCAAAAAGAGTTCATATGAAGATTAGGGGGGAGTCTCTATTTTGTAGTTTGTTAGTAGGCCTATTTTAGTTATATTCCAAAGATATAACTATAACTATACTAGCTTTATTTTTTTTTCCCTAAGACTGACATCTAAGTGCATGTCAATGGATCTAAGTTATTGTCTGGGGAGATGATATCACGGCTGGAAAAAGGACCAGAATGCTGGATCAGGGAAGAAAGTAGCTCCTAAATATGGAAAATGTGTATAAATATTGCTGACTGTAAAACCCCATTGATTTGATCTGATCTGGGACCATATTCAACTTAGGAGCCTATGTGACTTCTGCATCCCTATAGATCTGAGCTCATATTCTGTGGTCATGAGTAGGGACATTCCAAGCTGACCCAATTTCAGGACCCATCTTCCTCAGGTGGAATATAGAGTATATTGTCCATCCTCCCCTCAGAGGATGGAGCATTCACTAACGTGGTTGATCCAAGTTGAGAGCAAGGTCCTATGGCAGCCTACAGTGGGGTCTATTGTGTTGTTCCTGATAGAGATGACCAGTAACAATGGAGAGAGGGATCTATTCAAGATCTAGGCCTTCATGTCTGTTTGGGAATCTCTTGCCCTTATTTATCTTTTGTAGTCCTTACTTTGCTAAGGTTAGGTTTGGAGTGAGTAAGGGAAGTGTAAGGAAGTAGGTGAGGGGGTTATCTAAGTCTAAGTAGACACTATTTCATTATAACTTTTTTTAAAAAAAAAACATGTATTCCCTTTTGTTGCCCTTGTTTTATTGTTGCAGCTATAATTGTTGTCATCGTCATTGTTGGATAGGACAGAGATGAAGGGAAGACAGAGAGGGGGAGAGAAAGATAGACACCTGCAGATCTGCTTCACCACTTGTGAAGCGACGCCCCTGCAGGTGGAAGCCAGAGGCTCGAACCAGGACCCTTGCTGGTCCTTGCGCTTGGCACCACCTGTGCTTAACCAGATGGACTACCACCCACTCCCTCATTATGAACTTTATGGTATCTTTTTAGATCTTTCTACTTGCTTGCTGTATATACTGATTCACTGCAGACTATTATGCACTTTTGCTTTCAGGTGTGTATTTTGCCCTAATTTATAGATACATGTGATCATATGCCCTACCTCATGGAACCTGGTCGATATTAAGGTTTTGGGACTTTGTTAGGAAGTGAACCACCTGAAATGGAATTAGAGAATTTATTAAAAGAAAGGTCTCATCTGAGTAATGAGGATGAAGAGTTGACATTCCATGCCTAACGTCTCTGGACACAGTCTGAAGTGAAGCATGCTGAAATGGTACTCATTGTGTTGATTACTTTGGGATTAGCAGATGCAATAATTTTGGGTCTGAATTGAGAGAGGCATGATAGATAGGTACCCTGCTGAATGAGCTATCTCTAATCTACCACATTTTTCTTTAATGCACTTAAATACCTTATTAATTTATATATTATCTTTTCCACATTAGAAGCAAATGAGCACACATGTCTTTTTGGATAGTTGTGTTTGATTCCTTAAGATATATTCCCCAGGAGTGGAACTGCCTGCTCATAGGGTAGGTGCATATCTAGCCTTCTGAGTGTTCTCCAGACTGCATTCCACTGGGGTTGGATCAATTTACATTCCTCCCAGCAGTGCAGGAGTATTCCTTTACCCCTGTACACTTTCCAACAATTTTTTATTACTCTTTATGATATATGACATTCTCACAGGAGTGATGTGGTATTTCACATCCATCGAAAAGTCTGTGTATACCTATGGTCATATCAGCATAATTTGTAATAGCCAAAACTGGAAGCATTCCAGGTGTACAACAACAGAAAAATGGCTGAGAAAGTCATGGTCTATATACAAAATATAATACTACTCAGTTAACCAAAAAAATATAAAGAGCTCACCAACAAGCAAAAAAATGACCCCATCTAAAAACAGGGAGAGGACATGAATGGAATATTGTTCATACAAGAGATTCAAGAGGCTAACAAGCAAAGAATGTTCTAAGTCATTTATGGTCAGAGAAATGCAAATAGAGACAACAATGGGATACCACTTCTCTCCTGTGAGAATATCATACATCAGAAATGGTAGCAGCAGTAAATGCTAGAGAGGCTGTGGGGACAAAGAAACATGTACTTCTGGTGGAATGTAAATTGGTCCAACCCCTGTGGAAAGCAGTCTGGAGAACTCTCAGAAGGATGGAAGTGGACATACCCTATGATCTTGCAATTCTTCCCCCAGGGTTATATCCTAAGGAACCAAACACACCCATCCAGAAAGATTTGTGTATACCTATGTTCATAGTAGTACAGTTTGTAATAGGCAAAACCTGGAAGCAACCCATACATCCAACAACAGATGATGGCTGAGAAAGTTTATGAGATGCATCCAATTCTAAGTAGAAGCAATAATTTTGTTTTGAAGCAAGGTGTTTTATTCTTTTATAAAAGGGCATGCTGTTGACAGAATGGTGGTCAGGCAGCTATGTGACTTTCACACCTTTCTTCCATGCATTATTTTTAAATTTATAAAAAGGAAACACTGAAAAAAACCATAGGATAAGAGGGGTACAACTCCACACAATTCCCACCACCAGAACTCCGTATCCCATCCCCTCCCTTGATAGCTTTCCTATTCTTTAACCCTCTGGGACTATGGACCCAAGGTCATTGTGAGATGCAGAAGGTGGAAGGTCTGGCTTCTCTTAACTGCTTCCCACTGAACATGGGCGTTGACAGATCGATCCATACTCCCAGTCTGCCCTAGTTGGGTGGAGTTCTGGGGAAGCGGAGCTCCAGAACACATTGGTGGGGTTGTCTATTCAGGGAAGTCTGGTTAGCATCATGGTAGCATCTGGAACCTGGTGGCTGAAGAGAGTTAACATACAAAGACAAACAAATTGTTGACCAATCCTGAACCTAAAGGCCAGAATAGTGTAGATGAAGAGCTGAAGAGCTGGGGGGGGGGGGGGTGCCTCTGTTTTGTAGTTAGCTAGTAGGCATATTTTAGTTCTATTCCCACATAGTCAATGACTGCCACCTCTCCAGATTCAAAGGAGGTCTCGAAACTTTACATCAGGCTCAACCTGATGCTGTTGACTGGCTACGGAAGAAGGGCAAACGCTAGAAGAAGAAGAAGTTCTATTCCAAAGTGCCTGTGGCTATACTAGTTTTTTGTTTCTTTGTTTGTTAAGCAGATTTGCTTAACTTTTGAGCCACTCTCTGCCCCAATCATCTTAATGGCCATTTTTCAAAAGTAAATGTCTCCCAGTACCTACTGATCAATTCTTGCCACAATAAATTTTCCCTCAAGTCTCATTCCAACTTATCACATTTTAATTTCCACTTTTTTGAAATCTTAGCATACTTATTTGGCAATGCCTTGAAGTACTATCTCAGCAAGAAGTTAGTTACAGAGTCCTACTAGAATATAATTAGTATTTTATGTTGGTTTATTTTAATCTAACCTCACTTATTGAATAAAGTTACATTGTGACAGAGTCCTGGATCTAAATTTCTTCTCTACTAAATAACTAGGAGACCCACTGGATGGTGCATAGAAGTCATTATCTATGTTAAGTTGTTGAAAATGTAACCTAAGACTGAATTTGCTCTCTAGGATGAGGTAGCAGTGATGTATACTAAGATGCTGGAAGTCCATCTAAGTCATCACACTGATGGTCGGTCATACACCAGGTTTTAGAATCCATCTTGTACAATGGCATAGACCTGGCTTTTTTGTGAACAGAAACAAAAATAGGTAAAAGTATCATGATTTGAGGCAAAAGTAAGTTTCTAAAATCATGCCAGACTATAGTTAAGTGTGGCTAGTTCTCTATCCTCTTACCACATAGTGATAGATGTAAACTGGGCAACCTTCTAGAGAAGGAGTTTCCCTCATCTGTATCTGACTTCTGTGAAGTAAATTTGGGAATCTAACTTCATGGTAGAGAAATGAGATGACTGTTCATAACTTACACTTTAGGGTTCTACCTAAAAAAAAATATTTTTGGGAATATCATCTGCCTGGCATTTAGCTATTAACCTGGAAACATGGGGGGTTACAGAAGTTCTGATGGTAAAGGCATACTCATACTCATGAGAGATAACTTAGTTTGTCTCAGCTCAAAACCTGAGGAAATAGTTCTAACAGGTTGCAGGGCAATTTAAATGACAACACAAACCATTTATCAGGAAATTCCACTGTTCACATCACAGTGTCTTGTTAGCTTCACATGAAATTGGTGACAGTGACAAGTATTACATTATAGAATGTTAAGATGAAATAAGTTCATATATAAACAGGGACTTTGGCTATAGTGAAGAAAGTGCATTGCTTAGTATCACTACCAAACTGTTTTGGAAAACATGTCTATCTTACGGGGCACATCACCTGGACTGCTGCATTTGGAATTAACATAGTCTTCAACATATAGCAATTGGCACAGGAGTTAATGGATCATATTTTCTATTCATATTTTCTATTATTCTCATTTTCATTCTTTGTGTTGTGAAGAATGTCAGTCATATAAAGTTAGGACTACAAAACATGAATAAGGGCAAGAGATTGACATACTTCAATGATGGCTCTTTGGGTCACTACTAGGCCACCTATCATCTGGGGCCCTAGTCAGGGAATCCTTGGACTCCCACAAACATATGAAGGGCCTAGATCTCTAACAGATACATATCTCTGCTCTCACTGGCCATCTCCATCAGGAAAAACATAGTGAACCCTCTTGTGGGCCTCTGCTGGACCTTTTCCTCAATGTGGGTCAACATTTATAGGGACAGCCCCATTCTCTGAAGGAAGGAAGGGTCAACATACTATGCCACTCCAGAAAGATGGGTCCTACAATGAATGCATCCTAAACTGTTCTTTTTTTTTCCCTGAAGCTTAGAGATATTTTATTTTCAAACAAGTGTCAACAGGAGGTAACTTTGATATTCATAAATTTCTGGAGATAGTTTCAGTTATCCATAGAATAACCTTCAGACTACTTATATAGGTGGACACACTTGATTTTAAAAAATAAAGTTATTTGTTTCCTTCTTTAAAATTATAATGAATTTCTTTGCTTTATTCAAATTTTCTTTTTTATTTTAATTTTATTATTTTTTTAAACCAGAGCACTGCTCAGCTCTGGCTTATGGTGGTGCAGGGGATTGAACCTGGGACTTTGGAGCCTCATGCTTTTATTAACCATTATGCTATCTACCTCTGTTCTTCACATTTTCTTATACCATTGGAACAGAATCATGAGTTTGTGGATGAGCAAGTCTCTGAAGAGAGCTGTATGGGATTTGCAACTGTAAATTGTCCTTCAAGTCTTCAAGTCACAGTCCCTCTCTCTCTCCACAATAAGGGATTACCAGTACCTGCTGTTCACAGAAACACACACACACATACACACACAAAAAAAACTTTCCTCATCCCCAACACCAACACAGTGTATCAGGAAGTATCAGGATGCCACAGAGGCAGTGTGCAAGAACTCAGCACAATTCAGATCAGATGTGTGGTAAGAACTCCACTATCTAACAGCTATCTGAGACTCTCTGTGCTTGTACTCATAAGCCTATATTGCATTTCAAAGCGTTTTCTCCACCTGCAGCCTCTGTGGTATCTAAATCCTAGCTTCTGGGTTTTAGGATGAGACAAATTTGATACTGAACAAATAGGGAAAAGGGGAGAATACAGGTCCATGAAAAATGATGAATGAAATAGTGGGGGTTGTATTGTTAAATGGGAATCTGGGGAATGTTATGCATGTACAAACTATTGTATTTACTGTTGAATGTAAAGCATTAATTCCTCAATAAAGAAATAAATTATTAAAAAAAAAAAAAGAAAAAAAAAGGCCACCAGGAGCAGTGAATTCATTGTACAGGTGCTGAGCCCCAGCGATAACCCTGATGGCAATAAAAAAAAAAAAAAAAAAAAGAGTCAAAAGTGGTGTCTGTATCAGAACTGAAGTAATAGTAATATTATCACTTATGTGAAAGTGTATTTCTAATGTCTTCAACTCTGCTACAACTTTTTTTTTCTTGCCTCCAGGATTAGAACTGGGACTTGGTGCTAGCACTATTGAATCCACTACTCCTGGCACTGGCAGCCATTTTATTCTATTTTATTGGATAGGACAGAGAGAAATTAAGAGAGATGCGGAAGATAGAGAAGGAGAGAAATAGGCACCTGCAGACAAGCTTCGCCACTTGTGGAATGTCCCCGTTGCAGATGGGGAGCCAGAAGCTCCAATCTGAATCCTTGAGGGAGTCCTTGGGTTTAGTACTATGTGAGCCTAACTGGGTGTACCACCACCCGACCCCAAATCTACAACTTATTTTTATTTATTTAAAAAACATTAATCTACCAATAAAGAAATTTAAAAATAATTTTTTAAAAAGTATGTTCTTAATTATGACCTACAGGGATACAAAGGTTCCACAGACTTCTGTGCCAAATATGGGCCTCAGATAAGTTCGATGGAGTTTATGCTAACAATATTTATATACTTTACCCATATTTAAAAGCTCCTCTATTCCCTGATCCAGTTTTCTATTCCTATTTCCAAGTCTGACACTATCTCCACAGAAGATGCCTTTAGCCCACCCCCATGCTAGCTCTCAGGCTCAGGCAAAAATTAGTAAAATAGTGGGCCCCTTGGAATATACCTAAAATAGATTTACTAGTTTTTTTTTCCAAAATGGACACCCCAAATCTTATCTGCTATATGCTTACCTTTGGGTTCCTGATTATTAAACAGCTTGTTCTGGGGGGCTGGATGATGTCACAGGGGGTTAAATGCACATGGTGTGAAGCAAGGATCCTGCTTCTAGCTCTCATCTCCTCACCTGCAGGGGGGTCACTTCTGCAGGTGTCTGCCTTTCTCTCCCCATTTCTGTCTTCCACTCTTCTCTTGATTTCTCTCTGTCCTATATAATAACAACAAGGGCAACAAAAGGGGAAAAAAGCCTCCAGGAGCAGTGCAGACATAGAGTCCCAGTGATAAACCTAGAGAAAAAAAATGTTCTACTTTATATGTAGATTTTTCAGCCCCCCAAATTGCAGATGCTACCTTGATGCCAACCTGAATTTCCTGGGCAGATAACCTCGCCAATATACCCTAGACACCCAACTCTCCAGAACCCTACCTCACTAGGGAAAGATGGAAACAGGCTGAGATAAAACTGCCAATACTCATGTCCAGTGGAGAAGCAATTACACAAGCCAGACCTTTCACCTTCTGCACCCAATAAGGTTCCTTGGTCCATGTTCCCAGGGGGATAGAGAATAGGATATCTTCTAATGGAGGGGATAGGATATAGAACTCTGATGGTGGGAACTGTGTGGAATTGTACTCCTCTTATCCTATGGTCTTGTTGATCATTATTAAGTCAATAATAATAATAATAATAGAAAAATGCTTACCATAAATATTGACAGAATATGTATACTATTTTAGAGAAAGGTATCAAATCTAGGTATTGCAGTGTTTTAGCACTATTTTTAATTTGAGTGATCGAGGCTATGTTATTTAACTATGGTATGACCCTTGCTTCTTTCCCTATCAATTACTTAAAGCATATTCTGGTTTGTCTAAATCACTTAACCCTCAATCAAAGTCATGTGCTCCTACCCTGACACCTACCATAGTTTTTGCAGAGATTAAGAGATAACTTTAGCTACCATTTCTTTGTATCATCATCATCATCATCATCATCATCATCATCATCATCATCATTTTTGCCAAGAGGATTACCATTGGGACTCAGTACCTTCATAATTCTACTAACATTTCTTGGTGGCCATTTCCTGCTCCTCAATCCTTTGTTTTGGAGGGTGAGAGACATAGAGAAGGAACGTGCCAGAAAGAAGGAGAGAGAGAGTGACAGAAAGGAGACATTTGCAACTGTGCTCCACTGCTCATGAAGCTCCCTCCTGAAAGTGAAGGATAGGGCCTTGAACCTGGGTCTTCTAGTATGATAATGCGTGTGTTCTACCAAGTTCATCATCTAACAGCTCTGGCATTTCTCCTTTTTGAATTCATTTGCTTTAGTCATCTATATTCCATGTATGAACAAAATCATTTGATAGTTGCCCTTCACTTCTCTGTCTATGAAATCATAACCCTGAATTTTTATAGTTTTGTAAAACATGGTTAAATCCTTAAAAAATGAAATTTAAAATGTATTAATTAAAAACATATCCTGAGGTAATTAGAATGACAAAATTAGGTAACATTCAAATACTATCTGACATATTACAGGTGCTTAATTAGTGCTAATCCCATCTCTCACACCCTGTACACGGTTAACAGTGTTTTTAATGTAAAGTTTATTAAAAACAAAATTAAGATTTATCTGATTTAAAAATTGCTTAAGAAGCCAGACACTTCGGCTATTTAGTTGATTCAGCTGTCTGGTGAAGTTCCTTAGAATTACTGGAGTGCTATTGCTCATGAATTTTTTATGAGATTAAAGTTACTTACATAACAGATGCTGTGGCCTAAAACTATATAATGTTAATAGAGAATTATGTTCCATTTCAGAGCATTTCAGCAGATTTAAGCATTTTTTCAGTAGGAGGCTTTATATTTGTGAAGTATTCCAAAATATTCAACTGAATCAACTAATAATTTTGAAATGTGAATTTTAAGGTCAGGATCACTGTCAGAGTATGGAAGTCTATATAAGGCAAAGCCCTGCAAACCAATCTGTATAATATAGCCCCCTCCCCCTTTTTTCTCAACAAAATGGTGTTATAAAAGACATGGTGATTCACAAGACTGCTGTTGTCATCGGAGTGTAATTTTACATCTCCCCAAAATTTGTGTCAGCTAGACTTACCCTCCACTAAATTGCTAGTTACCTCTACCACAGGTGCCTGGGCTCTGTTTGAACTTATCTTCTTTCAACCCATTCTGAGCTTACCCTTTTAAGTCTTTATGGAGCAGGTCATATAGACCACCATTCACTAACATTTTATCCTGCTTTCCCTTGCTTTGTATTGTAAGCTCCACATATGGGTGATACCATCCAGTATTCATCCCTCTTCTGAATTTTATCTTTTAGTATGCCTCCCTCAGTTTCTTTCTTCCTTTCTTGCTTTTTAAATATTTTACTTAATTATTATTTATTGAATAAACACAGAAGAAATCCAGAGGGAAAGGGGGGATAGAGAAGGAGAGAGACAGAAAGACACCTGTGGCACTGCTTCTCCACTCATGTAGCTTTTCCTTTCTCGGTGGGGATCAGGGGTTTGAACCCAGGTCTTTGCACATGATAACCTGTGTGTTCACCAAGATATGCTATCATCTGCCCCGCCTCCCCCAGTTTAATCTGTATTGTGGCAAAAGAGATCTTTTCTTATGGCTAAGAATTGTCCTTTTCATTTTTTTAATTATCTTTATTTTGTTTGATAGAAACATCCAAAACTCAAGAGGGAAGGGGGTGACAGAGAGGGAGAGTCAGAGAGACACCTACAACACTACTTCACCACTTGCAAAGCTTTCCACATGCAGATGGGGACCAGGGACTTGAACCCAGGTCCTTGTGCACTGTAATGCTTGAACTCAATCAGATGTGTCACCACCTGGACCCAAGAACTGTCTTTTTAAGGAAGTCACTGTATACCATATATAGATCTCTTGCATGTGAAACACAATCAGTCCCACCGATTATGGAGAATTGAAAGCCTGAAGGATAATAGCATTGCCATATGTAAGTCCACCACACTATGTTTCTGGAGTCTCTCCCCAACCTCTGACTAAGGTCAGTCTAGGGACGAGATACTACAAAAGTCCCAGGGCAATAAAAGAGTGTCTCTTATGAAAATAAGACATTTCTCAAGCAAGTCACCCACCCATAATCCCTCCTACACAATTTTAAATAAAGAAGAAATACATATATATTCTATTTGAGGCCATAATCTTTTGTTTCTTAATAAAAAATACTTTGAAAAGTGAAATATGATCTGACTAAAAGTAAGGCATAAAGCCTCACACAAAGAGGAAGCTTTCCTAGTGGTAGAGCAGTGCTGTGCATTGTTACTTCTCTCCTTCTTTTGTCTCTATCCCTCTCTGTTTCCTTCTTTCTAAATAAAATACATAAGGAAAAAAAAGGAAGAATAATGTGATATGTGGGGGTGGGTGGGTATGTGTGTGTGTGTGTGTATACAGTGAGGCAATAGAAGCCCCATAAGGCTATGCTGAGCAAATATATGCAGGCAGTCACCCTGTGCAGGCAGTCACCCCGTGCAGGCAGTCTCTGATACTGTTCTTGCTTGTTTCATGTTGCCATAACTAATCTATTGTTCCTTACATGTCCCAGCTACACTAAGTTGACAATACTCCATGAATGACTGATTTTGTCACAATTTTCATACCTTGGATAAGGTCAATATGATGTGGCTTCTTACATCAAATTATAGATTCTTAAATTTCATCTCACTACTGAAATCTGTATCAACTTTTATGATACTTCTCTCTTTTGGCTTGCTCCTGCTCAGACTTTCGTGTTCAATGTAGTTTCAAACAAAAATGTTTTTTGTTGCCAGATCAATAGCTCACTGATTTGGGTACATACCTTATGTGTGGAAATCTGGTTCAAGTTTTAACACCATTGCTTCTGGGAGCGTTCCTACATTCCTACTTAGGACCACAGAATTCAGATCTACAGGGATGCAGAGGTCACATAGGTTCCTAAGCTGAATATGGGCCCCAGATGAGATCAAATCAATGGGATTTACAGTTAACTATATTTATACACCTTCCCCACATTTAGGAGCTACTTTCTCCCCTGATCCAGATTTCTAGCCCTTTTTCCAGCCTTGATATCATCTCCCCAGACAATAACTTGGGTCCACCTGCATATCAGATGTCAGGCTCAAAAACAAACAAACAAAAAACAGTATAGCCATGGGCCCTTTGGAATATAACTAAAATAGGCTTACTGGCTATTTATAAAACAGAGACCCTGGGGCTGGGTGGTGGCGCACCTGGTTGAGCGCACATGTTACAATGCATAAGGACCCAGGTTCAAGTCCCTGGTCCCCGCCTCTAGGGAGGAAAGCTTCATGAGTGGTGAAGCAGTGCTGCAGGTGTCTCTCTGTCTCTTCCTCTCTATCCAACCCTCCCCTCTCTATTTTTGGCTGTCTCTATCCAATAAATAATAATAATTTAAAAAAATAGAGACCCCCAAATCTTAATCTGCAATATTCCAAACTTTAGGCTCATGATTAGTCAAAAATTTGTTGGCTTTATATGTTAACTCTTTTCTCAGCCACCAGGTCTGAGATGCTAACATAATGCCAACAAGACTTCCCTGGGCAGAAGACCCCACCAATGTGTCCTGGAGCCCAGCTTCCCCAGAGCCTAGCCCCACTAGGTAAAGAGAAAGATAAGCTGGAAGTGTGGATAGACCTGTCAATGCCCATGTTCAGGGGGAAGCAATTACAGAAGCCAGACCTTCCTACTTCGGCACTCCATAATGACCCTGGGTCCATACTCCCAGAGGTTAAAGAATAAGAAAGCTATCAGGGAAGGGGATGGGATATGGAGTTCTAGTGGTGAGAATTGTGTGGAGTTGTACTCCTCTTATCCTATGGTTTTTGTTAGTCTTTCTTTTTTATAAATAAAATTAAAAAAAAAAAACTTAACTCCATATGGAAGTTCATAGGTATAGTATGGGAAATTTTGGTGCTGTGATTTCTCCTCCTAGCTCTCTGTATGTCTTCCTGTCTACAAGCAGAACTATCCCTGGAGTGATGAAATCATACAGATGCAAGGCCTGGCTCCTAAAATAAATAACTAATAAAATAAATGAAATGATTAACCTCTTTGTCACTACATTTTTGATGTGCCTACTTATTTTCCTCTTAGTGCTTGTTTCCAAATAAATTTACACATATCATATACATAACAATCTGTCACTATTTTATTTCGATCTTCTATAATACTTGACAAATAAACTGGAATGAGTAATATGAATTTGTCTATCTCCTCAAACCTTTGTTTAATTGTACTTTTTCATTCTCATTTATTTTTCTTGATAATTCTTACTTACTCTTAAATATTTATGTCAGGTACAGCCTCCATGGGTATTTATAATAAATCATCCTTAGAGTTCTTTCCTGGGTAAATTTTGTTATAAACTTGTACCATTTCTTCAACTTGTTCAGGTCATCATTAGAATAGCACATTTTTCAGATCAATGACATTATCTCTAAAATGTAATGTGATGTTTCCAATAGAAAAAGCACCACATTTACAATATGCTTATGTCAATTTTACATGATTCTAATATTCAAAAGGGCACCTAAGATATTTTAAACAAAAGGCTAACCTTTTACATACATAGCGCTTTCTAGGTTAATCATATGCCAAACTAAATATTGTTTACCATTACTCATTTGTAAGATTTTTTTATCTAACATCTTATAAATTTTCCATGCTTACATTTATAAGCCCTCTGTCATTATATCTTATATTAATAAATACCATATATCCAGTTAAGTTATTTATTACTTATTAGTATGTTTATGGTATGAGTTCAAGCTTGATGTACTTGTCCAGCCTTGGCTTGTTGCAAAAACAATAATTCCAACTATGGAATTAATTTGACAGTGTGGTTAAAATAAAGTTTACCATGAATGTAAATAAACTTTTCTGAACTGCCAATTCTGTTCCATTCATATATCCTCTTCTTTAATCAATAGCATAATGTATACATAACAAGAAATTTATGGTAAATTAATTTTGGCATTATAGTTCTTCCAATTATATTATTTCTTTCTAGAAACATTTTGTCTTCTGGATATTTTATTTCATAATATTTTTGAATAGTTTATCAATTTGTTTTGCATAATTAATTACTACCTATGTTTATATCATCGTGAATGAATTGAATAGCTTATATAAAATTTGAATATTATGGATGTCAACTTTGTTATTATTTCTAACAGGCTTTAAATATTCTTTCTCATTTTTCTTTAAGTACGTGTCATGGAAAATTTGTAGTGGATACATCTCTGAAACTTTTAATCTCCATATTTCTCTGTATATTTATTTTATTTAAAGTGGAATCCTTTTTCATAGTCCCTAGCTATCACATGAGCTTAAACATCAAATGTTTATTTATTTTGTGGAAAGCAAGAGACTACTGCAAGTAAAGAATTGTTTATTCTGTCTAGAATAGCAATATAAAGTCAGAGCTCTTTCTCTAAGCTAACAAATTGGCCTGAGTATGATGAAATTCCATACATATGTACCAGTCCCCAGGTCCTCAACAGATACATAAATAAATAAATGTAAATAAATTCAAGTTTAAATACATGATAATATCATCTCTTGAGTGTCTTTCCTTTACAGATTGCTTTAAAGGTATGCCTTTAATGTATCTTTCAGACCTATTGTTTGAGTTGATTCTTACATGAATCCTATGGAGAATACAAGACATGTTTTAATTGTGGAGGACAACAAAGTGTATGACCTACCAGGTAAATCATCAGCTAGCCACCTGATGCTTTGTTTTGCGCTGTGTTGTGTTTGTTCTATTATTTATAATACATAGCACTGCTAACTTTTGTTCTATAATGGCGACAAGGACTGAACTTGAGACTTTTGAGCATCAGGACTGACTTTGTCTTTTGGCATAGACACTATGTAATCTCCCTGGTGCAAATGAAGATACTTTCTTTACTGGTGATTTGAGAGTTTCCATTTATACTTATCATCTGGGATAGTAATTCTCAATTGAAATTAGAATCATATATTCCATAAATCACTGTTATAGTTATGATAATGTCTGTGAAAAATGTATCAGCTTTTCAAGTTTCTATCGACTATTCATAAAGATTCTCCTTGACTTTATAAAGGTCTATGAATTTTTATAAGAGTCAAGTTTAGAAAACAGGCAATGTTTCTAATTTAAATTCAATGTAATCATCTGTTATCTATTTAAATTAGATAAAGAAAATGAGATAAAGGGAATAGACATTAATTTACACTAGCTATTATCTTTCCCAGGAGTATGCTATTAGAACTAAAAAAAGGTATGTGGAGATTGTCCTTCAGTTTAATTTTGTTCAGTAATGCCACTAATGATCCCATTAAGAGCATTAAAAGTTTCCTTTTCTGATCAGTTTTCAGAATATTGAGCTCCATAAAGTATCTACAGACTAATCAGTTAAATAAATCAAGGTCACCTTTAAGAATGCATCCTAAAGCTAATTGTTAATACCAGACTCATCACCCAGCTCTCAATCAGTTAGTTTCTTAGCTTTATTGGGGTACAGCTGGTCTACAACACTGTATAAGTTTCAGAGCCCTGTATTTCCTTTAAGCACCATGGTTAGCAGAGAAAATTCACTTGAGATTCAACAATTTGGTTTTTGGAAAAGTTTAATAAAGGAGACTTGGAATAACTTAGAAGCAAGAATGTCAAAATCTTCTTCACAATGTTTGATGCCAGCAAATGCCAGAAGACAGATCACCCAATACAGCATATAATTTAAAATGCATAATAACCCAGGTTTGAGTCTCCTACCACCCCATGGGAGCACATGCAAAGGGTAAGCTTCACAGCTTTGATGTCTATCCTTCTCTATCATTTCTCTATATCTCTGTCTCTCATATCTCACCCTCTAAAAACTAGTCCACTGGAATTAGTAGAATAATGTTGGCATGGAACTTCAGCAATAAATCTGGTGATTAGAAAAAGAAGAAGAAAGAAGGGGGTTTCCAGAAGATGGCGGACTGAGAAGCTGGTAGTGGCTGAGCTCTGACCACATCTCCTGGAAACGGTAGGATTTTCTGCCTTTAGCAGGCCAGCCAATAAGGGGTCCTAGCGGTGACACCAAGGAGGTGACTATAACTTAATTTGGGTTAAGGATTAGAGTAGGGAAAAAGGGGGAAAAAATTTTTTTCTTTCTTTTAATTTTCAAGCATACCTCCTTCCTCCGCCCACATAACCAGTCCCTGGGGCCAGCTCCTAGAAGGGGAGCGGAGCTCCTTTTCTTTACCAAATTCTTGCCCCACCAGGGAGTATCATTAATTCTAAGTCTATACCCTTCTGAAACCTCTGGCCTTTTTTCTTTCTAAGTAGCCAACCCCCCCCCCCACATCACCCCACATAGCTAATTAAATAATTAAAAATAAACACAAAAAAAACCTACCTTTCACTGCCCTTTTATGACTGTTATTTTTCTTATCTTTTTCTTTTCTCTCTCTCTCTTTCTTCTTTTTTTCTTTTTCTCATTCTTGTCATCCCTTCTTCCTTAATCCTACAGCTTCCAAAGTCACAGCCCCCAGCCCCCACACCACAGTGTACTTTTTTGAATTCACTGATACACATTAGGGAATTTCCTTTCACTGCTCTTTAATTACAGCTCTATTTCTTATCTTTTCCATTTTCTCTCTCTCGTCTCTCTCTCTCTTTCTCTCTTTTTAATCTTTTCATACACTTCTTCCTTCTTCTTTGCCTTTCTGAATATGTAAAATATTTTAGGGGAGAAATCTGACTCAGAGTGGACTCTCTATGTGTGTATCTCTGCTCTAGTTCCCTTTCCCCTCTTGTTACCCCTAGAATATACAGTGGATAGTAAATTTGCATAACTGTCTATTCTTGCTATCCTTACTTTTCTCTTTCTTCACTGGGATTTGGTTACTATTTTTTCACGGATTGGAGAAATTGTTTGGCTAATTTGTAATGATTAAACTACTTCAATACTTGCTTCACTTGCTACTGTAATTCCTGAGGTTGGTGAGTGCAATTGTCATAAATGTATTTAGTACAGTTTTACTTGTACTCAAGACACAACAACCGAGGAACAACAGAGCATAAAAAAAGGAAACAAATAAATCAAAAAAATGGGTAAATCAAAAACAAATAAAACTGCTACTCCAATGAATGAAGACAAGAAGAAACTACAAATCAGCCAGAAGTAACCATAGATAAGAAAAGTATGCAAGCAATAATAAACTTATTAATCACAGAAATGAAAACAACATTGGAGGAAAGGAATGGCAGTATTAGGGAAACAACAGTTGAAACCCCCAAGGAAAATACTGATTATCTTGAGGCAATAAGAGAACTGAAAGCTGAAATAGCTGTAATGAAGAAAGAAGCTGAGGCAAGGGAAAGCAGACTAACAGAAGCAGAAAACAGAATTAGTCAGACAAAGGAAGAGTTAGAGAAATCGAAGAAAGAGGTAAAAGAGCTTAAAAAGAGATTGAGAGACACTAAAAACAACAACAGAGACATATGGGATGATCTCAAAAGAAGTAACATTCGTAAAGTTGGCCTGCCAGAGGAAGAAAGAGAGGAAGGGGAAGCAAACATTCTAGAGGAAATAATAGAAGAAAACTTCCCAGACCTGAATAACAAAGGACATCAAGATTCAAGAGGCCCAGAGAGTACCAAAAAGAATTAACCCAGACCTGAAGACACCAAGACACATCATAATCACAAATGAGTAGAAGTAAGGATAAAGAAAGGATCCTAAAGGATGCAAGAGAGAAACAAAAAGTCACATACAAGGGAAAACCCATAAGATTATCTGCATACTTCTCCACTCAAACTCTAAAAGCCAGAAGGGAATGGCAAGATATCTATGGAGCCCTGAATGAAAAAGGGTTTCAACCAAGGATAATATATCCTACTAGACTTTCATTTAAACTAGATGGAGGAATCAAAACCTTCTTAGATAAAGAACAGTTAAAGGAGGCAACCATCACCAAGCCAGCCATGAAAGAGGTTCTGAAAGACCTCTTATAAACAAGAAAATCAATATAATGCTTGCAATATATCAGAGAAAACAAATTTTTTTGAACAATGGCACTACAATACATTAAATCCATATCAATGAATGTTAATGGCTTAAACTCACCCATCAAAAGGCACAGGGTGGGGGGATGTATCAGAAAACATAACCCAACCATATGCTGCTTGCAAGAATCCCATCTGTCACAACAAGATAAACACAGACTTAAAGTGAAAGGATGGAAAACTATCATACAGGCTAACGGACCACAAAAAAGGGCAGGAACAGCCATTCTCATCTCAGACACGATAGATTTTAAATTAAATAAAATAATAAAAGATAGGCAAGGACATTACATAATGATTAGAGGATCAATCAGCCAAGATGACTTAACAATCATTAACATCTATGCACCCAATGAGGGACCATATAAATACATTAAGCACCTACTGAAAGAATTTCAAAAATGCATCAATAGTAATACAATAATAGTGGGAGACTTCAATACCCCACTCTCACACTTAGACAGATCAACAAAGCAGAGAACCAATAAAGACACAAGAGAATTGAATGAAGAGATTGACAAACTACACCTCTTGGACATTTTCAGACTCCTCCACCCCAAAAAACTGGAATACACCTTCTTTTCAAATCCCCATAACACATACTCAAAGATAGACCACATGTTAGGCCACAAAGACAGCATCAATAAATTCAAGAGCATTGAAATCATCCCAAGTATCTTCTCAGACCACAGTGGAGTAAAACTAATATTTAACAACAAACAGAAAATTATTAAAAGACACAGAATTTGGAAACTAAAGAACATGCTCCTTAAGAACCACTGGGTCGGGAGTCGGGCTGTAGTGCAGTGGGCTCAGCGCAGGTGGCGCAAAGCACAAGGACCGGCATAAGGATGCCGGTTCGAACCCCGGCTCCCCACCTGCAGGGGAGTCAATTCACAGGCGGTGAAGCAGGTCTGCAGGTTTTTATTTTCTCTCCTCCTCTCTGTCTTCCCCTGCTCTCTCCATTTCTCTCTGTCCTATCCAACAATGACGACAACAACAATAATAACTACAACAATAAAAAACAACAAGGGCAACAAAAGGGAATAAATAAAATAAATATTAAAAAAAAAAGAACCACTGGGTCAGAGACTTACTCAAGCAGGAAATTCAAATGTTCCTGGAAACAAATGAAAATGAAGACACAACCTATCAAAATATTTGGGACACAGCTAAAGCAGTACTGAGAGGAAAACTTATAGCCATACAATCACATATTAAACAACAAGAAGAAGCTCAAATGAACGACCTTACTGCACACCTCAAGGACTTAGAGGAAGAGGAACAAAGGAACCCTACAGCAACCAGAAGGACAGAAATCACTAAAGTTAGAGCAGAAATAAACAACATTGAAAATAAAAGAACCATACAAAAGATCAATGAAGCCAAATGTTGGTTCTTTGAAAGATTAAACAAAATTGACAATCCCCTAGCCAGATTCACCAAACAAAAAAGAGTGAAGACTCAAATTAATAGAATTGTAAACGATGGAGGAGATATCACAACTGACACCACAGAAAATCAGTTAATCCTGCGAAACTTCTATAAATAACTATATGCCACCAGCTAGAGAATCTGGAAGAAATGGAACAATTCCTAGAAACATATTCCCTTCCAAAACTGAACCAAGAAGAACTACAAAATCTAAATGCACCAATCACAGACAAAGAAATTGAAACAGTTATTAAGAATCTTCCCAACAACAAATGTCCTGGATCAGATGGCTTCACAAAAGAATTCTACAAAACTTCCAGGAAACAGTACCCATACTTCTTAAGCTTTTCTATAAGATTGAAGAAACAGGATTACTCCCTTCACCCTTCTATGAAGCCAACATCACCCTGATACCAAAAGCTTATAGGGACAGAACAAAAAAGGAAAACTACAGACCAATATCTCTGATGAACATAGATGCCAAAATATTAAACAAGATCTTGGCCAACCGGATACAGCAACATATCAAAAAGATTATTCATCATAACCATGTGGGATTCATCCCAGGAATGCAAGGTTGGTTCAACATCCATAAGTCAATCAATGTCATTCACCACATCAATAAAAGCAAAGCCAAAATCCACATGATTATCTCAATAAATGCAGAGAAAGCTTTTGAAAAATCCAACACCCATTTATGCTCAAAAAACTACAAAAAATGTGAATAGATGGGAAATTCCTCAAGATAGTGGATTCTATATATAGCAAACTTACAGCCAACATCATACTCAATGGAGAGAAGTTGAAAGCATTCCCCCTCAGATCAGGGACGAGACAGGGCTTTCCACTGTCACCGTTACTCTTCAACATAGTATTGGAAGTTCTTACCATAGCAATCAGGCAAGAGAAAGAAATAAAAGGAATACAGACTGGAAGGGAGGAAGTCAAGCTCTCACTCTTTGCAGATGATATGATAGTATACATAGAAAGACATAAAGAATCCAGCAGAAAACTACTGGATGTAATTAGGCAATATAGCAAGGTATCAGGCTACAAAATCAGTGTACAAAAATCAGTAGCATTTCTTTATGCAAACACTAAATCTGAAGAAGAAGACATCCAGAAATCACTCCCATTTACTGTTTCAGCAAAATCAATCAAATACCTAGGCATAAAGTTGACCAAAGAAGGGAAAGACTTGTCTGCTGAAAACTATGAGTTGCTACTCAAGGAAATAGAAACTGATACCAAGATATGGAAGGATATCCCATGCTCATGGATTAGAAGAATAAATATCATCAAAATTAATATTCTCCCCAGAGCCATATAAAGATTTAATGCAATACCCATCAAAGTTCCGCCAAGCTTCTTTAAGAGAATAGAACAAACACTATAATCATTTATCTGGAACCTGAAAACACCTAGAACTGCCAAAACCATCTTAAGGAAAAGAAATAGAAATGGAGGCATCACACTCCCAGACCTTAAACTATATTACAAAGCCATCATCATCAAAACAGCATGGGACTGGAACAAAAATAGGCACACAGACCAGTGGAACAGAATTGAAAGCCCAGAAATAAATCACAACACCTATGGGCATCTAATCTTTGATAAGGGGGCCCAAAGATTAAATGGAAAATGAGGCTCTCTTTAGTAAATGGTGCTGGGAAAACTGGTTTGTAACATACAGAAGAATGAAATTGAACCACTTTATCTCACCAGAAATAGAAATCAACTCCAAATGGATCAAAGACCTAGATGTCCAACTAGAAACAATCAAATACTAGGAGGAAAACATTGGTAAAACACTTTCACACCTACACCTCAAGGACATATTTGATGAATCAAACCCAATTGCAAGGAAGACTGAAGCAGAAACAAACCAAAGGGACTACATCAAATTGAAAAGTTTCTGCACATCCAAAGAAACTATTAAACAAACAAAGAGACCCCTCACAGAATGGGAGAAGATCTTCACATGCCTTACATCAGACAAGAAACTAATCACCAAAATATATAAAGAGCTCAGCAAACTTAGCACCAAAAAAGCAAATGACCCCATCCAAAAATGGGCAGAGGATATGAACAAAACATTCACTACAGAGGAGATCCAATAGGCTAACAAACATATGAAAAACTTTTCTAGGTCACTGATTGTCAGAGAAATGCAAATTAAGACAACACTAAGATACCACCTCACTCCTGTAAGAATGGCATACATCAAAAAGGACAGCAGCAACAAATGCTGGAGAGGCTGTGGGGACAGAGGAAGCCTTTTGCACTGCTGGTGGGAATGTAAATTGGTCCAGCCTCTGTGGAGATCTGTCTGGAGAACTCTCACAAGTCTAGACATGGACCTTCCATAGGACCCAGTAATTCCTCTCCTGGGGTTATACCCCAAGGACTCCATAACACCCAAACAAAAAGATGTGTGTACTCCTATGTTCGTAGCAGCACAATTCATAATAGCTAAAACCTGGAAGCAACCCAGGTGCCCAACACCAGATGAGTGGCTGAGAAAGCTGTGGTATATATACACAATGGAATACTATGCAGCTATCAAGAACAATGAACCCACCTTCTCTGACCCATCTTGGACAGAGCTAGAAGGAATTATGTTAAGTGAACTAAGTCAGAAAGATAAAGTTGAGTATGGGATGATCCCATTCATCAACAGAAGTTGAGATAGAAGATCTGAAAGGGATACTAAAAGCAGGATCTGACTTAATTGAAAGTAGGGCACCAAAGTAAAAACCCTGTGGTGAGGGTTAGACATGCAGTTTCCTGGGCGGTGGGGGGTGGGAGTGGGTGGGACGGATGGGTCACAGTCTTTTGGTGGTGAGAATGGTGTTTTTGTACACTCCTAGCAAAATGTAGACATATAAATCAGTAGTTGATTAATATGAGAGGGGGAAAATCAATTGTATGTCTCAAAGTTTTTCAAAACACAGAGTCTTTTTAATATA
Organism: Erinaceus europaeus; assembly: GCF_950295315.1. Lineage (NCBI taxonomy): Eukaryota > Metazoa > Chordata > Mammalia > Eulipotyphla > Erinaceidae > Erinaceus > Erinaceus europaeus. The sequence continues at coordinate 34,220,296 of NC_080175.1, forward strand.
TAGGCTGTGTATTTGATATGCGGACTCTCTCAAAAGCCTAGACAAAGTAGATTAGAAGCATCCAGTAGCACAGCTATATACAAGATACTGGATACTGTACAGCAAACCATTACAAAAGGACTTTTCAAAGTTAACCCAATTACCAAATAATGTGATGATAACATTAACTATCGATTGTCTTTTTGAACCCTAAGACAGCAGGAACCTCACATCTCCACTATAGAGCCCCTACTTCCCCAAGTCCTGGAACCCTTGGATAGGACCCACTTTCCCGTATGCCTCTCTGAATCCATACCAAATAATATTGCATCTGCCGATCACAAACTAACCAATGCAATGATTGCCACCTCAACATGCTTCACCTCAGACTGTATCCAGAGACTTCACGTGTGGAATGACAACCCTTCAGCTTCATTACTCGGGTGAGACCTTTCCCTTTATAGTACTCTCTAATTTCATCTCAGGTGGTTCACTTTCTAACAAAGTCCCAAAATCTAGATATACACCAGTTTCTGTGAGAGACAGCTTATGTTCACACGTATCCATAAACTAGTGCAATATATATACCTGAAAGCAGAAGTACACTAGAGTTTGCAGTGAGTACCTCCCTAATACTTCCTCTCCACTATTCCAAGCTTTGGGGCCATGATTGCTCAACAATCTGTTTGGCTTCTTATGTTAACTCTCTTTTCAATCACCAGGTTCCAGATGCCACCAGGATGCTGGCCAGGCTTCCCTGGATTGAAGACCCCACCAATGTGTCCCGGAGCTCATCTTCCCCAGAGACACACCCTGCTAGGGAAAGAGAGAGGCAGACTGGGAGTATGGACTGACCAGGCAATGCCCATGTTCATCGGGGAAGCAATTACAGAAGCCAGACCTTCTACCTTCTGCAACCCTCAATGACCCTGGGTCCATGCTCCCAGAGGGATAGAGAATGGGAAAGCTATCATGGGAGGGGGTGGGTTATGGAGATTGGGTGGTGGGAATTGTGTGGAGTTGTACCCCTCCTACCTTATGGTTCTGTTAATTAATCCTTTCTTAAATAAAAAAATAAAAAGAAATTAAATGTAGCTCTTTTCTTCTTCACAAAAAAAAGAAGAAAGAAAATCCAGTATGTTGCACAAATTTTTCACAGCTTAAAGTTAATATTTTTCAAAATACAATTGTTCTTTCTTATATATGAGAGCTCTTCATTGTACTTCCCATAGTTTTACAGTGAAATACTATTAAATAGCTGATAAATAAAACTATGTATGTTATTGCATTGCTATTAACTTGAGGCTAAAGTTCTGTCATTTTTTGTATTATATAATTTTTTAATCTGGGGACAAATAAAAATATACTAGTAGAATCTCTTAACAGTTGTGAGATAGAAGAGCCAAAAGTCAAATACAGAATGACAATTGGGTATAGTTTTCTCACTTTGTAAGGGAAGAAATTGTTATAGGAAATTTTATTTTTTAAATGTGATAGAATTGATGTTGTAGGTACATCTAAATGATACCTCAGATTCCCAGATGTTGCCATAGGATTTCCAGGAAAGCAAATTGTGAGATTTATGTTTCTGTACATGAGATGTAGTGAAGACTATTTCTATGATAAATGTATCATTGGAGGAAAGGAAGCAAACTTGCACAGAGAAAGAAGCTGAATTCTACAGCACTCCCTCCATGATCTCAAATAATCTTCCTTGTCCTGATGAGTTGTGCTTACCAGTGGAAAAAAAATGTGCTAGTTGTATTTCACTTAGGACAAAACTGTTCAACTTTGTGCCCTGGCACTGAACAGTCATTCCATGGGGATTGCTCACAGGAAGGAGGTATGACCTTTGGACAAACGAGCTTTCTTTATTACAGGGAAAAACTCCTTGATGGATTCAACTGAGAGCTGTCAGTGGTCATTTCTCCCCAAATTTTGAACAATGGTGTTTACTCCCTTGAAGATTCCTGGGGAATGCACCACTAAATACTCAGTAACTGAGAATTTAATTGAAAGCAGAGTCTCCTTTCTTGTCTTTCTCATGAGTATGAACGTATACTTGAGTTACTTTGGACTACATGCTCAGTGTTGCTATTTAATATATACTTTCACAAGCATCATTATAAGCAATGCTGAACATGACTATTATGAATACAAACAGCACCACCGCTAAAACATCAACACACTAAATTCATTCTTTGTAAGTAAGAGCCCACATACTATAAACAGAGATATACATGGAAAGCACATTAGATTTTTCTGACCAAAGTTGTGCATTTTATATAAAACAAGTACGAGTGCTAAAATCATCCTGTATTTGAAATTTAATACAGACATATTGTTTACCTAGGAAACAAGAGTCCTGGGAAATGTATATGAATATGTCTCTCTAAAATACTACATGCCGAACTTTGATCTTGTATCTTCTTTTATGGCTCAATATCCTTTTTCCACTAGAGACAGGGACATTCTAATGCATTCCAATGACCTTGGGGTTACCTCATAGTGGCTTTCTAGAATTTAATAAATGCTTGTGGTTGATTTCATCTCCATCTTGATGATGTTTCTCAGTGAAAGGTAGCTTTAAATATAAGACCTGACCTAGCATTTTGCTCCTTAAATGCTTTCATTACTCTGATTTCTTCAAAACTGACCTCAGTATCTTACCCTTTCAAAGTTACTAGGAAACCAGTTCCTAATATTGAGCTGGTAAGTAATTCAGCTTTGTTAGGCCTGACACAAATTATTGTATGATTAACTCTAAAATGACGGGGGAATTGAGCTATACTATACTTTATCGAGAGGTTGGAATAATGAAACACACAAATCAGCAGTTCCATATGAGTCAATCAAAATACACTGATGTAGAAATTTAAAGGTCTTTTAAAATATCCAAGAATACCTCTTATGAAAATTTGATTGCAACATGTCACTCCCTGACTTGCTAGATTAGTGAAGTTACCATCTCCTTCGCCCCCCATATTTTTGTGTACATTTTCCTTGACTCCATTTCAAATTCTGGGTAGCAAAGCAAGCTTTCTTTCTCTTAATGAAATTAAAGTTCTCCCTTTAAGTAAATAAATGACACTGTTCTTGGTTTATGGTAAAATGTTTTATCAATGGTACAAATAGCATGCCAGATGAGTAGGTATATAGACCAAGTTGGGGAAGAGCAAAGAAGCTTCTGATAACATGAGCCTCAGGTTATATTGTATCATCTTTCCAGCTTTTAACTGGTAAAATAATCTAGAAATGTTCTAAACTCTTTCTTTGGGTAATTTTTATGGAGATTCCATTTATTGGTTAATAGTTAAAACATAGACATTGATAGTTAATTCCAACTGGAGCTTCTAAAAACATAGCTGAGTTGTATCATAAACAGCCAGCGTTTAGAAGCTAGGTATGAATTGATGAGTGCCTGAAAGTGACATCTCATAAATAAAAAAGATACTCCTCTTCTCTCTATCTCTCAGAAATTCCAAAGTCATTAGGATCTTTGTGACAAGAATTAGGGCATACACACACACACACACACACACACACACACACACATATACATCTTGCTATTTCTTGCTTCCACAGACACAAAACTGACATTAGATTTTAGAATTAACAAGAAAATATACTATTATAGCTCAAACAAATGTGTTAAAAATATTGAAAAAGAGGGGCCAGGCAGTGGCACATCTGGTTAAGCATGCACACTACAAATATTTTTAAAAAAGGCAAGTAGAAGTATGAAGTTTGTAATAACATGAAATGACCCAGGTAGAACTCAGACATGAGTTAACCTATATGAGGCAACAACAAAAATGCAGAAGAGTAAGCATTGCATAAACAAAAATTCATTATGAGTCAAGATAAAAACATACCAATAGAAATTATAATATTAACCCCAAACAGAACAAAACACTTAACACAGTATATATCAATAAATAACATCAGTAATCTCTGAAATGTAAGCAGTAGGTATTGGAGAAAGTTACTGAAGGAAATACATGTGATTAGAGTGATATGTCTATAAATATTATAGTTTGAATATACTTTAAAAACAAAAGTAAAAAAAACTATACTAACATAATCTTAAAAATCTCACAGTCAATGATAATTTTTTTTTCTGTGCTGTGTTATTGTTCTGTACAAAATAACCAAAGTAAAGTATGTCAATTTCTAAGTAGAAAGAAGATGTTTGAGTGATCAAAAAAGTGAAGCAACATCTTTAAAGAGCTGGAAGAGGGTAGATGCATTAAATACACAGAATTATAAAACTTTACTTGACAAAACTGCCTTCAAAATTAAAGAAAGAAAGATATGTGTTCATCTGAAGAAGGGTTGAGTCATTGAGTTACATGATGAACTCTATTATATTAATTGTAGGGTGGCTCTTCAGACAGAATAAATAGTTTGTTAGATGGAAATATCAGTCTAGAAAGAGAATTAAAAAGAAACACAGGACACAGTAACTACCTGGGTCCACACAAAAGCTTTGTCTTGATTCTAAATGACTTTGAGATACTAGTGAAAACATCCTTAATTAATAAATGCAAATGGGATTTGTGTACACATTAATGTGTTTATACAAATATGTATGCATATCTATGCATTCTGGGAGACGCATGCACCATGGAAATTGCAGATAAGCTGCAAATAGATAAACAGGAATACACATGTATAAGGGCTTTGTTAGTCTCCTGGAAAACATTCTTATGATGTTGATGATAAATACATTTTAGAATAAATGGGAAGTTTGAATACTTCATAATTCCAACTGTTAGGAGACTACCTAGGGACAAACTTCTTTGAAGGACATTAGCCAACCTGCTCCCTGCACTTTCAGGGGGTCAGGAAGAAGGACCAGAGGTCAAGATGTCTGCATCCTGCACCAGTATGTCCTCTTCCATCTGGCTGAGGCCATACCATGAAGATGAATGTAGATGTGAGCAACTAGAAATAATGGCTAATTAGTTCACCCCTTAGATCTTTACTACATCATCCCCTAAATTATAAAAATTGGAATACTTCCAGACTGGTTCTATCTTTCCCTAGTGGGGTAGGACTCTGGAGAGATGAAGTTGCAGGACACATTGGTGAAGTCTTCTGCCCACGAAGGTCAGAATGGAATTGTAGTAGCATCTGCAATTATGTTGAAAGATGGTAATATATAATGCAGGACAGATTGATTAATAAACAGGAACCAGAAAGTAGGAATAGAGCAGGTGAGAGTAAGGACTTTAAGGTGGTAAGAATCTAGGAATTCTATTTTTAGGTATATTCCTAGGGGCCCATGACTTTAGTAAGTTTTGTTTGAGCTTGGTGCAGGCTGACTAAAAATATTGTTTAGAAAGATGGTGTCAGAGTTGAGTAAAACTAGAAAGCTTGATTAGGGAAAAGAGTAGCTCTCAAACTTGAATAAAATATATAAATACAATTGTGTTTACCACAATAATCTGACTCAAGGCCCATGTATATTCATATTTAGTGCAGGAGTCTGGATAGCCTTCAAGTAACTGAGAGTCTTGTGTTTGAAGTCCATGGTCACAGCTGGGAACATTCTAGGCTGCACTTACCTCAGGACCACTCTTCCTAGAGTGGCACAGTTGGCTGACTCAGCCTCCCTTCAGAAAGTGGAGCAGTACATAATATTGCTAGTTCATAGTGATAATATGATTCTGAAGAAGCCCACAACAGAGATATGGACCAGTCTGTCAATGCCCATGTCCAGTAGAGTTCTGTCGAGAAATTACAAAAGCCAGAATTCCCATCTAGTGCAAGCCCCCCCCCCCAAAAAAAAAAATGTTGGTCTATACTCCCAGTGAGGGAGAAATGTTAGGGAAAGATGACCAGAGGGCTCTAAACTCCAATTCCATCAGGACCCATAAGAAAAGAGTGGGAAAAAAAGCCACTTGGAAGTAATAGGTGTTACGTGATTTAGAAAGTAAGAGACATCAAGATCATAGGGGGAAAAATGGACAAATAAATACAAACATAGGTAGATAGTTGTAAAAATAATAGTCAATACATATCTGTGATCTTAGGAGAAATAATTCAGTTTCTGGTGGAAGGAATGGGAATGGGAATACAGAACTCTGGTGGTGGGAACAGTGTGGACTTATACCTCTGTCATTTTATAATTTTGTAAAACAATATTAAATCGCCAATAAAAAAAAAGTTGGAAGACAGATAAACTCTGGAATCTCTCCATAGCAAAATGTTATATAAAAAAGCAATTCATAATGGTTCAGTTTTTAATTCAATAAAAACATATCTGATCTAATATTTTACATAAAGCTAATATTTTCTAAACATATGCTGTAAAATTGATAAAACTGTAAATAATTTTAGTAAAAAATAGATTAGAGCATATCAAAATTAATTCATTGAAGTAAAACAGTACTGCAAAAAAAATAAAGTACTAATTTTATGTGCTAGAAAAAAATAGAAATGTCTGAAAACCATTTTTATCTTAAAAGTAGGAAAGAGACACCGTGGTAACTTGTCAGCAAAACATTCCACTGGTATTACTTCAGTTATCTTGTGTCTATTACACCTTACATGACAGGACTTTATGACATCCTTCAGCCTCTGAAACTTTGCAGTTTTGTTTGTTATTTTTCTTTCTGCCATCTAGTCTGAGTAATAGTAGATGATCGATTATTAATTTGTTGATTCTTCTGTGGGGTGGGTTCATTTCTTTAGTTTTTCATTCAGTACTTCTGTAGTACTGTTTCTGTCTCAATATAAAAAGGGAAAAATAGAGGGGGAGAGAAAGAAAATTGGAAAATAACTGCAGCACTATTTCAACAATGTGAAGATTCCTTCCTGTAGACAGCAGGGGCTCTAACCCAGGTAATGCACAGGGTATTGTGTTTCCTACTGTATACACAACCACCAGACCCCAAAATAAATTTATTTTAAGTGATTTTAAAAATTTTTGTTATAATCTTTATACTTTTTAATATTCTCTGTTGAAATATTGGTCTTATATATTTTTTTTATTATTTCACATTATATGATTTTTTCTTTGTAAGCTTTTTTTTAAATTTTTTATTTGTAAAAAGAAAACATTGACAAACCATAGGATAAGAAGGGTACAGCTTCGCACAATTCCCACCACCAGACCTCCGTAAACCAACCCCTCCACTGATAGCTTTCCTACTCTTTAACCCTCTGGGAGTATGGACCCATGATCCTAAGCTAATTGTGGGCCCCAGATCACATCAAATTGATGGGGTTTACAGTACTATTTATACACCTTTCCCATATTACGGAGCTACTCTCTTCCCTGATCCAGTTTTCTGGTCCTTTTCCCAGCCATGGCATCATCTCCCCAGATAATAATTAGGATTCACCTGCATATCAGATTTCAGGCTCAGGCAAAAAACAAAACAAAATAAAAAACACTAGTATACCTACAGGCCCTTTGAAATATAACTAACATATGCCTACTATCTATCTACAAAATGGAGCATCCCCCAATGTTTCACCTGCACTATTCCAGCCTTTAGGTCCATAATTGTCCAACGGTTTGTTTGGTTTTGTATATTAACTCTTTTCAGCCACCTGGTTCCAGATGCTAACAGGATGCAACTAGACTTCCCTGGACAGACAACCCCACCAATGTGCCTTGGAGCTCCGCTTTCCCAGAGCCCTTCCCCACTAGGGAAAGAGAGACAGGATGGGAGTATAGAAGGACCTGTCAACATCCATGTTCAGTGGGGAAGCAATTACAAAAGCCAGACCTTAAACCTTCTGCATCCCACATGATATGATTTTATTCAACACATTTGCTAGTGCTTATGTAAAGAATTTTCTAGTAAATGCCAAATATTAATTTGAAGAATGTATTGTTGATTTTTCCCATTCCACCTGAACCCTCATGCAAACAAAAACCTGACTATTTTAAATTTAACATAATTTAATTTCCCTTGACTTACTATACCATATAATTTCAGTGATATAGCTTCATGTACAGGCTATGTTTTTTTCTGCTGTTTAATTGATGCATTAAAATAATGTGATTTGAGGAGTGGAGAGACAGTGCAGTTGCTGAAACACACACTTTTCCATGCACAGGACCTGGATTCACTCTCACAGCATCATATAGGGACTTCTTTTTTCCCCAGGGATGGTTTTATAAACAGGGCAGGGATGGTGCAGTGTCTCTCCTTCCCTATCTCTCCCTTGCTGTCTCCCTACCTGATGCTGAAGAGAAAAGATAACAATAATAAGGCAGAAGTCATACAAAAAAGCTCTGAAAAGAAAAAAAAAACAATGTTATGAGTTATATATAGCAGTTTTTAATTCATTATTTTTCCTATATAATGAAATATATTAATCGTAGATACAGACTGACATTTTGGGTATTTGAATTCCTCCATTCATCGTTTCTCCTTGCATTGCTATTATATTGATTTTGATGTTTTATTTTTTTTCTCAAAGTAAGTATAATCTCAATTCTTTATTATTGGGGGATTAATGGTTTACAACTGACAGTAACATACAATAGCTTGTATATTTGGAACATTTCTCAGTTTTCCCCATGACAACTCAACACCCACTAGGTCCTACTCTGCCATCATGTAACTGCCATCTGTTTGGGTATGTTACTGACCAGCAAATTAGAGAACTAAGTCTTCTGTAAAGATTTGAACCTATAGGTTTGCTTGCCATTATCAAGGACTCTGTATATTATGGTTTCTTTCAGCATTCATGCAGACAGTTTATAATGCTGACGCGAGGGTTCCTGGAAGATGGCGGACTGAGAAGCT